>NW_027072130.1:7200000-8400000 GCF_020744135.1 Fusarium venenatum
CTTCTACCAAAGCTAATTATAGAAGGGGCTTCATTTGTTCATTTGATGCTACCAACTGCATTAGTAGGTAGGTAGCTTAACATACGTAGGTAGGCAGGCAGCTACCATTGCCAATACCACCTGCCTTACACCTGCGTGCACTTACAAATGACCGTGACAGAATGTCCAACTTCTTTGACGCCAGCTTTCTTGCACCGCGTTGCTTAATATCGGTGCTTTCCATCATGAAGTACCTAGCTTAGTACACTGCATCCCTTACCATCAATTTTTGACCGCGGCTCATGACTTGCCATCACCCCAAAACCGCTCTGCCCTCCTACTGATCATTCCGTTCGTATTTGAGCACTGGAGCATATTTTACGATTCAATCTTTCAGGTTTGTGATGGCGTTTCCACCACGACTTGTGCGATCGCGGACAACAGTCTTCAAGCCACAATGCACACATCTGACTATGGCACGGGTTTATGAACTAGATGCAAAGTGCTTCTCATGCAAGGAACCCGGTCAGTTTGGTTGGCTATATCAGTGCACCCAGGATTGTGACAAGATAATCCAGGAGAAGCTAGTAAGACAGCATAACTCAACACTCATCCCAAGGCTAATTTGATAACAGTCATGTATGGACTTTTTGGACTATGTCTTTCGAAAGAGTATGAGCATACGAAAAGGCAGCCCAGAAGCTCGAAAGGACAAACTTAGCTTTCTTGATGAACTTACTCCTGAGCAGATGGCCTGTTACCGACCAGACCAGATTGCGACCATCTTGAGACAACGTGAGAAAGTATGCTTCTTCCCAATCCTACAGACCTGGCACAGGCTAATCCTATGCCACAGTTGAAGAGTGCCATCGCAGAGGAGGAACTTAAGAGAAGAAGTTTGGCTCTGCTTGACAACACGCCTCCACTCCACGGCTTAGGAGCATTTATGGATGAGAATACTGGAGAATGGGCATACGGCGAGAATAAGAGTTGTCAGTACAGAGTTTGTCCAAGATGTCGTCCCGTGTGCGTCGACCGGTCATTTTTGAGCCTTGATGCAGTTGCCGACGGAGAAATCCCCCCAACCGCCGCCGCAGGGTTTGGATTCGAAGCATTGGGAGGGAGACCAGTCATTGATAAAGATGTCATCAAGTCTATCAACGAGCATCGCACGAAGGTAAGCACTTGTATGTCATCACATTGGCAGTTGAGCTGACTCGCCCAACCACAGGCAAATAACCGCCAAATGATGGAGCTGCTCGAAGAACAAATCGCCCGTATGCTAGGCCGCCATCACAAAAACCCAGATCTTAGAAACGTGCTTAGAAAGACAGCATTTGCGCCCAAACCACGAAGGTTGCCCATCGTGAAAAAAGTTGCAGCCACTGGTCAGTATCCACATGAAAAAGAACCAGCCCCGACCAACATTACCCAATATGACAACCAAGTATTCGCATCTTCACATACACCCGACTTGCTAGAAAATCCCTGGCCATGGTTGAACACGTTTGGGAACGGGTACATGACTGAAGCTTCTCGAGATCAAGTACAGGAGCAATCACAACGGCAAGGGCTGCAAGTCACGCGTATCCCCCGGTAGGTTGTATCGTTTGACTTTACAGACATCTCTTATTGATTGTTACGATGCAGTCCTACCACTCCTTCACGATCTACAAGACGTCGGTTGGCAGATCAACTCATGTTCAGCACTTCACACTCTCCACCCGACGAAGGCTATCCCTGGCGACTTCTTCCGAATCACGGGAATGTCGAGGCGAGAGATCCTTGTCTTCGCAGACGCTCAAAGACCATTGACTCGCGGGGGAGCAGTGTTGGACACAACTTGGCAGAGTGCTCGGCTATGGCAGACAACGGCGTGGCCATGACAGAGGAGAGTATTGAAGTTGGACTCCCCGACGTGGTGACTCAAGTATAACTTTGTATAAGAGTTGGCGTCGGGAACTTGAGAGTGGCTTTGTTGGAGCCCACTTGTGGAAAGGAGCTGTCGAATTTGTTACCCATTGGCTGAGTCATTGTCTAGGTAGAGTCTTGGAGACACATACATATTTAGTTTACTAGAACATCACTTAAGCAAGAGGCTTCTAATACACTACGTATATTGTTTGCTCTGCATACTAATTATCCTTAGAGTTCTCCAGAATCTTCTTCATCATTTGGTTGCCCACCACCTTGGCCTCCTCAAATCGTGGTTGGAAAAATTCCTGGGTGCTCACAAACCGCTTCTCCCATGTCTCAAAGTGACCCAGATTGACACATTCAGCCCAAGCCCGTGCTGCAAAAGTAAACTCAAGATCGTCACTACGATATGTCTTGTCATCAATTGCAGTCTCAATCGCGGCATCCAGCACATCCCCGTTTCGGAATAGATACTCAGTTACACCAAGACGCAAGCGGAACAGAGGGGTGCTGCAGAGCATGTGATCGTACGGCACGATGTTGAGTGCAGCCCAACAGTCGACCATGGCGAGGATGGAGAGGTGGTTGTTGGGTCGAGGCTCATCGGTTGGTGTACCAAGAGAGAAGGACGAGAGGATTGAGGGCTCAAGTAGAGGGCGTGTCTCCCAAGATGTTGACGGACCAAACACCTTGTCGCGTGCACAATAGACTCGCTCCCTGAAACCCTCACGGTTGCCTTCGAGCATGAGCTTGTACAGGTCTGTGACACTTCGTGCATACTGCGAGATCTGCTCTCTAGCTTCGGGGTTCAGGATGGCGAGGCCTGCGTACACATGCCACTTCTGGCTGTAGATGCGTAGCATCAGATTGACCTTGACGTTCTCAATACCACCAACATAGCGACTCAGCTCCCAGGGAAATTGCTTGTTGGCGTGCCACGCCTTGCCCATGGACAAGAAAGCGGCATGAGTGACGGCCTGTGTGTCTGCGGTGATACGGTCATGCTCACGGGCTGTGAGATGGACGAACTTGGACTTGAGGCAGCTCAGGACAGTCTCGACCTTGCGGAGGGCCGAGTCTGGGGCGCGATGCTGGATGAGAACAAGAGGTTGGTTGTAAGGGTCGACGTTGGGACCGTGTAGCGAGTGGCAGGAGATAATGTCGACGTCGGAAGGAAGATGAGTCTCGAAAGCGTCGATCTCGGGGGACTTGCATGAGGTTTGGCCTCCGACGATGGCACCAAGCTTGGTCGCTAAATCAGAACAAGATTAGTTTCTGGTGTTTAGTCTAAGGCCTTTCAGGCTACAAATCACATTACGCGGGACAAAGGGTGCATACATGGTCCGTACTGAGCAATTACACGGTCAATGACGGCGGCTTCCACGCTGTAGATAATGTAGTCGCTTGCGCGGGATACGAAGTGGCCATTTCGACAAATTTCTATATTTTTCTATTGAAAAGCTTCAGCGACTTGCGCGAGGCAGAGAAAGACAGGAATCAGTAAGCCATACATTTCCAGCATATTCTTTCTGAAGGCTTTCCTGGTTCTCTTCTCGGTCGCAGGCCAAGATTCTATAATAGTCCGCCGTTAGCCACTCGGCATGCGGTACGGGGTTTGCAGTCACGAGTAGGATGAGGTATAAGATCTGTTCTTGTATATGTTAGCTTTTGTGTCAAGACATGCGAGGCTAACAAAAGTGTGGTAGAGGTGAAAATTCAGACAGTTGTATGTTAAGGTAGCAAGCGTTTACATCAGTGAGAGCACAGATCCGGATCCGATGGCCATAACGGACACCGGGCGTCTCTGCACAGTACTCGAGCCAAATGCGCTCTAGTCATCATGAAAGAGGGGAAGGGGTATGAAGTTTGAGGAAGATTTTGCTCACCATTGAAGAAAAGATGCTGGGGCTGGAAGCACGAATCGCAAAGGATCCTAAACTTACCTCCAGCCAGCGGCAGATAGCCTTTCGGCATACATCTTGCCCATGTCGCCCATGCCAATCAATCCGACGACGAAATTCTCCATCCCGTCAGGGACGGTTCGAGTTTGTGAAGCCATATTATCTGCTGCGCGAAGATAGCAAGAACAGAAAACAAGAATCACATCCTCTCTCTCAAGCGAACGTCTTTCGGTTGGAGCTTTATGCGAAAAGCTCAAAAGAGTGTGTGGTTGAGAGTAGAGAAAAAGATCAGAAGAAAAAAAAGTTCGCGGTCTTCTTTATGGTGGAGATTTGAGATGACTTACGTAAGCCAATAGACACCGCGATATAGCGATTGGTGGGTCTATGAAGCTATCCACTGCAAGCAGAAGCACACAGAACCTCGAGACTGAAGAGCAGAGGAGCTTTAGCCTACACGGACTTCTTGTTCATAATTTCGTTTCTCGGAAAAGATGGGGGTCGTATTTGCTTTGGGTTCGAACGGCTCCGGTCAGCTCGGCATTGGCCACAAAGAGGACGTCTCCGTGCCGAAGCAGGTCCTTTTCCATCCTGATCCGCCAACCTCCCCAATTGTTCAAGTTACAGCTGGTGGTAATCATACTCTACTGCTTACGAAAACTGGTCAACTATACCGGAGTGGCGATTCTACACCCGGAGCTTGTGGACTGACATCTGGTCCTGATGTTGCCGTTTTCCGAGAACTTCAGCTTACCAAGAATGGAGAGCCTTCAGTTGGCGAGGTTGCCTTGATCACAGCGACTTGGGAAGCTTCGATTATTGTGGCTAAGGATTCAGAGGGCAAGAGATCGAAGGTTTTTAGTTTCGGCGCTGGTTTGAAAGGCGAGCTAGGTCTGGGCGAACTCATTGTCCGGACGCCATCAGCAACACGAATTCGAGAATTTCCTCCCCCAGGCACAGAAGTCGTCGACTTGGCTGCTTGCATGGGACATGTTGTCGCAGTTCTTGATAATGGAGATGCCTATGGCTGGGGTAACGCAAGGAAATCGCAAGCTGGTGAGCCAGGCCAAGTCCTTCACGCTCCCCGAAAGATCGAAGGTCTCGACTTCAAGGCTACGCGGGCTGTTTGTGGTAGAGAGTTCACCTGTCTATTTGGCGACCCACAAAGTGGAAACCTCATGGTTCTAGGATCAGACAAATGGAAAATTCAATCAGAAGCACCCGAGACCTGTCCCGAGTGGAAAGACGTAGGAGCTAGCTGGGGAAATGTTTTCATTCTGGCAAAGAATGGTTCTCTGCAAGCTTGGGGACGAGACGATCACGGGCAACTACCTCCCCCGAATCTTCCAGAGTTGAGCAAAATCGCAATTGGCAGCGAACATGTCGTTGCTCTTTCTACTACAGGCGATGTCCTGTCATGGGGTTGGGGTGAACACGGCAATTGTGGACCTCAAGTTGAGAACAACGACGTCAAAGGTCGATGGAATGTCATTGCTTCGTCCAAATTTATTCCCCCTGGTTCTAAGATAGGAGAGGTTGGAGCTGGTTGTGCCACCAGTTGGGTATTCATCACAGCAGAGTGAGCCTGTTCACTTCAAATTGACGCCTTCCACCTCCCAAATTCCCGTCTTGCACGATCAGTCTGGGAAAAGAGCTAAATTCTCGACATCAGCCAGTTGCTGAGTCGGTTCGAGATATGTTGATTCAGCATCTGTAGGCTGTGGGTGTGGCTGCTCAGCTTCAGCTCCAGGACCAGCAGGTGCAGGGTTCTCAGAAAAGCGGCTCATGTCCATTGCAGAAGCATTCTGTTCAAGTTAGTATATGGTGAAGCGGGAGAAACACCCAGACTTACAGGGTTGATGCTATGATCCCATCCTAGCTTGGAATTGTCTTCCATGAGCTCTTCATCATCGTAATTGATCGGCTCCCAACCTTCATCTTCCACAAACAAACTCTCTGATTGGTTGGTAGCGGGTGGCGCTGGTCTTTGAGACGGACGAAGGTCAAAAACTCCCACACGTGAAGCACTGGCTCTAGCAGCACTCATTTGTGGTGTCGGGTTGTGCTGAGGTAGGGATGGAGGAGGGGCTGGTGGTTGAGGCTGTTGTGATTCGGGGGGCGGGATGCTGTGCCTACGTGTAGTGGCTTCGAGTCGTGGCCCAGTGCTTTGGGGTGCATTCTTGCGGCCTTTCTTGGTCCTTTGCCCAGTGTTGGTTCCACGCTCACCAACTGTCATAACAAGAAACTCGCATGATATGGCATCGCCAGTATATGAGAGCTGGATAGGCTGCGTAGGAACTGAGTAGCGAGCCGAGACTTCGTTTCCTGTAATCCCGGCGTGCTGGATAATGGCGCGGAAGTCTTTGACAGAAATCACAATATGGAGCTTGTCTTCGACATCGATATCGTCAAACTCCTCCGCCTCAACGGCGATTGATGTTTGTAGTGGCTTTTTGAGGACCGCTAAAAGGTGTCAGTAAATCAGCATTCGACTGGCTAGGGGTACGCACCATCCTCGCTCACTGTCTTTTCGCTGAAACAAGTAAAATTGACGTGATCGCCGTCGGTGTTGATGTCTAGGAATTCGATACCGGGGCCAAAGTGGTCCATCAGCTGCCGTAGGGTTCGTGAAGAGATCGTCCAATGATGAGGAGCATCCTGTTTGTTGAACTTGGCATGAACAGGAACGGCAACTTCAAAAGGAAGGCGATGCGTAGATGTCAACCCGTTGCGGAAAACAAGGCGGGCAATAAATCGGCTTTGGATTCCTTCTCCATCTTCGATAGCGATATCGCATCTGTCAATAAGTGTTTGTTTCTCAGCATCTCTTTGGGAGTCGGCTGCTGTGCGGCTACGAAACAGAGAGACTAGTGCCTATAAATCATCAATTAGGTGCACAATAGATCAAGGGTAAAGAGACTCACGCGAATGTAGAGAGTGCAGTGAAAACGGTCACGGAATTGACGACTTCCCTGGAAATGGTAGCGCGAGAAGAACTTGGTTGTAGCAAATCTGACACTCGCGTAGGCTGACTTTGAGGTGTTGAGAGTGGTCAAGACAAACTAGGAGAAATTCGTAAGTTGGAGGCTCAAGTGAGGTTTCTCAAAATAGTGATCATACCGAATCCTTGCGTGCCTCGAGTGAAACATCGTCACTGAACTTGTTCAAGCAAATGAGGGCGTCACGAAATGCTGCAACACCCTCTTCGCTCAGTGTGAAGCTAAGCAGCGCCATTAGGCTTTAATCAATTGAGGCTTCTCATAGAAGTTCCACCATGACAGATAAGTCTCAGTTGCAAGAATTCAAGTCATTCTAACATGGACCTTGTCATGTCTGCCTGCGTGAACGCGTGCCTGCCAATTCTAGAAAGATGTGGATCCACTTCCACTAGGCCTACCCTGGACTACCTCAGCATTTAAGACATTATGATATCATCACGTCATCGTTGTTTACAAGCAAATATAATGTGAAAGCAAATCAAGTTGAATTAATAGAGAACATTAATTGCTAGTCTTTGTCCCTTCTGAGTACCAAACTCCTCCAAACCCATTCTTGTCGTGTCATTATATCATTGTCTTGAAGGCGTGTGTCCTTCTCATTTTGCGAGCATGTGTTGTGAATGCCAAGCCGTCAGTCGTCTAGCGACGGAAACAGCTAAACTTTCCGAGAGAGAATCGCCAAGGACCTCGTCGGACGCCATTCTTGTCGACATGGACGCTGGTGCCGAAGTGGCGGCCACCGACTCCCTTTGACCAGAAAAGACCCATGGTGTTTGCGTTTGTTTGTTGATTTGGGTAGGATGTAGGGTATTGTAGGTGTAAGAGATCTGAGGGTGCTGTTAGTTTATATGCATCTTCCAAGTTGCTCCTTGATGGAGGGATGAGGTATCTATTTACCTTTGTAGGGTTGATGGTGAATGAGGTGTAGTTGAAAGAAGCTTGTTCGTGATGAAATTAAGGTATCGGAGGGTTGGCGATCAGCTTTATACCAGATCTTTGGCGTCAATCATAAACTTGGCAGGGACCATGGAAGTCTGAGTGAGGCCTCTGCTAGCTACCAGTGACATACTGCATGAGCTCTTGTGGCATGTCTGGAATGACGTAAACTGATGGCTGTGCGATCGACGCCACATCTGTCTAACAGCGTCCGTGATTGGAGGACAGAGCTAAGCTTGATTGTCAAGATGGATGGATGGCTGGAAATCAAGTCTTCAATGCGCCAATCTTGTCTCATTTTGTTCAAGTGAAACGTTTTGCAACGAGAAACCACCATCATGATCTTCTTCACAGCCTCCAATATCTTGGCATATCTACGCGTCAACAGTTGATGATGCTGCCACACAAATCTAATGCGGTGGGGCTCAGTGGGCCGCCAAAATAGCTAGGACTGCAACACGACTAGACGAAAATATTAGTGTTTTCTCAACCTATATACTCACCAGGACTGATCCAATATTTCTATCAAGCACCAGATTAGTGCCGGTTTTTATGCGACCTGCCTGCAGTTCTATCTCGCGATCCTCCAGACAGACTCAGGTAATTATGAGGGAGACCCTATAACAAGCCTATAATAACGCTAACGATGGCTAGGTAATTAGAATAAACCAACGGAAAAGGGAAACCTACCGCAGTCTCTTAAAAGAGGAAAAGAAGGAACTTTATGCCAAAGTGAGATAGCACCTTGTTAATAGAGCAGCATAGAGAATAGAAGAAGAGGCAATCAAGTTTCGAAAACACCGTAGCGGCTAGAAAAATGCCCCACGTCACATATGTAATGCGAAGCGCTAAGAAGAGAAGAGGCGGAAGACCTCATCAAGCACAACGAGAAAGAGCGAACACGTCTGCATGGGCATGAGGGCGAGCGGCTGGAACAGGAGAGAAGCAGGAACTTACAGGCCTGAAACGAAAGTAGACAAGATATTGCGCGACAATATCGACAAGCGGCTGCCAGAAGAGGGCAGAAAGACACAAGAAAGCGAAGAACACCACATCAACTCCAAGGGTATAACACAAAAGAAGCGGTAAAGACCTGAGAATACAATTAGAAGAGAAAAGAGAGTATGACCACAGAAGCGAGGAACAATCATGTTCCGTCATCCAACGAGAAACGCCGCACAAAGTATGTGGCCAACAAGGAGAAGATAAATGAAAGACGCCGCGGTAAAGCAGCGAAAGCCAAAGATAACGGCGATAGAGCTCCATCAGTATTTCCACGCAATACCGAAGAACTTTCAGTACCATACACAGAGAAATTGGAGCAAGGAGAGAGCACAGACGACAATGATGTCCCAGTCACGTTTCAAGGTATTCTTGATGCCCTGGAAATCAACGAAACAAACTATGACCCGGATGAAGACTACGAGAAGCAGATACTCCAAGAGGAGTATACCGATGATGGGCAACACGAAGAAAAGATGCCGAAGACGCCCGTGCATGATGGACGCAGATCGACCTACTTTCCAACAGCCGAAGCGATGATCGCTCTGTACAACAACACGCTCCCTGTGTAAACGACGATAAGGAATTCCTCAGGTTCACTCTGAACCTGCGAACGACCATTAATCATCTGAGCCGATTTTCTAGGTTGAGTATCGACCACGAGGACTGGCTTAGGCTTCCTAACAAGGAAAAGGAGATGGTGCGCTTTTTTCCATGAATTTTGCTCAAAGCCAATCCGGATATGTCCTAGAAGATAATTGGAAAAGGAGACTTAGAGCCCCAAGACCTGTTGAAATTGCTGACAACACCAACTGGATCTAGCGTGAACAGACCTGGCCGCGCATGACGAACAGGCACAAAGACACTGGCACCGGTATCAACAACCTCCATTATGGTTTCACTCGAAAAGACGATGTCATACCGAATTTTCGACTTATATCTTTCTAGACTAATCCATGATTCATACGAGAGACCGATGAACAGGATGTGTTATCAATCTACTATGAACCCATCATGATGGTTCATCTTCAAGTTTTACCATTCGAGCCCATGCTTCAACAGAGAAGCCATGAAAATGCTACCGAAGAGGACGAGCTGGGGCCTCTTATTGGAAGAAAGACTAGATCTCTACTGGTGAGGGTTCCTTAGGGCATCAGAAAAGGTGGCCGCTCGAGGAAGAAGAGACGAAATTAGTAGGTCACTTTATGTTGTTTAGACTATCATTTTAGGCCATTTATTTCTATGCCATAAAGTTTAGGGACCATCTTTTCTGCTACCCACTAGTGGTTATATCTTGCGATGTTCCAGACAGGCGATAGACTTAGATAATTTGATGAGGATGAGGATGAGGGCGAACTGGCCTCTTCTTCTGTGCCCACAGCACCTCGAAAGAACAGCATCGTGCTGGACTGCATCCACGTGCAGCCCCCCCCCCCCCCCCCCCCCCCCCCCTGACATGCAACCGAGAAATGCAGATGACCAGCAGGCTGTTCAACTGGACGGCGATGCGATGGATCTGGACAAGTATCTGAATCTAGATCTATTTGATGATGGGGAGATGGCTGGCAAAAAGCCGTCGCCCAAAACACCTCTCCAGCCTACCAAAGTCATTGATTTGGATGTTGAAATGGCTGGTCTGAATGATGGATTTGCTAACATCATGCAGCTGCACGGACAACAGTCAGACGAGAATATCCTCAACGATCGCCTGGCTTCTCAGAGGAGATACGCCAATGACAACGACTCACTGGATCAGCTGCGCGCCAGAGCCATGAAGCCTAGTGTCTATTCGGATGTCTCCGAGGAAAGGTAAGTATGCCCTCAAGCTCGCATGTACATGGCAGCCATATGATAGGCAGGCATTGTCATGTACGACAACACTAGTCAAAGTTCGCTTGTTCCAAGGCGAGACTCTACGACGGGCAGTGATCAAGGGGCCCCCTTGATTTTCCACCTGAATTTTCGGTAAATGTAGTTGATTATTCAGGACAAGTAAATAATAGATCAATAAAATATCAAGTGTTTGACCGAACCCAATCTTGAAAAAATGCAGTGAGAGGCTTGGTGGAGGCTTATTGTCCACCTCGAGTGATATGTGATTGTAAATTGCCGCGACGTATCTTAGGAAGTAACAACAATAGTCCAAGTCCACATTTATGCTACTGATATGTAAGCGCCAAATAGGTACTTGAAGCTGAACATAGGTTGGAAATAATGTAGACTTGATACTTCTCCTAGGACTAATTTACTCGGAATTGAGTGTTGTCCATCCTGCGGTGACCAGACTCTCATGGCCCTTTCGATCACCAGCGCCCGTCCAGTAGAACAAACCACCCAAGCCCAAAGCTTTGGCATAACCTGCCTTGATGGAAACGGTGCCGGGAACATCAAATGACACAAACCCTTTATCGCCCTTGTTGTCGACAAAGGATGCCGCTGCAATACCCTGATCGACCTTGGCATCTGCTACCCACTCATCAGGCAAATCACAATAATCAATCTCACCTGAACTCTTGAAAGGATGACCTGGTCCTCGCGCCTCGCCAAAGTATCTGGCATATACTGGGATCCCAAGGACGATCTTGTGACGAGGAAAGCCGTTCGCAATCAGGAAATCGACGCCGCGTTGGCAAGACTTACGGAGTGTCGGGTATACCTCGTTGAGATTCCGACTTGGAGGCAAAAGCTGCGCATGATGTCCGCATACGTCGGTCCATCCTCCCGTGAAATCGTATCCCATGAGATTAAGAAAGTCGAGCAAGTGAGCCACAACTGGCAAGTTGAGATGCTTAAGACAGTATTCGCCCGTGGGTAGAGCGCTTGTAAGCAGGAACTGGGAGTGTGTCATGACGTTTCGAATATCTTGGAGGAAAAGAACATAGTTCCTTCCTGCCTCGGGGGTCTGGGGGTGCTCCCAATCAACTATCAAAAGTCAGCTATGTTGCAATGTGATAGCGATGCCTACTAACTATCAACACCGTCGAATTGATGGGTCACGCAGAATTCGCTGATCCGACGCGCAAAAGTTTGTCTGGCTGTTTTGTTTGCAGCAAGAGCAGGGAACTCTTTGCTGCTAGAGCCGCCGCCGATGGAAACAAGTGTCTTGATATGCGGGTGTTGGCTTTTCAGCTTTGAGATTGCTGCAAGGCAGCCTTTCTCGCCATCAACCATTTTCTCATTGTCAGCCCAATTGTCAATGGCCTGGAGCTATAAGTTAGCGGATGATATTTGCGGTTGCAAATTTGGCGCTTCTCACTCGCAGTGTGCCATTCTCATTGACGCTGTAATAACAATGTTAGCTTAGGACCTTTGTTGGAGCGAGGAAACTTGCCCAACAAAGGCGTAGAAAATATGCGTGATGGACGAAACGTCGAGACATGATGGTGGACGCTCTTTGTAACAGCGCCAGGATGGGTAGTAAACAGCGTTGATGGATTGAGCTGGCATTTTGAACACGATTGATAGTCAATGATGGGAACTTGTGAAACAGGAGCCTGAGCAACGGATATAGATATATAGTAATTATCGTGTTCCAGGTATCGATGCAGGGCTTAGGTTGTACAAAGACTCAGCCCAACGACTCCCCGCTGTAATGAATGGCAGTTTTCAAGGTAGTTGGTTGGGTCGGATGATGATATGATGCAGAGCCAAGGTGAGGGAGAATAAGTAGATAATCACTTTATACCAGGATGCTGCATATAAATTGATGTCAGTCATTGGTGAGTTGTCTCGAACCCGGAAATCGGCATTAGGGAAGGAATGACTACAGCATGAATCTAATTGCCACTGACATAAGTATAATCTGCACGGATATCAGTAAGTCTTTTCATGCTCGTCCGTATCCGGCAGCAGGCTTCAGCTGATTAATTCTCGCAGTCATTACTTCATTATTCAGGGTGCCGATCTCATGACAAGTCACATTCTTGGAGAACTTTACGATATGAAATGACATTTGTATCATTGAGTAGTGACGTGTTTGATTATCAGAATTACTGCATCGTAATATCGTTGCTTCCATCTTCAGAACCATCGGTTGTCATTATACTACCCATCAAATGTTTTTCATTGGCACCATCTTTCAACCTCAACACCCTCAAGCTCATCAAGAAGGTCAAAATCTAGACCTGGCTGTCGCGGGGTAACAACAATAACATCGAATGTCTCCAAAGCATCTCTTCGCCAGTCCTTGTTGGGCAACCGATGTACCTGTGGGAATGCCTCTTGCTTGACAAGAGAATCCGCCCAACAGACATCGACCTCATGCGAGACAACCAAGCTTCTGACCAATTCAGCGCCTGGAGGGTTGTATATCTGCGACTGACCAGCCTTGAAGCCAACGCCTACCACCAGCACCCGAGGTGTTCGACTTACGACTTTCTGACGCAGAGTCTTCAGCACCCTCTGAGCTAGCCGGGAAGGCCGAGACTGCATCGCCAGCGTAGCACTATCCAATAGTGGGAAGTGGCTATTGGAAAGGAGATAGAACGGATTGACTGGGATACAGTGAGGCATCATTGTCATTTGTGATGGCCGTGTCCGTGGGCCTGAAATGGAGAAGACGACGGCTCAGTATCTCAAAGAAGATATCTTCGTTGAAAAAATCCACTCTGAGAAGATCCGCGGTGCATACAGAGCTTGGGATGGTCAAGCCATGGATGTTGACATCTCATGGGGTTACTACAGGGGTGTGCCGTTCTACTGTATCATCAAGGAACAGAACCAGGGCAAACGCGATAGTCTCATCGTTGTCCGTTCGTTTCTCTACAAGTTCAACATTCGAGACACCAAACCGACAACCATTTTCTCATCTCGGTTTCTGCTCTCAATGACCGACTGGCTCTCCCAAGAAGTCAGAGTCGACCAAGTCGATCATCTAATCGGCATGGACCCAGATACCGTGTTTCAGAACAACTTTATCTCCGAGCTTCTGAAAGAGTCAAAGTATCCCAACACAGTTGGAGTCTGCGGCTATGTCGCGGTTGACTTCAGTGGAGGCAATTGGAACTTGTGGTCTATCTATCAGAATGCCGAGTACACAATTGCCCAGGGACTGAGACGGCTACATCAATCCATTGCAACTAAGAAAGTATCCTGTCTGCCTGGGTGTTGCCAGTTGCTCAAGATATGCGACATGACATGCGGTGACAAGGTCCTCATCGAGCAATTTGGATACTATCCCAGACATTTGGATGGCATGATCAAACGCATTCGAACCACTGCGTCTGAAGATCGAAACCACATATGCCAACTTCTCACCACCTTTCCCGAAGCGCAGAGTCGTCAGGCTTTACGCGCGAGGGCTTACACTGATGTCCCTCATTCTTGGAGTGTCTTTCTTTCTCAACGTCGCCGCTGGACACTCGGAGCTACAAGCAACGACTTGCTACTGTTCACGGCCCGACATTGCCAATGGTGGGAGCGTATACTAGCATTTTCAAACGTCCTCACCTGGTCTCTTAACGTTTTTGTTATCGCCTCTATCGGTTGTATGATCGTAGCTTTTATGCATCAGCCATGGTGGATTATTATGGCCTTTGCAGGCATCATGATTGTCCCTCTTATTTACTACATCATCATAGAAATTTGGCTTCCAGAGTCAATGCTGGAGAGATTCCAGTACCTCCTCGGTTTGTTCATCTTTGTTGTTCTGGGGCCATTTTTGAACATTGCCGTCATGGTGTTTGCGGTGTTCAATATGGATAGTTTTGGTTGGGGCAAGACTAGGAAGGTCATCGTTGAGACTCCCGAGGAACAACTAAAGGAGAAGCAGAACATTCGAGATACGGGCAGTGATTCTAATTCGCTACCGGGAACTTTTAGCAGTGACCAGAGAGAGGAGGTGACTACAAGTGCAACGGTCAGGAAGCCAGCGGTAGTATACGTGCCTCCAACTACGCAGCACTTGTAGTTAGAATACGAATAGCACGTGATAAAAGCACACCAGAGGAAATAATAACTCTAAGCAACTTAATACTATTCTAAACTAAGTAATTCTTGTAAGAAGCATACATGCTCGTACCTTGCCTAGTGTCGACCTCATGTTCTCCTGCAGTAGTTCGTCAACCCAGCGGAACACCCCATTCCCATCTTCACGTCACCTTGCCGATCTACATCACTTGCCCTTCAACTTTTAGTGCCTCTTTAAATGATTGCCGTTACGTTCAAGTTCAAATTTCACGCCCTAAGCTTAGGCCTAAAAGGCTGGCGTTTATATTTCAGGTAGTCCAAAGTCTGTGTCTGTGGCGCTAGACGTCGGGAGTGGCACTTGGAGACCGGATCGAAACATACTGGTCATGTCTCAGATCGGGAAGATATAATTACGAACCAGGAACGGCCGTGTGTGTTGCAAAACCCATTAGTGAGAACTTATCTAGTTCTGGTAACCTCCTCACACCTACATCATTGTTAATGATGGTGCCTTGGATACCAAGTCTGGATAACCCGGTGAAGCTACAACGTCCTAGTGACTGAAACCACTCAGTCTAAGTGCTCAATTAGGATCCCCGACGTTGTCGATCAGTGTTGTGAGTTCCAAATCTGGATGGCTGGCCACCTCTACCATCACAATCACGTCGAGTAACCCCACGCGATGCTCCGTTGGGATCTCTTCCCTGAGCCCGGTCCTTGGAAAGCAGGATCTAATGGACTAGGTCATATTTTCAACGTTGAATCGCTATTGACTCATGTTTGTTTGGCGAGAAGGCGGTCCGAGGTCGGGCTGGACACTCCCCTCGTCATGAGCTGCTCATTGTGATAGTGCGATTCATGTGAACATTTCTGATGGTGTCAAGGTTCTGGTTGTCAGCTCATGCTTTCGGACCTGTCTCTGCCAAGCACGTCACGTCACGTACATATATCTAGTATTTCCAGCCTACTCATCCACTGATCATCACTGCCCACCATTCACTACTCAAAGGCGTAATCATATCAAACACCTCATTGGATCATCTTCAACCCAGCTTCACAATGAAGTCTTTGACATTCCTAGTCCTAGCTGCCCTGCCAAGTATGGTATATGCAGATGGATTCGTAGCCAGGCGCAGAGGCGCAGAGTTCAACATACACGTTCGTCATGAAGACGATGCTTCATACCAGCCAGAAGGGCTCTCTAAGAAAGCTTCTTGCGACAAAGATGCTGGTTCTTGTCCTAAGGGACAATGCTGCTCTGAATCTGGTCAGTGTGGCACTACATCTGCTTACTGCACTTCACCGCAATGCCAGATGGCCTATAGCAATGGCAACTGTGATGGCAGGTATGTGTATTGTCACGATAGATGATAAGACTCTACTAACAAGCTACCAGCAAGAAGCCAAAGGGTGAAACTACAGCAAATATACCCAGATCAACTTCTGGCAAAGCTCCATATGGTAAGTATAGGAGATCAACTGTTCAACCCACAGTTCTAACTAGGTCTCAGACAAGTACATCACCACCTGCACTACCCCTGGGATTGTGGCACTCACTTTTGATGATGGCCCTTACAAGTATACCAATCAAGTCCTGGATGTTCTCAAGAAGCACAACATCAAAGCAACATTTTTCATCACTGGTAACAATCTAGGAAAAGGTCAGATCGATGACCCTTCCAAGCCCTGGCCCAAGATCCTCCGTCGCATGCATTCTGAAGGCCACCAGCTCGCCTCTCACAGTTGGTCACATGAGGATCTTTCAGCTGCGTCCGCTGAGCTCCGTAAACAGCAGATCATCTATAACGAGATGGCCTTCCGTAACGTCCTTGGCTTCTTCCCTAAGTACCTACGTCCTCCTTATGGAACCTGCTCACGAGTTTCTGGTTGTCTAGACTACGTGACCAAGCTCGGTTACCATGTCGTGAACTGGAACATTGACACAAAGGATTACTTGAACGACTCGCCGAGCAAGATTCAGACCAGCAAGAATACTTTCTCGGACGGTGTCTCTGCTCAATCTCAGTCGAATAGTTACATCGAGTTGAGTCATGATACACATGAACAGACAGCTTATAACCTGACTGAATTCATGATCAAGACTCTCAAGGCTAGAGGATATCGTGCTGTTCCTGTTGGAGAGTGTCTTGGTGATTCCCGCGAGAATTGGTATGTTGTTGCCACAGGCACAAAGTCTGGTAGGTCAATCCAAGGAAGAGGCAGTTACGGTAAGTTATCGTGAAAGTTGTTAATCTGATAGCTAATTCCACTCTGAAAAGATCCTCCTCCTACGTCTCCAGCTACTACCAAAGATGGTACTTGTGGTACCAAGAATGGCCTCAAGTGCACAGGATCCAAATGAGGAAACTGTTGCTCATACTACAATTTCTGGTACGTCCTGTAAATGACAAACGCATCTGCTCAATAGAAGTCACTAATCTAGGATACCATTCTAGTGGCTCGACATCAGGCTACTGTGATGGCGGATGTCAATCCAAACACGGAGAGTGTAACGAGATAAAGCTAAGCAGCAAGCTTATTGTCTCGGATAACGGACTCTGTGGCGAGAAGTATCACCAGACCTGCAAGGGATCTCGATATGGTAACTGCTGCTCTAAATACGGCAACTGGTACGTTCTGCCTGGTGACTTTTGTTTTGTCTTGGCTTTAACATTGTTTCTAGTGGTAAGACGGACGAGTACTGCGGAAACGGGTGCCAGAGTGGCTTCGGAACTTGTCCATACTCCTGAACATCCGGCATTCGTCGCTTCGGTAAACTCGGTTTGGAGATTGTCATATAAGACTATTGGTTACGTCTCTCGTATTAATGGTTGGTTCGTTTAGCTACGTTGTAGTGAATTCAGATTACTGTTGCTCAGACTCTCTTCCGTATCAACAAACTGTAGTTGCCTACCTATGTTAAGATGCGGCCTCAGAGAGTTTCGTCACAAGACTAATACATTTGTTCTTTCATTTACATTGCCAACGCACGAACCGGGCCCTGTTGGCCCTTGCTATCATCTGTAGAACCTGCCTGGGTGGGTAGCCGAGGAGTTGCAGAAGAGAGCTCGATTTTCAGTTCAGCCGTGTCAAACACGGCCGAGTGCTTGAGCCGTAAGCAGTCAACAGATCGTATTCAAGAACGTCAAGGCGCGAGGCTAACCAAAGATGGTAGCCCGCATCGACGACAAACAGTCCCGCCTCGTTCTCGCCAGCCTGGTTAACATAACTACACTGAATGACACACGGCATATTTTAATCTGCACCTTCGTCGTCAATGCCAGTGTCTCTTGATTCGCTGAGATCTTTGGTGGCGTTAACAAACAGACAGGAATACCGTTACTTTCGTAGAACCCTAGGCTCAGTCCGAGTCTCAGCCCTGGTAACTCGAGATAATGGCGGATCTAGCCAGCCACGCGGCAGAACTGCATGTAGCCGCCGCATCGTGCGTGTCTACGGGAATATTGCCCAGTCTGTTAATTTTGTACTATACAAAACGGGTTTCTACATCTTCATTGTTGGCAAGTACTATAGGCTCGGAAACGTAGCCGCGGAAATGAAACTCTAGAACGGAATATATTTGGCCTCGTGCAGGTACATTCAATTCAAATCTGAATTCACTAGCGAGGCTGTCGTCATTTTTGGCAACAAACTAGATTTAAACTTAAAGAAGCCTTAACCATGTGGTGGACGGGCGTTGGCTGAGACTAAGTATGGACCAACAGGCATGACCTTGACAGGCACATACATCTTGGCAACGCCCGCGAAGATTCTTTTAGCTCTCCAGGCTGCAGTTTGTTCGTCAAACTGATTGGCAGCGGTGTGTGTACCGATTCTCATCTGATCTCCATATCGGTATTCTATGACAGAAATTAAGCTAAGCGCTTCACATCGTGTTATTCGTGTTGGTGATTGGACTTGAGAGAGTATTGACAAATTGAAACACGACATATCAAAGAACTCAATGATCAATCAACCAACAACTGACATGGAATGAGGCCACTATTGGCAATGATATGGGATAATCTAACTCGGTCAAGGCATTCGCCGAGTCTACGAGAATTGTGTTGGTGGAAGTGTTTGGTGTTGAATGCTCATGTGCAAGTATAACGTCTCAATCAACACTCCCAAGAGTAGTCTCTGTGACTCATTTCTTGACTGGGGAGTTCGTGTCACTGTATATGAGTTCTAGAGAGATGAATAGTCTACGTCTGTATGAGAACCCTGATAGTTGGGTATTTGTCCTAGTTGTAATAGAACTCCCGTCTTAGTCATGTATAGCAACCTAATGCGTACTGCACTAATGACTTGGCATCTTTGCGTTTCTAGAGTATCACAAGAATGCTTCAGCGTGGACTACAATTCGATCAGAACAAAGGAAGATCGTAATGTTCCTGGATCTTGATTCCTTCCGCCGTGCACACGATGTTTCTCGTACCCTTCCATGTTTTCTGTGTTACACAGCGTGTGCCTGCAGCAAGCACTACATCAACACCATACGCCTCCATCATTCTGGGCCAACAGTCTCACCAAGCTTTTTCTTTGACAAAGCCATCATTGTCCTTGTCAGCTCGGGTCCGAGCTGAATACCATGAAAAGCAATATCAGTAGTCATCCAACAGCCGCAACAACCACACCCTCTGGCAGGCCGTTTTATTGTTAGTCAGATAGCAAACGCGCTTGGCCATGATTGACCAGGAATATCTGTTTGCTTCAGACACGCATGGGCATTCATGTACTCATTGTACAGTACAGTGTGCGAGGCGTCAACGGTTAGCTTCGTCCACCAACGCCCCTCGAGGCATGCCACATGGAAACCTGCGTTGAAGGGAGGTCCAAGCTTCGATGGCCCTGGTCAGCTGTTGATTGCATGTTACAACAAGTCCAAATTGGGACCGACAACCTGTTGCTTTGATCAACTTGTTCATCACCAAGGCATCACCAACAATTATCAAGCAAGACGTGGGCATCGCTGCTTCTTTGCATTAACAAAAAAAGCTAATCTGTCAAATCCCAGTAGAAAACCGTAGGCCAGCCTGTAGATAAATATGCACGGTGAAGGGTGCAATGACAACACCGTAGACCACGTGCATTTAGCGGTTTGCTCGCTGTTTCTCTCAAATCTGCACACACCCTCGGATGATGGATATATCCTTGGTCTCTGAAAAGACTCTCCGAGAACTAACCCAGCTCTATTCTCTTGACAAGAGCCCTGGAACCAACCGTTGCCCGTGATCAAAAGCCATACCCCCAGTCTGTTGGATAAAGACAGAATTGATGAAAAGAAGATAACAAGCAAATAAAAGAGATAACCCCTTGCGCGCAACTTCATGAAAGGGTAGTAGTAATCTCACAGAGCCTCCAACTTTGTAGGCCCTTTTCCCTAAACGCCATGAAAAAAAAATCCCGTAGTTTGTCATTAATAATAACCATCGAGAACCACCAGAGACTGCATGACTCGTCTGTCAAGTCATCCCGCCGTGCGCCGCTTTTGTTGGCAATTTGATGTTTTTGCTCCGAAAAAAAAGGAACAGCGGCTTTCATCCTCGTTGGCGCCGTCAGAAACGATCGCCATGTTGGTGGGAATTGCCACCATTGAAGTCGATGTTCCCATTAAAGGTAATGTTCCCATTGAAGTCAATATTCCCGTTGAAACCAATGTTAGCACTCCTGCCGTCCGAGGCCGTGATTGTGTGGTGGCCAGCAGTCACGGGTCTCTGGCCACCGTCCTACATGACTGTCGAGGCCAGAAGGCGCTGTTCCACATCGTCCATACCCATACCGTCCATGCGAGGGCCTTCCATTCCTTGGAGCCTTTGCTCAATCGCCTGGAACCGCGGTTCGTAACCACCAGCTCTCGCTTCCAGGTTCTCCATCCGCTTTTCGATGTTGTCGAGGCGCTGTTCGATGCGCATTAGACCCTGATTCATGTCGTGGCTTAGACGATCGATCTTGTTTGTGAATGATCGGATAGATGTAGCGAGCGGCGCGTTCTCTTGGCCAGGCGTACCAGCAGGAACTCGCGGTTCATGGTTGTGACGTCCCTCTTGAATAGCAAAGCGCCATTGGTTCCCGAGCTGGACTTCGCAAACAGCTTTGGCGCGAAAGGGACAATCAATCTTGCGCGTAGAGGGATTGCGCTTCTTTGCAGTGCTGTTATACTTAACACCACCGCGATCGCAAACAAGGTCGTAGCGGGTGGGCTTTCCGTCACGGTAGTTTGAAGCGCGCAGCTTGACAATACCATAGCCCTGGTCCTTAGCTACGCGCTGTACGGACGCCATCAAATCATCGAAGGTCCTGAATATCCCTTCTGGCGGGGGTAATAGCGCTGGAGGTGGTGTATTCGGCATGACCAGTGATTGAGCCAGGGTGGCGGTTGTAATGGGTAGTTTGGGGAATGTGGGGGAGGGCAAATCGTTTGCCAAAGGAGAAAAAAAGTGGTTTAGGTGCGGTATAGGAAGTCTTGGTGCGAGGCGCAAGATGCTATCGCGTACAGGCGAGATGTGGTGTTGGTTGTGGTCGCGGTGGGAGTATGTATTGGGATGTACGTAGTATGCAAGAGGCTGGGCTGTGAGGACTTTTCCAATCCGCACTGTCGAACAAGTATGGAAACTAACAAGGTTTAGTGTTGATCCGGTCCGGGCAAAGCGGCCCAGTGCCTTTGAAGCCAAGCCTGCACAAGGGCGGGGCACGGGATGCAAGCTGGAGGGAGGTACGTACCTGAAGCTTTCTTTCCGCGCGTCAAGAGGCCAGTTGCAGGTGAGGTAACAAGCAGGGTACAGAACAGCCCGAGGTAGCTGTAGGTAGCTGATAGAAGGTACAGTGCCTGACTGGAAAGGTTTTAAGGGTGTGGAGGGGTTATTGACGCGGCCGGCAGTAGATACTGAAAAGCAAAGACAAGAGCTCGTGGAGCTTTGAGTGATGCCCGGGTTTGGTAAAGTAATTGGAAGGATGTGAATTCTGGAACGTGAATGAAAAGAGAAAGTGAAGAATTGATGGAATTTTGAGGCGTTGTGGATGTCTTGCTGGTTCCAAGTTCTGATATAAATCAAGTTCGGTTCCGAAGGGGTGTGAAGCTTCACGGGCTAGCAGGACATAATACATCCATGCCAAGCACGTGATAGACTGAATGAAGCGTTTGGGTTGGTAGAAATGTAGAAAGGTTGGTCATTGCCCAGCAGACGTAGTGGTAGGCAACGGGTGGACGCAACAGACCGAATCGGTTGATAGAAATTGATTGAGTGCTTATCTTACTTCACGATGAATCCCCGGACTACACTAACCTACTAACCCACTGGCTATGACAGCAGTGATGGGCTGCGCTGTGCTCTATAACAAACGTCACCCATAACTACTAATCGACACGGTGCGGGCTCTCCCCAAACAAACAAGCTCGCTCCAGTTCCACTCCCCAGTGTTCCCGTTCCTGTTCCTGGTTCCTGGGCCCTTGCTTGATTGAGGCTCTGGCTCAGACTCGTTCTTTGAAAACGATATCTAAGTCCCGAACTATCTATTCGATACTCAACTTTGTTACCCTCGTCTTACTTTTCTGCCTGAACTCAATAGAGATTTCAAACAGAGTTGCTCAAAACCACTGAATGCGGTAGAAGTAGTACCAACGGTCAAAGCTTTCTCCCATCCCCCTTAAAACCAGCCCCCACGTTACGCAAGGCAAAAGCGACAAGACACTCAACTTCTATATGTGTGTACGCCATATACATATACGTATTTTCAATTTCTAGAACAATTCCCTGCATCGACAGAGCAGACTCAACAAGCACTGACCATTCAGACCGTTGTGCCTATCTCGGAATAAAAATAGAGCCCTGTCCATTTTGCCTGTCCGATCCTTTCCCAATCCTTCAAAAAAGGCTCTCATTCACTCATCAGACTTCGGGCAGCCACGGTTCTCGTGTTGCCCTTCAACCCCCTCAAGTCATATATACCCTACGTTCGAACGGGCATACTACCCTATTCGCAACAATGAACCAGCAGCCTGCCGCTCAGAACCAGGCGCATGCTCAAGCGTCAAATGGCGCCGGGCAAGATACCTGGGATGAGCAGCGGCTCGAGGAAGCCATGAAACGGCTCAAGCTTTTGCATATCAAGGTAACGTTGTTCTCTGACACGAAATATGTCAAGCTACAAACTTGCTGATCAGGCTCTCATCTCAGGTCCGACGTCTGAATGACACCATCCCCAAGATGATCAAGCCGCTCGTGCAGAAGCAACCTTCACGTAGGTCGCCCAATTTGTCCTTGTCTAGAAACACTATGAACTAACCATGTTCTATCGATAGCCGATGCCATGTTTGCTGCTTTCATGAACTCAGTCACTGAAGCGCAGGCCAACATCAAAGAAGTCACCGATTTGATGCGTGATGAGAAAAGTCGTGAGGTGTTTGCCCAGGCCAAAAAGAGAAAGGCTGAAGAGCCTGAAGGTATCGAAAGCTGGGAGTACTACGACCATCCAGATTGGTTCAGGATGGACCAGGAGTGACGGGATCATTGACATGGCGTTTGAGAATTCTACTTGGGCATGGTGCTGTAGGCGTTCTTTTATGGTTGGTGCATTTTTCTCACGTGTTCATACATTTTTGGGAGAGGACACCTATGCAGACAATACAAGAACTTGAATAAATCAACATCACTCAATTATTTGTTGATGTTCTAATTCAGCTCCATATTGTAGTTTGATCTTAAAAGACAGCTCCAGCCCTTCCCACTATTTTAGAATCGGCCAATCCAGAGGTTTTCCACAATGTAAAGTCAGGTCGTTAGCCTCGACCTGGGGTGTGGCTGAGACTGAACCCTGCAGGTCGATCAACAACCCATCGTCAGAGCGAAAGAGTAGAACTTGAAGCGAAAGCACGGTAGTTCTGGTTGCAACGATATCGCCTGTATAATTAGATCAGAAATTGTGATAATTATTCAGTTGTGTAATTTCTACAGTGAATGGTGAGTTAGTGCCTCACCAGCAAGTTGGGGCAGAAACACATCAAGAGGGGCTCCATAGAACAGCCACACCCGCTCTTTCTCTTCCGATAAAGGTCACGTGGTCTGGGGCTGTGAGGGAAAGAGCACCCACGAAAAATTTCCCAAATTATCCCAGATCCAACGAGCCAACTCTTCGCCCAGCCGTCACCACCAAATTTTCCACGTCGACAACCTCAACCGCCGCAAAGATGGTCAACATGCGCGTTCAGTACCGCCGACGCAACGGGCAAGTACTCGCCTTTGCTCGTTCGAAATCGAATCGTCGAGCTGTATATTCTAGCCCACGGCCGTAACTAACAATTTGTTGCAGCTACAACACCAGCTCCAACCGAACCCGAGTCATCAAGACTCCCGGTGGTGATATCCGTCTGCTTCACATCAAGAAGCGAGGCACTGTCCCCAAGTGTGGTGACTGCGGCTCCAAGCTCTCTGGTGTAAGTGCCTCTCGAAAACCGATGGGATTTCTATGCGATGTGATGTGGGACAACAAGACGAACACAAGACAAGGGTATTGGGTGGTTTGGGGCGAACGATCAAGATACACCACCATGGACGAAAGGCTATACATGTCATGAACTTGCATGGCACCCGACGACTTGCCATACCAGCCCGATTCGTGTCGTCTTGCTCCATCACCGCAGAAAAGTCCCGACTTGCCTTCGGAAACTAGGAACTAACTCAACTCTCCAATAGATCCCCGCTCTCCGACCCCGCGAGTACTCCCAGATCTCCAAGCCCAAGAAGACCGTCCAGCGCGCCTACGGTGGTTCTCGATGCGGTAACTGTGTCCGTGACCGCATTGTCCGAGCTTTCCTCATCGAGGAGCAGAAGATCGTCAAGAAGGTGTTGAAGGAGCAGGAGCAGAGCCAGAAGAAGAAATAAATGCAATCCTAATCGGATTTGGCTTTCTGCGTGGGAATGGCAAGGACCTCTTGGGGATTCGGTTCATTGCTTTGGTGTTCATTAGGCAAAAAGGGACTGAATGCATGATACATCGGGCCGCGGCCAGAATGGATGGCCCTCTGCTGTCTTAGGACTGCTACTATCCTCTTGGTGACTTGAATGACAAAAGAACATCAAGCTGGCGTGGACTGCTGCCATTCGCACGAGTGATGATTCTGTGGACTGGTCAATGTGTGCCTGTTTCCAACACACATTGGCGTGATGTGAAATAAAAGTTACCGGCGTCAGACGGTCAAAATATACAAGCCTGAAATTTTCTGATATTCGCATCCAATTGTTGATCATAATCATTTTGAAATGATATGCATATTTGCTGTGTTGGAAGCGTACGTTCATAGACCAGGTAGGTTGGTACAATTTCAACATCATGACGTGCGGGACCTCGAAAAAATACCCGTTCCCCACGTAAGTTACATGTCTATGACTTATCTCAACTCTAACATCTAAACTACGCCGTGTCTCACATCAATCCTCCTTCTAACACTCTTCGTGCCTTCGGTATTATTACAGTAACTACGGAATTATGGCAAGCCGAAGCCTCGTCCCATCATGTAGCGCGCATCGTGCCATACGCCAGGTCCTTACCAGCCCTCGTTCCTCGATCACAGCTTTCAGAACCACGGCCGCGCCAGCCTTATCTCCTCTACAGGCCTTCGCTAGAAATCGACGACTCTTTCACGCAGTCCCAAGCCGAAGAAAGGACCAACAGCCACCAGCGCAACCTCCGCCAACCGACTTTAGCGAGCTTGACGTGCTTGGAAACACCCCGACACCCTCAACCTCGGTCGACGTGTGCATGTACGATGGATTCGGGCTCAACAGTGGTCTTACAATTTCAGGCGGCAATGGTGTCCTATTAATTGACGGAGAGGTGTTCCACTGGCGTCCGTGGGAGGCCAAGGGTTCCATGAACCTCATCAACAAAAAGGGCCAATTCGAGCTCCCACCTAGTGCATTTGCGCTCTTTGACCTACTATGGCCTCGACCTGGTATGTGGAATACTACCTTTCTACTGACCGTGCCAAGCGGACAGTGGTGTCTACATAAACCCCTCAGCTAATACAGTTGCAGATCTTCTAATCATTGGGGTTGGACCATCAAATGTGCCATTGGCTCCTGAAACGAGGCGAGCTATATCCGAGCTCGGCATGCGAATCGAACTTTTAGATACAAGGAATGCGGCTGCCCAGTTCAACCTGCTGGCTACAGAGCGAGGTGTAGCGAACGTTGCGGCTGCTTTGATACCCATTGGATGGAAGGACGGTGTTGGAGCGAAATGAGAGCATAGCGTTGTTATATCACAGTGGTGATCTTGTATACGTTTCATTGTAAGAATATGAATTCAGCAAGCTATTTGGCTTCATCAGATGGTGACGTTGATTGAGGACTGACTAGACACATGGGTAATTCTTGACTGTGTCAAAATTCGATGTCTGGCAAAATAATTGCATTACATGAGGAAGAGTAACAGAATGAATTCTATGATAATCCTTTTAACACAATCACTGAGAATTCAAACCGTGGTGGGTGTCCTGCAGGGTAGCTGCCTGCATAAAGATTGGGAGCGCAGTGTTATGGAAAATCAAACAGGACGAAGACGACATCGAGTGACTTAAAGTGCTAGGTTTATCCTTTGGGCTAACATATTCAAGTTTTTTTCTTTTTGCTACATTGAGCGCTAGGTAGCACACTCGGATGTGCCTCTTTGAGGCAGCAATGAAGTTAAAGAATTGATAAGCATCATCGGCACTGATCGCAGTCACCATGATCTCAACGTTACTTTATAATTCATCTACTTCCATGGAAACCAACGCTCTCTTTGATAACCAAATCTACTATATAAAAAGGTGCTCGAGACTGTTATATCTCTGTTTTATACTCAGACCCACAAATTCGCTCGAGTATTTCCTTCCAATAGTGATCTCGTTGCTTCCCCCAATGTAGAAGGAGCACATCCAATTGGCTCTTGCGACTAAACCAAGATGCTCAAACGCAATCTCACAATTCATCATTGTCGATCAAACATCAATTTAGCAAAGCTATCTAGGTAGGTGTTCAATACCCACTAATAAATTCATCGAATACAGTATCGAATTTTGCCATTGTTCGATAAACTCCAACAGGCTGGGTTTCTCTCAAGCGCGCCTGACTTGACGCGGTTTCCGTTGGGCTTCTTCAAGGGTCGAGGTTCAAAAACTTGGCTGGGCTTGAAGATTCATCCAAGCTTTCATAATGTGAGTTTTCACAAGTATTCCAGCTTATATCATTTGTTCTGACGTTGAAAGATTGCCCGCGGTGGTAAATAGCAGCTACGCGAATTTGTGTTACTCTTGTGGCACCGTATTGGTGGTGACTCAACACTGCAATCTCTGATGCAGCTAGACAGGGTGGTTTACCAAATTACTGCTCAGGTCCAGCACACTTCTCCATCCATTATCAGTACAGAACAAGGACTACTAAACCAACATCATATCAGGGCATCCGAAAAATTGGTCGCGAGGAGCTCAAGAGACGAAATCAGTAGGTCAGTTTATGCTACTTAGGCTACACTTCTTAGGCTACTTGTTTTTGTACCATAAGACTTAGGAGGCTAACTTTTCTACCAGCATCACTATCGATACCCTCACTTCAGCCTTCCAATTCGGACTGCCCACGTCATGGCTGCTCCTGCAGAGGTAGTGGACGTCGTCCAGGATACTGTCGACTCCACTGACCCTCATCTCACGGACCCTCCCCTCCTCAGGGATCATTCAGAATTCAAGTCTTACGAGAGCAGCCGTGGGTTTAGATATTCTGGCATTCGAATTTTTTACCGACAACATGCTAAGGCTGATCAACTACCGAAGCCTCCGTTGCCTCTTCTGGTCTTTCTACATGGACTAGGTGGCTCTGTTGCTCAGTTCCACCCTTTGTTATGCAGTCTTGTCGACGAGGCCCCTTGTTTAGCCATCGACTACCCCGGATGTGGTCGCTCCGAGTTCTCGGTCACGGATTGGGCAGCTTACACAACAGAAGCTTTAGCAGAGCTCTTAGAGATCATTATAAATGATTACCGGGACAAAGACGCAGGCCAACGTGTGGTTCTGATCGGCCATAGCATGGGCACTGCCCTGTCTGCGAGATTGGCCAACACCGAACTTCCTCACACAACTGACCTGGCGCACCACGTGGTAGGACTAGTAGCCATTTGTCCAGTAGCAAATCCTCCCAATGAGTCGTTGACGAAATGGGCAAAGAGAGCTATGTGGATTCCAGGTTGGTTGTTCAACTTGTGGCGTGCCTGGGACGGTTGGGGTGGCCCCGAGAGCGCAAGTGTCAAGCGTTTTGTTGGACAGGGTGCCGATGAAGCCACTCGAAAACTGCAGTATCGTTTCAACAAGCAGAGCCGTACCCCGGTTTGGAGGCGAATGGCAAATGGTGCACTGCCGGTTTACAAAGATGGTAAACCTACGGGTGGTCTCCCAACTCTGGACACCTGGGCAGCGCTGGACATTCCTGTTTTCCTAATCGCTGGCGAGAAGGACAACGTCGTTTCACCAGAGGAAGCTAACAAGATTGTCAAAGTTCTGGACCTAAAGAGGACATCCCCAGAATCAGAAGATGAGGGAGAGACGCATGAGGCCATTATTGATACTGCTGGTCCTGTCAATACTTCCACAAAACCCCAAGACCATCTCCCACAAACCATCGGTGATCTTACCGATGCAGACTTTATGAAAGTAAAGTCCCCAAACGTCGAAGCTCTGCCTGAATGTGGCAGCTCTACCGATCCCTCAACTCCGAACGAGACCATGACCGAGCTACCTCCTCAGCCAAATCGCCCTAAAAAGGTTGTCCGGTCTTTTGTAATGCCGGCGCCTGCAACACATGCTGTATTATATACACCTTGCTCGGTTCGGGCTGTTGCCGGCTTAATATCAGATTTTCTTGCCGCAAATGTCACGGAAAGACTATCTCTTGCCTGGCAACTGCAATATCTTTCACGTGAAGGGAAATGGGACGTTAAGAATCTCAACAAATGGAAGTCTGTCAACCCTGTGTCTCATCCAATTGGACCTGCTGGGAGACCTATTTTCCGTGCCCTCAAAACGCTCCGTGAAGCGGATGACGTGCACTGTCCGCAAGAATTTGTTTCAAAATGGAGTTCTATTGTGAAAGATGTCATCGACATCTCCAAAGACCAGCCTGTATACGACCCTCGCGGTCTCGAGCGGGCTGGTATCCATTACCACAAATTTCCGACGGTCTCCAAGATCCCCCCACAACCACATGAGATCGAGGCTTTCATCAAGTTGGTCGACGAAATCCGTGAGAAACAGGCTGAGCGTGCCGTTATGGAAGAATGGAATGATTCGGAGCAATGTGTGATCGGAGTCCACTGCCACTATGGCTTCAACCGTACGGGGTATTTTATTGTCTGCTATCTCGTCGAACGGTGCGGCTTTGATGTCAAGGATGCCATCGAAACATTTGCTAAGGCGAGACCTAACGGAATTCGTCACTCTCATTTTCTGGACAGACTTTATGTGCGATACAACGTCTGATGAAAGCGATAATGGGCAAACAACACATGGTTGGTCAACGAATAAATGTTAGCGTCGTCACATAGATAATTAGTCTAGCGGGAAACAGAAAAGTTCACCTTCAAGCCTTTAGGTTATAAAAATAAATAGCCTAAGAAGTATGATAAGCTGGACTACTAATTTCGTCTCCTTGGTTCCTAGTGACCAATGTTTCCGATACCTACACAGTGCTCAGTATAACAAAAACTTGATCTATTAGCTTAAAGGATAGAATACTTTTGGTCACTCTATGCCATGGATGTCCGTCTTGTCTTTAGGCTGTATATCCTTTGTATTCTAAGCTAGACCTCAACTATACGCTACCAGTATGCTCATCTCAAATCATGATCTCTGTCCTCCGCCTCTTTCATAAACCGTGTCTTCATATCGCAATGTCTGTTAGACCTGGATAGCATGGTACTTGTTTCCAAGAGCCCACACCTCATCGAGTTCTTCCATACCTGCACCCTGGACTTCGACCTTGCTCATCTTGTCTTGCAATTCCTCAGTGATGGCGTCAACGTCAACCTCGAGATACTCGCGCAGATACTTGCCCACGTCAGTGTTCTCCACGTTGCCGCGGATGTTCTCTGTTCGTGGTCCACCCGAGCTGTAGATGTTGACATCAACGGCGGTATGACCGTGAGTGCTCCAGCCAATGTGGGCGCGGAGAGAAATAAGAGCCGAGAAGAGAACAAGTGCGCTCTCGGGGTGCTCGGCAATAGTGGTAATCTCTTTGTCCGAAGCATTGGAGATGCCGAGACCACGGATGATGAGTTCCTCGTTGATATACTCCTTGAGCTTTTCCTTGTTCTTCTTGGCTTCGGAATTAGAGGCGATATGGGCGTTGAGCTTCGCGTGGAGCCACTCAGCTGAGGCAGTCGCGTTGGCGAGGACCTTAGGGTACCAGTTGTAAACAGGGAGGTGACCAGGTTCCTGAAGCGCGGTAGCGAGACCGCCTGTTTCGTGATCACTGGTTGCGACCAGGACAGTCTCGGTCTTGCTCTCCTTGATGAAGTCGAGGACAGCTCGGAAGGTCTTGTCGTACTCAAGAACCTCGTGAACTTGAGCGGCGGGATCGTTGATGTGGCCAGCATGATCAATTCGACTGCCCTCAATCATGATAAAGAAACCCTTGTCACTCTTCTCAGTAGCCTTCTCAAGAGCACGAAGGGCAGTCTTGGCCATCTCGCTCAGCGAAGGGTAGATATCGTTGTGGTTTCGGCGGTCAATCTCGAAGGGGATGTCGCTGGGCGCAAACAGTCCGAGGAAAGGTAGCTTCACATTGTTGCCACCTTTGAGAGCATCAAAACCAGCACGGTCATCAGCGTAGGACCAGTTGTGCTTCTCCTTGGCGATTTTGACTACGTCTGTGTCGTCAGCTCGGCAGCTGCCCTCTGCGGTGTTGGGCAGGTAGTTGCAGCGACCACCACCAAGCATCAGATCGACGGTTCGGCCCAGAACACCTTCTCCAATCTGCTGGAGAGCAATTTCATCTTCCATTTCACGGAGAATAACATGCGAGTTGAAGCAGGCTGGAGTCGCATCCTAAGTATAATCGGTTAGCTTCACTATTTCTTAGCTAGGCTTCTTGGGATCTGCCCATACCTCAATCTTTGTAGTCACAACAAGACCAGTGTGGTATCCAGCACGTTTAGCAGCTTCCAAAACCGTTCCGCAAGGATCATGGTTTGGCAGAGTAGAAATGGCACCGTTGTAGGTCTTCTTGCCGCAGGAGAAGGCGGTGGCGCCAGCAGCACTGTCGGTGACAAGGGAGCTGTTTGAGCGAGTCCGGCTTGTGCCCCAGAAATGCTTATCGAGTGTGAGGGTATCGCCAAAATGGAGGTCTTCAACGTGTTGTCGGTAGCTGCGAGTCAAGGATAATGTAGCGGGGCCCATGCCATCTGACACCATGAAGACGAGATTTCGCTTCGTCGCAGGCGTGTTGTGGTCATGCTTTGTCTGCTGTTCATGTTGAGTCCAGATAGCAACCACGATAACAGCGGCAGTAGCGATCAAAGCCCAGGCAAACAGGCCGAGCTCACGGAGACGCGAGTTTCGATGGGCCTTGCTTTCGGCATGGGCATCGGAGCGGTCGTGGCCGGTCCCGGATAAGAGAGGATCACTTTCGTTGGCCTGAGGAGAAGACATTGTTAGTTAGAAACACATCGAGGGATGACAAGTAATGATTGAGTCGAGGTAGGAACGGAAGAAAGAGAGGAGGGAGACAAACCATTGTAACTATCTGGCCGCGTAAGAAAGGAGTGTTGTGCAAGGTTGAAAAACACAAAATGGTTGGAAGGCGACGACGGCATTGTTGCACATGGATGCGACACTACCTGTTAGAGCTGCACGCGGGGAGCTCTAGCTGTGACTTCCATGGAACGCTAGCTGGCACGGCTGGCTGCTAAGGTACGATGCAGGGAGGCTAGCGTTCCATTATCAGTGGAGCTTGTGACATCAGTAGTTCCTGAGAGTGGAGCGGTAAAGCTCCGATCGCACTGAGACATCATTGATAACCAATAATGATAACTCGCCTTGGCCACGGGAGCATATATTTTCGGCGGGCACCTTCTTAAGATCATGGGATACCCTTCCAGAGGGTGACAGAAAACCTAAGACATAAGCCTTGAGTGTATAAAAATATTGAGACCGGGTCTTAAACAATACAAAAACAATATTATCGCCTGGGCGTAGTATTGACTTTTCTGCCATGCTGAGGCTCTTATGGATATCCCATAAGCCACATCCAGGCCTTCACGTAGGTATACATACATAAGCGCAAACTTTAACATTGAGCCCCTTTCAACCTCTAATTACATGACTCGCGTTCTCGAAACCTCACGGCGCGCCATTCTTCCCTTGTGCCTATCATAAGAAGAGGTAGTGGGCAGGCGACATCCGTACCGCACGTTTCAACAGGCTGCGACGGCTCCCAGCGACCCTTCCGATACGATACTATATAATTCAACAAGAGCTCTAAGCAACAAGCTCAAGACCATATCTTCCAACTGACTTTATCTCGGCCATGACAGTGATGGCATTAACTAGAGCTTAGACGATAAGCTTTCAACCTTCTGGAGGGATAACCCTCAAAACAAAACGTTGCCCTTTGGCCTGTGGACGGTCAAGTGGCCGGTTTGCAAAGCCATGGCAGAATTGCATTCTTAACCCGCCCACATAGATGTTCAAATGGAGGAACATGATGGAACCAACGGTTGCTGGAATAAGAGTGACAGCTCGGTGTCACAGAGGGGCTTGTGGTTCTTCCGTCATGCTTGGAGCAACATATCTGCACATTGCTTTTCGGAACGAGTGATGACGGCTGTCAAACCAGTTCGCTAGAGGAGAGTTGCTACACACAAGCTTGAAAGCTAACCAACAATGGACTATCAAACGGAACAGATGCCCAGACCCTACAATCAGCGAAGTCGCTGGTGTAGGTAGCGCGTTCGAACCATTAACAACAAACGACTCTTCCTACTTTTAAACAACAGATTATACTGACAATGATATGTCTTGATCATACTCAGTCAATTTGCCTCCAAGTCTTCCCATCAGCACAATCGTTATGCTTGTCGTTTTCTGGATTCGCTCATGCTACTCGACGAGCGATACACATAAAAACCCCAAAGACACAGAACACGATCTGAAATGCCCACATGTGTGGCTACGTTCTATTCCTAAACCATTGCGGATGTTTTGGGGAGATTCTGTTCGACACGACTTGCCCCCTGATATACCAAGAGATTGATCGCATCAACGACGCAGAAGCGTGGGCAGCAGACTCCAGCAATGAGCTTCCCTTTGAACTCCCGGATCACTGCATTCCTGGCTGGCATAACACGTGGATCATCTCGAGCCATGAAGTTTGCTCCCCTCAATGGTGGTCCAACTGCCCTTCTATCACTGTACCGGGATATCCACAGCTTTGCCATACCGAAAATGGAAGAATTTGAAGTCGAGATTGTACAATAATGACAGTGAACTAGAGACGGCCAGCGCAAGCTGAGGTAAAGGAATGTTAGGGTTGTAACAGGATCGATGAAGATGGCAGCAGCGAATGGCGATATCTATGTAATTCATAATGTGTACACAGAGTCTACCATGACTCTAAACTGCAATGTTCTACTTGATTTTACGCATTAAATGTTGCTGGTGATAGAGGGACATGGAAGCCACAAATCCAGGGCCCCGACCGAAGCTGAGGACGGAGTTCTCTTGATCGTATAACCTTCAGGAGGAGCTTTGTACCTCAGTTGTTCACACCAGGACGAATTTGTCCCCCATTTGGGACTAGTCATTTCTTCCCTTCCCATTTGGCCCATGGGCGATCAAGCCAGACCGAAGATGCACCTTGGTGGCCCCGAGTACCTTGAGTAACGGATTCAGGGGTAGGATAAACGATCTCCTTCTCAGCTGAGTTGTTATACTTCGGAGCTATCAAGGCTAGGATGAATGAGGCGTATATGGTCATGATATCAGATTTCTTCTCAAAGATATGAAGTGAGAAGAATCGGCGTGCTTAGGCTGTCAACCTCGTGGCACAAACCGAGACGCCAAGATTAGCAGATATATGTATGACCGTTTTATGCGGTCCTACAGTACTACGCCAAAAGTTCCAACATGCCCAGCTAAACTGGTTGGGAGTGCAATATCATAAAACTCATTATTGGTATGTTTCTAATGATCCGCATAAAATGGAATAATTTCTTGAGACAGCTAGAAACCAGCTGTCGACTCTTATGAGGAGGTTTGACGGTTTGTTTTAGAGCCCTAGCCTTTATTGGTTGTTTTAGTTTTCCGTAATCTGTGGTATAAATGATAATTTATATAAATACTGTCACTTCAATACGTCGAATATACCACGCTTTATTTTCGTCTTGGTGGCTGTGGCTGCTCAACCAGATACTTCTTATCGATAATATTACTCCATCACCTCCAATGCTTGGGTATCATTAAAACCAAATATTTTGACCATCCAAATGTACTATACGACGAATAGTCAATCACACCTTAAGTTTAAACTTTTGCTGCTTCGACCTCTTCTTCTTTTTCCTCAGCGTGAGAATATGCCTTCTCTGCACGAGCCTAATGAGCCAGTTGTAGATCATTTCTCTCATGAGAATTAATATCGTAGCCACAACAGTTGGAACAGCACAAGCCCAGCTAGGTAGAAAGTATTAGTTAGACCTTTGAATCATCAACAGACTAGGAGGATGGGGGTACACTTACAAATACCAGATACCGTGGTGGATCTCTGGAAACCCCTCCTCGGCAAAGTTCTGTCCAAAGAAACCAGTGATGAATGTCAAGGGCAAGAAGATAATCGTGACCGTGGTGAGCTGTTTCATCGACTCGTTTTGATGAGCTGAAATGGTGTTGAAAATGAGGTTGATCAAGTTATCAGATGACTGTTTGAGCTGCTGGAGAGCCTCGGTGATCATGATACAGTGATCAAGAACATCGCCAAGGTAGGTATGCGTCATAGGGGTCACTATAACACCGGATGAAGGATTCTCAAGTTCCTTCATGGCGCCCTCGTGGGTCATGGAAGTTTTGTGATCGCGAAGGACATTGACCAGGTTGTCGATTGGATTCAGGAAACTGAGCATCTTGTTGATCTCGCTGATACAAATGTAAAGCTTTTTGCTCTGGCTGATACTCGGAGCGGTAAGAACGTCCAACTCGATGTCGGCGATGATGTCCGTATAGATGGCTGTCAAAGGAATAGCGAGATCGATTATAGCATCGATTATGCCTTGACACAACAGAGATGCGTCGTTAGACTCACGGAGAATTGTACCCGGAGTGCTGAGACGAGTCACGATGGGCCGCTCGATGTCGCCGGCCGAGGCCTCAAAGAAGGAAATAACGGTGTTGTCTGATGTCAAAAAGATAGAGACCTGCTCTGCTGAAACAGCCATCTGATAAGGCGCAAGGGAGGAGTGGCTCTCCATAAATTCTGTTCGCGCTTCGTTTCCAGAAGCATGGTATCGCTGTAGAGTTCGTATCATACCCGTTTCTTGTAGATCCAATGCTGCTTCTCGAGCTCGTAGATTGTTTTCGAAATTCTTTTCAGGGTCTGCCGTCTTGCGACTTTTCCAAAACTGCCTAAATGATCCTCTCAGCGCACCCGCAGTCTTTGACGAGTAGGTACTACTAGTATCAGTCGAGTCGTCTTCGTCGTCCACTAGATGAACCAGCTTTTGCAACGTCATGACGATAAATGCATGGTTTGGATACCAGTCAGCCTTGGTTCGATTCCGTATTTGCATTAAATCCTCCAGAGCCAGCTTATGCAAGCCCTTTTTGCTGCCAATGGCCTGAATGACATCCCAACTAAGCCCATTGACGTTGATCCATCGACATCTCGCCCATTCCTCCTTGGGTTGGTCCAGGAAGGCGATGAAACTCGCATTATCGAAGTGGCGTTTGACCATATCGTTTTGCGAAAAGTCGATAACGGAGATTTCGCAAGCGGCATGGAGCGCAGGCATGGACGCGTGCCCTCCATCGGGGAGCATAGGATCGTAGCCAGGCTCAGAACCGGGTTGCCAGCCTGGGCGATCGCCAAATGTAGTATCAAACTCATCGTAGTCCTCAATCGTCTTGAACGTCGGAACACGAGTGAGTCGGCGTCGCAATATCGAAGGAGAAAAATTCATCTCGCGATGGACTTCGGTATCGGATCGCACTGCTCGCACAGGCTCAGCCGGGGGTGGAGAGAGGTTCTGGGTGTTGAGAGTAAGGTTATAGCGGACATGTTGCTCGGCCTTTTCTTCGGAAACGGTATTGGAGGATTGGCTTTGGCGACTGGGCTGTATGTCGTCCTGCATCGAAGAGTCTTGCTCCGCTGGGAGAGCGAAGTCTCGTGAAATCGACATTGAGAGATTGATGGCTGGATGCGAAATGGAGAGGGGGAAGGTGGTTAAGAAATAGAACTCTATCCTTCAGCTGAGGAAGATTAGATTAAGAAGAAAGAATACGAATGTTGAAGATGAAGATGAAAGTTCAGCCATCAGTTTCAGCTGAGGTGGAAAATGGTACTTTGGAACAGAAATAAATCCAAGGGAGCTTGTCACGATGCAGGGGAAGGAAGCCCGTCAGCACCAGCACCGAAAGTGGTTTCGGGACCTAGAAAGGTATGGAGAAGGATTAGGATTAGGTAGTAGGAATAGGGGCTGTTCTGTCGCTGTCGCTGGCAACAAAGGTTACCTATCAAGCTTCATTGGCACATCGCGACTGAGACCATTATGAAGAAGCCGATTATCCGTTTCTAGTGTAAAAGCCGCTTTCGACCATGCATTCTCGTGATACGGATATTGTTCTCGGGACAAGACACGCGAAAACCCCCCACGCCAATCGTCGATGAGCAGTCTCATCTTTTTTTGGCTAAGCTTTCATACTAAGCTTCGTTATCCACATTTATTCCCGCCTCGGCACAACGAGCTAAGCTCAGACTCTACTACAGAGAGGTAGACTGACTACCTACCTACTTGGTGGGTAACAGAAAAGAGCCCACCAATTCTTCTGCTACCCTGAGTCTAAGTGCCTATTATTTCCATAGATATAATAGGTAGTCTACCGAATAGCAATGATCAAGTGCACAACAAGCAAAATGTCTTATTTAAAGAAGATAATGTTATCAGTGTGAAGAATTATGCCTACGGAGATCCTACTTCTCGACAAATGGTTAATTGCTTTTGACATTCCAAAGTGAGACTATTGGTAGCATGGATGAGACTGATTTGCAGTTCTGCGCGCAGTCCCTCTCAACTTGATGAACAACCCGCGCTGCCATCATTGATGAGATGATAGGCATTACCCGCATCCAAATATTCAAGACATAAATATTATTATAAACATACAACTGAGAAAGGCTGCCATGCGATGCTTTATGAAAAAATCGAGTGCTTACATAAGGCTCGCTGGATGGAATACAAGCTTGGGCCCCTGTAGCCTACAGGCAGCAACCACTACTGCCCCATTTGAAGTTCCTGCCCAGAGCATGCTCACGGCGTTTATCTCACCACACCCAAGGTTTGATTGAACTTAAAATGAAGCATATTCCGACTTGAGAGTGGTATTTATACATTCTCATTCATCCACCTCTTGTTGTTTTTCTTTCTTAAAGTTACAGACTCGCTAAGACCGATCTCGACCTTAGCGCGCATTGCTGCTACAAAGCAGTTGGCTGGCTTTCTGTTTTACAACAGAAAGTACCTAAACAAAGCACCATGTCACAAACCGACGACGCAAAGCATGAAGATGAAATCCAATATGGCTCCATGAGAGTAATTTGTGAAGAGTTGGAAGAAAAGTCTGTATTCGTCAAGCGGTCCCCCAAATACGAAACTAATATCATCATCAAGGTATCCAAACCGGCCAAGGAACCACTCAAAGACATTTGTATTCTCCGAGCTCTTTCGAGAAGTCTTCAACCCGCTCAATGAAAACAAAAAGCAGAATGCCGCGGGTGCAGGTCCTAAAAAGGCATTTCGTGGTGTGAACAAGCTCTCTCCCCACGAACAGCGTCGACACATCGTTGACCGTTTCATCACTCGATGGCGCAAAGAAGTTGGTCCTGATTTCTATCCTGCCTTGCGCTTAATCCTTCCAGATAAGGATCGTGACCGTGGGGTTTATGGCCTCAAAGAAAACACTATCGGAAAACTACTCGTCAAGCTCATGAAGATTGATAAAAACTCCGAAGATGGTTACAACCTTTTGCACTGGAAGTTGCCTGGCCAGACAATGGCATCTCGACTGGCTGGCGATTTTGCTGGACGTTGTTTCGAGGTCATCTCGAAACGACCAATGCGAACTCAGGTCGGCAACATGACTATTGCCGAGGTGAACGAGCAGCTGGATAAGCTTGCTGCTTCCACGGGAGAGATGGAAAATCTACGTGTGTTTGAGACTTTCTACCATCGCATGAATGCTGAAGAGCTTATGTGGCTCATTCGAATCGTCCTCAAGCAAATGAAAGTAGGCGCCACGGAAAAAACTTTCTTAGATCTTTGGCATCCTGATGGCGATGCTTTGTTCAACGTATCGTCGAGCTTGAAGCGTGTATGTTGGGAACTCTGGAACCCAGACATTCGTCTCGAACAGGATGAGACAGGCGTTGCTCTGATGCAATGTTTCCAACCTCAGCTGGCTCAATTTCAGATGCCTGCCTCTTTTCAAAAGATGATCGAACTCCTTCGACCGACTGAAGACGACCCCGAGTTCTGGATCGAAGAGAAACTAGACGGTGAGCGCATGCAAGTGCATATGATCCAGGACAAGAGCCACCCAGGTGGCAGGAGGTTTTGCTTCTGGTCACGAAAGGCCAAAGATTACACATATCTTTACGGTGACGGCCTTCAAGACGAAACCTCAAGTCTTACTAGACATCTCAAAAATGCATTTGCACCAGGCGTGAAAAACCTGATTTTGGATGGCGAGATGATTACTTGGGATATGGGTGTCGACAAGATAGTGCCTTTTGGCAGCCTCAAAACAGCCGCAATTTCTGAGCAGCAAAACAAGTCGGATACAGACTCAGCCGGTCACCGTCCTTTATTTCGAGTCTTTGACATACTCTACCTGAACAACAAGCCCCTAACACAGTACACCCTAAGGGACCGACATAGAGCCCTGGAAAAGGCCATAAAACCCGTACATCGTCGACTCGAAATCCACAACTACAACAGCGCAACGAGTGCCGATGCTATAGAACCTCTTCTTCGTGAAGTTGTTGCCAATGCTTCCGAGGGCCTTGTTTTGAAGAACCCACGGTCCATGTACCGCCTCAATAGTCGAAACGATGACTGGCTCAAAGTGAAGCCGGAATACATGTCTGAGTTTGGAGAGTCTCTTGATTGTGTCATTATTGGTGGCTACTACGGCACAGGAAAACGGGGTGGCGCTCTATCAAGTTTCATGTGTGGACTACGTGTCACGCAGAACCATATACAAGCTGGTGCGAATCCTGAAAAGTGCTTCAGTTTCTTCAAAGTCGGCGGCGGCTTTCGCGCAGAGGACTATGCGGAGATCCGACATCGAACAGAAGGCAAATGGATCGAATGGGATCAACAAAACCCACCGGCAGAGTATATCGAGCTGGGAGGAGGAGAGGCCAGGCAATTTGAGCGTCCAGATGTTTGGATTCGACCTAAAGATTCCATTGTGGTCTCGGTCAAAGCCGCCAGTGTTGGACCTTCGGAACAATTCGCTCAGGGGTTCACTCTACGATTCCCCCGGTTCAGACGTCTTCGACTGGACCGAACCTGGAATACTGCTCTCTCGCTTGAGGAATTCCAAGAGCTGAAACAGCGTGTCGATGAAGAATCAAAGGAGAAGGCGATGACGGTTGAGGATAGGAAGCGACGCAACCCCAAACGAATCAAAAGAGAACTCACCATTGCTGGAGATGATATCACCGTTCCCGAGTTCATGGGAGAGGCGTCAAAACTGTTCGAAGGTCTGGAATTTTGTGTTCTTTCTGAAGCACTCAAACCCTACAAAAAGACCAAAACTCAGCTTGAGACCATCATCAAGGAGAATGGCGGCGTCATCTCTCAACGAGCGGTAGCCGGTACGAATATGGTTCTTATCGGCGACAAAAAAGTTGTGAAGGTGGCAAGTCTCATAAAAGGAGGAGACGTAGACATCATCCGTCCCAAATGGATTAGAGATTGCCTTGAGCAGGACTTGGGCGCGTTTCTTCTGCCATTTGAGGATTCGCATCTATTCTACGCAACCGATGCGTTGAAAAGTGCGGCGAGCCAAAACACAGACCAATTCGGCGACAGCTACGCACGCGATCTATCTATCGAAGAGCTTAAACAAGTCATGGACGATATGCCAAAGATAGAAGACGGCATACCATTCGACAAAAATGAATTCCTGCAACAACTTGAGGAACATGGCAAAGATCTAGGGTCCTTGAGAAGCTTTACCTTTCAACGTTGTGTTGTGCTACTACATGCCGTGGAAGCTGGCGATAAGAGGATCTCGAGACTGAAGAATCTTGTTAGGTTTGGCGGAGGAAGTGTCACAGATGACGCAAACGACTCATCCGTGACTCATGTGGTGATACAAGGCGATGACCCAATGCAAGTGGGCGAGGCAGCCGATATGATACGCAAGGAGTTGAGCTCAAGGCATGTACAACCAAGAGTGGTGATATGGGCTTGGATCGACGAGTGCTGGAAAGAGAGCACGTTACTTGATGAAGAGCAATTTGTGATCCCGTAAATAGTAATGGGTATATAACAAATGTATTCTACCTAGCCTTTATGTTTATGCAATTGGAATCAACATCTAAACAGAAGTCGTTGACGCTTCTTATTTACCAATGGTCAAGAATAGCCTGTCACCAACATCTCCCAGGCCGGGCTTCAACATACCATCACTGGTCAGCTCGTTGTCCACCGCCGCGATCCAGACTTCACATCCCTCCGGCCACTCGGCAGCAACTCGCTGAACACCCTCATTAGCTCCAATGACAGAGAGAACAAGAATTCGTTCTGCGCCCCATTCACGAAGCGTTTGGATGGCAGCAGCGCAGGTTCCACCAGTTGCAATAACAGGGTCGACCAAGATGGCAAGACTGCTGGCTTTTTCCGTGGAAGACTGCTGAGGAAGATTGTTGTAGTACTCGACTGGGTCGAGAGTTGAAGGCTCGCGATACATGCCCAAGTGGTGAACTGGGACTGCTACAGGGAGCATGGTTTGCACAGCTGAAAAGGGTCAGTTTGAAGCTCTGGTGGTCCCTGGAATAAACATACCCTCAACCATGCCAAGACCTGAACGTAGAATTGGCACTAGACACATGGTGCTTGGCTGAACGGTCGTAGACTTGAATTGAAAGCCCAAAGGTGTCTCATCCTTGTAACTGTTAACGGAGCTCGGTGTGTATCGACTCATCATATTTCATACCTGAGACCCTTCTGTAGCTTGCAGAGATGAAGCGAAGGCTTCACAAGAGACAATCAGAGAAACCTCATGAATCAAAGACTTGACTTCTCTAGAGCTGATGGACTTTGAGCGAAGCTGGCTCAGCTTGGCTCTGAGACAGGGGTGCTGAGAGACATGGACGTTGGACGGTAGAGAAGACATTATGTATCTTGACTTATTTGTTCACAATGATAAGTGTAAGAAGTCTACGAGGAAACGATTAAGCACCTGAATCGATAGATGCTGGGACGAAGCCAAGGAGAGGAAGAAGGAGAAGAAGGACAGAGTGCAACGGGAGAGAAAGGAGAAAGGAGGGGGTTTTGTATCTGAGAAGAGCGCTTGGGTTTAGAGAGACACGTCAAGCAAACAGCACGGTGCAATACAATACCTCTTTATCAGCATATCTTGTACTACCGTACATGGACTATAGTACAATGCCTGGGCTTACCTTGAAGTGATGGATCCAATCGACGGTCTAAGCGGGAGGGATCACAAGGACGGCGGGGTAGAGCTTAGCTGGTAGGCACTACAGAGGAGAGACAGCGGGCGGATGCTCGGAGGAGGGCGGGGTGCGATAAGATAAGCGGTGAGCTCCGTTTCGTTTGCCTTTGTTTGTTAGGTATCGTTGCAGGGCTGTTATCGAAACGCGGTGAGACTCAACAAATAATTATATGGTCCAGTCCCTTTGGAATGCCTCGAGGTGATAATGACCCTTGTTTAGGCATCAATTAAATACAATTGGGCCAAACAGAAACCGTCATCTTGTCCTCTCTATCCGGATCACTTGACAAACACTTGTGGCTTGTTATCTCCCTTCTAGACCCTTGCTTTCTCCTCCACAATTAACCTCGACATAAACGCCTCCACTTGATTAAATACAAAGACACGCCAGTTCATCTCTAGTGGCAGACCCTTGGGGACGTTACTTTCCTCATAATATGCCGTCATATCCGCTAGATCTAGCCACAAACCATAACTTTGACAGCCAGCCATAGTTAATATCAACGAACATTCAGCCTCCTCTTCAACACCATGATTCTTGACCACCACCACTCATGCTATCATAGCGCGCAGAGATTCTTGACTTGAAGTGCTTATCTGAATCCAAACGCGACATGACAAGCAACTTTTCCGAGCAGAAACGGCTTTCGAGTGCCGGAGTTTACAATGCGCCAGAAGAGCACGGTAGTATTGGCGAGAAGACGGAGCCGCACCTCAATGACACAGTTGCGAATCACTTGACTCGATCGCCATCGCAGGCAAAGCGATGCGACTCAGGTACCTACGACGTCCCCCAAGACTATAGCGACTTGAACGAGACTGCATCAGTTCCAGCGCTTGATACACTGTCACCGAGACCAACGCAGGGTCAGTCAACAAGGCGAAGCAGCGCAGCCCGCCATGAAAATACAACTGAAGAACCAGAGCCTCCAACACGAGGGACAGAGAAGAACACATCGAAGCTTCTCACCGGGCTATACACACACTCGTATCTTGTGCTTTTTGCAATTATCGGAACATTGGCGCGCCTAGGTTTGACAGCATTGACGCGTTACAGCGGTACTCCTGTGATTTTCAACACAATATGGGCAAACTTTACTGGAAGTCTGGTCATGGGGTTTCTTGCAGAGGACCGAAAGCTTTTTCGCAACGAGTGGGGAATCCCAAAGTATGACGATGCTATTAAGCGTGCTGCAGAGAAGCGCAGCGAAGGGGAGGGCGATTCTGGTTCGAGTCGGCGAAATGAGATAGATCTGGAGGCAGCGAAACGGGCGCACTTGGCCACCAAGAAGACGATCCCGCTGTATATCGGACTCGCGACGGGCTTTTGTGGAAGCTTCACGACGTTCTCGAGTTTCATCAAAGATGTTTTCTTGGCCCTGTCCAACGAGTTGGCGACCCCTGGATGGCCAGACTCACCTACAAGCCGTAACGGGGGATATTCTTTCATGGCCATGCTGGCTGTCATTATCACAACGGTTGGGTTATCGCTGTCCGGATTAATTGTGGGAGGTCACTTGGCCATAGGTCTCGAGCGCATAACGCCATCGATACCATTTTCGCTGAGTCGACGCGTGTTTGATCCGCTGAGTGTACTCCTTGGTTGGGGCTGCTGGCTCGGCGCTGTCCTGCTTGCCATCTTCCCACCTCATGAAGCCTGGAGAGGTCAAGCCATCTTCTCACTAGTATTCGCACCCTTGGGTTGTCTCCTGCGCTTTTATTTATCCCTTCACCTCAACGGAAAGATGGCGACATTCCCGGTGGGAACCTTCTCTGCCAATGTGCTGGGAACAGTGTTGCTGGGAATGGCGTGGGATCTTGCACACGTGCCGCTCGGTGGAGTTATCGGTTGCCAAGTGCTGCAGGGCATTGAGGATGGGTTCTGCGGATGTCTGACCACAATTTCTACTTGGGTGGCTGAACTGGCTAGTCTACGAAGGCGAAGTTCGTGGATCTACGGGATAACAAGTGTCGTTGTCTCTCTGGTGATGATGATTGCTATCATGGGAGGACTGCGATGGAGTGATGGGTACAGCAAACTCTCCTGCAAAAACTAAGTCAGGGGCCACTTCAAGAAGTTACTTTCCCAGGTTGAAGGTATATTGTTCGAGGCGACTGCCTTATGAACTCTCTTTTCAAACTCTGTAATATGTCTTCCTGCTGCAATTAACAGAAGCTCTTTTCTTTCCCCATTTCGTAAACACAGGCTGCCAAACACTCCACGATTGCATTGAACACCATCAATCCTATCCTTTACTTTGTCAACAGATCAAGGCCACTCAACAGAAAAACACCGAGCTACGAAATCATACCCACCGAAACAAGCACCCTGTGCAACGTTTAGAACATCGAAAATGGGTTTACTAAAACCGAATACCAACACATCTGCTGCCGACCAAAGGACAACTACGGAAGAAAGCCTGGACGATAAAACCCCCAATCCTCATATCGACGAAACCAGCGCCCAGGAAGTCAAACCTGACAGAAAGGAGAGGCGTAAGTTGCGGAGCAGACTGCGTAGTCGTCACCATGCTTCTTCTAAGACAACTAATGGTAGACGTGATGATGTTGACCTTACCGCACACGTAGTTGTTCCTGCACCAAGCACACTGGACTGGGTCACAGACTGGGATGCACTCAAAACTCCTTTAATTACACGCCAAGGCGACGTAGACACCCAGAGTATTTGTGTTTGCGAAGATATAGATAGGCGCACAGTTTCGGAACCATAACGCAGCAACGTGTACCCGTACGCCAAGAGCCAACACATTTGAACGGTACTCGATGGATATTCTTAGTTTGCTCACCTCAGCCGCATCCTTGTCTTCGATCCTTTACTTTGCGGCTTTGTCTCAGGGCTAACCAACGAGAACAGCTTAAACCCCTGCTAAGGAGATTCAGCCCTATTTGGTCTAACGCAGTTGCAACTCAGCCCAGCGCCACTCGTTTGACTACCGCACCAACAACCAATTGTTGCCCAGAGATCTGAGTTAGACTGCCTAGGACTAAGGACTGTCAGCAAAGCACGGCCAAACCCGCCCATACTCAATGCATGTTTGCGGCTATGCTATGTTTATGTCCTACGTTAGTAGGTAGGCATGGCTGGCAGCTAGGAATCCTGAGGCTGGGTCATCCCTGATATTGACACGGCTGCCTCTGACTGCTTCTTCCCCTCTTTCTGAGCGGTGAATTTCTTTACTTTCATGTTTTTCCTCTCATGCCTTAAAAACCGATCCTCTTCTTCTTGTAGGGGAAGTGTTACAAGATCACTGTCGCTACAATGTATTCAAATCAGGCTGGCGTGGACGCTCGCTATGAGCCTCAAGCGACAGATGATGCCTTGTGGGAGACCAATTCGGAGAAACTCCCCACTAACCGAAAGAAGACATTTTATCGACCGACTGCTTTGAGATGGTACTTTATAGTCGGACAGATCGTGTTCCTTCTGGGTGTCATGGGCCTTGTTATCTGGGCGTTGATAGAAATGCCAAACTCTGACGGGACTGCAAAGATTATCCACAAGCGGTATCCCAACGACAATCCAAACTACAATCCCAACTTCCCAAGGGGTGACGCCTCGAACGACTCGCCTATGACTCCAATGATCAAAGGAACACGACTAGCGACTACAGTTATCGTGAGCGACATCTCTACTGTAGTCACAGTGCCTGGCACCACTGGCAAATATACCGAAATGATCACAACAACAGAGTACACCACACGCTGGGGCTATACAACGACTGTCAAAGATGGGTCAACGTTTACCAGTGTGGATGTAACTGTCATACCAACAAAGGTCATTACAGAAGTCGTCACCACCGCACCAGCAGAAATAACAGAGTCGGTTATTACAAGCATTAGCGTTGGCTACTCTACCATATACCCCTCGGAATCTGACGCTACCGCCCCTGGCACTTTGACATATTCAGAAGCAATCACCATTACTCAGGCGTATTCATTACCTGGAGCGGTAACCACATACACGTCAACCTTGGAAGCAGACAGAACAGAAACGATCTGGACCACAATTGTCGAAGATGGAGAAACAAAAACCATATCACACATCGTCACTGAGGAGGCGCCTACTGTATACGAGAGTGTGGGAGAAACGACTGCGTCAGCAAGCACTTATGTCTCATATGGTCGAATAACAATCACGTCAGTTTATACCGACACGAATCAAAAGCCTATGCCGAGACCTAAGCCCACGGAGAAGGCTAAGCCTACCGTTATCGATGTTGTTACTGTTGACCCTGATCGCACCATCAAGCAGGTTGAAAAGCTGGATCCTACAACTTACGTGACCAAGGTCGAGGAAGTCGAAACAGTAAATGTGGTTATTTCCGATGGGGTCGAGACATTCGTAAGCGAGTTTGAAGCTGTCGAAACTACAGTCGATGTTGTTGAAACTGGTGCAGACGGCCTACTTACAACTAATAAAGTCGTCTCTACAAAGGCTGCTTCTTCGGAAATAATCACCAGGCCTGCTGCGCCCACCACTGTTGTATCGACAAAGTCTACCGAGAAGCTCAAGACCATAACCTCGGACCGCACAGACTCCTCAACTTGGATCTCGACTGTCAAGGGCGCTACAAGGACATACGAGAAAACCACGACGATCGCTCCCACTGCCACCGACGACGCATCTGAATCGGAAGAGACTGGCGGGGTAGTCAAGACAGTTATCACAGTGTTCGAACTTGATGCTGCAAAGTACTTCCTTGGAAAATTCCTGCCTCCTATGCTGGCCGTCATGTTATCAATCCCCGCTCGAGTCATCGATTATAACGCACAGCTGTTTCAGCCGTTCTACGCTATGAACCAAGATTATGGCGCCAGAGGACCGGAGTCGATGAACCTTCATTTTGGTGGTTTGGGCAGTATTGTAGAGCCTTTTAATATCTTGCTTGAAGGCCACCCTGTGCCCTTCATCACGATGCTCATTGCCTGGTTTTCTGCACTGCTGGCACCAATCGCCGTCGAAGCTATCGGTTTCAAGATGCATGGCCAGTGCAAGATCAATGCCTTTGAAGGCTGTGCTCCGGCACTTGGTGTTTCCCCGCTATCTTCACGCATACTTCTGGCCCTCCTGGGGTTGATCATCTTGCTGCTCTGTGCATTGTTGTTTTCCCTGCGAGACTTTCACACTGGTCTTTACTCAAACCCATGGAGTGTCGCGGGTATTGCATCTCTGGCTGCCAACAGAGACATCAGACCCCGCCAGGATTCTGAGCACAAGATCGAAAAGGAGATGGCAGAGAAACGATACGGTTTTGGTTTCTTTGAGAACCACGCCGGCAAAACTGAGTATGGTGTTGTACTCTACGACGATGCTGGAGAGAACCTCCAACATGAGCCGCTGTCGTCGGAGCCTGGTTCTGTTGACACAGAGGTTGTGAGCACCGGTCGGAGGAATCCTTTTGCTCTTCTTGGTCTTGCCTGGCGACTGGCGTTTCTGTTGTTTCTTCTTGGTCTGATGGTGTTTCTGCTTTACTACCATCTCACGCTTGACAAATCGTCGTCGTTCAAGAATTTCATGAATAGTCAGACCTTTGGTGTTCGATTCTTGTTTGCTACTTTTGGTGTCGCCATATCATTCAGTTGGACAGCTTTCTTTATCAGTGAGTCCTGTCAGCCCTGTCATGTTGAACCATCGCTAACATCACCTAGCTATTACTATGGTAGTTCCATACCAAGTCATGTCGTATGGCCCTCAGTCCGCTTCGAACTCGGTGCTACTCACTCGCCCAACAAACCCCTTTTCAGGTTTTTGGTCTGCTGTCAAGCACCGCCAAATTTTCCCAGGACTTGTAGCCGTCATGGCAATCTTTTCGGAATTCATGCCTATTCTCCTGGTCAACATTCCCTATTCGCTGTCGCAGGTCCGAATTTCCCATGACATCTGCGCACGTATATCGGTTGGAATATTGGCTTTGATGGCTCTCACAATCATCATCAGCTTCCTCATTCGCTGGCCCGACATGCCGGTCGATCCACGCTCTATTGCCGGGGCGATGTACTACGTCAGTGAGAGTAACATGGTGGACCATTTCAGTGGCATGGCAGCAATGGATGGCGATGAGCGAAAGCAGCGTATCAAGGAGTTGGGTGGAACATATGTGTATGGGGAGTTGACGACGAGATCAGGTGAGAGGAGACCTGCTGTGGAGTGGGATGACCACACGCTAGGCGTCGGTCCTGTGGTGCAGCAGCAGAGGAAGGACAATGTCTACGTGAGGCATGAGAATGTTGATACAGGGTACTACGGACATCAACTATGATTTATGAAGGCGTTATGAATTTGGGAGAAATGGAATACCTGGCTCTGCGGATAGGAAAATGTTACGACAACTTGCATGACAATTGGGATATTGGAGCTGGTTTAGGCAATCCTTGTTTTTACAATCTTGATGCTGCTTGTTTAATGAATGGATGAGATGTTTTCGTTATCCTAAGCTATATTTGACCTGCTTTTGGGCTTCTGGTCATCTATAGGTCGGGCAACCTCAATCTGTGCCTTGAGACATCCGTATAAGTGACCCGATGGAAAGCAGATACGTTGGCCTCCTAGGTCTTAGGGTACAACAGTAATTAACCTAAGAAGCCTGGTCTCAATACCATAAAGCTGATATCGTCTTTACTCTTCTTGCAACTCGGGGTAGTATCGGTAGATGCCTTCTGAGTAGGCATGATGCCTATTGCTCTCAAGATATTTGCTGATATTGGGTCTCTCCTTGACGGCTTCGTATACTTTGAAAACACCCTCGTAGTCACCAGACTTTTCCAACTTCTCGACAGATTTTGGGAAAGCAAACTTGGTACCATCGATAGCCTGTAACGAGATTAGAAATTTCAGTATGGAGTCCACCGCGTCGAAATACTCACCTGGAACAATACGAGGTCTGCGTAAGTAAGACTATCGCCGTACAACCATGGTCCTTCCCCACTGGTCTTGGCATCAAGCAGTCGCTGCATGTACTTGAAGTATTTGGGAAGACGCTCCTTGATAAAGTAGCTAGATCTTTTCTTGGCTTCCTCCTTTTGTTCGTCGTAGTACTGGCTAATGGCGATGGGATGGTGAGTATCGTGGAGTTCATTCACGAGACCATCCATTATGGTCAAAGCAATCTGGTTGAGGTGGTACAGCCCATTGCCCTCCTTGGGCGCCAACCCGAGTTTGGGTGCAACGTAGAGAAGAACGTTGGTGGTTTGAGAGATGAGTAGATCGCCGTGCCTGAGTGCCGGCGGAGCTAGAGCAGGCGGGTTAAGATCATCACCTATGTTGTCGGTGGCAGTGAGTTTCTTGATGGCTTCAAAGCCCTTTTCCGTATCTTGTGCAACGTCTGAGTACGGAACACCGGCTTCTTCGAAGACGAGACGGATGAATTCGCCGCGACCGGGGATGCCGGGCCAGTAGATGAGCTCGTAGGGAGCTTCATCATCGGTCTTGACGCGCTTCGGATCAGGTTGAGACATTGCGGGTGCTATTGAAATCCTTTCGATTGAGGAGTAATGAAAAGTGATGGTTCATTGAGGGGCTTCTTAATCGATGTGATATAAAGTCACTTCACCTCACATCATTCTGATGCGGAGGAGTGGGGTCGATCCTTCCTCCCCAAGACCCGCCTCTTACCTCAACATTGTTCATGACGATGGTCTAAGATACTGGCCTTTTTAATTGCCTTTTGGCTGAGTGTATTCATGATTTCGGGTCATTCCGCATTTCGAAACCCCCAACTCCCTCCTTTCCGTTTTCAGTCAAAACATGCTGTTAACTGTTGTTGGTTGTCTACTAACTAGACTGCCTTTCGGAGTTTGGAACCGGACGGCACGGCACGGGGTGGGGGCAGTCCTACGGCAATGTACATATACAACAAAAATCACATTTGGAGAACCACGTTCAATCAAGGAACTGCATGTATAGACAAGATAACAAAATGCTCTGGGCATATGTATCTTGGATTGCTATGGGATTGACTGCTGCCATCACAAGGGACGAAATTTATAAGTCGGTCCATCGCATTGGATGAGTTCTTAGGCCATCGTTTCTCATATTATCTTGAAGCACAGAGCTCAAGGTTTCCAGATTAGTTCGTCACTGCAGGAAACATCATCATATCGTGGATACACCCTATCTATGAGGCTGATAGATAGATCCAGGATCATAGAGCTGAATCCTTTGCTGGTCACGTTGGAGGTCTCAACCATGTTATCTGATTGGGCCGCATCTCCCCAGACACGTTAATCGGCAAGCCAACATCACAGATATCGCAAGTTCCTTCACGTGAAAGCAGATAGTAGACCTCTTTAGGACAAAGCTGCATAGTTCTTTGCTTAGGAATCTCCTTCTCGGCGGTGTACTCGGGTTTTCTTCTTAGTGACAAGATTCCGCAGTCAGACAGAAGCGGTGACAGTGTTGCATTTTATTTCTTTTGCTTGAGCAAGAGACAATATACTCTATACTCGAAAACTTGCAACTCGAAACAGTCGGGGAATTCTTTCGGGGTTCAAGGGTCTATCTCGCCTTGGAAAATCCGCAGGTGCTGGGTCAACGGTGCTTGCTTTGTGGATCGCCTAGGTACGGTTCATTTGTGCCGAAATTGATGAGGATCTGGGAAGCGGATCACCACTCTCTTCGCCGGCACTCTTCCAGATGGAGTATTTCCCCGGTATTTGGCGACGATAGTACGTATCTAATCAAATAGCTAGCTGTGCGCTGTGACGGAAACTTGTATAATGAATTGGGAGCTGAGCTGATAGTTAATATTAGTGCTTCGAAGCAGTGCCGGTATATCCGCTTTAGGTATATATGTTTTATATTGAGATCAGCCGCAATGTGTTAGACCAGAAGATCTCTTCTAGTACGTACTGGGGCATTGACTTACATGTCTGTATTTGGATCTTCAATATTCGGGTTGTGGGCAAATGATCAGAATGTCACTTTCATACGGTAGGGTTAGTAGGTTGTTTTAGGTCAGGTGTAGACGTTTTCCATTGAAACTCTATCTCGAGATTTAATGCATTTTCGGAACCAGCTTCTAGATTAAGTTAGAGCCGTAATTGTTTGTGATGAATTACGAAACGATGTCATCCCGAAATGTCAATTACAAACATGTGAGCTTGGCCATGTTTGATATCTTGCTTATTAGCAGACACACTGTCAGGTTGTCACCTGAAACTATCGATGGAATGTAATGATTTTTACGAAATCTGTGTATATACGAAATGCAGGGAACTTCCATTTCAGTCTGTATATCCGATCGATGTAGGTGGTCGAGGTCAACTGGTTATTGGCTGATGAATGGGCCTTGTAACGGTTTGGGTCCGAGCGAATTATTAGACGGTCGCTAATGTCTCTCCGTCACGTTTTTTTTTTCTCTTACCCCTGACAGCTGCACCCTTGACGGCGGGCAAAGTGCTGTAAGTTGGGTACAGTACGTACTGAAATGTCATGCAGTGGCGTCAACCTCATCCTTGAACCTCCCTCTTTCATGTGCCCACCTGCCTATTGTGTATATTTATACTGTAAGAGTGAATCCATGGCGTTGAATAGTTTTCAGGATGAGTTGTTTTTCAGGTAAACATGTGACGAAATGAAATGAATGAAGAAAAGGATTGGGAAATAGAGATAGGAAGAGGGGTACTGATCAACAGTTTGGATCGTCAAAAAACCATCCAAGAAAAGACAAGAATTTTTTCCCATGTTAATTAATAGCTCTGTTAAGATGTGACAGCTGTCAAGTCGACATCCAATAATGTCTCTTAACTATTTCTGTCGGTCCGTTTTTACTAAACAGCTTTTGTGAGATGACAGTCGTTTCTGGTCTCTTGTTGGTTACAGGCCCCGGCTCTGCGCCATGAGCATCCGCCTTTGATCGATCAATGATAATCGAAGTACCCTAGGGCTGCAACCTCGGCTCCTCTGCGGGGCCCAGCAGGTCAACTTGGCCTCTAGCATATCGTTAAAGCTCCGCCCGGAAGCTAGACCTCGTCAGTAAAGTACGTCCGGTAGAGTCATCAAGTCCTTGTCCATGTCAGAAATCAGTGGGTTTGCCCCCCCCCGACAAGGCACTCTCCCGTACTCCCGGGCCCCCAATCAATCCTCGCCTGCAACTGCTAGAAGAAAATCCCTTTCGTTCTAGACTAGGGGGTACCCTTGTACCACATTCGATGGGCGGCCTTCCTCAACCTTTCAGCGCTTCCACATCCCCGTGTAAGCCATCACCCAGGAACCCGCCGTCACGCGATGTGGTAATAATGCAACTTAGACTAAGAAGCAGGGTTCTGTTACGGCTAAGTTCTTTTCAATCTTCAACTTGCCTCTTACGGCTTCATTTGCGTGGAGGCGGGTCAAGGCTTGAAGCCAACCACGGGGAGACCAAGAGAGAACCACTCTTTTCATGCAATGCAGACAAGAGATACATACATACTTATAATGATGATCCTCCTGTTTCTCACCCACCTTTGCTTGCGGGTCTCTCTCTGTTTCTTGATCTTTGACAGTTGAGTTACCTCAGCCATATACAGCAGCAGTCGTAGTAAGTAAACGCCACTACCTGCTGAACAAACGACATCATGCGTAATCCACCTCCGGAGGTCATGGCTACATGGCCAAAGCCAAACCATGTCAACCCAGAGCATCGTGGACCTGCACTGCTCATAGTCGAGATCAGCATCATGTCTGTCGCCATCCTCACCCTCATGGCCCGTCTCTACGTCCGAATATTCAAAGTCAACAAACATGGCCTAGACGACTGGCTTATGCTGGCCGCCATGGTAAGGCATCTCCTGCCTCGGCTTCATGTGCCAACGTCGATCACAATGCTGACGGATTCTAGATTTTCGGCATTGGAGTCACTATCTGCGTGATTCTCGCAGCCCAGCTGTACGGCTGGAACATCCACGTTTGGGATCTCACAAAGGAGCAGGCCGAAACAGGCCGAAAGGTCTCGCTTGCTGCCCAGACACTATTCCTGTTTTCGTCAGGATTGGCAAAGAACTCGATTCTTGTTTCCTATCTGCGTATTGCCCCTGCTCACTCATGGCTTCGGCGTTTGACCTATGTCTCAATTGTTATTGTCACCACACTTATCTTTGCCTTTCTGATCGTACTATGGACGCAATGCACGTAAGTTGACACACATGCGCATTCGTATAGCCTCTAGACTCTTGTACTAATCTGATATAGACCTACCTCTGCCTACTGGGCCTTGACAGGAGGTGACAGTTGCCATCCGGAAGGTCCCGGTGTACTGTAAGTATACCAGCGTTATTTTTTCGGACTTGACTAATGAATTCATGTATAGGAGTCAAGCAATCACAACAGTTCTGACCGATCTTCTCGTCTGCGCTCTGCCCTTGCAGACACTATTTCAACTCAAACTCCCTCTGTCACAACGCATCGCCCTCATCGTCGTCTTCTCGCTAGGTCTGGTTGTTGTCTTTGCGGCCTCCATGCGCGCATATTACACTCATTGGGTCACCGACGAAACGTACGATGTTACCTGGGAGGGGTTTCACCTTTGGATCTGGACCGCTGTCGAAGCGAATCTGGGAGTCATCTGTGGAAGCGTTCCGGCCCTCCGACCCTTGTTCAGAAACATGTTTCGATCAAAGTCCAGCAGTTACTATAACAACACCCAGTCGAACGTTTATCCCCCTGGCACCGCCCCTGGGGTTGTCACCGTTATCACCAGCCCCAAGAAAAATTCTCGAAATTGGAGCAACAGTCTGCAAAGAGGATCGAAAGGAGTGAGGTTGGAAGATGATGACATCGATGTTGAGGGAGGCTATAACAATGCGCCACGACAGAAGAGCACGGATAGCGGACTGTCGTCCCTCGAGATGGACACATGGCCTCAAAGACCACAGCCTAAGTCTTGGCCTTTAAATTGACGAGGCAATGAATTTTGGTATGGGTTGGCGTTAATGGTACTCGGGCGAGAGTTGATCACGGTTTCAAAAAAGAATATTACGAGTTACGATCTCTACAAAAAGAGAAGATATTTGCATAGAATAATGCTTTGTTAGCATGATAATGACATGATATAAACAACTCAATCATCCCATTTTCGTATTGTAACAGAAAATTATTTTATATTGCAAGAAATGACTTATATATGTCCTGGTATGTAAATCGCCCAACATAGCTTATTTCGAGGACGAGTCATTTTACTCGTGAATGTTGTGAGACATTGAAAAGTGACAGATCGGGACACAGACTCAAATGTGATAGAGCTGTGGCCAATCTTTTAGAGTTGACATGTTCGTGTTGTTTGATTCCTTCGAGGTGGACCATTCAGCCGGAACACGCTAGGACGAAGGAAGGATGAGGTTCCCGCTCTGCCGCATCCATCGTTGTTAATCACTCGGACGCTACTCTGCCAGCCAGCGCCTTGTTAGTCTTGTTCGAGAGGGTTGTCATTCAAATACTGCGGCGAACCAAAGGGTGTGTCGTGTTTTGGTCGTAAAAGGTAACACCAGTGATAAATGTCCGGATCATTAGGTGATAGTTTTGGGGTGAGAATTTTGGCGAGCACTTCAACGTCGAACGGTAAATCATCAAGGTTGAACCGGTACTCCGAGAAGCTTAATGACACCCAAATACCACCATCTGCAAGACAACCTCTAACACCAGCAACCATGCGGCGCAGTGCCGTTACGCCGCCACAGCAGATGGCGTCGACGGTACTTTTATCAACGACAAGATCAAACTTTTCGTTCAGGTTCAGCTGAGTGGCGTCTTGAACATCGTAACGCATTTGAACATCTCCAAAAGCCTTCTTTTCGAGATCGCGACCTCGATTAATGGCGAGTGGTTCGTAGTCGACGTTCAAAACATGACGGAAACCCCGGGCGCGGAAGTGATTCTGAAGGTCGCTTGTACCGAAGCCGATGTGGAGGATACGGGCCGTGTCCGGATCAAGCCGGTCAAGAGCGGGCTCGATTATTGAAGTGAACTCGGCTGACGGGAGGAGCCATTCAAAGGCCTCTTCGGACGCGAAGCGCTTGTGCCAGTAACTCTGCTTTTCGAAATCAGCCGCCATGATGGTATCAAGAGCGCTGTGTGTCGTATGAAAGGTTGGCGAGGAAGGGATGGGTGGGATCTGTGGTGCGGAAGCCATCGTCCTTTAATACGGCGTGTTCTATTTTTTTAGTGTCTGCTAAGGTACTGTATCATGGCATGAGAACGCGATTTTTTGCGCAAATCCTGGTTGTTGGTTTGGTATCTGGGCCCACAGAACTGGGATAGTTGACGATGATGAATGGGGCGGTCTGAAGGAGGATTCTGTGGTTTCGTCATGTTTCTCTGCTGCTGTGATAAGTGTAGACGAGAGGTAAGTTGTGAAGCAAAGGGCAGACAAATGCCCGCGTATTCAGCTCTTGCCATGATAATCATTGTTGGCCACAATAGAGCATCTGTAGAATTCTGAGCGGGCTGAATAGCAAGGCCATCGTTTGGTGAGCTGTCCGTGCGAGTGCCCGTTTACCTGAGGAGTGTTGAGTAAAAGGAGTGCAGGTTGTTTGTGTATGACAAGGCCAACCACGAACAAACAACTTGATGTGATAAAATGTGCCTGATGCTCAGGAACAATATCACCAAATTGAGCGACATATTGTTAGCCTGAAGGGTCCAGCCTTATCTCGCTAGTGGGAATAAAAGGCAGAGCAACTGCCGGTTTTCGTTCAAAAATATTCCAATCATTAACAAGGTTTTTATGCGCCAGCTTTAATCGATTCTGATCATCCTCCTTCGAGCCAAAGCTGGTGAGCGTTGAAGAAGGCAATGACGTAGGCGCTAAGTTTTAATGGTGATTTACAGGGGAAAGCGGCCCCAGTTAGAAGGTAACAGAAAACTGGTCTGCCGAGTCGTGAGCAAAAGAAATAACCGGAACAGATACGCGTGCTCTTGAGTGGGAGCCGCATCATTTAATATGTCATCCGTTTGACCTTAATAAATTCTTTTGGCCGTACCAACTCCGTCCCTATTAATAACACCCAATAAAGTCTCACCCAGCCACATTCTATAGCGAGGCGCTGGTCGTTGTTTCAGCTCCGCCTCGGAATGCCGCGTCAACTTCAAGGAATTGGACTTGAGCCAAGACAATTCTAGAGGAGGCTGCTTACGAGGCGTCTAAAAATGCCAATGCCGTGGACAATGGAAGATCAAGATTTTTAAATAAACAAATACCAAGATTCACACTTTTCAACCCAACACCCTCGTTCTCTCTTCTTTTTCGCATAATCGTACCTCAAGTCACTTCTTTCCTTTGTTGGCTTGGTAACCCTGATAAACAGCCACTTCTACAACACCCAGTCAGGCTCTGAACGATAAACCTAATTCGAGAGCAAAACAACACATCATGGCGCCTGCTCTACACTCAGATACGTACGGCGCTGCTGTCGAATACGCAGCCAAAAGAAGCATCAATGATTTAACAACACGCGATCTCCAGAATCCAAACCACACACAGCAAGTCACTTTGGGCATCATTGGTGTTTATGTCGTTGTTATTGCTATTCTATGGAACGTTCCTTATGTCCGCATGGTCCTCTGGCCATTCAAGGTATGCCAGACGAAAAGAAAAGGAATGTACTAGGTACTGACTGTTTGTAGATGTTGGTCATTGCCTTCCACGAGTTTGGCCACGCCATCACCGTTCTTCTCACTGGAGGCCGCGTCAAGTCTATCAGTCTTGATCCCAACGAAGGCGGCGTAACTCACCACATTGGTGGCGCAAACGCTATTGTTCTACCAGCTGGCTATCTAGGCTCCTCCATCATCGGCGCCCTGCTCATCTTTTGCGGCTTCAACATCGTCGCCAGCAAAGTAGCCAGCATTGTTCTTGGCGTCTGTTTCCTCCTGACTCTCTGGTGGGGAAAGCGTGATTGGCTCACCATCCTCACTGTTCTCTTGGCTGTCGGACTCCTCGTCGCTTGCTGGTTCATCAAGCATGCCGAGGCGCTACGTTTTGTCGTTCTCTTCATTGGCGTTATGTCTTCGCTCTACAGCATTTGGGACATCTGCGATGATCTAATCTTTCGGAAAGTCAATGAGTCTGACGCCAGTGTGTTTGCAAAGCGATATGGTGGCTCCTCTCAGTGCTGGGGTGTCATCTGGTCTATTATCTCGATTCTTTTCATGGCTGCCAGTATTGTCGCTGGGTTGGCAGTATTTACGCAGTCATTTGAGCAACAAGAGAAGGACTCGCAAAAGTTCATTCCTACCTAGGTTGATCATTCTTGTTTAGGAGGACGACGGGGCTATTTTGTTTGTTGATTTCGTATACCCATCAAAGCGCGTGGAACGGGCAGGAGATTTGTCGTTTGTACATATGAATAATAACGCCCCGTCATGACACTGGGAGCGGTTAGGAGGATAGGGTGTTTGTGTTTGACAGGTCATCAGCGGACTGTCTATATTTGATGCTCTAAGAAAATATCATCCTAGGAGGGTTGCAAGGCTGACTACCAAGCTCTAAAACAATAACAAACAACCCAATATGGAAAACATTTGACCAAACAGTGACCCGGAGGAGGACAACCGAGCCGCGTTTGCAGACAGCCGGTCCTTTCGTCCCTGATGTAGGCCAAAAAAACGTCTTGTGCTACCAATGTGACAAGTTCCAAGTTAAACACTAGCCTCCTGAAACAAAAACGACAAAGACAAATTGGCAAACATCATATATACCGCCATTTCTAGTACTATAAGAACAGAACGAATAGTCCATGGAAGCTTTCATTATTCTTTCCACTTTGCTCAAGATCAGCTTCGCTGTTTGGTACTCCTGACCTTACCTCACCTTCAATTAGACAGCATGGCTCACATCAAAACCTGCGGTTCAGTGTCAATCGGTCGCCCAAACCCACAAGAAGACTTCACACACGAACCTGCAGTCATAAGTCTTGCCGGAGAGTATTACTTATTCGGTGGTCCCAAAAGAAGCTATGGGTAAGTATACAACCGCGAACACCTTGACTCATAGCTGATCTTTGTCTACTAGACGGGTGCATGAGGATGCCTCCAATCCCACGACCATCGACTTTGATCATGAGTATGGAGGCAGAAGCTCTGAGTACCTTATCCTTGGCCCAAACAAGCGATTCTTTCGATGTTCTCGTTCGTGGACGGGAAGAATTGCCGCTAGGAGTAAGTTTTGCAGTGTACATATGCTTATAAGATACTGACAGAGGTCACAGACACTGGTGACTTCGAGGACTATGAAGAAATTGCCGACCTCTTCCATATCCATGATGTTGAACGCCCGCAATTCCTCTATCTTGGTCCCAACAAGACTTTCTACACTCGCGTAGTAGACGGCACCGAGAAATGGAATCTATCTCCCGAGATCATCTGTAACGGTCTTCAGGTCACTCCTCAAGCGACAGTATCTGGAGTGAAGAGCCTGTGGCTCGGTGTCGGCGACGCATGGGTTGCCCAATACGGAGACGATCGCTTCCGTTTTGACCTCAAGGGCCAGTATGTGAGCCTTGAAGCCACCTTACGAAGAAAGCAGGAGGATGAAGTCGTCATCGCTGCATTGGCTTTGAATGTCACTGATGGAAACTCATATGCGTGTGTCTTTGAGGATGGGTCTGTAATTTACGAGGCTGGGCCAGCCGCGTTTGATGGCAAGGAATTTGAACGTTGGTGCGAGAACAACTTCGACTTCCCTCAGAAGGTCAATTCCTATTGATATTTTGGAGATTGGTCGTAGTTTCGAATCACTGACTGGGAGAAAAAAGCAGGCGACAAAGTTAGTCTAGATTTCCTCCATGTCGTATTATCGAGGCGCTCATGTACAGTAACATTGCGATATGGTACAGGATATGAGTGTAGCGATCTATGGATATTCCAATGGATCGATACAACTTTGGCGCTGATGCTGTCAGCAATAAAGTCTTTCTCCATCACCTAGGTTCCGCCAAGTAGTAAGCGCATAGAGCCAAGCTTACAAGTCCAACCTCAAGATAAGAGTTTAAACCAATTCTTCGGGATTGATGATATCACTTTCCTCAGCGCTACTGTCTTACCACAGGCTAAGATTACGCCCAGACATCATGCAGTAAGCTGATGGGCATGGCACAAGAAAGATTGATGATCAAATTCACCAGTATATAACAAGATCACTCCGAATCGAGATGAACATTGAGATATATGCTCCTATAATAAACCAACCTAAGAATAATGGCCTCTATCAAGACTCTATTCCAGCTTACTTCCCAACCAACATGGTTCGAGAACATCGCTATAAAGTCCGGCGGAACTATTGTGACAACTCGTCTTGATGTCCCTGAAGTTTGGGCTGTTGATCCAGAGACATCCTCTGTAATCCGAGTTTTGCGTATCCCTTTCCCTGACGAGATCACCAATCAAGCACTCACTGGTATCTGCTCCCTCAAACCCGATGTCTTTGCCGTCGGTGCGGGCTCCTTCGACTTGCTCGGGGGCGCGATATCTAAGCCTGGGTCGTGGAGTATCTGGTTTGTAGACCTCACGACAGAACAGCCCAAGGTGACAAAGGTTGCAGATATGCCTGCGATTGGCATGATCAACGGCATCGCGGCATGGGATGAGAATAATGTCCTAGTCACAGACTGTCTCAACGGCAAAGTATACAAGCTTGATGTTGAGACGGGATCATACAGTGTTGCGTTGGAAGACAAGACCATGACGATCCCAGTCGATGCTCCCTTCCAAGTCGGCATCAACGGGATCAAGGTTCATCGAACTTCAGAGCAAACTTACATCTACTACACAACCACATCCCGCTTTTCCGTATATCGCGTACCCGTCACGCAACAATTGCAGGCCGCAGGTCCTGTGGAGACACTGGCGTCAGGGGTTGTTGGCGACGATTTTGCTGTGACCCGCGACGGAACCGTTTGCTTGTGCACCAACATATCCAACACAGTTGTACAAATCCCGGCGGCTGGCGGAGCGACAGGAAAGGTAGCCGGTGATGAAAAGACCCTAGACCTTGCGGGCGCAACAGCGTGTGTGTTGAGTGAGGACGAGAAAGTGCTGTACGTTGCTACATCGGGAGCCAATGTGATGCCCGTGGATGGGCAGACAGAGCCAGCAAAGATCGTACAGGTCAACCTGCACTAGTATTCTGTTTGGTGATTTTTTTTTTGCAAGTAGACAACAAGGCCAAGATATTGATGTGCCTCTGGATAAAAATTCTCATCTGAGTAATAGTAGCCCTGAAGTGAGCCAATCTATCTTGTTCCCATGCCTAACGACGAAAATGCCCCAACGCCAGGTTCTTCCCATTATCAAATCGACAAAGTCTTGTTTCCGTAATGTAAACATTAATGGCCAGAGCCCCTTGGTACCTAGTACATCCGTGGGCGACTCTACCATCGCCCACGGCGTCCACGGCCTCCAAACCCGCCTCGGCCACCACCTCCCGACATATTTTGATCGTATCCAAAACCGCCTTGGTTGCCACCAAAACCGCCACTAAAATTGCCCCCTTGACCGCCCTGTGCGCCTTGACCGCCGGCTCCTCCAGCGTTTTGCATGCCGGAGAACATGGCGTTCATCTGACTGGGGTCCATTTGGCTTGGATCCATACCCGAGGCCATCATCTGCTGCATCATAGCCTGCATCTCGGGAGGCATACCATCCATGCCGCCAGACATACCGGCTTGCTGGCCTCCAGAGTTACCGCCGCCTGGCATACCCATGCCGCCCATCATCATCATGTTGAAGTCTTCCATCATCTTCTTGTTGTTCTGTGCGAAGACGTCGGCTCCGAACTCGCCTCTAACAGTCTCTTGCTTGGAGGCGTAGAGTGCCCATGTGAATTCGTCGAAGCCGTAATTGAAGTAGTCACTGATATCTGTACCGGGTTTTCGCCATGGCTTGTCACTGTCTGGAAGGTCTTGATATGGTCGTGTTAGTCTTCGATCGCAAGTGCTCGGTCAAGGTCTACTGACCTTCATCAATGTTGACTTGGGTGATAGGTTTCCCTGTACCAGGATGAATAGGGTTCACGTTCACGTCGATCGTCGATTTCGAAGCCGCAGCCGAAGTCTTGTCGGCGCTTGGTGCAGCTACGTTGAGTGAAGCCCGCGATTCTGATTCCTTCCTAACTGGTGCTGGCTGTGCAGGCATATCATTTGAAGCTGTTCTTTGAGGAATATTTCGGATGTCGCTATATTTAGACTGTCTAGCGGAGAAAAGACTCGTTAGCACTCTGTGGTTCATCAACGAATTCAGGAATCGCGTACTGCGGAGGAGCTGGTTTCGTGCCGTCTTTGCGCTCTGTGATAATATCGATATCCTACAATTTGGTGTCAGTTGGCATGGTCGAGTCATGTCGCGGACTTCTTACAGAGTCATCATCGTCGTCGTCATCTTCGTCCATGGCCGCGCCCTCATCCTCTTCTTCGCCTTCCTCTAAGTCGTCTGCTTTGGGCTTGTTATCCTCGACAGGTGCGCTCTCGAGCTTAGGCTCTTCGGGCTGGTAGAGATCATCATCCTCGTCGATATCCATGCTGGCGATTGTGATGAATAGTAATTGGGTCGCGTGGAATTTGAATTGAGCTTGAAATTGTAATTATTGAAAATTGGATGTGATGTACAAAGACGTCAAGCTCAAGCTCTAACAATCCAATTGCTTATTCGGCGCCGACATTTCTCCGGACAGCTGATGTACGGAGTAGACTCTGTGCTGTAGCTGCTCAGCGACGCTCACCGAGACTGACCGATAGCCTAATTGGCCCAAGCGCAAAGTTTCTCCAACTTGGAGACTTTTTAATCGTGTCGCGCCGTGTCAAAACACGGTCAAGCTGCAGGAATTTGACTTTAAAGCCACTGTCGCATTCCATCCAAGTGCTGTAATTTTTTGCCCTGAGTATGTCATTGACCCGATCAGCAAGCGGCCCTGCTGGTGGTTTAAGCATCAACACCGGTGCTGCTAACGCCTTGTAAGCTCCACACCCGACTCTAACAAAACAATCAATCATTCATCACCAATAATACCCACTCAACTTTCTGCTTTGCTTTCTTCGGCGCGAGCTTTGTCAACCTACCTACCTCGTCGAAATCCTCCCTCTTGCTAACCGGCGCATCATCAACAGTGGCAATACCGCCTCTAAGCCATCAGCTGCTGGAAGTCTCTTTGGTTCATCTACCTCTGCCACTCCTACCACCACTACTACCACAACAGCGCAACCAGCAACAGGTAACATGTCTCTCTTCGGCGGCGCCGCGCAAAAGACTGGTCTTTTTGGTCAATCGACAACACAAAGTGCACCTGCGCCTGCGACTGGTGGTCTCTTCGGAAATGCTGGCGCAACAAACACCCAGCCGACACAGAGTACTGGCACTGGACTCTTTGGCAACACAGCCGCGAATAACACCCAAGGTCAGCAACCAACCGGCGCGCTGATACAAGGAGCTCACTGGGGAATAGGAAACACTCAACCGACGACCGGTACTGGACTCTTTGGTCAATCAACTCAGCAAAACCAGACTCAGCAGCAACCTCAACAAACAGGCACAGGTCTCTTTGGGCAATCCGCAGCGACAAACACCCAAACCAACACAGGAACTGGTCTTTTCGGTCAAGCTCAAGCAAAGCCCGCTACCACGGGAACTGGTCTCTTGTAAAACACCCAAATTCTTTGTGTTGACGCCGCTAACTTTCTACAGTGGCCAAGCTCAGCCTCAACCACAACAGCAGAACAACACATTAGGCCAATCCACGAACCAAGTCTCAGCTGTTCAGATCAACTACGACAGTATTCGCCCACGCAGTCGATTCGATGATCTTGCTAAGCCCGTACAAGATGAAATTGCGCTTCTAGACAAGGGTATCCAACGAGTTATCAAGATGCGAGACGAGATTGGTGAATTCATGCCTCAGCACGAGAAAGACATCGATCAGCTTGGTCTCGACGTTAAGTTTGTCGAGTCCAAGTTCCGTACCGTTCAAGTCGCTCTCAACAACGATATCCAGACTGTCAAGGCCCTTCAGGATCAAACCCGAAAGAACGCCGCCGACGCTCGACTATGCTTCCGAGGTGCCGATAACCTCAAGCTCCCTACGCACTACCACCAGACTGGTCTCTTCGCTAGCCAAGCGCCTGCCGCCGATACTAACGGCTCCGGTGCTGCGTCAACACATGCCGATGCCCAGGATCTGATCACCTACTTTAACCGCATCTGCGACGATATCGAAAAATACAAGGCACGTCTTGATGAGTACCGTGGAGATATTGAGAGAGATATGCCTGGAGTTGAGAACGGTCTTTACGAACAGATTCGGGCTCTGCGCGATCGTAGCGCTGGCAGCGTAGTTGTGCAGGATCAGCTAAACGAGGTGTTATTGGCGCTAAGAGACACAGGAAGTGCCATTGTTGCGCAGGCTGGACAGATTGCTGATACCCGAGAACGGTTGTCACGTCTTCAGGCTGGCATCGTGGATAGTGGAGTTTATGCCATGGGTATGAATGCTTAGATTACTAAGGCATGATTGGCAAAGAGAGGGCAAGTCAGGGACGTCAAATGGCTATATCAGCATGTTGGACATCACGAGAGTCCGTTCTTGTGTAGGGGACAGGTTTTCATAGAGGCATAACTTGGATGGATCAGGGAGGTTCTGGTGTTGACAATTGTAGCAGGAGACTTTAGTGAGGTTTACTTCACGACATATATGAATACCACTCGGAAAACCAGCAACACCATTGAAGGTTGGAGAAGTAAGAGCAGGGATACTTTTTATCATAATAAGCACAAAACACAGCACAATATTGTGGCCATTGGCCGTTAATTAGGCTCCATCGCAGTCAAGGATTTGTGCACTGAGATTTGCCAAATATCCTATAAAGTTCATTATCTTGCCTCGCGACCACAAGATCGCGGGCTTGGGTATCAAAGCAGTGCTGAGCCGTGATGTATATACAAGTAATCGCTGTTTCCCTTCTAACTCCCTTTTTTGATAGTCCTTGGGGTTTCTCGACAAACTAATACTAGAAGGTCCCTTCTCCGTCGCCATCATCTCCATAATCATCGCCGAATTCATCGCCATTCTCAAAGTAGTTTTCGGCATCGTAGTCTCCCGCGTCTTCATCATCGTAAACTTCATCCTGCTCTTCCTCTTCGCCCTCCTCGTCTTCAAGGTCGCCCGCCTCGTCGCCATCTTCATCCTTAAGAGCCTGCAGACGTTCAAGGAGGTTTCGGCCCTGCATCTCATCTTCAACATCACCTGCCATTCCAAAAGCTTCCTCTGCACTCGGCAGCGCGTTAACACTCGAGAGCTCAAGCTTTCGGCGCTTGTAGCCGCCGGGCACGTCGGCGCTCTTGTTGGCTGCAGCATCGATGGTATCGTATAGTTCACGGGGGAAAAGCTCGCGGCAAACTGGGCGATTGGACCAATCCGGAAGAGCGCGCTCCTCGCGGGCGAACTTGTGAGAGTAGGTGGGTACAGCAGTGAAGGGATCTACGGAAGCCTTGCTCTTAGTTCCAAAGACAGCATTCTTCTGTGCCTGCCCATAGTGTTTCCTAGGTGCTGTCGGATCGTTGAGAGCTGTACGTTTGGATGTGTATAGAGGAGAAGCATGGATCTGGTGCCTTAGAAGTAGGAGATGTTGTACGGCGGATTTCTCGTGTGAGGATAGCTCTCGGGGGGTTGGGACGAGGTATGGCTGTTTGCCGTGTTAGCGATGTGTCAAACTCCAAGCTGTGAGGTCTTGGGCTCTTATATAGAGCACAAAGATACGGGACAAGAACATACGGGGAACAACTCAGAGGGTCGCGCATCAGGCTCATCACCTGTATCCCACGGCACATTGGGTCTTCCACCTCTTCCGCCGCCGCGTCCACCACGGCCACCACCTCGACCTCCTCGAGACATTGAGATGCGCCCTCTGACCGGGAGTATTCCCGATCGGTTATTAATGAACTGGAGTGTAGGTTGAAGGTTGGGTTAAGCCTGATTGCAGTTGTAGAATAAATGTCACTATTCGCGATCGAGGTTTGACACAGAATGATTTTTTGCGGGGTGTAGTTTAGATTCTAAATGCGCCTACGAGAAAAAAGGACCTGGCGGAATTGGCTCCGTCATGACCATGCCCCGCTAACCAGGCACTTTCTCTCTTAGACGGGACAGCTTCAAAGACTGCATGAGATACTGAGGGAGGTTTATTGATGATATACACAAACATGATGTCAATCGACAAAATAAATTTATATGTACGAATAGTTAGATAGTGTAGTGTACTTGGCGTGAGTCCTTCTTTTTCGTTTGCTTGAATCAATTATGCATCTTCTATAACCTGTGAACTTCAGGCTTCTTCCACTACGTACCCCTCCATAACTTGCAGCTTACATCCACCATCTATCTACAACTCATACACTGGACTAGTACTGACAATCAATCAACCCTCTTTATCTCTTTTGATTTATTAGATACTGCTCGTATTATAATCAAAATGTCCGGTCGAGTTGTGCCTCAGCAAGGCGAGAATGCTCCTGTCAGTGGACTGGCAGAATTGCACGTCCATCTCGTCGAGCTTCATCAACCTGGTAACGAACAAGCATCGCTAAACCACAAGCTCTTCGACGATGTCGAGCTTCAACTCACACGCAAGTTACACTCACTTTAACTATTTAATAGAGATGCTGACCTTAATAGCTTCGAACATCCCCATCATCCAGCCAACTCTTCTTCCTCCGTTGATGTCTCTTCTCAAAACCACAACCCAAGATCCGACCGTGGTTTTCTCCCTCACCACCAAACTTCTATCACCTCTCTCATTCACGCAATGCCTCTCTCTGGGCGGCGCCGAATCCCTTATCGAGGCTCTCAAGTCGCCCCTTGCAGGCGCGAACCTCCTCGCTCTCAACATCATCCAGAAAGCCGCCAGCAATCCCAGAGAAGTCGACGCTCTAGCTGCTCAGCCTGAAGTTGTCGAGGAGCTACTTCGCACATGGTTGAGTTCCCCAGATGCGGATGTCGGAGGGCGCTCTACGAGAGTCTTGGGCAGTCTTCTCGAGACAGATTGTGATGTTATGCCTGAGACCCGGCCAGCTACGACGAACGGTGTTAACGGTACCAGCTCTTCGGAAACAGAGCTCGTGAAGCGACATATCCCGGGGCATGCTAGCCTTTGGCGCTTGGTTATTTGGGATCGACATTACCTCGATATTATTGTCTCCCTCTGCCGTCCTGCAACCATCAACCGACAGGCAACTTTTGCACAAGATCGCCTGCTGAGAGTCATTCCTCGTCTTACCGCTCTCCATCCTCGTGCCATGGCCATATCTCCATTTGCGGATCTGTTCCCTCTACCCGATTACGCTGATGAATCTATCGGACATGGAATACTACAGTGGGCAGCGCTGAACATGGTTGATACCAGTGACATTCTCATGCACCAGACTCTTATTGTCTTCTTTGAGTCGTTTGCGAGTATCATGCGGATTGCAGGCGACTCAGCCGACAAAGACGCCATTGTGCGAAATGTGGTGAAGACGGCTATTTCACGAGATCAGGAACTAAAGCAATCTTTGGAGACACTTCCCAACCGGACAGTGCAGGAGGAAGCGGAACCCTTGGCCAAGTACATCAGCCGAATACTAGAATAGGGGTCATAAATACTTGAAGCACAGAAGGATCCAAAACATTAATAAAGTTGCTTTACTGACTTGCTGCTCCAACTCTTATGTTCCTAGCCAGCGGGAGCCCACAACTCCAAGTACTGTAGTCTTTTCTGCGGGAATATCCAGATTCAGGGTGCCAAAGCGTGAGTCCTAGACGATTAAGAAACTAGCACAAGACGATGATTCGTGAAAGGCATAAACTTGTATATATTGACACATCTCAACTCAGCCCATAATACATGTCCACAGGCCACCTATCGCTCCATGCGATAACCTGGAGTATCTAAAACAGCGTCACGAACATCAACATTCTCTATGATTCCATCCAACGCCCTGATTCTCTTCACCGTCAACAACCGCGGAGGAAGTCCGTCCTATAGCATTCGCCTCGCGTCTGCCTCTCGATCGCCCATCGGTTCAGCCGTCATACGGCTAGCCACGCTGTCTTGCCGTTGTCTAACATGTGTCATTCCTGCAATACCCAGTCCCAACTCTCCAACTCGTCGCAACACTATCAAGAGCGAGGCGCGCAAGTCTGGTGTAAGATCTTTTGTCAGAAGCTCGACTGCAAGAGGATAAAAGTCGGGGATATGCTTCTTGAAAGCATCCTCAGGGAAAGTAGTGTAACCCTCCAGAACATCAACGACGACAGGGCGCCATGCGACGATATTTCGGTGCTGGCTTTCTTCTTCTAGAGTGGTATAACCGTAGACGATATCCTTGCACAGAGGTACCAGCGCAGCCTCGACATCAGGCCGGCTTGACAATCGTTCAGGTGCGTCGTCAGCAAACATGCGGAAAAGGATGGAGATGTAAGTCGCAGCTGAGCCACTCTCCTGCTTCAGGAGGTTAGGCGGCTGCTTCATGAAACCCTCACGCCATAGCCTCATACGCAGTTCCTTGTCCTCGTTGAATTTACGAGCAAACACGAACGACCGTTTAAGTAGTGACATGAGACGCAAGAGCTCCTGAGAGGGAATATGTGCGTAGACAGTGTCATTGCTGAAGAGTTCGTTGACTGTTTCAATCATCAATAGCTGCAAAACGCAACGAGAGATAATTCGGTTGAAGAATCGTCGTCGAGCTGCCGTTACTACAACGGGCTGTTGCTGGAGATTCGACGATGGTTTAAATTCTTCAAGCGTGACATGAGGGCCGTCTCCGATCGGTGTCCGAAGGTCATCATCATCAGCTGGAGGAACAACACTGTCATCATCATCCAATTGTGGGTTATTGATCTTCAAAGACTTCTCGTCAACGGGTGTAGCATCTGTTGAGCCTGCAGAGAACTCAAGACCATTGGGAGGGGGTGATATTGAGGCAGTGTTGTTGATCGCAGTTGCTGAGAAAAGCTGGTATGCAGTAGTTCGCTCAAATAATTCGCAGAAAGCGCCAACAAGCTTGTTCCAATGTTCTGGCTGGAACTTGGTAACATTCTTAAGGATCAGTTGTTGCAAGCAGTTGCTGCCGATTCGCGAAATGGTATCGTTTTCTTGACAAATGCAAAGCGCCAAGAGTTCCAAGAATCTGTCCAGCATGTACTCCAAGGCGTCGAAATAATGCGTGAAAAGCGTGATCATATTTCGCAGCGCTTGGATCATAGTGGTTGATAGCCACACTGACAACTCCTCGTGATTGAGAACGTTGCTCATCTCTGGCCGAGACCTCAAGACCATAAAGATGGGGTACAGTTGTTGACGCCATAGAATGTCCCAAAACTCGGCTGGGAAGCTACCTCCATACCTCAACAGGGTTTCGAAGAAATACTCGAGGGCATTTGATCGTACTTCCAGATCTTCACCGGTCATGAGAACGTCATGGAAAGCAAAGAGGACGGGGAACCAGTAGCCTTCCTCGACCGAAGTGTTTGATCGTGATTTTTTCTCAGAAGTTTGTGTTGCACCATCAGGGGGTGGAATGTTGTTGTACTTTTGCGACAAGGGACATTCAGGCGTCTTGAGCATAGTAGGAATCAGAGACTTGAGTAGCTCCAAAGCTGCCAGACTCTTCTTCTGGAACTTGAGGTTCTTGGAGAACTCTGTCAAGCATACAATCAAGTCAGTGAATGCGCCCTGAGAAATCACCACTCCAAACTTGGTCTTGTACACCTGGTTGACGTTTTCGTAAGCCAGGTTAACAATACTTTCGTGAGGTTCGCGGGCAGCGACTGTGAAAACACCAAACATAGTCCTCCAGCCAGATCGGATGTTATCGCCACGGGCCTGGATCATTTGTATCAGACATCGAAGAACCATGTCTTTGACAGTAACGTTATGTGTGTTCGCGAGCACATGCTCGAAAGGTTTTAGGAAGTCCTTCTGAAACTTGAAACCGGCCAATTCCTCAATCTCCATAAATCGCATTGACAGTTGGCGCAGCGAATCAAGCGCAAAGAACACAATGTTCATGTTGTTGTGACATCCAACTCGGTTGAAGTGTTCGCCAAAGACCTCCCAGATGTTGCTCCACTCAAACCTAACACGGTTCATGTTATAGTAACTGATCTCGACAATTTTCTGCAAACTGTAGGTACGAGGCATGTCGTTAGATCCAGACACCTTGATCTCGTCCCAGCTGACTTCTGTCAGTGCCCGAGCAAAGTAAACCATAGATTCACCAGTCAGGTTTGCCGTATTAGTGAAAATGCGGTCAACGCTACGAATCACATCATCGGATCGACTCTCTAGAGCAATCTCGGTAGAGAAACCCTTTGATGAAGTTCCTGCTCTAGCCCTTGCCGGCCTCTTGGATGACGAGCGGGAGTCGGTACTTTCCGACCTTTGCGGGGGTAGGAAACGGGCTTTCGATACATCAGGCACAGCACTCTCGTCAACACCGCCCGAGATAAGTTGAAGTCGGTCAAGTTGACTGATGCACATCAATACGTCTTTCCATGACTCACGGAGAACGTTACCCTCGGTCTGTCCCAACTCAAGCACGACCTTGAGAGCTTCGATGTTCTTGGCCAACATCTCTTGAGGGTTGTTAAGGTTGGTTGTGTTCTTCAAAGCCGACATGAATGCCTCCCTGGGTGTAGACATATCAAACAGACAAGCGATTTGTGTGGCCAACTTCATACCCTCAAGGCAAAGCTTGTTCACCTCGAGATTGTGAGACTTCTGGATCTGACTGGAAAGGGTGGAAAAGATCGACATCCAAGTAACGCTGAACATGGGGCTGACATGCTTGAAGGAAGTTGCAAGAATGTACTTTGTGCCAGCTTTGCGTCTTTGGCTCTTGAAGAGGTCCTTGAATAATTGTTCAGAGCGCAGAGCAATCTCCTCGGACTGTTGCATGTAGGCTTCGCGCTGTAAATCACGGCCAACGTTGGAGAGGGCCTGCCCAAGGCCAGCAGCAATGCCAGTCGATTGAGCAGGTATATTGCCAGCCGCAGCTGCCGCATCTCGTTCACTCTTGAGAACGATTTCGTGAGCTGCGATTTCATCATAGATGCCGAGAAGGTAATCATCAGGCAAATCGGCATTATCGTTAATACCACGATTGTTCTTGATGAACTCTTCCTTGCTCATGCGTTTGGCGATCTTGACACTGTGTAAGTCAGTGTTAAGTAGAATGACCGAATAAGCTAGGACGTATGCAGTGTCGGCATTGGCGAATGCATTGGGGTTTCCAAGAACATAACGCTCAGCGAATTTAAGCATAAATCGATCGATCTTTTGAGCTTCACCAGGCAGGCGGAAAGACTGAAGAAATTGGCGCAACGAGTCGACAAATCTCCGCTTGGCGAACTCCATGGTGTCGACAAATGCGTGCATAATGTCGATGTACTTCTGCTCTCCTTCACCCAAGTACTCTCCAATTTGAGCCTTGTCGAGCTTGTCCTCTCTCAACAAGAACTCGGCGATGTCCTTGGGGCTATCACTTGGAATAAAACCATCGCGTATGAGCATCTGGATACCCTTCTTCGGTTTGAAGTTGAATTGGTTAATTCCCTTCATCAAGGCCGTCTTTCTCATTTTCTCTTTCTCCAGCTGATCCGGGTCGTCTTCCAGAATAGGGGTCGATGGAGGGAGAGGAGTTTCCACACGAGAGACGCTATCGTTAATGCTAGGGTCAATCGATGGCCGAATGTCGAGAGAGCCCTTGATGTCCTGGTTTTCAGGGCGCGTGGGCTCGGCATCACCTCGTATCGGTGCCGACCAGTTGACCATGGATCGCAACGTCTCAACCAACGCTTCAATGGACAATCGTTTGATAGCATATTCCTTGGGGTAGTCGGGCTCAGAATCTTGATGGGGAGCAATGTGAGCTACTGTCAGAGGGGGCGGAAGGGTTGTCTTGAGTTGCCATTCGCTCGCAGGGGTGGTCTTTAACCGTATTTCTTCGTACACTTGCTCGTTAATTGTTGTAATAGTGAGCGGGGTTGTCGAGAACTTGGACAAATCCTCGATGATTGTTTGGTAGATATTATCGACAGTCTGATCGCAGTCATAATTAAGGTAGATTTCAACCAGGGCCTTGGGGTCGGCGCATAACCGGTTGAGGATTGTTATAAATTGAACTTTTTGCGACAGTGGCGCCGTTCTCCGTGCAAGAAGAGCCAAGTAAATTTCATTCAAGAAGACCTCAATCTCTTTCTGCCAGGAATGTTAGTAAATAAGCGTTTGCACTCCAGAAGTCGACTTACCTTGAAATCAGCACGCATGTACTTGACCATCAACCAAAAGATCTCGCTGCTCACGTTGAAAATCCGGTCAACTGAGCTAGCGCCATTACGAGTAATACTCAGACAAAGATAAAACTTGATCGCCTGCAGAAAACTCGTAGGCTCGCCGCTTTTTGAATTCTTGATCGTACAAAAGGGAGAAGTAAAAACAGCAATGTTATTGTTTAGAAGGGTGTGAATAAGGTGAAGAGAAATGAGCTTGGAGCGCATTGGCTGACCGCGGACGTCGTACAGCTGGTCGGGTGGTAGGACCTTGGTCGAAAGGTTACAGAAAGATCGAAAGACGAGGTAGGCATCCCGGATGTAAACCTCATCCTCTGCGTCCAGCACATCGCCGTCCTCTGCAGGGCCGGAATCTTGACCCGCCTGGTCGGACGCTGGCGTGCCAGTCTCCTTTCGTTCGGGCTTGAGCCTCGTGACCATGGTTGGTCCATCGCCCAGGTTCGAGTCGTCGAAGCTCTTGCGATGCTCAAGATCTTTCAATGTGAGCTTTGCGCCACTCTCGGCTGGTTCGGTCGAGGAATCTGCAGCCTCGGAGGGCTCAGCTGGCGACTCATCACGGTCGCCACTGTCGTTGGCGCCATTGGTCGATTCGGCGTGGTCAAAGGTAACGTTGCTGGAGCCATTCTTGAGATGTTCCAGGTTGAGGCGGGCCTCCTTCATGTGCAGTCTCGTCTTGACTCGCTCAAAAACAGTACCAACCATCTGGGTCAAGGTACCCTGAGCAACCTGCTGGTTGGCTGTACTCCGCGACAGCAAAAAGACATTGTATACTTGTCGCACTGCCTTGAGGAGGCCAGCACCGTGGACGACGATCTTGTCATTGAGAACGGCTGCAAGCAAAGACTTGACGATTTGAAGTTGGATCTCAACAGCAGTCGTTTCGCCTTGGAAACAGTTACAGATAGTGTCGATGGCTCGCTCGATCAGGGGAGGGACGGGCTCGGCACCCTCTTCGGTCCCTTCGGAAGGGTTACTTGGCACGGAGAAGTATGAATAGGAAATGAGCTTCCCGATACAATCGAGTGCGGTTGTAGTAAGTTGCACATTCGTAGAGCGCGATGCTAGTTGCAGAGGAGCGAAAACGATCTCGGGGTCGGGAAGCTGGTCCTGTTCTTTGATGGCATCGAGGGCCTTGGTGGTGGTCTCCTCCAGCTGCTTGTTGCGCTGCGCATCCTTGGAGGCGGCAATGGCCTCGAGTGAGGAGACTACAAATTTGAGGGAGCTCATGAGGGAGCGTAGAAAAGGCCAGTGGCCATTCGGTAGGGGAGAATAATCGAGAGGGTCGAGGTCGAAGGAGGGAGGTTGTGAGATTTACGTCGTTTCCGCAGGGCAATTAAAGAAAGGAGACGTGGATGCGGCGGGAGAGGGAGCTAGAGCTCACCTATGCGCTGTAAGTTTAAAACTCTCGGCGCTGCGCGCAGACCAAGCTTTAGACATAAAAAATAGACTCACAAATACGCTGAATATCTAAGCTGGTCACAAGCCAGCAGAAAAGAAGGAGAGAAGAAAAACAGCCCGCGTCTTAGTGATGTTGTCGTCAGCTTTCAGAAAGCTAGTATACACTATTTAGCCCAGGTACAATCAATACCAGGGATACGAAGTCGAAGTGGACAGCATTACCAGTGGAGGCCCCAGTTTCCAATAGTGAGCTCTGACTGCGGGACCCCTTAGCCCCAGATTGCCTCGTAAGCTGCCAATTAGGGGCTGAGAAGGGGAATAGTGTCCTCTGAGTGAGATACCTACCGATACCTGCCAACAGTAACATTTTACAGAAATCGAGGTTCTAATAGGGAATAAAATTGTAAATTTCATCATTCACCAGCCACAAGAGGCTCAATACTACTTACCCGATAACAAGAGACGAAATTATCGAGTCAGTTCATGGCTTTTCAGTCCAGGTCTTTAATGATTCATTTTTTGCACCCTCAAGTTTCATAGGAAACCTTCCAACATTTCAGATGCTTGTCCCCAATTAGGCACCATGTCAAACGACACAGAAACGGCTTTACGTCGATCCAAGATACTCGATCTGGCAAAGAGTCATTCGACGCTTCTTATCGCCAATGTTCATGAGATCCAGAAATTTATGTCAAGTCTAGAAGCAAAGTCGAAACCTATATCCTCATCTGGACTACCGACTTTTCTAAAAGCCTTACAGCGAGAGAACTGCGCATTATGCAAGCTCATCGAGGAATTTTCATCAGACCCAAACTATGACACTCAACAGCTCATGGTCCGAGAACGAAAGCTTGATGCCAGTGTCACATTCGCAATTCAAAGCATTGCCCAATGGAAACGACTCAAGAAAAGCCATGGCTTTGTTGCCATCAACCAATCGTTCCAAGGCTCAACAAAAGATGCACGGAGGCAAGAAATTGAGAAACGGCAGGTTTCAGGGAAAGACAAACACAACATGCATCGTCTACTAAAAGAGCAGGGCCGTGTTGAAGTCGATGTCGTTGAAGGAGGACGAGAATGGATCACCGTCAAGGCCATCTCTCGCGACCGACTTGCTCGTCAGATGAACGACTGTGGCTGGGGATGGGGTGAACATGAACTTGGTGATCAGGTTGGTCGAGATGAGTGGGAAGACACGCCGTTGGCAAAATATGTGCAGCGACTAGTGACAGCTGCGAGAATGAACCGTCACGAATATCGGTTTCCTCGAATACACCTTATTCTTGCTAGTCTAAGTCAAGGCGAAGAAGAACTGGACATTCTCCTCCATCAGCTAAAACATATCGATCCTCTTGTCGAAGTCATAATCGAAGACCAAGACAGCGATTTTGTCACTGCCCCCAGTCCACCACTCGATATAGCCATTGAGAACCTCATTGGTGATGAACTGGCATCACTTACATCCACGATCAATCTTGATCACACTATCCTCATCGACCTAATCTCGGATTTGACACATCTAGATCTTGAACCACAACCGTGGCAGTCACGGACAACGCGCGCTCAGATAAATGAAGAAAATGCGCACCAAGGTGGACTCATGGCTCGTGTGTTATATCCAGTCTTGGCAGGTCGTAAGCTCGTATGCACACGGGAGGCTGCAGATCATTTTCATGATGTTTTACGAACCGTTGGAACCGAGTCTGAGCGCGAACGCGGGAGATTGTTGATTCCCTGGAGTGGTACTGGTACACAAGAATTGTCCTCTGACCTCATTCGCGAGCGGTTTGAGAAACTCACTGTTCACCCGTTACCGTCCAATGTTCAGATTCCCGTGTCCGTCATCGACGAGCTGTGGGATATGGACGCTATATCGGCTGCTATAGCCAAAGGCGTGCTTCCCCAAGTGGCCCAAGATGTGGCGTTGAGCAGTGGCTTCAAGAGCTCCAAGCTGTCTATCTTTATGTACGGTTGGGCCGCGGAATTAACAACATTGACGAGTAATAAGGAAGTCCGAGGACAAATACGGACTTGGCTCGAGGCAAATCGTAAAAACGACGAAGAAATGGGACCCCAGATATGGCGTCTAGAAGTTACGAGGAACCTGTTGGCAAAGGCAGCAAAGCCAAGGGTGGGGTGGCAAGAAGGAGATGGTGCTGATGCCGACGAAGCTGATGATGAATGACATATTGTGTAAGAAAAAGTGTAAATAAAATGGTCATGAGAAGAGCCCAGGATATTGGAAACTCTGGTTGTTGGAGTGCAACTCAAGATTCATGGGTCAGTCTGTTTGACTTTAGAGAAGATTTTTGGGTTGTTTGTCGTTATAAACCAAAACTCGAATGTCAAATTCTACTGTACATACCCTTAGGACGTTGCATTGTTGACTCTGAAGTCTTAAAATGTTGAGGTATCCTGAGTTGCTGATATCGATCTGATAAATGTTCGAGTACCTAAATAGGGTAGGCATTGAGACCCCTGGCTTCCTGTGGAGTTCAGGGTCCTCACCAAACTGAAGTGAGTTACAATTAACGGACGAACTCTAGACCGAATGCTTATTTCTATCTCAATGGCCTACGCAGTATGAGAGAGAAAAACCCAATCTAACAATAATTAAGAGTAAGCACAAATCAGATGTTTCTGCCAAAGGATTCAATTCTCAGGTATACTTTCCCCTATAGGTTTAGCTTCATCTCATCACTAACAAAAACTCTCGGTCTTTTGGTTCGGTCTTTTGCATCCCCACCGTATTGTTCATGTCTCTGAGACGCACCAAGATACGTGCAACTTCCTTTTCTCTCATAGTTAGAGTGTGACTGTGTACTACTATTCCAATTCGCCGTTTTTCTCGCTGATTTCAATTTGTGTTACTTGCCGTTTTCTCGGGGTTTCAAGAATGTCTCGAAACTCACCCCCAATCATATCGACTCCGAGCTTCTTTCTTAATGATCCGCTTGATGTAAGTCAGGACACCATAATAGAAGAAGGGACGTTAGCACTGGCAGACGGTTCTCTTAATTTTTTGGCCGGTACTTCAGCTGCCGGGGTTGCGATGGCCGTGTCTTCGGCCGCCATGGCGGAGAAGAAGAGGCGTCGGCCGGCCCTCGCATGTGAGCAATGCCGGCGCCGAAAGATTCGATGCAACAGAAACTTGCCCTGTTCGAATTGCTTCAAATCAAATATATCGCCTTGTACTTATGCCCCTACACATGTTCCAGCCTCACGGAGCAAGAAAGGTGCTGCGGATTCATCTTCACATGTACCGGGGAGATCAGCCCCTGTCGTTGATTCGAACCAAAGACAGTCCCCGTCAGATTCTTCTGCAAAAAGACACTCTTCTAGCGTTCCAAGCTCGACGATAGGTTCAAACTCGGACACATCGACTGTCGATGCGTTGGCTGCCAGGGTCAAGGAGCTTGAGCAGAAGCTTGCCGAGTCCTGTCACATCACCCAACCAGGAGAAGATGTATTTATTCAACCCGATGACCAGGAGGAGGAGCCGGCTCCAATGAAGGGTACTGTTTCCAAGACGCGATTTTTCGGCCAGAGCCACTGGATGAATGGTGTTGTCATGGTTTGTTGCCCGCTTTACATCCTGAACTTCTTTTCTAACGTGAATATACAGTTTCCCAATGTTTTCGACGTGCTCAAGTTGCCAAATGAACGAAACAAAGAACCTCACATGATATTTTCCAAGTGCAAAACCTTAGGTCGTACCATTAAATCACATCGCCTCAAACCTATCTCAACAGATAAGCTAGGACAAGCCATTCCTGAGCGTGGCCTTACAGACCAACTTGTTAACGCCTACTTCGCCACATTCGAAGGTGTCTTCCGTATCCTACACGGCCCTACATTTTGGGTAGAGTATGAGCGCTACTGGCAGAATCCTGAAGCTGCTAGTCAAGTGTTTGTCATGCAGATGCAGACATGCATGGCGCTCGGAGCAACAATCCATGATGATGTCTTCAGCTTGCGGCCTACTGCTATGCAATGGATCCACGAGGTCCAGATCTGGCTCACATTACCGCCAGAAAAGAGCAGGATGACGATTGCTGGTATTCAGATTATGTGTATGCTGAATCTGGCAAAGGCTTGTTGCGGAGTGGGCCAAGAACTTACCTGGATCGCTGCAGGCTCTCTAGTTAGGCAGGCCATGTATATGGGTCTACACCGGGATCCTAAACATCTTGCCAACATGTCTGTATACCGCTCTGAGATCCGTCGACGTCTGTGGGCAACTATCCTCGAACTCAACCTGCAAACTTCCTACGACTCTGGAGGCTCGCCGTTGATCTCCTCGAAGCACTACGACACACGGCCCCCAGCTAACCTCAACGACTCTGAGCTCTCTGATGAACCGGATGCCGAAAGACAACCAAGTGGTGACCCTGAGGCTTTAACTGACATGTCAGTTCAGCTTGCCCTTCAGAAGTCCTACGCACTTCGCTTGGTGATTATCAAGCACGTCAATGAATTTCGATCCAAGGAGTCCTACACCGAAACACTGCGTCTAAACTCCGAACTCACAAAGACATGCCGCACTCTTACTGAGGCGCTTGCTGCTCTATCGCAAGCTCAAAGACACCAGCCTCGCATTATCTTCACACAATTCCATAGTGCCCTGGTCCAAATGTTTACATATCGCTGCTTTCTGTCTCTTCATCAACCCATGGTAGCTCGCTCCAACGACGACCCAACGTATTACTACTCTCGCAAAGTATCACTTGACTCTTCGCTCAAGCTCGCACAGCTATGCACCCTTTCAATACCACGCTATGGAAATTATCCCACTGGCGGTTCGAATGACCCTGCGACAAGTCTCAACCGTCTCATCACAAACGGCACAGGGATTTTCCGTGTGTTGCCGATCCAAACACTCTTTTCTGTGTCACTCGAGTTCATCAAGAAGTGCGAAGAACAACGAGACAGTCTTGGCGGCCTTCCAGCTATGGGCTACGGGGAGCTTCGCTCTGTTCTCAACGCCGCTCTAGTATGGTATGAACGAAGAATACTCGCGGGAGAAACAAATATCAAGGGATATTGCTTCGTTGGTGCCGCCATAGCGCTTGCCGATGCTATGGAGCTGGGTTTGTCACAGGAAGACACCGATCAGACTGTAATCGATACTGGGGCACGTTTAGGCAACAAAAGTTACGAGCTATTGAAACAGGTTGCCGAACGTGACGGCATACCAGTTGTGGACCTTGAAGACGAGGAGGCGATACAGTTTGATGTGCCGCTTCTTGACGGTGATGCTATGCAGGACATCATGGATATTCCGCTGGACTGGATGGTGATGGGTGATTTGGGTTTAGATGGAATGGGAGGATTCAATTGGGCTAGAGGTAACATGCCCCAAGAGTTTGAATCCGTTGACCCATCAGTCGTGTCACAAACACAATTCTAGGGGGTATCACGAAGCACTGGTAATGAGTATGATGAAAGACGAATCCCACCTCATGGAATAATACGCAAATATTAGGCAGTTATCTTTATGTAGCATATGTATGTATACTTGAATCAGATTCAAGCTGAGACATGCCAATTCACGTCGTCTTGTTTAACGTCACGACTGATTTTCTTGATATCCCGAGGTACGATCTTGCTGATAAAGAACTCATACCTTGTGTTTGGCCTCAGTGTATGTTCAGACCGAGCCAATGTGAGGCTGTCAACTGAAACAGACCTGCTCGTTGCTAAGCAGTCTGTTCGAGCCAAAGGGTATCTATCTGTACGCACGAATATCAAGACTTATAGATAGGACCAAAAAACACAGAGAGGAGCGAATATATAATGAGGGGATATGCAATAGATTCTTTGTCCAAAACACCCCCCAAGTTCGAAAGGATATAACATTATTAATCAATGGTCATTGTACATGGGCTTTTCCGCCTCGTAAATCTTCCGCACTTGCTGCAACGTGACCGAGTGATGGGAGCTCTATGAACTGCTCGTCGCCTCGGCCTCTACCCAGGATCACTCTCGTAGGCATCCCTACGGACTCCCGAGTAGACTCCTTGCCGCATCTCTTCTGTCCTTCAGAGATCATCCCCACCTATTCTATAAAAATCATTTCCTCGCTCGACTGGCCTTTGGGCTCTCGGTAAGTTTCTGAATTTAGAGGTAAATAATTATTCAGCCCCCAATTTACAGAAGGAGCTCGAGAGGGTTCTCGATAACCTTCTTGAGCTCCTTCATCCACTCAGCACCGACGGCACCGTCAACGACCTTGTGGTCGAAGCTGGCAGTGAGGGTGATCTGGTCGTCGAACTCAACGCCGGCCTCGTTGTCGGAGGGGATGGCAACCTTTTTGGTGGTACCAACAGCGAGAATGGCAGCCTGAGGAGGGTTGATGACAGCAGTGAAGTGGTCAACAGCAGGGTTCATGCCCATGTTGGAGATAGAGATGGTACCGCCCTGGTACTCCTCGGGCTTGAGCTTGCCATCGCGAGCCTTCTTGGCAAGAGACTTGACCTGAGAAGAGATAGCCTCCAGACCACGGCCCTCGACACCAGTGACGATAGGGGTGATAAGACCAGTAGGAGTGGAAACGGCGACGGAAACGTCAACGTTGTTGAACTGGCGGATGTGGCCTTCGCGCCAGCTGGAGTTGACCTGGGGAACCTTTCGGCTGGCAACGGCGATGGCCTTGATCAGGAAGTCGTTGACGGAGAGCTTGTACTTGCCGTCCGCAGAGGCGTTGAGAGCCTGGCGGAGCTTAAGAAGCTTGCTGACGGAGAGAGAGCTGGTGACAAAGAAGTGAGGGTTAGTCTGGGTGGACTCGACCAGACGGTTGGCAATGGTCTTGCGCATGCCGCTGATGGGAATGTCCTCGTAGGAAGCAGCGCCGGAGGCGCTGGCGACGGGGGCACTGCTAGCCTTCTTAACATCGGCCTCAGTGATCTGTCCGTTCTTGCCGGTACCCTTGATGCCATCGATGTTGATACCCTTCTCGCGGGCAAGTCGCTTGGCGGAGGCGGCAATGTTGGGCTGACGGTCGAGAGCAGTCTGGAGACGGCCCTGAGACTCGTACTGCTGGGGCTCGGAAGAAGGCTCGGGGGTGGAAGCGGACTCAGACTTGGGCTCGGACTTCTCCTCCTTGGAGGCAGCGGGCTTAGCGGCATCACCACCGGCGTCCTCAACGGAGAACTTCTCGAAAGCGGCGACATCGGTACCCTCCTCAACGAGAACGGCAATGGGCTGTGAAAACCGAAGTTAGTAACATTGTACATTGACGTCAAACAGTATTGGCTGTAGGAGCAAGATATCCCGAGACCCGAGTGGTTGCCTGAGTGGATTCAAAAAATTCAACGACTTACGCTGCCAACAGGAATATCCTTCTCGCCAGCATCCTTCAGGATCTTGGCAATAACACCCTCCTCCTGGAACTCGAAGTCCATCTGAGCCTTATCGGTCTCGATCTCGACAAGGACGTCACCGGGGGCGATGGAGTCACCGATCTTCTTCTGCCAGACGCCAATGTTGCCAGCCTGCATAGTGGGAGACAGAGCAGGCATCTTGATGACCTGGTGCTCAGGGAAAGAGGCATAGTGTCGCACAACGTGGGCAGCGAAGCCGGTTCGCAGAGCGCTGTGTGTAGGGGTGAGAACACGCCTTCGGAGAGCGGCGCTGAGCATTGTGGAAGATATTAAGGTCCTTCTGATCGATAGATATGTTAGTCGGTGTTGCATGGGGGCAGCGCGAATATGAATTGAGCCACTTTTTGGGGTATTTGGGGGGTTGTTGGAAAAAGCACTCACCGGCCGGATTGGCAATTGAAAGAAGAATTATTCAGATACGTGACGTGAGATCACGGAAAAGAGATCGAGAGCGGAGGTAAGAGGTCAAGGACGGAGAGTGATGCAGCTCTGTCGTGAGAAGGAGAGGGAGAGAAAGAGTCGGGATCGGAGGAAATTCTTGGGGTTGGACAGACGTGGAGTTTTTTGCATGTTGAGCTCCGACGACTGAGGTACTTTGAAGCTTTGGCGTGGACTAAGCCTCTTTGGGATCCAAAGTGACTGCAGGGGCCTTGGAAAGTGCCCGGCATTGGTGGTTCTGAGAGGCAGAATTGACCGTTGAGAGGGCAACTTTTGGGCAGCTTTCAGGGCATTGGCGCCGTTTATCGAGGCATTTAGGGGACGACAGGCGCTATAAGGCACACAACTAAGAAATGACCCGCCAAAGAACTGGGAGCTCAGAGGGAAAAAAGGGACGTGGACGCCATCATGGTACCTCGACTTCGGGGGATCATTGCGCGATATGAGCGAAGTCCGGTCAGAAAGGATATGCATGTACAACTCTATCATGTTTGTATACTAAAATTGAGATATTCTTCACCAATCTTCCTTCCATCGTACGGCTATAGCCCCCAAGCCTGGAGCGATAAGCATTCATCTTCAAAAACCTGCTGATATTTGTGTTGAGACAATTTTCAAGTCCCCTAAAGTACCTCCATCTTATCTCCATTGCGCCTCCGAATTGCTAAATTTTCGCTGGGTAAATTATCCCGACTTCGGGATAGATCGGCCCGGATGGTGGGGGCTATTTTGATTGGTCCAATATGACTAACCAAGATCTACGGAAATAACGACGATGGTCAATTCCCAAATGCTCGTTTTCGCTAGCTCAACATCAAGACGAAGAGTGTGGCGACTGGAATATATATACCTATTGACGTGATTCGAAAATCGGATATCTAAATTATTCATCATTACATACATCTAATTATCAAAGAAATTTTGTACTCCTCCGTTTCCCTTATATATCATTAAAATGCAATATCAATTTCCTCCAGCCCACCACACTTTGACCAACTCTTTTGGCCCACTCAGTGCTGATGAGATAGATCTCTTATGCTTCGGCTCTTTGTTCCCCTGAGAGCCTTTTGAACTCTTGGAACTCTTGGACTTGGAATTACTGGTGTGTCCTTTGGCGAGCATCACAGATTTTCTTTGGGTACTGTCAGCCCCTAACATTGCTGTCCCTTGACGAACCATCCCGACTTTCTCCTTGACTGGCTTCGGTGGTGGCTTGGGAGGAGGGATTGGTCTCATCTCCACTTCCTCTGGTATCGAATCTTTTGGGATAAATGCACGAATACCGAAGTTACCCTCGTCCTTCTTTCGTCGTCCATCGCGCCCCCTGTTCCGTCCTCTGCGATCCCATCCCATTTCAAATTGCTGTGGCGTGTCTCCTTCGGTAAAAATAGCTTCGAGCTCACTGTCTGGCTGCCACTGCGCGGCACGAGGTAGTGATCTGAAAAGGTTGCCGTCAACAAGAAGGGCTGTTATAGAAGCGATGGTCGTTGGTGCGCGAGGAAGTCTGATTCTTCGCCAACAAATCCACGAGGTAATGTGAAGAAGCATCAATGCTCCCACAAGAGATTGCAAAACTCGTGTAGCAATCTCATCCTGGTGAAGCCTGACCTTCCCTGCCATTTTACTACCACTGATGATTGGGACGGCTTGAGAGACTGACTCATCAGGATCGATACCACTGACAATGGTAGTGCCATTTGCTATTGGAAATGTTCCCCTCGACGATAAATGACGCCGACTCTTGGAGTTTAACGACTGAGCCCTGATGATTCCATGCTGAGACAAAATTGCTGACTGAGTTCTGTTTGTAGCATCGGCGGATGAGCTGCCGAATGTCAAATCAGGGACAGCAAACTGAGAGGAGTTCAGCATTGCAAAGAATGAGTCGAGGAGACCATCTGAAGAAACATTGACAAGCGTAGAATAGTCTAGTTCCGGTATAGCGACGCTCGTATCCTGGGCTGTGTGTTCGATGGGCGCAGGAGGATGATCTGGGTAAAGATGAAGTTCAGGGCCATAAAAGACAGCTCTGACATCAACTGCCTCGATCGTCTCGTTGCAAGCGAGGGCATTGATTTCACCCACTGACATATCGCTATTCCCCAGATTATCCAACTCACCCCAGATGTAGATCCAGTCGGAGCATTGCGATGACGACCTTGTCTTTCCCTGCCCAACGCCAAATACTGTGCTCCCGCTCAAGTCCTCGGTACGTTGATTACTGGAGGGGCTCCTCGTCGTTCCAATGATAGCATTGTTACTGCCCTGTCGCCCAACTCCACGGCAAGTTTCACCTTCGAGATCCACGCGCAGTGGGTTGACAGTTCCGTCATCGAGTTCGACTTCGAGGGTAAGATTTGTAGATATCTCGTCCGATTTGTATAATCGACACGACATTCTTGGTCGAATTGCTGTTAACCGTGCACTGACAACAATATCGTCGCTCTCAGTGTCTTCTACCAGGGATACGGTCGGTAGGTTGAGATCGGCAAAGGTGAATGGGGGATAAGGGGCATTGCCAGCAAGTACTAGCGATGCCAGGATGGTGTCGTTGGTACAGTCGATACATATGGAATCATCGGGGGAAGATAGCAGGCTGTTGGCGAAGAAATCCTCGGTGCGTAGCGGAAGACTACTGTCAAACTCAATTGGCCTGGGGTCAAACAGAGGAGCAGATGCAATCACGATAAGTAGCGCCACGAAACCACCAGTAATCGCAGTCAGGGCAGCGATGTCCCAGATCTTGAGAGCTCGTCTCCACGCTACATGCCTCAAAGCATTGGCCAAATTTAGGCCCACGGTTTCATCAAAGTCTCCTCGACGTGCGAGATGTGAGAATGGAGAAAGCAGTCTCGTCCACCACTCCAAGGAGAGCATGTACATAGCCACCAGTAACAGTACTGAGGCCGGTACGATGGTCCATGCTAGATATGCCGCATCGTCATCCATCGTTCTTAGTCCTTCGTTACGATGCGACAAACGAAGCGAAATCTCAAACCCTATGATAATGCATGCCAGCACAAGGATGTATATCAGTCGAATCAGACCGTGTAAAGTAGCAGGCTGTCTCCATGTTGAGGAATTGTATCTTTGTGGTTGGCACGTTGCAGAAGGCGCTTTACCGCCGAAGATGTGAAAATAGCCCAGGTTGGGGCTGTCCAGTTTTTCGTGGCCTTCAGCTCCGCTCATGTAAGTCGAACCCTCGAGTCTTGATCCGAGGACTTTGTTTGGTGCAGGTCCCATGCCTTTAAGAGACTCAACGAGTGGGTGACTGTGTGCTACTACCGAGGCCATGCCAACGATAGTGCTGGGGTCTCGTGGAAGAAACCCTTTCTTTGGAACCAGCCACATTGTTGCTAGAGCCAGAAACAAGCAAAGTACCAACAATGCTGTTATGAGATATGCGGGAGCAGGCCGTACAACAAGACGTCGTCCAATGAAGCGGGCAACAGCGGTCGTTGAGCTGGTAGACGGCTCCATCATTGCGTATCGAGCGATAAGAGCCGAGTATTGCGCGTAGAAGTTCTCAGAAAGAAGGCTCAAGATGTCCTTGTCTGTTAGCGATTCCACCTTGGGAAGATCCCATCCTTCTCTTGAGCCTAGCAGAAGCGCAGCAGACATGGCTTCGTCAATATGGATAATAGCATCACCATCGTATGACGAGTTCACGGAAGTAGACAGAAGCTGCTTTTCGTTGGTTTCGAGAGATTTGAACAGTGCGCGGGCAACTGTCCAAGGATGAACCTGGTCCAAAGTTGTATTCTCAGCTTGAGCGTTGGGCGTGGCCGAAAGAACTGTCTCAAAAGTCTTGGAAACTCTCATCGTGGTGATGTTGTATTTTGGCTTGCAAAGGAACCCAGATGATGATGATAATGTTCCATTGAGTCGTCCGTTTGAAGTCTTCGATTGCTTCGTGAGTTGATCGATGTCAAAGTCTAGAATACCAGACATGACAGCTATTCTCTGTTCGTCGTCTTTCGTCGAGCCACCACAGCTGGCAGGTTGAAATGTTAAAAACGCTCTCGACAAGTCTCTGTCTTTGGTACTCGCAAGTTTCGTGCTTGTGAGAGCTTGTTCCGAGGAACATCCTGTTTCCGATACTGTCACATTCAACGCAAGAGAACCTCCCTCGACAAGTATCATAGAGTCTAAAGTCAGTTCCGCCTCTTTGCATTCCATGCCACCAATAAATCCATCCACATCCGCCGTGATCGCTATTAGTTCAGTAACATCGCTAAAAAAAGGTGTATATGCTGCTCGGGGAGTGACCCCGTTGGGAAATGTAATATTGTCGGCCGCCAAGGCAGCAAGAGTAAAATATGGTAACGAGCCAATGTTTTCCAGACCCGAAACACTGTTAGGAAACTCATTCTGGACTGTGATAGCAGACTCATAACGAGCAACAGTGATAACCCTGGGTGTGACAAAGGCCGTGGAGAATATAATGATTAGTTTAAATATTATTCCGGCCAAAACCGGAGTTGCAACAAGCCAGTCCCTATTTCGGACTGCCTTGATAATAGCCATGGGCCCAGAAAGGGAAGCGTAATCCAGTAAAAGAGACTTGTCGGCATCGGTTTGATTGTTCAGCATAAGGATCCACGGCATGGAAGTCGAGGCCTGAAACTCGACTCTGTTCCAGAATGCAGCCACAACGATGAATACCAGGGTTGTCCCATATTGCCACAGATATCTTGACGCATCATCGGCTTCTCGGAGGCCGTCGTTGCGCTCGGATAGTTGAAGTGCGATTTGCACTCCCGCAATAAGAGCTGCGATGGCGATAGCATAAAGAACCAGAATTCGTCGATGGAGAAAGACGGGTCGCCATGGTAGTTCGACTTCGGTAGGTTCGGCTGGAGTCCCGGCTCGAGGTGAAGGAGGCAACGATAGACTGTTTGTCGACTTGATGCTTCCAAGAAAAGGCCATCGTATTCCCTTAGTGGTGGATTGCGTACTTCGATTGCTTGGATCACACGGGGCCGCTGAATTAGCTAACCTTTCTGAGTCAAAAAATGAAGCAAGGTTCCCGTGCTGAGGCTTTGTGTTTGCGCTGAGACCAGAGAGACCGGATCCGTGCCGGCTCGATGGTCCTGGCTCAGAATTACCCTCGACCCCATGAACTGCGCGAACATGTCGATGATAGGAATCGTAGGATTGATGACTTCTCGGGGGACCAATATTCGAGCTCGGTCTCGTTTCAGAGTCCATTGTTGCTAGATTTCGTGTATTCATCTAGAGTAGGTGTCCAATGTATGTTGCGCATCGTCGGTTTGTCCTGTTCGAGCATGATACTGAGAAACAATCGCTATCGTGGAGTAGATAATCCCACGTCTTTACATAGCCATGTTGCAAAGAGTCGTAATAGAAAGAATATGTCAACGAGGTTCTCGTGGGAAGGGGAATGAAGCTGGACAGTCTGATGATGATGAGTGACGTGTAGTCTGAAAGAACGGACTCAGCCAAAGCCAGGGCTGGAAGATAATTGGAAGAAAGGATTAACGAAAGACGTAAGTAGAGAAGAAGTAAAAGTGAAGGGAAAAAATGGTAACAATATTTAGTGTGTGAAGAGTAGAGTAAGGGAAAGGACAAGTCAGATTGGCTAGCATATTGATATCAAGGACTTTCCTTGCGCATAAGTCGAGTGGCCAAACCATCTATAGTATGAAATCTATCATCCCGCAGTTCTGAGCTTACAAAACATAGCACCCAGAACCCTTGGAAGCCATGACCTAATTGCACGAGGAAACGAGTTACCTTAGCAGTTGCATGCAATAGTGAAGCACTGGGCTGCAGTTCCCCGTCCCATGTCTTGGACGGAGGAGCCTCAAAATGACATGGCTTCAGGGGATGTAAGCCCACAAGGGGATGGATAGGCCGAGTCTAGGTGAAACATGGCATAGCAGGGGTGGTATTGGGCTTTGCTCTTCCATAGCACCTAGGATCCCAAGCATCTGGGCTGGGCTAGGCTGGGCTGGACAAGGCAGCACAGGCACAACAGGGCGACAAGTTTCAATTATTGGTCAGGATACTCGATAGTACTGCAACCCTCCCAGCGACTCTCCGTCTTCTCTCACCTGAGGCTTGCTGCTGCGGGAGCTGTTTAGAAATTAGGGCGCACTGTAAGTGGTGTTGCGATATCTTAACAGCTTTTTTTTATGGTCATGACAAGATACCATATTGGCGGAGAAATACTGACAGTTGTTTATTGTGGAAACCCGTTGTTTAGTTCAGGAAGAATTGCCCAAAAAGACTTTTTTATTCCCCGGCCGGATGGGACAAGAAGACGAGGGTTGCGTGCATAAAGTAGGGGTACCCCTGGTTGGAATAGCATCACTGCTATGCGAGATTATGCCCAATCTTGGCAATCTTGGAAACAAATTATGCTACTGCGATCTTTTGCCATGCATTGTAAAGTGATTCTGGGTTCAGATCCTTCACCAAAGTTCAAATATATTGATGTAATGCCTCGGAGATCAAAGCGTAATCGTCCGGTCAAATCATCTAAGCGAGCTGCCATCTCAAGCGTAAGCACGGTTTCGAATGTCACTAGTGTCGTCTGATATTGTCAGAGACTGGGTGCAATAGTTAAGAATGACATACTACCCAGTAACAGATCTGAAGATCAAGAAATTGATCAGCAACTTGGCCTGATGCTGATCTGTTGACACTGAACTGGCAGATCAATTAAATAGACGTTGGCTCTCTACTAAAAGCAATGACTGTCCTCTCTTAACTTCTGTATAATCTTACAGCGTCTGTGCTTTTGACACAAACAAACAATCTTCAGCCCAACGGCGCCCCACGTAATGCTAGACATGCATCGTAAAGTAGCCAACGGCCTGTTTCCCGCTTCTCAGGGTTATGAACCAGTATCGTACTCAAATTACACCCATCTCCTGCAATTTCATCGCTCGCAATGGGTTGTTGCAGCTCCAAGAGTGCCCTGTCAGCCAACAATTCACATGGGGCCTCCATCGCCGCAGTCGAGTTATCCAGTGCTCTTGGCGACACCTTTAGCGAGATAAACCTCCAGGGTGAATTAAACATCTCCGATAAACCAGTGAAAAAGTCAACGAACTGACTTTGGCCACTTACAGGTAACGTGAATGAGCAACTTCGGGAACTTCTGCAGCGGCTAAACCATGAAGCTTCAAAGTATGTCAATTCCAAGGTTGACGAGGACAAATCACCAAAATGGGATCCGTAAGCATTGCAAGTTACCTTCGACTTACTAGCTCTGACTTTCATATATATAGCCCCCAAGCTGAGGTTCAGTTAGTATCCGCAGCATGGAAGTGTGCTCGCGGAACCTACAATCTCGAAGGAACCATAACAAACACCAGTTACTGCACCTTTCGCCGTGAAAAGGCACTGCGGGAATCCTTCGCCGGTACTGTTAAAGTTATCACGTCAACTGTCGCCGAAACAACCTCAGATGATGTAGGGAAAAGCGACCTGTTGCCAGTCCTGATACTTGCGATACGTGGGAGTGCAAGCAAGATGGACCATATCGTCAATGCCAATTCTCGACCACAACCTACCAGAGGGTTCATTGTAAGTGTATATTACATATTCTGTTCATGTAGCAGCCCGGTGATACTGAGTTCTCGGTGCGAGTCTACTCGCAAGTCGCATTTCACTAACAATTGTAGCAATACACTGAGGATCTAGGAGCTCACTCTGGTTTTCTAAACAGTGCACAAGCCCTTGATTCAATAGTAACAACCTTGGTCAATGATTATATACAAGATTTCAATAGATCCAAGGGTCAGAAACCACATGTTCTATTTACTGGCCATTCTGCAGGTGGAGCTGTATCGCAGCTACTTTATCTTCAGTACATATCTAACCAAGCCTTCAGTAAGTCATCAAATGATATGACATGCAGGAATCGCAACTGATATAAAACTCAGATGAATCTGCAAGGTTTTCATGTGTCACTTTTGGTGCACCCCCATGTGTGACAACACCCATTGATCTGTCCTTCTACCAACCGGACTGGAGATCACTCTGCCTCAACATCATCAACGAGTTCGACGTCGTCACCAGAGCCGACAAGCCTTACATCCTGTCGTTGGTCGAAGTTGCAAGAACTATGCTCAATCAGCCATCGAAAGCACTATTACCTGAACCTGAAACAAACAATGAGATAATTGATGCCTCCCTGAAAGCCACTCAAGACAAGGAAGCCAAAATCTCCTCTCCAAAGAACGAAGAATCATATGATGAAAGCAAAAAGATCTGGCACTTCTCTCAACCTCTCTACAATCATATTGGGTCTAGTGTTGTTCTCTTGTTGCCATCAGAAGATGAGATGAAACTCAAAGCGGTTGAAGTCACGCCCGCAGAGTTTCAGAAATTGCTGTTTTGCCGAGTAGCCGTTCATGGCAAGAGAATCTACGAGAAGAGAGTTGAATTGTTGGAAAAAGGACGTTTCAATGATCGGTCAGGCTGGTAGCAAGACGATGAAGATTTCTGATTTGATAGGCTCTTTCTTTCAGTAAGCTTTACAACTTCTAAACATTCCTCAAGAACCATGCATGCTGACTACTTTTCTACACGAATAGGTAATTTAATATGGTTTCTCCGCCTTGCAGATTCCACTGCGCGGTGATACTCAATATCTGCCATTACTTTATCAGCGAGGTCTTTAGCGAATGTAGAGGATCGCTGTTCTTCGAGGTATCCATCTCTGTCGGAATCATCCACGGCCGACGTGATGGCCTGGCATTCCCAACACAAGCAAACATGGTACTCCAATCCAAAACGGGTACGATAAAGAGCCTGCGTCTCATCACTGCCGACATCCAGCTGGTATCTCCCAATCTTGTCATCATGGTTGATGAAACGACCACACCGCGCCTTCATGGAAGTCTCGTACGCTGCAGGCGAAAGCTGACTTGTGTGCCAAACAAGGTCGATATCTAGCGTGGGTACCAGCATCTTGCCTGGATAGAGCCTAAAAAGCTCGAGATAGTTCTCGTAGCGCTCGACTGCTCTTTGGAGAGTTCCTTGCAAGGCTGGACTTCGAATCCAGAGATGTGCGTTCATCTTCTTGACAAAGGCGCGCTGACGCTCGACATTGTTCATAAGATCAATGATAATGTCAGGGCGAAAGTCATCGTCGACGTCTAGGTCTTCTGTATTGCCTTCCTTTATAATGGAATGAAGCAAATTACCTGAGAACACAGACTCTCCTTTTGGGACTTGCCAGGTATCTGAGTCGTATTTCCAAGTATCGCGGATGGGGCCGTGAGAACAGATGGACTTGTGCTGTAGGACTGTTAGTAATTTAGTCTATGCATAAGATATTTTTGATAACTTACAATCAGAGTCCATGGGAAGTTCACCCTTGGGAGGTACTCTAAGGAATTTGTTTGACAGTACTCTAGAAAGTCACTGGGGTTGAGTAAGAAGGCATGCCAGACCATGAGTACATCTATAGAACGAGTCAGTTTACGACAGAGGGGGTCGAGAGGGTATACGAACCAACGGGAGGTAAATACAAAAATTCAGTCATTGATACTCGGCCATTGCCGTCATCTATCCAACTATTCTTCTCTCCAGAGGCAAGTGAAGCATTATAGTCATTGGCCCATACCATGAATCTTCGCACTGCTTCACCAAGGTAAAACGTCCACTTCTTGTCCTGGCTGTTTTCCCATTGCAGATCTCGCAATGTAGTCTCTTGGTTCACCCACTTATTTAGGCCCTTAACGAACTTGCGGCGGTAAACCTTTTTAGTAGGACCGCCCAAGTCGAAGGCTTGATCGAGGGCTTTGGAATCCAAGACCTTGATGCGCAGTGCGTGAAAGACTTCGAGCAATTCTAGATGAACTGCGCATTGGGATGGAGTGGGTAGATTATCCTGATGCAAGTTGTTCAGGTGATCGAAAGTGCTTGGACTGGGAATTATAGGGTTTTCATCGATTGTCGCCGCTGAAGGATAGTATGCGGAGTCTACCTTTCTTTTAAATTCACGACTTGTTCGGTGAAGAGCGCCCAGATTGTATCCGATCAGATGGGACATGTTGGTGTAAGTAGTGGGTGTACGAGGTTGAATGATAGAAGTGAGGACAACGCAATCTCGTTTTATTAAGGTAGCGCTGAATAAACATGTGAGAAGATTACAGAAGCTGATGCCTTCGGCGCTGTATAAGGAGTTTTATCATTAAGAACGACGAATAATTCAGAATCAGGTGAGGTAAAGCACAGGCTGTGTGATGAAGTTGATGTTGTATCTCGGCCAAGATGCTGGTACTTGGACGGCTAACAGATTTGTATGAAAACACATGTACTTTTTACCCACAGCTACACACTTCAAAAGTCCCATCTCGCCCTGGCAAAGAAGGAATTATCTACAGGCAACAACAAACCCATGTCTTTACGGATACTACGCCTAAGTCTGCCTTGAACGCGGAAATGACTTCTATCAATGCGGAATTTAAGGCTGGTCATTTGAACTTCAGCTGCCAATCTTGCCGTTTTGGGGCACGAGAGACTTTAGCCGGGCGAGCTGAACACACTAAACAGGGTCCTTGCTGGGGCGGAGTATCAGGCGATGGCACTGTAGCTGGGCACTTTGTGTGAGATGAGGCCTTTGGCGATGGCCTCGGTATAAGAACAACTAGAGTAGCAATGGATGCCTAGTTTATGAGATAAATTTGAAACACTCAGTATGTGAACGAGAGTCGTTTCCCATCTCTTCATCATCAAACCCGAGTCATCTCATCTTAACACCGATCAACTCAATTGCAATGTCGCGACTAAGGAGCAAAGTCTTGCCCATTCTCGCAGTACCTTCTCTCCATCCATCACACATCACGTCTTCACCTGACATACCATGGACACGAGTCGGCTCTGGAAAAGATCATCTTCTCTCAGAGCTTGAGCGTTTGTACTGGGATGGTGTCAAAGCCGAACTCGAAAATATTGTCCGCACTCTCAAAGTCTGGCATCAGCCAGAACACGCCCAAGTTGATATCCAAGATGAGAATGACAATCACATCCATGGCTTCGATACCTTTCTCGACCAAGTTTCACAAGAAGCTCGAGCACATGCCATTCGATATGGTCAGTATCAAATTTATCATCATTGTATATTTACTGACATACGCAAAGGGAAAATGAGAGAAAAGCAAATTAATAGAAATCAGTGGTTCTCCAGCGGCGGATCCCTTATTAGCTCCGAATCTGTTAGACATGTTCTCACAGATAACGTGGCAGACCGCATAGCACAACAAGTCAGTGATGGTATCAAAAGAGACGTGAGACGGGAGATTGAAGGTACGTCCTTTAATTCATTGGAACTATATGATACTGACAATGACTGTCTAGCTGTCACAAAACCCAATGGGATAGAGAAACGAACATGGATGCTACTTCAAGCTGCTGGTATACATCTCTTCTTCATCTTTCATACAGCACAGCTAACAATTTTAAACAGGGCTTCTTGATATAGAGAAATTAATCGAACATCGCCCACCTCCTGAAAGACTTGGGTTTTCGAAGAGGCCAGCCATTCCTCAACGTAGGTCTCAACTCATGCAGTACACGATACCCGCTCCCTGCTAACATCGATGCAGTTGCACTCTCAAGTAGCGAGAGCGATGGAACGCCCAACTTTGAGCCACTTCGTTGTATGCGAAAGCAATGCAACAAAGTTGTCAGAGGGAGTATGTTTATCCATGACAAACTTGACTCTGACCCCGGCATTATATGCGAAGAATGCTATCAAACCCATTACTACGGTAGAGAAGAATACGCCAAGGCCTACAAACACTGTATACTCACTGAAACCATCACTGCCGAGATGAGCAGAAAAATCTGCAGCTGTCTCGGACTGCGTCAAGATGACACCGAGGGTGAACCTGAGAGTCTATTTCCTATTGACGACCCAAATCAACATAAGGATACTGGCATTGGGGGAGGAGAAACATGCAAGCTGCTCCAGCTTGGCAACACTATTGCTCTTGCAAAGTATCATGGACTTCTGGATAGTGTAGGAGCCAAGCCGCGAACTATAAGAGACACTGAAAAGGCTGCGATAAAGGCACAAGGTTATGGAAAAAAAGACATCGTCATCTGGCCTCGACATTCCGCGGAAAAGACAAAGCCAGGTGATAGTGATTTTGAGGAAGAGGAAGAACTGAGACAAAAACCTGAAGCTCAAGGTAGCAGTCGGCGTCTCAAAGCTTTCAAGACTGTACAGCAGATAGGTTCGCATGGGAATGGTGTCAGCGTGGCTGAAGAAGCCGCTGCAGATAAAGATATACCACTGTTCTTCAGAGGATATACAGAAAAGCATCCTTATGGGAATGTTCATATGGCTCTTAGAGTTGGTCCTATCGTCATCGAGAATGGAGTTTCACGGTAAGTAATCACCCAGAATGGCCGTCCTTATGAGAGCAATAACTCACACGCTATTCACAGTACCAAAGGTGGGGCTCTCGTCTCGTTGAGAGATATGCCCGTCTTCCAAGAGTGCTTTCATCTTCAGACATTGCCTGAGCGAGAGTTGGCGATCGGTAGTGGTTCCGATCGTCTTCTTTGGCAGCGCAAGAGACAGTCTACAGGCCGCAAGAGATACAAGGCTGTCATGAAACAAGTTGTCGGCGTGCCTTTCAGTGGAATTGATACTCTTCCTCACGATCAGGAGCTCTCGGTCGTTCATGACCTTTTGGCTGCTTGCGAGCAACCATTCGACGACCCCAATTTATCTACATTCGACCAGATCAAACTACTAAACTCTGCACTCGAGCCGGCCTTGAAGAAACTCAAGGTTCTTCTTGGCTCTAGGCTAAAAGTCTATCTCGGCAGTATTTCTGAGCGTCTGGTAGATGAGAGCGTCAGGTTGGCATGGAGTGCGACAAACAACAACTGCCAAACATTCTGCACTTCTCTCATCGACAAGAGCATATTTGGGCCTCTTGTCAGTGGAGAAGTTCCTGAGTCGTCTAAATATGCGCTTCCTCTCTATACCATGAGCTTTGTGTGTTCAGACGAGGGCTACAAAAAGTCGCGAGGTGTACGAACCAAGTTTGATGTCCCATTCGGACTTACTGAGGAATACCTTCTCCGCTTTCGTTTTGGACGTTATGATGAGGCCGATATCATCGATACTTGCCAAGAGTACTGGTATGACTGGGGTGCTTTTGGCAGTACGCTGTACAAGTATCAGGACTTGTATCCATGGGACTGCACAGAGGCATATGGGAGATATCCAACTAAGTGTGGCGACTGTAACCTTGCCAAGCACATCTGGGCATTCCCATTCGATTCTTGGTCTATGTCCTCTCATCATTTATCACGAGATCGTTACATGTATGCACCAGCACTGACCGATAAGACCTTGACTGCCGTTGGCCAGGATGCTACACCAAGTTCGTGGATGCGCAACAGACTGACTGTTCTGTCAGCAATGTCTACTCTTCACCGAGCTGCCACAGCCATGGCACACTCGCTCAAGTTCCAAAAGGCCACTGCATGGCTTCACAAGGACCCTTCACACACTCTACTCGACCCGTCTCTGTCAAGAGTCAAGCTTGGTGGGATACACCGTGCTCAACCATGCAGTCACTATTTCGAAGCGGGTGTCTACGGTCATTACTTCATCGCTCCGTGGGCATCGCTTACACGGCGCCAGCAAGTCGAAGCCTACAAACGACAACGTGACGGCCGTGCTAACCTGCCCGACATACCAAGTGCATCCAGAAAGCGCCGTTTTGCTCGTCATGCAGAAATTTCGGAGACCTACTATCTGGACTTTCATGGCCAGACAACCATCCTCCCAATCGACGATACAACCCGTAATGATCCATCCTGTCACCACCACGTATGGATGCATAAAGTAGACGGCTGCCAAAGCGACTCCCACTTCGCTCCCACTTCGGAAACGCCTAATCATATATGTGCAAGCGGGTGTGGGAGTTCAACGCGCAACGCGGCCGAGTGTGCCAGTGGAGAGACCATCAGGGCCGCAGAGATGGCCACTGCTGCTGCTAAGGCGAGTGCTTCACGTTCAAGTTGCGGAGGGGGTGGTTCCAGTTGCGGAGGAGGTTCAAGTTGTGGTGGAGGTTCGAGTTGTGGTGGAGGAGGGGGTGGATGTGGAAGTTCAGGTTAAGCCATGTGGTGCAATGCTATGTAACTTTTATTTCGCTGGTATGACTACCATGTATCCTTTGCCAGGCATTATGTAGCGTTATTTATCTGTCGTGGTGGTGACTTTAAGTCAAAGGCTTGCTTTTTCGTGCTTCTAAGCCATGCAAGGCATGTCACTCGGCATTGTTTAATCGCCATCTACACATGCAGTGCCCTTCGTCTGTACTAAACTCCAACGGCCCTTCTAGCACTCTTTGTGAGTTAGTTGCCCACTTTCCGGGTCTTCCACCGGCTACGTCCTCCCATAGAACCGAGTGCTAGATCTCTCCCGCTATGTGGGTTTCCCGACTTTTACAACGCATGTTGAACTCACTGGCGGTGAAAACTTCAAAATCCTTCCTCCATTGTGTAAACTTCCATCGAAAGAAGTGGATGATTGCACGATTCATGGTTCAGCGGGAGATCCGCTTGTCAGTCACTCTACAAACTTACAAACCCACAAGCTGTAGCACTGACTCTGATATCTCTTGTGTTTTTCGCCACTATTTAGGACTTCTGTTGTCCCACCACGGCCCGAGTTGTATCTTACCACTACTGCTAGGGCTTGACACATGGCATGTCATGTTGGATCCGCGGCACAATGGGTACAATTAGTGTTCTGTCAGTCGGTCACTTGGGCTTTAGATGCTAATTTTGAGCGATTTACAAAGTTTTGCTTGAAATCTCTGTGTTGATTCTCTTTTGTTAGAGCCACTACGCATGGAAAGTGTATTATCTTGTGTTGATGCATGAAGCTACTGCAATACGACACAACAGTAGCTCAACAAACTTGGTTGAGACGACTTGTTTTGTGAGAAAACACAACCAACAGAAATCACAAGCTTTCCATGATGCAGACACTTTAAGGGCTATCCACCTATCTTGTTACCCTCTATCTCGACTTTTCATCCCCACCCTTTCTGACTTGGTTAGTGAGACCTCAAAGTACAAGTAACACTTGTGAGTCAGCAAGATCCACGACAGACGGTGACGAAAACAATCAAGTCACACCAGACATGTGACGAGTTAAAAAAGACTGCTCATTGAAAGCCAACAACACTGTATAGTGTCTTGTCTAGTCTGTAGGGTAGGGTAGGGCTCTAGTAATCTCCACCTTATTACGCCACGTTACTGTGGATGTGCTGTGCCTTGATGCTGTGATCTGCCAGGCACAAACTACAGACTAGTCAGGGCATATAAATCTCTGATTGGCCTCTAGTTCAGGTACCTGACAACCGTTGAGAGGCAAAACCAGTCCAGTGCAGACGTACAGGGCCAAGGCCAAACTTTATGCCTCATAAACTACCACCACAATTGGTGGCAATTCAATTCAAAGCTTGCAGTACAAACAACGGGTTCTTGCAGCCCGCTACCGAGGAATAAAAGTAAAGAGCCTTTTGACAAGTTTGCACAACACTCTTTTTCAACCACCTCTGTGATACCTGAGCTATTCTCGTGAACAACCAACTTAAACTTATTAGTGTCTCAACTTGCTTTTTCCCAGTACACTACCACTGCCGCGGAACTTTCGGGAGAGAAACAAATTCCCACACAGTTTGCGTGGACGGAAGACTAGCCCCTTTCTTGAAACAAGCCCAACCTGCATTAGTTCACAACTCGTGAGAAGCTGAGGACCTATTGTAAAAAGGCTGGTTGTCATGTCCAAGAGAACGCACCAAGAACTGGAAAAGAAAAGAAAACTATGCAAGGGAGTGAAGAGATTTCAGATACGACGATGATCGTTTGCTGGAAGTAGGAGGCTTTTAGTGTAACTCCACAAGTAGTTTATTTCATCCAAGACTTTGTATTCCCGAGACTTGAAATCCTTTCAAGCTCACACCGATCCAGATGGATTTGAGATGCGAGGCTTGGCAGACCGGGTTGGTCCAAGCAGTTTTCGAGGCAATCCCGCGGATGGAGTCTGAGGATAGCTGGGGGATCAACTTAACAATTAATCTATCTGAACCACCAAGAGACATTCCAGTTTAAACAGATATCACAGTAATCACAGAAAAATGGGCATGAGAAATGAAGAGGAATATATATCATAAAATATATAATTTAGAAGATGTAAAGATCCCAAAGACAGTATCCAAAATTGCTATGGATAACAGTTAAATTCCGCGCACCGTAAACACCAGGTATAGATAGAATAAGCCCAATTCTATAAAATCAAGTTTACGCAAAGACAAGCCTAGCTTAAGCCTTGCCGTTGTAGTCGATGTCGACGGTGAGGCGGACCTCCTTGTCGTTGATGTTCAGACCGATACCATCCTCAGCCTCCATACCGCCGAGGTAGGCGTTGGTACCAGTACCACCGGGGTTGATGGTGGAGCAGGTGTTGTGACCACAGACTCGGAGACCGGGGATGTCAAGCTGCTCCTTAGCGGAGACAAGGCAAGAAGCATCGGCACCGGACCAGCCACCGTTGCGCTCACTGCCGAAGTCAAACTCGAGCCAGGTACCGGCAACGAGACCGTTGATAGTGGTGGGGACCTCCTTGGAAGAGCAGGCGCAACCACCCTGAGAGTCCTCGTCGAAGGCAACGACCTGGGAGCTCTTGGCACCGACAGTGAAGTGCATGGGGATGTTCTTGGCGAAGAAACCGTCGATCTTGCCCAGAGGACCGATCTTGTTCCAGCAAGCACACTCCTTGTCCTCGTCGTGGTCGTTCTTGAAGGTGGTGGTGTAGGTGTACTTGTCGGCGACGGCGGAGTCGACGGTCATCATGTTGCAACCGTAGTCGCCGGGAACACCAGTGTTACCGGTAGCGGCAATGTCCTCAAGAGTGGCACGCTTGGCCTTCTTGCCAGAACAGAAAGGCTTGAAGCCGGAGCCGGAGCTGTGCTTCTTGCCCTTGTTGAGCTTGGGAACATCGGGGGTCCAGGGACCGGCAGCGGCGGACTTGGGGACGGCCTCCTCGGGCTGAGAGGGAACGGAGACAGGAGCCTCAGGAACAGCGGTGGCGGGGGCGGCAGCAGCAGTGACAACGTGAGTCTCGTAGACAGTGACGGGGTTGTTGGCGACGATGAAGTCGCGCTTGGCGTGAGCACGCTGGTGAGCGTGGCCGCTGGGGTGAGCAGAGGCACCAATGGCGGCGGCCAGGAGAACGGCGGAAGAGGAGAACTTCATCTTGAATGTTTTTCGAAAAAGACGTTGCTTTTGGGGTATTTTTCGGAATTCTTTGGTTTGCCTTTAAAAGGACTGTGTTGCAAGTTGGCTTAAGAGAATGTTGTTAACGCGTAGCGTTGTTGAAGGAGTGACTAGAAGGCAAAGGCCGTGATCCAAAGATTGAAGAGTGAGGAATAGAAGGAGAGACAAACGAGGGAGGAAGTCGAGATTATAAGGTGAGCAAGGGGGTGTGCGTGTGTGTGTCTTGATTCCCCTTTGACCACCACTGGGTGTGCCTGGATGCCATGTCTCTCTCATCTCGTTCATCCGTCCACATTTCTCAGATTGGCACGCCCCTGTACTCGTCTTTCCCCAAGGATGTTGAACAAATCCTTGCTTCAGTTCCCACATCACTTTTCCCTTTGCTCCGCCAGACCAGAAGGTGCACTGTTGGCGGTGGAGCTGGGATCACCAGGAAAGCAACGCTTGCACACCGACGCCAACGCCAATGCAGAAACGACGCTAATCCGACTTGCGATGCGATGGCCCACCACCTTGAGAGTCCAAAATCAAGCTCTGCTTCCGACAGGTCCCAGGGGTGAGGGCTCTCATCCCTGTCAGGTACAAAGCCCACTTGATTGGCCAATTCTGGCCTGCATCAATTCTCATGCCGAAATAGTCAATTCCCTTCTTACTGTATTGTAACCCCCTGGCGGGTTAGATCGTCGGCCGCGTCAGCAGGCTCTGTTCTTCCAGGTTATTGCTGCAGAGAAAGGTAAACAGTAAAAAACAGGGCCACTGGTTCCAGCGGTCAGCTAGACCAGAAAAGGGCTGGATAATGGAACAAAATGGCGATCGTTGATCATCTTGTCTAGATTTTGGGTTGTTATTGAATGTTGACGATACTCTGTTTCTGCACAACGAAATTGTTCATCTCCAAAAATGATATGTACGGAAAAGCGGCAGGACAGTGGCAGCTTCTAAAGATGGACAGGGACAGGACAGGCTTGGGATAAGATCCATGCTGAAATAGGGCCTCGAAAAGCAGAATGCGGCCAGTATTCCCTATTCCCTTCTCTCCGAGTAATACCCTTTTCTGCTGACCTGCATTTGACCTGCATTTGCTTGCTTAAACATATCTTGCTCACTGCGTCTTGGAGCCCGACTGGCGAATGGCTGGATTGTTGTCTGTCGTGGCATGCCATGATCAATGCGGTGAATCGATGCTTGAATACGTGGACCCATAGCGCGCGACGTGGGAACCTCACCCGATGAGTACCTGAATGCTGTGTGCTGTAAATCGCTGCCACAATGTTTACGACAGCATGTATACGTATGCGTGAGTATCCGTACGTGCTGTAGGTATGTATGTAGCCTGTATCATCAACCACTGTGGCAGCGGAGCGTTTAATCGTACCCAAAAGCTTCTTTGTTCAAGGTCCGATTCGCTAAAGACTAAAGAGGCGGCGCCCTCTCTCTCACCGTTCGACCCGTCGTTGGTGTGTTTCGTAGTTGGTAGCGTTCTCTCCCCAGACGACGCTTCACGCCGTAACCGCCTCCTTTCCAAACAATGCTGTAAACAAAGGAGCTGGCGAGCGTTCAGTACTGGTCTGACGCGGTCATGTCAAATTAAACACTCTCGCTTCCCGGATTGGAATGAGGCCGGTCACAGACCGTCAACGATGGCATGGTCACTGGGGGCTGTGGAAATGAGACAATCCAGCCACTCATGTTGTAGGGGAGGCTTCTGTTCTGACTCAAGCGATCCGCTCCTGACCAGATGATTCTAGGAGTAGTAGGCGGTGACACCCGGCAGATCAGACACTGGATGAACCATCATTGAAGAGATAATGATGTCTCGCTCGATGAACAAAGGAATGTCTGTCTATCTGTGAACAAAGAAATCATAAAAAATCTGGGTTCGGTTGATTCTGGTGATGCATCAAAAATTGTAGAGATTCTTTACTTGCTCTCACGAATTTTGTTTAACAACCTCGTAGACATCTTGACAGAAAAGTGAATAAACAAGGACCCCGGCAATAACAAGAACAAGGGTCTAGAAGGCCTTGGGGGTTGCAGTCGTATACACTCGGCTTTAACAGCTGGATCGAGATTACCCATGTCTTCCTGATGTTCTATTGATCCTTCTTTCAGACAATTCAGGAGGCAGCCTCAAGCAACCGAGCCTAGATCGACAGTTAGTCAACAATCGCGACATATCGCAGCATTTTCTATCTCTACCTACGATTTAGCATGTCTCATCTCGACAAAGACACCATTCGTCATTCGCTCTGGAACCAAGGACAAAGGTTGCTTTGAGCCATTATTCAACATCAAGTTGAACATCATGTCACCGAAGTCCCTCCCGTTATTACCTGATCCTTCGTGATACGAATATCACTAGTATTATGATCATGGGTAGTGTTAGTGATGAAGATGTGGAGATTCTCCGCTTCCAAGCTGCTATTTCTGGCTCCACGCAACCCCCAGCCCATATCCGTGTGGATGGTCGTCGAGATAACCTTTCAGGGTCTGTGATGAGCGAGATTGAGCAATAGAAGATGGGCGTGTTTCGCGCACATCCAAGAAAGGGGCGAGACGAATAGCAAGGCAAATCGCCTTCCCGTGTCTAACAAATTTAGAGTAGATCTTCCGATTCTTATTTCGCTTGCTCGATCATGCCAAAGCGGAAATCATTGAATGAGGCTTCAAAATTAACAGTGAAACATTTTATAGTTGGTCTTTAGGGGGTGTCAAACAACTGCACATTGTCTCTCTCCTTAACTGGGCATAGGGTGTCCATTAGAGCTTAGTTGTAACTTACAACTATGAATCCTCAAAATCCACGTCTATGGGTGAATGAGCGCTAGCAACAACTGATGTCTCTACTCATCTTCTTCGTCCATCCTCCAAGTTGGAAGCGGTCGAGACAAAACATCAGACTGAAAGCGATAATTACTAGCTAAGCCACGATCCGTCACAATGGAGAGCGATTAGGCATCTCATAACTTGATGTTTCAACGCTAGATAGTCACAACGATAACCTATTTTTGCTTTGATCAAGTTCCGAAGTCCAGTAAAAGGTAAGCTGAGGCTCGACTGCATAACCAACCACACTTCAACAAACAGAACGCAGGACCGCATTAGAAGTAGCTTCTCATGGCATCTTCGTAGCCAGTACCGCCCTTTAAATCCTGACCAAATTTCGCATGGACGTCAAGAACTTGTTTGATGTGGCGAATACTGAGAGCCTCTCCCTTGTTAACGGCAAGGTCCTGAGCCGAGCCCACTACGTTCTTGATTTCGCGTCCATTGAGGTCTTGTTTCGAAAGCGCAGTCAGGTCTTCCTCCGTCAATGGCTCTACCTTCAGTTTACCCAGCTTCTGAACGCGGTCCAGGAACATCTTGAAAATGGTTCGCTTTGCTTTGGAGTCGAGGTTGTCATATCGTAATGCGATGTGGATTCGAGACTGGAACGCCTCATCGAATGTCTAAAACACTTCCGGATTAGTATTTACACCCTCTCAATAGCTGGAAAGTTTCAGATACGCACCTCTACCCGATTGGTCGTGAGGAAGAGTATTCCTTGGAAGTATTCCAATTGCCGGAGGAAAATGCTCACGAGAGCGTTACGATGGATATCATGCATGTTGCGTTTCTCTAGAAACACATCCGCCTCGTCTAACAGGAGAATTGCGCCCCAGGCGTGGCATATGTCCAAGATCTTCTGCAGCTCTGCCTCGAGGAATCGCGAGTCTGTCCCCAGTTCTCCAGCTGAGGCCATGTACAACGGGCATTGGAGCAGCTCGCCAATACCCTCAGCAGTAAGTGTCTTGCCTGTTCCAGGAGGCCCGTGTAAAACAGCTGCTTAAGTTTTAGCTTCTGCCCCATTATAGATTGTTTGTTCAACTTACTGACAAGGCCTTTTCCTTTGCCCTGAATCACATCATCGATGGTGTTGGCTGCATGGTACTTACGAGACTTGACGAGAGCTTTGATCAAGTCCTTGGTGCCATCCTCAAGAACCAGGGAATCCCAAGCCTTTTCGTTCCATTTGATGTCGCTCGCACCAGAGACAGCTAGCTCAAGCCATTGCTTTTCCGAGAAAGCGAATCCAAGCACCACGGGAGAGGCAATAAGGTATTCTTCGTCAGTAAACTCAGGAACATCATTTTTCTCATCGTCTTTGCCACTGCCTTCGCTCTCATCTTCCCCGTCGTCTTTCTTGGAAGGGAGCTTGTCGAGTTCAGCTTCTGGTTCATCTTCAATCTCGCTTCTAGGGAATTTGACCATCCGTACCTCACCGTCAGAGTCCTTGTACACCTTGGTAAACCATTTGACCTTTTCCCCGTCCTCGGCATCAGAGCAGCCACAGCAATTATCTGAATCCGAGTCAGAATCTTCCTCGTCGGAGAGAATATCCGGATGCTTAGGCTTGACGGTTGAGACGCTGTAGTTGGGGTTGATTCTTCGGAAGATAGTTGGATCAATCATGACCCGACTAGGCTGGATATTGAACTTCATCACCTGTCCTTTCTTACGCTTCAGGAAAGCAATGCCCTGATAGCTCTTGTAGTGAACACCACTCAGAGATACAAACTTTTTGCCTCGCTCGATCAAGTCACGGCGAAGCTTTTCCTCCTTCTGATGATACTGTAGTGGATAACATGAGAGGCTGGTAATCTTTTTGGCCCCCTGAAATTCTTCCATCTCGACCGCCATGTTGCCGTAGCCAAAACGCTTGCCATCGAATTCGAAGTATTTACCATCCACGTAGTAAAACTCTCCTTTCATGATGCTGCGATGTAGCTGTGCCATCTCGACCTTGAAGACTCGTGGCTCCTGGGTGCTTCCGTAGGTTGTGGTATAGGCCAGTGTGTTTGGCTTCCATAAGGCCCAGAGCAAGTCGAATGTGATGAGACCGCTTTCCAACATTGGATATAGGCTTTCCTTTGTACGTTCGTAATCGTGATCGAGGTACTTAATAAGTACCTTCAGATGCTTTCTCTTGTATTTGAGTCGCTCTTGGTTCTTCTTGCGAGCCTTTTTGGTCTCGCCGGCGGGCTTGGCTTTTCGAAGCGCCTTAAGATGATTGCGCATGTCTTCCAAATAACTAAAATGATATTTAGTGGTGGTATTCTAGAGTGGTTGGATCATGTGGGCCAGAAACTTACAGGAATAGGAGGTTCGGACTGATTTTAGGAACCTCATCCACGAGACTGATGCCCTCGACATTACCGATCACATCTTGCAAACATTCGCGAAGGAGCTTGCTCTTGATATCGACAATGGTTGTTCTATACTTACCTTCCCAGTCAAAGGTTCGGCGAACGTGAAAGATGAAGTCTTCATACTGTCCATCATTCCCCATATCGGCTGTGTCCTGCAATTTGTAGTTATGGATGTTGCTGTCCCATACTTGGTCGACACGTTTGAAAGCAAGATTCTTGAAATTCTTTTCCTTGCTGGCTTTCTTTTTCTTCTTGGCATCGTCAGAACTTTCGTCGTTAGTAGCGTTGTCCTCCAGACCTGTGCCCTGGAGTCCTGGTGGGAGTGGACGTCCTCGTTGAGGATAGTACAAACTGCGTCCAACAGCTGCCGAAGTCACGGCAGCAGCACCCTGAGATGTAACGGGGTACGCAGCTTGTTGCAAAGAGTACGGGTTGGCGGCTGCTCCATAGGAAGCATAATTGCTTGAACCCGCCAGTTGGTATTGAAGTTGGGTAAACTGAAGCTGCAGTGCCTTAAACTGATTCTTCAGGTTGTTCTTTGACGTTTTCTTATCGCTCTTAGAGTTTGAATCGTCTGAAGAAGACTCAGAGTCAGATGAAATGGAATCATCATCCGTGTCGGTGTTTGAATCGGAATTAGAAGAAGTATCAGGGATCTTATCCTTATTTTTTCTCTTCTGAGTAGGTTTCTTTGCAAGTTTCTCCTTAGTCGAACTTGGTTTTCTCGTACGTGCCTTTTTCTTGTCCTTGTTCTTCATTTCCACTCGCTTTTTAAGTGATCGGGTGGCGGCTGTAGATGGTTCCTCGCCATCAAAATCCGACGCAGCGTCTCCGCTGGAACTGCTAGAACCGTCCGCACCCGCCTGTTCAGAAGCCGGTTTGATGTTACTGTCCTTGGACTTCTTCTCTCGGCGGTTCTTCTTAGAACTGGAATCGTCCTTCGTGGTCGGCTTTACCGACCCCGAAGAAGCTACAGCAGGGCTTGTTGCATTCTCCTCGTTGGCATTTTTGGCATCTGACTCGTCTTGCAGAGGCTTTTGCTTAGAATCTTGGCCGCTCTGGCGGTCCGATGGAATTTCCGAGTCCTTAGACTCCATCTTGAGTAGAGAGATATCGTGCTCAAGCTGAGAGAGAGAGAGAGAGAGAGAGAGAGAGAAAATGCTTGATAGTTTTGATGGGAATGCCGTTAAAATGGCGTATCAAAAGTATAGATCCTGTGATGAGGATGAGGGGGGTAATGGTTGGAGAGAAAGAAAGTAAACGATCGGATTTGAAGATGAGAGAGAAAGTTCATCAATGGGCAAATGAGCTGTATGTCAGGCAACAAAAGGTTCTATTGGCAGGTGGTAACTGTACCCAGGCAACAGGCCAGTGAATCACTGCCGCACTTGGTTCCCCGTCCCAACAGCTGCAGGTTGAGGAGGAGAGGAAGGTAGGTAGGCACCAACCGCATCACAGCCACAAAGAATAAGGACATTTTCCCTTGGACTGACATCTAATTGGAGAAGTGCGGTTTAGTAATAGGTAATCATTCCACTGCATCATAAATATGTTAGGCAGGCTGTAGATAATAATGAACATGGATAAGCCTACAGGCAGCCAAGAGCAATGCCAACCTCAATACTACACACAAATTCCTACGCTTCTGTGTAACAATTGATGTTGTTCTATTGCGTGGGGGTTGGAAGTTCGTGCGAAACCGAAGGACGAGGCAGACAGTCGTTGGATGTTTGAGGTTATTCCAGTTTACACCGAGCAAGTCACATCGACAAACTAGCTATCCGCTTTGGCTACCCCGAGCACGCTAAACAGTTAGTGGATCTGAGGCCTGGACGCTAAAATATCCACAACCAACTGACAGTTGGCGATCTTCAGTCCGTCAGCCTCAACTTCTGCAAATGACATGGTATCACTGCAGATGAAGGGGACCAGAACAACCAAACACTAAGTGCAAAGAGGTATGCAGCCCACATTTGTTCTGTTCCTAACCCGTATCGCCTATGTAAGCCAAAATTCACTACTCCAATCCTCACTCAATAACCAATGGCCTTTCTTACACACTGCGCCTTAGGCAAACACAGAGTCCAACACATCTGAACCAGTTGTCGACCGCCTCACCATTGTACTGAAATGGCCAATGAGTAGTACTCCATCCGCGTAATCAACCAGAGATTGGTTGTTAGTCTCTGACTGGGCGGCAAAGCCAACTTCAGCTACATTCTTCATGTAATACAAGGGATTACACCGGAGTTGCCAAGCAAGACAGTTTCCTGTGATCCTGACACCCAAAATACAATGTTAGTCTGACAGCTTTGTTAGTTGAAGCTGCCCACGATACCAATTGAGTGCTACATTGACGGCAAATTAGGCTTCACTGATCTACCCCGCTCGTATCGGTGCAATGTCGAGATCATGAATACGATAAATGACAGTATGAAGCCGCCAAGATTGACATTCTACTGCAAGAACCCATATGCAGTGCTTGTGTTTGTCTTGGTGAACAGTTGCCTTTATCGTTATAATCCATCATAAACAAGCGCCATGCATATGCTGTATCGTTACCAATGCGTTGATGCGTTGGCGATGTGCAGATAACAGTCACAACATGAAGCAGCCGACAAACACCAATCCGCTTTTGTGTGCCTCGTGTCACTTCATCGCGCAGCCAGGACGATAATTTTAGGATGGCTGCAAAGCCTCCTGTCATCTGTGGCTGGGTACCCGGTAGCTAGGTAATGGCATGAGGTTATTGATGTGCTGTTATATGAAAAAGAAAGGACATCATTTTCTCCGGGGGGGGGGGGCATTCCGAGCACATTGCTATTGTTGATTAGAAAAGCTGCCAATCCACAGTCTATGATCAAGTGTAAGAGGTATAAGAGACGAAATTAGTAGGTTAGTTTATGCTGCTTAGACTATGATACTTAGACTACTTGTTTTTGTACTCTAAGACTTGGGAGGCCAACTTTTCTGCTGGTCAAGAAGTGATTATGATCCGTGCGAGGTTAAAGACAAGGTGCGAACAGACCAAAGCAATGTAGTTAGTTATCAGCGGGAATTATCATCGGGGATCGGATGTTTACTTTCAGCTTTGGCCAAGCTTTTTGTCAAGGAACCAAGAAAAAACCTGGTCAACCCCTCCTAGCTTGCAGCAGTTAAAACGCTACGTTTTGAGATTGGCAAGTTGTACTGTACTGAGACTGTATCTATATCATTGCGACGTTGGAATTGTTCTAAATCATGTCTTGATATCGAGGTTGAGAAGGTTAGAATAAGCCTACAAGACTAATTTCAAGCCAAACTTCACCATCAAAGGACAACCAGGAACGGTCTCTACTGATCATCTTTCAACAACATACCTAGGATAGCGCGCCCCACGATGCTGCAAGCACGTAAACAAGCTCCCGAGCGATGGAGCAAAAGCACAGACCAAACCGGTGGACCAATTGCTGGCCTGCTCGACGTCATCACTGTCGCAAAAGTAGCAGAGTAGCTAAGGCTCCTTCTATCACTAAGGCATGCTGGCAGTCTGGATCGGGAATGGAACGAACTTTGAAGGAACCGAGAGAAAGAACTGGGAAGAGTTGGTTTCTTTCTCCTCAATCTCATTCCGACGTCGTTTGTCTAGACAGGCTTGAGTTTTGCAACCTGCAATCAGCCGTCGATTGCTGCACAGAGATCTTTCTGAGACAGCATCGCCTCTGGATCCAAATTTAGTTTGATCCGTTGCGACACAGCATTATTGCGGATCGGCCGGTTGCATTGTACGCGACGTCGATTCTCTGCCACCTGAATCCGACTCCTTTCGCATTGCCTTCGTCTCGGTTCTCAGCAAAGCACAGTAACCTTCTATCCTCAACAAAAGTCGAGCTACAAGTTCACAGTGGTCATCATGCCTGGCACCTGGTCACGCTTCAAGAGCCTGTTTGGCAGCCCCGATGGAACCAGTCGCCGTGAATGGCTTCATGAGGAGGAGAGAGCCCGTGAGTTTCCTAACCGGCGGGGAAATTGACCTCCAAGAAGTTGGCCTCGATCTGACTTTCGTACAGTTTTGTCTCACCACCGTAACCAGGAAATAACATCTGCCACTCCTCCCGAGGAGGTAATGAAAGTTTGCCTACGACTCCGACATCTAATCCGCGAATGCGTTCCTTGCGAGCTTGAAGAAAGCGCCATTACGCGCTCCCACAGCACGGTCATTACCAACAAGGTTGTTCAAGCGGCCAAAGAGGCCGGTGGGCAGAAGTATCGTGCGTGTGTTGTATGTCAGATATGCCCAATTATTATTCGCTATATGCTAATCTGGTGCTCTTCAAGGTTTACGCTCTGCTGGTTAACATGAAATGGTTTAAACGTGAAGCGATTGTCGAATTATGGGACGCCGACCTTCATGCTCTTCGCGCTACAGCGTGTACTGTCATTGCTAAGCAGATGTAGGTTTCGCGCAACTTTTTCGTTCCATAAGACTTTAACTAATCCATATCAGCATTGAGGGAGAAGATGACCTCGACTATCTTCTACATTATGTGCTTCTTCGCCGGTACTCTTTTATGATTGACAAGGTTCCTACGCCTCCAACCAATGTAATTGAGAAGGCTGTGGACTTGCACGCAGTGCGAGTGATTGGTTCTTCTGGTTATCAGAAATGCATCTCATATCTCTGGCGCGGATGGCTGGTCCAAGATGAAGATGATCCCTCTGAATTTGTTGACTACAAGAACAAGGCCAACCCAAATTTCTTTATCCACATGGATCCTGATCGTATGCGCGCCCCCAGATATCAGAATGCGGCCCAGCTCCTCTTTTCCGTCATTTATCTTGGACTATACACCGCTGCAGTCAACTCTGCAAACCCATCGGGAGTACTTGATGGTGCTGAGATTGCTCTCTACATCTTCACCTTTGCTTATGTATGCGATGAATGTCTCAAGTTTTACAAGGCTGGCGCCAACATCGTCGGATTCTGGAACGTCTTTAACTTCATCCTCTACACCTTCTTGACTGCCTCCCTGGTCTTGCGCATCATTGGACAAGTGTACTGGGACAACGACGCAGTATTCAACAAATATAACGAGCTCAGTTATAACCTGCTATCGTTCGTCGCTCCTATGTTCTGGTCACGCCTCTTGCTCTATTTTGACAGCTTCCGGTTCTTCGGCGCTATGCTGGTCGTGCTTAAGGTCATGATGAAGGAGTCGCTGATTTTCTTTGCGCTCCTCATTGTTGTCATTATTGGATTTCTTCAGGCCTTCATAGGGTTGGACATTGCCGACGATAATATTATGGGAGATACCTATTTCATTATTGAGTCCATGCTCAAGGCCATCATGCAAAGTCCTGAGTTTGATGGGTTCGAGAACTTTGGACACCCCTTTGGTCTGATTCTCTACTACTGCTTTACTTTCGTTGTCATGGTAAGTCGGCAGTCAAGGACTCTGCACAACCAGAGCTAACAACATCGTCTAGATCATTCTACTTAACATTCTTATTGCGCTTTACAACTCTGCCTACGAGGGTATCTATGAAAACGCCGACGACGAATATCTGGCGCTTTTTGCACAGAAGACAATGCAATTTGTCCGAGCTCCCGACGAGAATGTATATATCGCTCCACTCAACCTTGTTGAGATAGTTATTTCCGGTCTGCTGGAATGGTGGATGCCTAAGCCCACTTACGAGTTTATCAACGACTGCGTCATGGCCACTCTATACTCTCCCCTTCTCTTTGTGGCCGCTTGGTTCGAGAAACGGGATGCGCGCAAGATTCGAAGTAACCGATCACGAGGCGAAGAAGACGACGACCTGATTCATGAGTGGGAACAATTTAATGGGGATCTGGACATGGAGGCTGAAGGCTGGACCAAGACCTGCGAAACCGCAAAGCCAAATGTGGAAGATGAGCCTGCTGTGATCGAAGTTCGTAAACTGCGAGCAGAAATGGAAGAACTCAAGTCGATGCTGTCGCAACTCAACAACATTGCTAGAAGAAGCGACGACAATACCATCAAGGGCTCAAATGCTGGAAAGGCATCAGAGGCTGAGGATGATGAGGAACAGGATGCCTCAGAGGCTACAGAAACTGCCGATATGCCAGATACATCAGACACCCCAGAAGCGGAAGCGACATCTGGCGACAACAAGTCAGGCAAGAAAGGCAAGAAGAAAAACAAAAAGAAGGGTGGCTCTAGCAATTAGGGATCAGGGTCGCGCAGTGGTTGATTTGGCTTGCAGTATGTTTTGGGTAGTGGTGTTGGCTTGAACAGACTCGGTTGATGGTTGGTTTATGACCATCTTGTTGACCCGAGTTGACGAATTGCATATTTATATAGTATTGTGGTAATTGTGTATTGTTACGCTTACGTTGAATCAATAAATAGGAGCATTTATTCAACTACGATTGCTGAGCCTGGCTTTCGAACGATGTTATCGTGAATTCATCCAGTAAATGTTTTTGATGGTCTGTCTAGGAATCACCCTACTCGCATTGTTATATATGCCACAGGGACCGGAGTAGAGGGCTCAGCAGAACCTAAGAGAAGCAATTGAGCGTTCAGTGTATGATATCTTGGACGAGATCTTAAGGTTTCAGACAAGTTATGACTAGAGACCTGTGTTGAAAGCTGACTGGTATAGAATTGCGGACTCCTTTCCCCTTGTCCCAAAATACTTTAAGCCAGGTACTCTTCATTCAGTAACCTTTTCGTTTGCAGGAGGAAAAATCTTTCTATACCAAAGGAGTCAGTCAGTGCGTGGTGCAAGTGCTAAGGGGCCGGGGCTGATACGTACGGAATTGTCTTGTTGTAGGCGTCTACGTCACGATCCACAAATGTGACAAATACCACTCGAGATAGCTTGTTTCCATCCTCAGTCTCAAGAAACTCCCTCACAGTCTGGCATGCGATTTGGGCTGCAGGGCCGTTTGGGAACCCGTAGATTCCTGTGCTGATGGCGCTGAACGCAACAGTCTCGACGCCATGCTCTACGGCCAACTTGAGGCACTCGCGGTAGCACATGGCGAGCTTCTCATTAGGATCTTTTATATTGCCGTAGATTGGACCGGCTGTATGGATGACATGCTTGGCAGGAAGGTTGTATCCCTTGGTGATGACAGCCTCGCCAGTCTTGATGGGGCCAAGTGGTCCAGACTCCTTGACCAGTTCGGGCCCGGCAGCGCTGTGAATAGCACCGTCTACACCGCCGCCGCCGAGGAGGGCCGTGTTGGCAGCGTTGACGATGGCGTCGAGACGGAGCTTGGTGATGTCTCCTCGAATCAAACCGATGCGTGTGTTGATACGGTCAACAGGAGGGAAGGAGGTCTTGTCATTTGGACTAGCCGCGGAGAGGACGGAGTCCGGGTCGCGGTAGAGTTGAGTGAGACTGGGAATGTCGTTGACGCTTCTGATGGTCATTGTGACGAATCTTCTTGTGAACATGAAAGTAGAAGAAGAACTGTGGTGGGGTATGATGGCGAGCAGCTTGGGAGAACTGTCAGTTGGTTAGCACTGATTAAAGAGTAAAAAGAAGGGAAGAGAGATGGTTGAAGATTCTTTTCCTTCTTCTCTTCTCTTCTTACCACTTATTGGGAATATGCTCTTGTTTGTTGCTTGCCTGTTTGGCTTTGTCTACTGAGCTATGATGCAATGGCCCGAGCGAGTATGAAGTGGGAGTAGGTAGTTTACTTTTATTCTTTGAGGGTGGCAGAACAAAGAATCGGTGGTGCCAAGGTTATCTTTATAGACGAGTTTTGGTTGTGAAGTGGCTCACTTTTTCATTTTTCTTTGTTCAAGGTTAAATGGAATGACTGAATGAATGAATGCCCAGCCATGATGGAGGATGAGACGAACTGAAGCTACAGCCCTGTAGGTGGGTCAGCGGGGCTCGACCTGTTTAAGCTCGGACGGAGGGGCAGCAAGCCTCGAAATGCAGTCTTTCACGAGGATGGATGTTGAGAGGCTGAAGTGACCCTTCGATGCAAGATGCAAAGTATTCACTGAGAGATACAGTTCTATCAAATACGTCTAGTGTTAAGGAATTAGAAGAGCTTACACAACACTAATTGAACCCAGAATGTGCATAATTGACTACCTAGAAATATGAAACCAATCGATCTGTAGGAAATTCAAACTACCCAAAAACCAAGCACATACAGAAACTCTCCGGAACAGTCATCAGAGACTCCAAATCAGGCACCAGATAGTCCTGACAAAATCTTCCTCCAACCCAACGATCCTCCCTTCCGCTTCATGTAATCAGTTGCTTTCTTTTGTTCAACCTTTGGACTCCGTCTCTTGGTCACCGAAACCCCAACTCTCCTCGCCTTGATGTCAACAGCTGACCAGCTCGACTTACGCTTCAAGCCTGGGCGTGTCTCTCTCTTCTTGGATGTGAGGAACTCGTCACTTCCAGTGCTCGCCTTGTCACTCTCGTTGTCTGAGGACCAACTCAGAGTGGTATCGCTACCTTCTCTCGTGAATGACTCCTCATCTTCCGAGGTCTCAGCATCGCTACTACTGTAGTCAGACTCTGGCACTGCAGCGGCTCGGCCCGCATGACCACCCATTTCAGCATCTCCCATTTCGACATCAGAGTCAGACTCCTCATTCAATCGCTCATCCATGTCTCCAAGAACACCAGCTCCAAGGGGAGTTTCACTTGGTAGCATGCTTTCTCGAGGAAAGTGGCTGGCAAATGTTGAGGGGTCCCTCCTGGGAAGGGAGAACCCAGCCGTGTTTTGAAGATCCGCCGTGACTGTCGCGCGGATGGCATAGGGATGGGGCATGATTCCATGCGCGGTTGGGGAGGCACCATTTAACGGTTGGTTCGCCCAGGCTGCCAGATCGATTGCAGAGTTCGCCTCCCAAGCAGGAGGTTGGTTGGGCTGCTGTATAGGGAACGTGCCAGTTTTGTAAGCTGAAAATGGACCGTTGCTACCATTGAAAGTCTTGAATTCAGACAAAGGATTTGGTTGGGTATGCATCCCCATATGCTGAAACTTGGGTTCGATGCTAGGTGGGCGATAAGCCTGAGCCGCAGCATCTTCTTGCAGAGCCCCAAAACCAGTATCCCTTTGCTGCTGTTCAGTGATACGATTGATGCTGGCCTCTTGAGCTTCTTTCTTCTCCTGGTTGATTCGACTAACCAGGTTCTTTACTGCATTGGTATCGAATACGCCTGTAGACGGTCCCTTGATCTGTTGATCCCGAGTGGTTTGCCCGCGATCGTCATCCAGATTCCCAGACAGCCGCTGAGCAATGCTCAACTCGTCCGGGTTCGTTCCTGGAAGGGGAACTTTGTGTGTCCCAAGTGAAAGAGTCAACCCGAAACGTCTTTTGAATTCCGCGAGGTCAGCCAGATCCTTTCCTGTCATTTTCATCATTTCCTTCTTGGCGAGGAAATAATATCTTTGATGTGGCAGACGACGTGACTTTCGTATCATAGGCATTGTCCACATAAGGTCACGCCAGTCGTAATTAGTAGTGTCGAAGGACTGTAGCGTGACCAAGTCTTCTATTCTTCGGGCAAGGATCGATATTCGTTGGCCCCAGTCCCCCCCATCGAGGGCCTTCATACCCTCGTGTCCTAGTTGCATAGACACAACAATGTCGCCTAAGAGGTCTTGCAGTTCTTCGACGTGCAGTCGCCAACTATGAAATTCGAATGGGTTATTTGCGGCCCATAAATTCCAGAGATAGCTTCCACCTTGGTACAACTCGCAGAGCAGGCTTTCGTGTTGTCCGAGTTCTCTTTCAATGGCTTTCGTGAATTCAATGAGCTTTGGAACTAGACGCATTTCGAAGTCCTCAATGTGTCCTGACTGCAGCAAGCGACGCCAACGTTCTTCGCTATCTTGAAAGGGTGCCGAATTTTGGTAGAGATGGTTAGATTCCCAGTCAGGTACGGATCCTAGTGCGTCTCTCTTCGAGTCCCAGGCCATATAGAGTAACTCGAGGCGACTGGAGTTATGTTGGGGCAGATGTACTTGAAAAAAGTATGCCAAGTACTCACAGGTGATCATGTGAACCTCCCTGCCCGTGTTGATCCAAGGAGCCACATTATCCCACCTATTTATCGCATATTCGAGTCGAGTCGACATTGAGTCATACTGAGCCGTTTCGAACATAATGTTGTGAAGATAATTCCACAGAACATAGTAGTTTCTGTCAAGCAAGTCGCGTCTGAACTTCTTGAGCCATTCCTTATCTTTGTCGTTGATTAAACGAAGTTGGGTGATGACCAACCCTGCATAATCTTTGTCCGCAGGATAGAAATTGAACTTGTGAGGCTTCTTCGACGGTTCTCTCAGGGCAGCCGGACCATATTTATTGATCGCAACGTCCCAGAAACTCTGAGAAAAGAACTTCTTGACATCCTCGAACCGTACAAGATGGTTGAGTTTGACTAATTGACTGAGTGGCTCCTTGAGGCACGGCACCGCATTGACATACCCTTCACTGTGTAATATTGCGGACATGAGACCACCTGATGCCTGGAGGAGTGGCGAACTGTAATCTTGTGTAGTACCAAAGACGAAAGGCCAATATCCACATGATAGAATCTGCCATGTCACTTGTCAGTTGCCCCGTGTCGCATGATAAAGCTGAGTTGATCTCAACATGTACTGACATTTTCTTCAAAAGCATGCCCGACCTCGGTAAAAATGTTATCCTCAAAGTAGGGCTCCTGAAATCGATCATTGTGTTTGTAGTCTTTAAGCTCCGAACTTAGTGATTGACAGTTCATGATTAGTGCAGCGTTAGTGATACCAAAGGAACCAGGGTTATCTAGCCATATGAAGGGTGAAGAACAAAATGCATGCTGTTTTGAAATGTCAGTGATTAAATTTCCTTTGCGGAAAGCGTAGTAGTGCTTGGGGTATCTTACCATCATCTCATGGGCTATGGTGGTTGCAAGTATGACGTTGGCCATCATCTTTTCACTCTTGGTGTACTTGTCCACTAGCAATGGCCAAACCAGCTCAGAGTCAATGTTGATGGTGATCTTGCTATGATCATTGGGGAATAAGTCTGCGTTTTGCATTCCCATGTTCAAAACTCTTCCTGGCTTTGAACACATATCGAATCCACTCGACAATTTGATCTCCAAGGTTCGGCGTAGGACTTCCAAAGATAGTTCCAGAACATCAACGCCACTGTCTTTAACGTCCTGTGCGTAATGGACTTTCATCACATCCTGGGCGTGACGGTTGCGCATGAATTTCAGTTTGGCTACTCTATTTTGATCTGGCAGGTCAGCAAATAGATGATCTTCAATCCAAAATCGATTCGTGATATCTTGCAAACCCTCAACGAATCCTTCGCTGTTTAGGAGTAAGCGCGTAGCGAGCTGAAGAGCTGGTTGTAAGGCATTCCACACACGGTCGTTGTTCTTGGGTCACAGTTTATCAGCACATCGCACATCTGTATGTCAAGCATACATACCCGGGGATCCCACTCCTCACGTTGACCGTCGAGTGTATACATGTAGCGAGGATTTTTTGCCGAATCTCCAAGTGTACGACAATCTATCCAAAAATCTCGGGCAAATAGCCTGCAATCATAGGTCAGTGAAAGCACCATAAGATATAGAAGAAACTTACTCATGTAGAGGTCCTGATAGCTCGTTCAACTCCGTGTCGCACATGGTGAGATACCCTTCAGCTAGAATCTGTTTTTGTTGGAAATGTTCAATGATAGCATATTTGTCTGCAGTACTTACCTCGTCCATGGTCAAGCTTCCAAAAAGAATGTTCTGCCAGTTTTCGTCTATGATAAGATTTTCGTACTGCTGCATATACTGCTGCTCCGTTGCACTCAGATTCTTCAGATCCGGTCTCGTATCATACATGTAGTCGTCTACATGTTGCCCAGCGTCTCTGGCCAATTTATCAAAGCGATCGAACAATTGTTTTCCTGTCTTTATATCCGTGTCGGCGGGGAAGAGCTTTCGACTATCAGCTCGCGTAGGTGATGTTCTAGAACGACCATCTGTCCGACCAGGAAAGATACTGAAACGCTGGGCGTAGAGGGTAGGGTTGTTGAAAGCATCTCGAGGCAGCAGGGCAGGTCGCAGTCGATCAAAGATAGGGTCATGGATTTCGAAAAACTTTCCATCCTTGTCAGTTTTCTCTCGTCCAAGACCCTCGTCTTGCCAATCTGGGTCTGTCCAGGCGGGACGGTACTGAATGTACGCGTAGCTTCCTTGAATTGGCTCTTTGCGTGGCGTAGGATAGCGTGAAGGTGGGTTTAGAGGAACACCGGGATTGTTCCCAGGTACGCTTCTAGGGATGGAAGCCATGGCGGAACAATTATTCGTCTGTATTAGCTTGAAAGAAGAAGAGGACGCTTCATATCACCATTTGTCACTTGGGATGCTGGTTAATAGACATATCGGTGCTCAACGAGCCTCGTGACGGGCTTTCAGAGGACAAAGGTCAAACACATACTGGATTCATGTAATCAACAAAGAACGTCGAAGGCGTTGGTCGGCTTTCAACATCTCGACCCGAGCGCCCAAGAATAAACAACAAAGACACGCAAGCCACCATCCCTGTGAGATTTCCCTATCCCAGTTTAGGTTCTATCTAATCCAGCGATGATGATGTACATGAACAAAGGCTTATACGAAGCTCGCTCTTTGTTGTGCGCGACTATCATACTACCATGAGTAGGCTCAGTGACAGCAATTACATACGATGCAGACGTAGAGAACTGGACTCACATGACATTCATCGCGAAGAGAGCAAGGGGCAACGCATGCTTTCTTGACAAACAGTAACGATACGTATCTTCAGGTGCTTATTGGCAACGACGAATTATAAACAAGGGTTGTCAAGGCAGCTTAACACAAAAAGGTATTGGCTCAGGGAGGGCACTTCAGTCAAGATTGTCTCGACTAGAGCCCACAGGTGATCCGAGGCATAATGAGAGCATCTAACTGAATTCACATGGGAATATTGGAATCAAGGCAGCCTGTCTTAGTTGGGATTTGCAAAAAAGTCTGGAAAGGCCTCTTTGCTTCTCGTGTATGTCTCTTAGGTACGTATTCCAGACGTGTCTGTTACAACTGTCGGTGAGCTGGGGCATAAATCCGGGGATGCTGGGGCCCCGCGATAAGGTGATACCTCCGGGGTTGAAGTTGAAACACTCTGTGCAAGCACTGCTAACACACGAAGTCGTCTTTCTGGTAATACTCCAATCTGTGTATGGGATTTCGATGTTCATCTCCTTGAGTTTTCATACAGCAGCCACTGTGCTTGGGTCCCCATTTCTTTGTACAGTATTAAGTATCGATTGGTGAATAAAATGAGCCACTAGAATAGAAGTGCCGTGGCAACGTGGCGGAGAGAAAGGCTAGGAAAAGCAGCATCTTGTTTGTTTGTAAAGCCGGTCCCACCACCCAGATCGCTGAGGGTCGAGGCAGATTCTACCGAAAGAGGACTAGGGCATCCATCATGACTTGAGCTCGGAGTAGCCGTCTTTTGTTGGGCGAAAAGCGATGATCCGAGGGGAACAAAGGCGGAAGAAATGAGACGACGGAAAGATTCGAAAGAGGATGTATCTATCTTGCACTTTATTGCAGTTGAGTCTGGGTAGCTGTTGACGAGGACACTGAGGCATCAATATCTTGCAATGTGCAAAAGCCAACATGGTTCAGTAAGCTTTTTTAAATATCCAAGAACTTCGTACAGGCCTAGGTACTATTCTGCTGGTGTGTTTATTAAATACTGAATATAGGTGCCTTCTACGCAGCATATCCCGAGTCTTCATATCAACTGGCCTGATATAATTGATGGCTGAACGGCTTTACCGCCCAGTTCCACGGAAAACGAGTCAAGGACTCCCTCCATTCACTATGCCGAAGCAAAGAGTACGAATACGGATATATTAACCACCTGGTAAAGCCCGTATCTGAGGTCATTTGCCCCGAGTTCAGTGGAAAACGAAGGCAGGACTGTATGTTTTCTTTCTCGTTACTGCTAAGTAAGGATGGCAATGGCAGACCTGGATATCAATGTTTGAACAAGGATCTAGAAGAATCTGTGACGAAAGGTCGTCAGGGAGACGGGAAGTGGATATCTACTAATGTGGGCAAAAGATTGGAGCAATCTTTTGCTGATTCGTAGCTTTGTAGAACGATGAGAGGTTTTGCCTGCCTTTTTGATGGCAATGGCATTGGGAACAAGCTTATAGTAGCCCAACCCAACTCAGCACGGACATGGATGCCTTGGATCAACAACCAAGGTTTGATGTGAAAAATAAATCTCACTCAAAAGTTCAACATTATCAAGATTAATGGAAGCAAATATCTTTGTACTATGATACGATACTAGAATGCCATCTGGCAATACAGTGCCACATTCGCCCCTCGTTCTAAGGACAGCAAATGCCTTCAGTGAATCGCTGTCCTCTTAGTACAAGGAACATTATTTGTGCATGGGTCTAGCCCAGCAAGACACTAAATCGGAGATGCCTCCAGAGAACTTCCAATGCTTTTCAAGACAAAACCACTCACCGCCCTCATCCACTTACCATATTAGGTTTAGTCTTCACGTTGATAAAACCGATAAGCTGAGTCGCCGCCGAACGTAGTGGAAGGAGGGGTTGAAAAAATTGGAGGGGTAGCGCAGAACGCTGAAAATTTTGGTGGCCAGAGGCAAAGTAAAAAAAATTTGTGCAGCGAACCTAAAACGTAGCAGAGGTAATAAAAATTGTGGCCCTTCCTCTCTTCCTTTTTCAATACCTCCTCCCTCCTCATCTCCCTCATTCTCTTTTTTCCTCCTCCATCGCTCTCCGGTCGTCATCCTCCAGACGAACCTCTCTTTACTTTCTTTACTCGCGTTCTAGTTTGTTCTTTGGATTCACTTCCTTGAACGAACACCGCCCTCATCAAAGAGGAACTTTCCACTATCGCCGATTACAACAGAGTCGACTCCTCCATCGATCTCTGTCTCTTCGACGACCTATTTTCTTCCTTATACCCCAAAATATAAAATTCCAAATCGACATCATGCCTACCGAGAACCAGCAGTCGACCCAGGTCCTGGACGAGCTTTTCCAGAAGCTCACCGTGTCCAAGGAGTCCTCTGACATCAAGGAGTCTTCCAACGAGTTGGCTTCTTTCATCAACGGTCGCATCGGTGACCAGGTCGTCCCCGAGAAGTAAGTTGCTCTATCTCACCATGCCATCATCTGGCTCTTCACGTTGGGTATCATTGGGTATTTCATTTTGAGGAACAACTGGCATTCTTGACACTCATTCTTGCCTCTCTCATTTTCATAGTCAGCACCAAGGGCTGATAAGTTTCATGCATGTGAGACGCAAAGCTTGAGTGTGACTGGAATGGATTTCCTGTGGCGTTGGACAAGACGATCGCTAGAACTTTTTTTCTACGAATCGCTTGCCCCTCCCCCTCCTCTTGAATGCCCAATCTTGCCCCGCCATAGTTGAGTGATGGACGCTCTAGCGTACCATACCCTGGCATGGCGACCCCTCCAAACGAGCCATAAAAAAATTTGTTCGTATGCTAACCACTTTTGTCCACAGTGTTATCGAGGGCTTGAAGAAGCAGCTCGCCAACAAGAAGGACGCCGCCGCCCGTGAGAAGGCTTGCGTTGCCATCGAGGCTATCGCTTCTCACGCCGAGGTCTCCGCTGCCGTCGAGCCTTACCTCGTTGTCCTCCTCCCCGCTGTCCTTGCCGCCGTTGGCGACAAGATCACCGCTGTCAAGAATGCCGCCCAGGGTGCTGTCCTCGCCATTGCTGGCGGCATCAACGCCAACGCTGTCAAGGCTGCCCTTCCTTACGTCATGGAGTCCATCCGAAGTGCCCAGAAGTGGCCCGAAAAGATGGCCGCTCTTGACTTCGTCGAGTACCTCGTCAAGAACTCCCCTGCTCAGCTCGCCTACCGTGTTCCTGAACTCATCCCTGTCATCTCCGAGTCCATGTGGGACACCAAGAAGGAGGTCAAGGAGCGTGCTTACAAGACCATGGAGCAGCTTTGCCAGCTGATTATCAACAAGGATATTGAGCGTTTCATTCCTGAGCTCATCAAGTGTATCGCCAAGCCCGAGAACGTCCCTGAGACCGTTCACTTGCTCGGTGCCACCACTTTCGTTACTGAGGTCCAGGAGCCCACGCTCGCCCTCATGGTCCCTCTTCTGGATCGTGGTCTGGCTGAGCGTGATACCGCTATCAAGCGAAAGACCGCTGTTATCGTTGACAACATGTGCAAGCTCGTCGACGATCCCAACGTTGTCGCTCCTTTCTTGCCCAAGATGATGCCAGGTCTCCAGAAGAACTACGACAACTTGGCTGATCCCGAGGCCCGTGAGAAGACCAAGCAGGCTCTTGACACCCTCACCCGTGTTGGTGACATCAAGAACGGTGTCATCCCTGAGCCCACCTTCCCTGGTGCCATCAACGTTGTCCAGCCCAAGGTCACTGCTGCTCTCTCCCCCAAGTTCGCCAACTACGTTGAGAAGATGGGTCCCGTCACCGAGTACATCTCTGCCATTGCAGGCCAGCTCGTTGATGAGAAGGAGGTTGAGTCCATGATCTGGGTCGACAACCTGAAGGCTTACGTCTCTGTCATTTCTGGTATTGACAACGCCGAGTCCATCGTCGAGACCATCCGCAAGACCGCTCTTCCCGGCGCTGTCGCCGAGGCTGAGGGTGAGGCTGATGAAGAGGAGGGTGAGGATCTCTGCAACTGTACCTTCTCTCTTGCCTACGGTGCCAAGATTCTTCTTAACCAGACTCATCTCCGTCTCAAGCGTGGTCAGCGCTACGGTCTTTGCGGTCCCAACGGTTCCGGAAAGTCCACCCTCATGCGCGCTATCAACAACGAGCAGGTCGAGGGTTTCCCCAAGCAGGACGAGGTCAAGACTGTCTTCGTCGAGCACGACTTGGACTCCGCTGATACTGAGATGACCACCATCGACTGGACCATGAAGAAGCTTGAGGAGGCTGGTGTCACAACCACCCAGGCTGATGTCGAGAAGCAGCTCAACGAGTTCGGCTTCACCGATCAGATGGTTAAGGGTGAGATCAGCGCCCTCTCTGGTGGTTGGAAGATGAAGCTTGCCTTGTGCCGTGCCGTCTTTGAGGCTCCCGATATTCTGTTGCTTGACGAGCCTACCAACCATTTGGATGTGAAGAACGTTAAGTGGCTCGAGGAGTACCTCAAGAACTCTGCTTGCACTTCTATCATCGTCTCTCACGACTCTGGTTTCCTTGACAACGTCTGCCAGCACATCGTTCACTACGAGCGATTCAAGCTCAAGCGTTACAAGGGTAACCTGGCTGCTTTCGTCGCCCGCAACCCCTCTGCTAAGTCCTACTACGAGCTTGGCGAGTCCGAGATCGAGTTCAGCTTCCCCGAGCCCGGTTTCCTTGAGGGTGTCAAGACCAAGGCCAAGGCCATTCTCCGTGCCACCAACATGTCCTTCCAGTACCCCGGTACCTCCAAGCCCCAGATCAGCGACATCTCCTTCCAGTGTTCTCTGGGATCTCGTATTGCCGTTATTGGTCCCAATGGTGCTGGCAAGTCTACTCTGATCAACGTCCTCACTGGTGAGCTCATCCCTACCCAGGGTGAGATCTACCAGCACGAGAACATCCGTATCGCCTACATTAAGCAGCACGCTTTCGCTCACATCGATAACCACCTCGACAAGACTCCTTCCGAGTACATCCAGTGGCGATTCCAGACTGGTGAGGATCGTGAGACCATGGACCGTGCCAACAAGATCATCACCGAGGCTGATGAGAAGGCCATGGACAAGGTCTTCCGCATTGAGGGTAGCCAGCGACGTGTCATTGGTATCAACAGCCGAAGAAAGTTCAAGAACTCTTACGAGTACGAGTGTTCTTTCGCCCTCGGTGAGAACGTTGGCATGAAGAACGAGCGATGGGTTCCCATGATGACTGCTGACAACGCCTGGTTGCCCCGAAACGAACTTCTGGCTTCTCACCAGAAGATGGTTGCTGATGTTGATATGAAGGAGGCCCTTGCCTCTGGTCAGTTCCGACCTCTGGTCCGAAAGGAGATTGAGTCTCACTGCGCCAACTTCGGTCTCGACGCTGAGCTTGTTTCTCACTCTCGTATGCGTGGTCTGTCCGGTGGTCAGCGTGTCAAGACTGTCTTGGCTGCTTGCTCTTGGCAGCGACCCCATCTTATCGTTCTTGATGAGCCTACCAACTATCTTGACCGTGACTCTCTCGGTGCCTTGTCCAAGGCTCTCAAGAAGTTCGAGGGTGGTGTCATCATCATTACCCACTCTGCTGAGTTCACCAAGGACTTGACTGAGGAGGTCTGGGCCGTCATGGACGGAAGGATGACTCCTTCCGGCCACAACTGGGTTCAGGGTCAGGGCTCTGGTCCCCGTCTCAAGGCTGACGACGGTGATGAGGAGGAGAAGTTCGATGCCATGGGCAACAAGATTGTCACCACCAAGAAGAAGGTCAAGCTGAGCTCTTCTGAGGCGCGAAAGAAGAAGAAGGAGCGCATGGCCCGCCGAAAGCGTGGTGAGGAGGTGTTCAGTGACGAGGATGACCTGTAAACGCATCCCTCTCGACACGTATACTCAGCCATCTCTTGTAACGACTTCTCTTGATGACTACATACCATTTTCCTTTGTCATGCGTTGATCAAAAAAGTTAGGGGTGCGTCTTTTGATAATGGACGACTGCACTTTTGGGCTCCGATAGACGGAATGCTCTGTTAGACTACCACCGTGGAGGAACGAGGAAATGACATGGGGGATTGGAGGATCCCAACTGTGTTTGAGCCCTCGACATGGTGGGTTTGGAGGTTGGCAAATAGTTAGAGCCAAAATAGACTTGATTACGATCATTTCTGTGTTTTGATATGTGTGAATGTGATGCTCCGGCGATCCCGACTATGAAAATGTTTTGTGAATGTTAGGTGAAGATGATGACGTGACCTGCGTATCATTTTATCATCTTGTTATCCGAAGGAGTGTCCAACTACGAATATGGGTCTTATTGATAAAGTTGAGCGGTTGCGGTGTGAATGAAGATGTGACTGATCGATTATCTACTTTAGATTGTGTCTTCTCGTGTTACTTGAGGAAGTCGACTCATGGTTGTAGTTCTCAAGAGGTAGGTGACAAGCACAAAAAAATATTCAGCCGATCAATATATGTTGGCCTTCATAGTCCTTGCTTTGGCAATAACACGTAGTCTTGAACGATGTTGTGGAAGACGATCACTGAGAACGTTAAGTGTTGACATGCTGGATGCTTTTGACCTCTAACTTACGACAACGAATGTGGAATACACAGCATTGTCCCCACACCCTATAAGTCATGAATACAAAAAGTCAAGTGAGTCGACCTTACTACTCCTGGGATTAATGCCCTGAAAGACAAAAAGAATAACTTGATGAGACTGGGACTCGAACCCAGGAGGATTGCTCCACCAGGAAATTGGTGTTAAGGTTAACCTTAACCTGGCGCCATAACCAACTCGGCCATCTCACCGGTTGTGGTTGTTGAGAGAGTAGGTCGTAATTCCGCTGAGATTCCCTAAACTCAATTGGCGCCAGTCGCTATTTGATTGACAATATCGATGTTCGGATAATTGGCACGAATATTGCCTGAAAACGATTTCTTTCTACGCGGCTAACTACCTAGATGTGATAATGGGCTTCTCATATTCAAAATCATAGTAGATTTCTTCTATCGCGAAGAATAAAGCTCTGGTTATTCCGTAGTTACAGAGCATACGCACCAAGCTTGATCACAGTAAGATCTCATCGTAAAGTTTGTCAAGATTATGCGGTCTTTGCCTTCCTCCTCCTAAGAATGAAATTGGGTAGAATGTCTTGACAGAAAACTCTTATCATATATATACGAACCTAAATACTGAAACATGGCCAGTATCACAAAGATGCACATAAAAGGTTATATAATACATTAGTAGGCATCATTGGAACTATTAAGATCATATCAATATTCCATGGCCAGACATGAGATCTAAGGGTGCAATACAAAATATCAATAATGAATCTAAGACTACGGTCTAGTCGCGGGGCTAGGCTCTCTCCCCAGACCTTCAGTACGGCGAGTTGACAGGCCATCAACTTCGCCAATTCTTGCCCTTGATAAATTTATAGTCCATGCGAGCTATGCTGTTTTTGTCTCTAATAGATCCCTTGTCCATGTACCAAGATCAGTGGAACTACCTTCCGAACCCCCGAGTCACCGGCGCTGAAGGATCCACCTCCTCCGAATAGTCCGGACCGTTCTCCAACAACCTCCCACCTCCAACCTCAGTTCTCAGCTCGAAACCACTTTTTAGAGATACAAGCATGGTCACAACCCCAGTCCTTAACACGGACGGCACTTCCACGGACAAAAGGAGATAGCTCTAAAGAAACCGATCCCTACAATACCAAGGCCCCAAAAGCATTCCTTGCAAAACCATCACCAAATCCGTCGAAGCGGTCCATCGAGTCCAAGATTATCTCAACGGTTTCACGGTCTCCAACTCCGTGCCCTCCTATTCTCTATCAGTACATAAGTGCAGAGTAGTTATTATAGCTGGATTGCTTATCTACCCCAAAAACCTTATCAACCACCATCCTTGCTTATCACCGCCTCGTTAGGACGTCCTCTCCAATCCTCACTTCTTCCCTCCTCCCACACCCCCCTTCTAGAAAACTCCCGAGCTTCGCAAGTCTCACTCCCCCTCCCTCTTATTTCTCTTGCCCCCTTTTTGTATCAGTGTCCCGCATGATCTGCATGCGCTTTACCCCGACCTCTGGCCTACGAGCTAATCCTGGAAGCAACTTTAAACGCAACGTTCAATAGAGGCACAGTCAATTCAACACTGCGCTGCCGATCTCGTGATCGGCCGCTGTGATCTATTGGCCGCACCTTGTCAAGTGGCAGCCTTTATGCGTCCGATCGGACTTATCACGACGGCGCAGCAACTTGAAACGATGCAGGTTCTACGTCACGAGCTACGATATACAGTCATAGAAGTTGGCTACCTGTGAGACGAACAGGCAGAGGTAGCGAGCAAATAACACAATAGTCATTGTTTGGTTATCCAAGCAATTGTAGCCATATTACAAGTGACGATTAAAGCAAACATCTTGACTTTGTTCAGATATCACGGTCACTTCATAGCCGAAACGTGGACATGGACACAAACGATTAAGTAAAATGAACATAGCTATGTTGGGTATAATTTCAGTAGCAAACTACTCAGTATGCGTAAAAATCGCATGTTCTATGAATTCATCAAAATTTTACAACTGCCACATTTTAATCGTATTACTAACATGTAAATCCAGATGCGCTTTACTCGTCAGAGTACACCTTCTTCTTGATGCCGATAAGCTGGCCCATCTCCTGCCAGAAACCTTGAGGAGGAGTTGTGATGGAATTCTCATAAGCCTCAATGACGGGACGCTCCCAAGTGAGGTCGACCTCATGGGGGCGGAGCCAACGGGTCTTCTTGTAAACTTTCCAGAAGATGAAGAGAGCGGGCGCAACGAATTGCATAGTATAGTTTTGGAAGAACAGCTCAGTATCCCAGGGTTGGAATGACTTGTAACCGTAGCACATGACAACGCAAAACTGGAAGACAAGGCCAATGTAAGCGCAGTATGGCTGGAAGCGACCGTAGTAAGGCATCTGTCGTCGGTCGACACCCTGAGCCTTGCAAGCCCGGTAGTAGTTAAGGAATGTAATTCCCATAACGAGATAGTTGATAAGACCACCAGCAGTCATAAGAGCAATCAGCCAGTTGAGAACCTTGGCGGAACCGCTGCCACACTGGAGGAATGAAAGCATGGGGAACAGCATAACCACACAGAAGCAGTAGATAGGGACACCAGAAGCGGTTGTCTTTCGGAGAATCTTGGGGGCACGACCCTCGAGAGCGAGACCGTAGAGCGATCGAGTGGCACAATAAGTGTAAGTGTTACCGGCCGAGAAGATCGAGGTAAGGAGGAGGGCGTTGACAATATGAGGGAGGACATCGACCTTGAGGATGTCCATAGCCATGACGTAAGGCGATGCAGCGGCGGTGCCGCTGCCCTCTGTACCGTCGACAAAGATGGACACGAGTTGGGGGTAGTTGTAGGGGACAACAATACCGACTGCAAGGGAGCCTGTAATGAAGAAGAAGCAGAATCGGTAGTAAACAGTCTTGAAGGCAGACTTGATGTAGACAGTGGGTCGCTTGGCTTCCGCAGCCACCATTGAGATGTATTCGGGGCCGACGATGGTGAAACCGGCACTCCAGAGGGCAGCGAGGAAACCCTCGAAGCGGCCAAGAGAGTCGGTGCCGTAGACCTCAGAGAAGGGACCTGGGTTGGACCAGTAACGGAAACCGTAGGCATCACCCTGTGGGTTGCCACCAACCATTGTAACGAAAGTAAAGCTGAAAAGCATCAGGATGAGAATAACCTTGCCGCCCGACAACCAGAATTCGGCTTCACCGTAAGCCTTGACGGCCAAGATGTTGAGGAGACTAAATCACACAAATGATTAGTATGCGGTCTTGTTCGCGGAGAGTTCGGGAGTTCTTACGCATATAGAATAATGACACCAATACAGATGCCAGCCGTAGGGCCGGGTTGTGTAATCTCGGGACTCCAGTAAGACAGGACAAGGTTGATAGCGGTGATTTCGAATGGAATGAGAAGACCTTCGTAAAGGAAGAAGTTCCAACCAGCCATAAAACCAAGAGCATCATCACACCAATGACCAGCGAGACGGATGAAACCACCAGAAACAGGCATATAAGTAGTCATCTCGGCGATACCATTGTTCACACAAGCGAGGATACCAGAGTAGATTGTGTAGGCGAGAAACAGACCGAGAGGACCACCCTTGGCAAGACCACCACCGATACTCACGAAGAGAGCGGTACCGATGGAGCCACCAATGGCAACAAGCTGGATCTGTCTGTTGTTGAGTAGACGGTGCAGACCATCGGCGTTGTCGGTTGTGTGTCCAGCGGCAATGTCGCCATTGTCGGCAAGGTACTTTTCGCCGGCACTGCCATTGTTTTCGTACTTGGCGGAGTTCTTCTCCTCGTCAGAAGCCATCCTGGAAGATAATCACCAGTGAAGTGAGGTGCGACTGTAGAGTAGGCTAGGAGGGGTCCTGGATGAGGCTCAACGGAGCGCAAGTCTGAAGCAGTGAAGCAGCAGACCCAAGTTCAGATAGTATACCCTGCAAGCCACAAGATATATATAACAAGGCGTTGAAAGGATAAGGTGGAAGGCGAGGATGAAGGAGAGGGGAAGAAAAGAATATCTTGGAGGTGCGGATGTTGAAGGTAATAAATAAATGCGAACATGGGGGGAAGAGTCGATTGACCCCAAGCTGTTTCTTACTTCTCTCTGTCTATACCAACAATCGAGCAAAGCAGGCTGCAGTGCTCTCTACCCGATCCTGGGATTCCACTAACTGGGACTAGGAACACCTAACCTAGTAAAAACTAAGACTAGGATTGGGGAGTACAACATGTATGGCTTGGCTTGGCTGTGGGCTGGAGAGTTTTAAAGCCAACCGTAATCTACATTACAGAAGATGAGCTGCTCGTGCCGTTGTCCGTTGCTACTGTTAACGGCAACGCAACGGGATGATAGCGGCCAGTCCGAACAAGGATTAGTTGGAGGTGGTGTGGAGAAACAAAAAGCCAAACTCAAGCCCGGTTGATTCAACTGCTTCAGGCTACCTCGATCTCGAGTATCCGCCTTGCTGCGTGCGGTATAAAGACTACCTCGGCGGAATGTAACGAATCACATAGGCATGGATAAAATCAATCAATCAATCAGACACGTCTACTTGAGTCAACCAACCGACTAATCCTGGCTTTGAGTTAATATTTGTAGTTTCGATTTTCGTTGCTTTTACCTCAAAGAAACTACCTTGTGTCGAAATATTGTTCTCGATCCTACAATATATTTGAGATGGTATCTCCCGTACCCAAGTACTACTGCGATGCATTGGTGCAGGGCCCAAAGGAACGGTTCATCTGCTCTAAACCTACGGGGCTGTTTCATTCAACATGATCAGCCCACCAGGCTCTATTTGGTGTGCCGTAACTGTTCTTACGGCATCTTACATTGTCAAACTGCTAACGAACTTCCCCAGAGACAACTAATCCAAGCAGTTTCAGCTCTCTCCACTTGGTGCTCCCAAGATCATAAGCACTGCCCTCCCTTTATGCAAGAGAGCTTGCTTGTATCTGCACATTCAGTGTCACTTCGAGTCTTCATCCTGTGTCTTGATTTGACTCGACTGCTATACCCGCCATTCACGTCTGAGAGGAGGCGATATTTCCGGGTAGTGGCGGCCGGAGCCTGGCCTGACAGCTCCAAACTTTGTGCAGTTGACGGTTAGTCTCGAGATGGCTCATCGGGCGGTTTTTGCGCCTTTGGACATTTCCATGATGTAGCACCTCAAAAAGATACATGACAGCCCATGTCACTCCTTTCTCCACCCCCATAACGAGGGTAGGATCTTCCCCACCATAGATATGGCTTCTCCACTCGGTTGTCGCACATGTACTATCTACATCTACATATCCGCAGTACCTCGTACATTGACTGACTGCATCATATCCATGTCAGAATGCTTCCCCGACTGTTGGTCCACCTTGATAAGGTGCTCTTCTTCCCTGTCTTTGCCCGATAGCAGTTGGACCCTAAACCCTCACTGTACCCGTGTCCTTCATCTGAGACACCCCTTCTCACCAGCTGAACGTTCTTAGCGTCCCTGAAGAAAGACACTCTCCTTCTTCGCCTGGGCAAACCGAACCTCGCCCGATGCAACTCAAGTTTTGCGCTGTTCCCCGGAGTTTCGACGGGAGTCGGAAGTCAAGAGGACTCGAGATGTCACAAGAGCGCTGTGGGAGGTACCGTCAGATGGGTAGGCCTCCACTGAAAAAGCAGTGTGGAGCTTTCCCCGGTTGTCGCCACAGGTGGATTTGCACCCACTGAATTTAATGGATGAGGTCGTCTTTATAGTGGTCAATGCCCTGTGACAGCGATAAGCTCCCCTAGTTAGTTTAACCAACCAGATCGACTGAATTGATGATTGAGGTGTGTGGGAGATTGGCTCTGTCTGAGCAATTTTCTTGTCGTTGCGCAGCAAAGAGCATGGAATCACTTGAATTTGAGGGCTTGCGAGTCAAGACATACAGCCACTGGTCTCTCAACTGTTCATAACTGGATGCTTCCTTCGTGCCTGTAATACTGGCAGACCGGTGACTGTCTTCAGGGTACCCGTGTCAATTTCCAAGAACCTGGTTCTCTTTGACGTCATAGCAGCACGTCGCACCCGTGGGAAGAATCGATAACACCTGCCGAATTTGGCGCATTGTTGTGTTGCCAAAGCATATCCCCTTGTTCATTCTGCTGTTGCTCAGGTTTTGGTACTGGAAGAATCAAACCCACGCGACATCAACCCAACTGTATTTGCACGCCCCTTTCCGACTTGCATTGCCGTCTCTTACGAAACATTCATAATGAGGAGAGTAACCCAAAGCTTGCTTCATTAAGTTGCGTTACTGGTCGCTCGAACAAGAATATGGGTCGCGTGCCTACATCGCAGATCCTTCAGTTACTCCAGAATTACTTTAATGAGCTCCAGCTCTATGGAATCTGGGGTTTGGCGGTGATCTCTCATCATGAGTACCGAAATCATGATGACTATCAGTTCTCGATGGTCTTGAACCTAAACCCCAACGACGCGTGTTTCAATCTTGTCGCCCTCACACCACTAGCAACACGCTCCCCCGCTACAGCCTTGGCGAAGCACTACGGATATCATCAACTTGGTAATATTTGCTACATACATGATGTCCAGCATGTAAGCTCACCGGTCACGTGTCGACTGGCAACCACAAATTGAGGTACGGAATGAGCGATGCAGCCAAGACTATCCTGCACACCAACATTACATACCTCAGGTGGTATCTGGCCTGTCATGATCTTAACTTGTGCGTAGTCAGCTTCTGACTGTTGACAAGAAAAAGCAATGCTTGGAGTGCACAGATCGATTGCCAGCGCCATCCAAGAAAGCTTGTATTTACGGGAGCGCACTTGGCTATTTCGCATCAAGCCTTGACGTTCAACTTCGATCTTGTGTGCATAAGTCCTTGGCCTACTCACACTTTGGATCTCGTCTTCAAGAGTCGCAGGAGCACCTAATGTACATCACTCTGCAACCGTATGTATGATGACAACGTATTCAACATGTTGCCCCTGTCGCGTGGGGAAGAAGTTATAACGCACCACAGCATGTACCGTACCCTGCCAAGCGAGCTGAAAGGTGAGACAATTGGCCAATGCCCTGCACCCTGACAAAATGTCTAGACCCCAGTTGTTCATGAATCGGGCCCGACCAGGAAAGTTGGTATTACGGGCCGAGACATGCAACAAACGCAATTCCGTTCACTGCGTCTGGCGCGCCTGGCGCCAATCCGTCTCTCGTTATTTTATGGGTCCTGTCGTGTTCTCCTTGCAGTAATGTCAATGCACTGCATTCGCTCGGTTCATGATGGTACTATCTATTTCATGACCATCGTCTTGAACGGAAGAAGCTCGGTGCGCTCCTAGGTATGTGTTCATGAGCGTCCAATGAACCGTCTCAAACGTTTGATAGTTGGGAATGTACAGCCTAGGGTCCAGGCCGAACCCCCCACGGTTGATTCCTTCGTTCGGGCGCGATTCACAGTTGATGGAAGGCTGTGTCTTAATCCTTGGCACCGGAAGACTGGTTATGGTTGTGACTTGGCACTAGAAGGTATGTACGTACAGGCGGAGTTGGCCGCTTGTTGCACGCCGTACAAAATGCAGTATGCTTGAAAATGCCATGTCAGATTCTTGTACTTTTACGGCGCTACAATTCCTGGGTAATTCATGCAATCCGACGTAATGAATGTCAGAATATATTATTTTATTGCTATTATCATGAAAAATACTGCAGTGCGCTTTTGTACAACAAACGGCGGTTCATAAAGACGCATTGAAATTTCCGTAGGCTTCGGAAGGAAACCGAGCCTTGCGCAGCCACATTTTTCGATTGGCAGGCTCGTACAAACAGTTTTCTTGCGCAGTTTCGATTCAAAGACCCCGTTCTAAACGTCTTGGAGAACATTTGCCGTCCCTTGTTGGAGACCAAGAGACCCTTCCCCAACTCTACCTAGTCACGGTGTACATACGCCTATTCGGTCTAGATCAGGGACTAAAAAGTGGGAAGCGAGTGTGGTAACGGACGATGAACCTTGTCGACTGCAACGGACCCTGACGGTCCTTATTAAACGCAACAGAGGTTATGCGAGAATAAATGACACCTTGCTGTTTAAAACGGCCCTTGGCAGGGAACCTGGCTAGCTGGGCCAAGTTGCGGGACGCCTATTGATGAGTGTATCCACACTATCATAAACTATCGTATCGGTTCGTCACGCTCTGAATCGGTTCGATTAAGCCGGAAATGAAAATTCTTTGTTTGTCAATACAATGACAGACAATAAGGATCAGGTAGTCAAGAAATTTCTGGTACCTAGTAGCAGCCAAGATTCTAGTTCATGACATTGTGTGTTATAGCCAAGAAGCCAATGTTCCAACTTGTTGTACCACCCCAACCCTACGTACGTAGAGACCGTTGGGGCATTTACTATGTACATGGCGTACTTACTACATCAGCAGTTTAAAACGTGAGGTAAGTCAACCGAGAAGACGCCACTACACCTCAATTCTTGGGCTGGCTTGGCCTTGGAGACTAGCCTCCAGCATCATAAACTGCGTATTCAAGTTCGTATTAGTGTGTTTGGTTGCATGGGTATCATGGCATGTCTATCATTGCCGATTCGAGTAGCATGTTGACTATAACTTTGAGAGTATCTATTTAAGGATTATGCAGGGCACATGTAACAGGCAAGCTTCAAGCTCTTGTGGTGGTTATTCTATTTGTGAGTGTAGAAAGTAGATCCCGGAGCACCTGCCCCTCACCGGACGCCGGAATGACCCCACTTCATCCGGTGCGGAGGAAAGAGGGACCCAAGAAAAATAAAAAAAAATTCTGTCTCAGCGAACTCAATGGAAGCCTGTGACACTGACTGGCTGTATTAGTAAACAGCGGGCACAACTTTGACAACATCCACCAAAAATTACATCAACAAGTGAACTTTACAGTTGATGGTCTGCTTGTTGTCGACGATACAAGCAGCGTATTTCACTCTTTTGTTTCATCACAAAAAAAGACAGAGAAAAGCATCTTGTTCAGTGCGAAGCCGGGGCCAAGACCTAACCCTGCTAAGAGCCGTCATAACGTTGACGCCCAATTCGCACCTTTTTTCTTTCCTGGTCGGCAAAAACAAACTCCATATTGCGAGTAGCTACAAAATAAAGCTATGAGTAGTACGAAAGAGTGTGGAAGCGCTTTGCGTAATGGCCACTATGCTTCTATTCTGCTCTCGAAAGCAGGCAGTGCCGAGTCGTCTCAATCAGCCCCGAGCTCATCCTCCGGTTCCGTATCGGACCCAGCCCCGGTGGCCGGGGCCTTGATTAAGGCTTTTGTTACCCAGTTAATTTCCTCTGGTTCCGCATCCGACCCGGCGTCCGAGACACGAGCAGACATCCCACAGGTTCTCTCAGTAGGCCTAGCTGCCTTGAATGCCTTCCTCCAGGTTAACGTCACTGGTCCTGTGCTCCCCGAGTCGGCTACCCTCAGTTCCTATTTCACTAAGGAGTGGGCTAGTGCCCAGTCAGACGACACACAAAATTCCCATGCTCATCTTCACAAGGCTTGCCTCAACTATCTCGAGGTTGACGGTGTATCGCCGTATGCTTACATTCCCCACTTGGAACTATTTGCTCTAGCACGATTCATCCTCACACAGGAACTCAAGTCAGCTACCAACGATATTGTGAACATCCTCTCCGAAGACCAATCCCGCAACTGCAGTCTTGCTTGGACACGACTCCGAGTTGACGTATGGCACTACAAGCTCTTGACACAGCCCTCTCTGGGACATGGGTCCAACTTTGCTCGAAGCTCTCAGTGGAGCGATGTGCCTACACTGGCAACCAAGATTGTGGAAGGTATCGAGAGTGTACGAGCCCAAATCCTCGGAAAGGAGGTTTGGGCCTCAGATAACGATACATGGAGTCATGATGACAAGGTTCAATTCCTTGTTGAAGCAGCCAATAACTACATCCTGCTGGGACGTGACGACAAAGCAAAAGAAGCTCTTGAGGAGGCTTCTCAGACAAGCGGCCTCGAATACGCCCTCTCAGGTGCTCTTGGAAAGAGGACCAAATTCCAGGAGAACAGCATCAGCCAGCTAGTTGTTTTGGCCAAGAGCAACGCCGAGAAACAGAGTGACAGCGCGGAAGAGGAAGCTAAGCCTGATGCTCTCCAGCTGAATGACGATACTCTTCATGAGGAAATCCAATTTTCGAAAGAGGAAAACGTAGAGGACAAGAAGGCCTCTCTTCCCGCGGCCCTAGCTGACCTGTCACCCGACGACCAACCCCAACTCTCTCCTCTTGACCAAATCATTCTTCTCACAGAAGCTACGCTCAAGGATGCTTTCTCACCTATCGACACCCTGACTTCAGCAGAGGTTCTGCCATATGCAATACGAGTCATTGGGGACAAGTCGACCAACTGGCAGATTTACACTCATGCCTTGCTTGTCCGCTCTAGAATCGAGGTGCACCGTAGCCGAACTATTGAGCGAGGTGTGCTTCAGCTCCAAGCTGTGGCAGACCAGGTCCTGACCGACACAACTGCTGAAGCCCAACAAAAGGCTGAGGCAAAGGAGCAGAATTCTGAGGCCGACTCCCCAGCGATCCAAGTCACTGCTCCTGATCAAGCTCCAGCACCTATCCAGAGCAAGCCAACCTCTTTCCTCCCTGCTCCCAAAGCTTCGGAATCTGCCCCCGCGCATGTGCGTCTTGAATACATTCACGCCATCTGCTCCCCTCCCCGATGGCATCTTGAGTCTGAGCTGGCCTACGCTTGGGCTGGTATTGGTTCCTTAGCCTCTGCTCTCGAGATCTTCAAGCGACTCAGACTGTGGGCTGAAGTGGCACTCTGTCTCGCCAGCGCCGCAGCGTCCGAGGATGAAGATGGCCGTGGCAGTGGTGGTGAAGAGAAGGCTAAGGGAATTATCAGATGGAGATTGTTCCATCGCACCGGAGAGACATCTCCCACGGATCCAGATGATGAGAACATTGGTGACGATGTGACTCTTCTCAAGGCTGCAGACTTTTCAGGACCAGAGCGTGAGCCTTCACCACCCAACGCCCCACGACTGTTCTGTATTCTGGGTGATATCGAGAATGATCCTTCTTACTACGAGCGTGCTTGGGAGATCTCCAAGCATCGCTTCGCGCGAGCCCAAAAGTCACTTGGTGAATACTACCTCCAGAACAAGGAATGGGAGAAGGCCCGCGAGGCATACAAGAAGGCAACAGCCGTCAATCGTCTGAGCCCTGAGATGTGGAGCCGTCTCGGAGATATCAGCCTGCGTCTCGCACAGTTCCGCGATGCCGCTGAAGCTTTCAACCGTTCCATCGGATCTGCAAGTGATACAGCTGGAGGTGAAGATGCTCGAACATGGAGCAACTTGGGAAGTGCTCTTTGGAGTCTGTACTGCGAAGTCGTCGCCGAGCAAAAGAGTAACCCTACCGCCACCAACGAACAGCCTACACCTGTCCCCGCTGAAGATGAAGAGGACGACGTTGCTCTTGCCGCCCCTTCCAAGCCCTCAGACCGTGACCCCGCCACCCTCCTTAGCCAGTCTCTTGCGGCTTACAAGCGAGGTGCATCCATCAGCCACGATAACTGGCGAATCTGGGATAATGTACTCACATTAGCATCGCGTGTCCAACCGCCTGCTATAGCAGATATGGTTGTTGCGCTCACACACATCATCCGCATTCGAAAAACTGAAGATACTCTCGATGCTGACGTCCTTGGCGCACTGCTTCAAGACGCTGTACTGTCTGTAGAGAAGACATCGAGCACAGGTGTGTACGATCCTCCTCGAGGAACACCTGAGAGACTAGTGATGCGCCTGTTTGAGGAGGAAGTGGTGCCACTCATCACAAAGCGATCAGAGCTATGGACATTGGTCTCCCGACTTCGTGCCTGGAGAAGAGATTACTCAGGTTCTATCGATGCAGCTGAGCGAGCATGGCGCGCAGTTCTTGGACAATCAGGCAGTGGTCTTCTGCCCGGCGCAGCAGTCACAACAGAAGATGAGGCCAGAGACTGGACCGTTGATGAGGGTGCTTGGACTGTCGTTGTGCAGAGAACTGATGAGTTGGTGTCAGTGTATGAGAACTGGGGCCCTTCTGTCGAGACTATCGGTAGTAAATGGAAGGGCAAGGCGAGAAGCGCAGTGAGGAGTGTGATGGGCAAAGGCAAGGAGAGATGGGAGGGAAGTGAAGGCTGGAAGGTTTTGGAAAACTTGATGGAAGGTTTGAGGATTTCTTAAAGAGGTCAGTGAAAAGGAATTGGCTAGGTCACGAGAAACATACCAGGCATGATAAAGAGTAGAACGACGATATAGACAGAACAGAATAGTAAAATACAATTATTTCAGCTAATTGTGGACTTGTCAACAGAAGATTCAACATCGTGCACATGCGGAAAGACAACCATAAACATCGAAACAGTTTCATCAACGTCCATCGGCTAGCCAGGGACCAAACATGTCAGCATCACAATTCCCCTAAGTGCAATATGGTCTTTTTTTTAATGGAAGTTCAATTCAACGCTATTCGGATTCAGGACACTTGACCGGATTACAAATTAACAGGCCAATCATAAGGCATGATGCTATTTAATCCATATAACGAATTGTTTCGAACGCAACGCTATTGTGATATTCACTGCTAACCACGCTCAACGATAGCCTCCCAACGTTATACAGTGGTGTCGTCAAACATCCTTCATATCCCATGAATAGCTTTTTCCTACACGCCAGCTCAAACTTCAACAAAACCTTCACGCTATGTCTCCAACAAACTGGTTGAACTTAGCCGTCAGCATGTAGCCGAGCCGCGCTCAAGCCCATCAATTCAAAGGCGACTGCACTATTTCTTGCCCTTCTTTCGGCCTGGCACAACCTTAAAACCAGCGGCCTGCATGCCAGCGTCGTCTCGAGGGCTGGTGGCAGTAGCAGAAGCAGCGGTGGTGGCAGAGTTGCTGGGACCTCCCTTCTTGGCAACTTCACTCCAACCACCACCATTTCCTCCCTTGTTATCGGGTTGCTTCTCAACAACTCCACGTTCAGCAAGCTTCTTACGGCGAATGAACTCCTCGGCGAAATGACGACCGTCCATGGTAGTTGAGGTGCCGTAAACAGCATCAGCAATCAAGCCAGCGTCGAGAGGCAAGATTTCAAGAGTAGCCTGGAAAGCGGCGACTGCACATTTGGTTAGCCCGTGTTCATGGAATCTTTCTTTTGATGTGGTTGACTTACTGTCGCTGACTGCAGTGAGACCCCGGAAAAGCTCCCGGCTAACCCACTTGTTGAACTCCTCCATGGCAGCATTGCCAGTCTCAGTCTTGCCATTGCCCGGAGTTACCAGCTTAGAGATTGACTTTGTAGGCGAAGTGGCAGGCTTGATGTTGGCAGAACTGACCGATCGACTCTGGGATGCTGGACCAGTAGGAGCTTTAACCTTGCCACCAGCGCCAACAGTAGCCCAGCCACTTCCAGGGGGCGGAGCCGTTGCAGCAGCGGCGGCTGCAGCAGCAGACGCAGCATTAGTGAGAATGGACTGACCTGGCTTACCGGCTAGGTTGGCATAGCTCTTGGATACGCCGGTAGGAGTACTGGCCTGAGGGATTGCCTGGCTGGCTTTCTGTTTACGAAGCTCTTCCTCGCGCTGGATCTCGGCAAGAGTCTTCTTGCCAGAGGCTGGGGCTGAAGGGGCGACGGTAGACGTAGTCTTGGATGGGCCAGGCTTAGACCAAGGGCTACCAGCTGGAGCAGGAGAACCGTGACCCCAAGTACTAGTAGCGGGCAGACCAGCGTTAGAAGCAGCGGCTGTTTTCTCACGTTCCCTAAGCTCTTGCTCCAGAATAGCCTTCCTTTGAGCAGCAGCGGCCTCCTCAGCTTTGGCAGCCTTGCGTGCTTCAGCCTCTTGGATCTCCTTCAGACTGGGGCCCTTGTGACTCTCAGCTCCGTGGTCCTTTGCCCAAGGAGCCAGCGGTGGTGGTTGTGCGTTGACAGAAGCGCTGTCGGGGGTTCCGGTCTGAGAGCGATTGTACTGTTCGGGGAGGTTGGATCGGGCACGCTGGGCTGTCGGTGCAGGAAGAGGAGTTCCAGTAGATGCGGGAGGGGGAAAGGGCATTGGCATATCGGGCTCAACTGGCTGAGCAGCAGCTGCAGCAGCGGCGGCCTGAGTCTGCTGGACCTGTTGAGTCAGAGACAAGGCATCCTCTGCAGCCTTCTTCTTGGCAGCTCGAGCAGCTTTACCAGTCAAGACCGGTGCTTCCGCACGTCGCTGCGTCTCCTCGGAGGCGGCCTCGGCAGCAGGGGCGAGTTCCTCAGATAGTTCCTCCTCACTTCCCCTCTTCGGCCTTCTCAGCCTGTTCAGCCTCTAAATCAGCTCGGAGATCCTCGAACTGCTGCAGACGGTTTTTGAATCCTTCAGGGTCTTGCTCGAGGCTCTCAGTATCAGGCAGTCCAGCGCGAATGCCGGCATCGGCAACAGGGGCTCCGATGGGATGCGGAGCACCAGAGCCCTGAAGGTTGGCGAGCAGCTGACGCTCAGTGTTTGCAAAGTCATCATCTCTGAATGGATCTCCGTTTCCCGAACCTGATGGGACAGACGTCTGGCTGCCTACTGGCCCAGCTCCTTCAAAGAAACCGCCAGAAGGGGGCATGGCACCGATAGGTTGCTGGTGAGGAGCCATTCCGATGGGGTTTGGTGACGAAATGCTACCAAAGCTGGGTTGGCTCTGAAGACTGTGGGCACTGGAGTGGTGCTGCAACATCGGGCCAGGAATGGGGAATTTAGACATTGCCTGAGCACGCATGACATATTCCCGCTGCTGAACCATGAGATACTGCTCTTCCTGCTTACGGCGCTCTAGATTGTTTTGTTCCTCGGCTGTGAGTGTACGCCCGAAACTAGGAAACACACCACTCAGGGGTGGCACTACACCACTGTTCCCCTGCGAGGGGAATGGTCCAGGCTGTGCAGGAGGACCGTGAGGAATACCAATCTGAGGTACCAAAAATGGCTCGCGCGAGTTGCCAATGCGGCGAATAAGTTGACCTAGTGGTTCGAATTCAGGATCTTCAACTTTCTTGACTCGTAAATCAGGAGTAAAGAAGTTGGCCTTGTACCAATCGTTCATCTCCAATCCGGTAAACGGGCCTTGAACCTGCCCCTGAGGGTCCAAATAAACCCACCTCATGCGATCAGGCATGACCATCTGCCGGACTTGGGCGGAAGGAGGCTCAGTGCCGCCTTGGCTGCCCCCAAAAGGCAAACCACCACCAATAGGGGTGAAAGACTGGGGGGCTACCGCGGCGGAGGTAGGATGATTGGAGTCACCAGTGGTGAAAACACCCTGAGCTCGAGAGGCATCACTAGAGGGGAAGAGCTCCTCGAAAACTCCACGATTAGGTCGCATTGGACTCTCAGTGTCACGGGTCGGGATTCCAAAGTTGCTCCGGCCGATAGCACCCAGAGGATTGCTCTGGCGAAGATCAGGCAGAGAGTCAGACAGATTGTTGTCGTGCTCAATAGTCTGCATCTGTGCCTGCATGGCAGCAGGAAACAGAGACCCCATCTTGCTGCCACGACCAATGCTTCCAGTTCCTAGACCACCAGCACTGGCAGGGCCGAAAACGTTGTTGAGATTCGACAGCCCAGGTGATTGGAGCTCACCCATAGGGCTGAACAGAGAGTTCCCGAATGCACCGCCCAAGTTGGGCCTTTCACGATCCGGAGTCCCGATTGTAGGGCCACCAGGTGCGGGCCAACCCAGATTGTTCAACGAAGGGTAGGCCTTGGCGCCGACACTGGAGGTCTGACTACGATCACCTCCGTCATAACCCCCAAAGCTGCGACCGATGGAGCCAAAATTCGAGGGGGCATCGTGAAGACCTGTGCCATGAGATTTGTCGTCACTGCCATCGCCGTCATGACCGTGTCGCTCAGCTGGAGGGCTACGGTAGGGATTGGTCTCGGATGGGCTTAAAGGGCCGTCATCGCCATGACCTGCAAGACTGAGGCCAGACATGCCAAAATCGGCAGCGGAGCCCTTGATAGGCGTACCCATAGCGCCTGCTGAATTGTTCTGCTGGGGTAAGCCGGCAGTGTCAGTGTCAGGGGCGCCACTGAGTGCTGCGCTGCCCGATGCAGTATCTTCTCCAAATGGATCAGTGTCAGTTCTAGTACGGGATCGCCAAGATTGCTGGCTAAGAGGGTTTTGACCCTCCCCAGCCTTGCCACTCAGGTTGTCCGAGCTCTCCTTAGGTATCAGGTGGGCCAATCTACTTCCACCAGCACCGCCGCCAACGCGTTTATCACCAACGGCAGGCGAGCCTGTGAGTGCAAAGTTCCCAAACCCTCCTGCACCGGGCGTTGTCTGATTAGAAGGTGGCCAGATGGAACCGACGCCGCCAATACCGCCCGTGTTAGAGCGCATCAAGTTACCAAAGGGGGGCAGCTTTCCAGGAGCCTCACGGGAACCAGGCTCGTTATCGGATTCGTCGGCTTCAGCTTCCTTAAGATCGGTCTTGCTACGGGAAAACCAGAATGCTTGATCGTCACGATTGACTCGGCCTACGGCAGTGGGAGATGCCAGGGCACTCCCAACGTTGAAAGGGTTCGATTCGAGTGTCTCGCGTCGTCGTGTACTAGGTCGTGTAGCTGACGAGGGTGAACTGACGCCAAAAGTGTTGGAAGTGCCTTGGGATAAAGATGCTTTACGTCCGTTTGCGCCACCTTGGTGGGCGTCTTTGTTCTGGGTCGGAGGTTTAAGCGGCGAATTAATTTCAGTATTAAAAGCCTACTAGTGATTAGTACAAACTTAGAGCACCAGCACCAGAGTGGGGACTGTCGCACCTCTCTTTCCTCCATGGACATATCCTGCAGTCCCATCGGAGTCGAATCTCCTGATTCCTCCCAGCAGGCGCCAGGTTCCTGAGGGATATGGTTGTCATTGTTTTTACCCCAACCTCTAGGAGCATGTCCATTCATTTGCCCAGGAATCCAACCTGGGGCAAAAAGGTGGGATACATCGCCGGACGATTTTCGTAAGCGGTAAACGTCAAGGAGCTCCTCCCTTGTGTATCGTGTGGGGGGCAGCTCATATGTCGAGTTGGATGCATTCTCAGGGCTCTCAACGGTGGTGGGGGGTTGAACTGCATGATCCGTTGAGGGCGGCGGCTGAGAAGAGGGCTGGCCGAGGGGAGTTGTAGATGACCGACGGAAGGTGAGGGTACCATTCGTGGATCGACCATCTCTTCTGGCCCTGAATATAGTGTTAGTGATGGTCTGTAGGATCCAAGCATAGTGGCAGAATGCATGATAGGAGAGCAGATGGTGCAACTGGTAAAGGGCCGTAACAGGAGACCACCAATGCCAATGGAGCATAGATCATAGTCATACACTTCGGAGTAAGGCAGTGCCTGGCATCAAGAAGCGCCATTCGCGACAATCAAGCCAAGCGCTGAAACGAACTTCATATTGTACACCACAAACCACACGCGGGGTGACTGGGGAACACAGTGTGCAGCACAACATCCCACCATGATACCAGGTCCAGGTACGAAGGCCTAAACAAGAACAAAGCCAAAGAGTAGCAAGTACTTACCAATCTCCAGAATTATTTCCTCTCACGTCAATCCTTGCTCCTCTGGCGTTGGAGTTCTGACCAGCAGCAGCCGAGGCAAAGCTCGATGGAAGATTAGTCGGCATATTGAGTAAACGCTATTATAAAGCTGATGCTAAAAGCGAATTCGGATTGTCGTCTCGAGTGCGGATGCGAATTCGAGCGGACGGGAAATAGTGTGGAACGTCTTTGTCGTTCGAGGTCAAGGGGCGCAAAGGTTGCGTCGATGGTTGGTCGAATCGGCAGAAGATGGTACAGGTCAGGACAGCTGAGGAACAGTGGTCTTGAGCTGCAACGTGGCTGAGAATTGCTTGTCAAAAGAACTTGCTAAAGCGCGTAGCAACGTGAAAGCTATAGTTGAGATCGAGACACGGGAGCACAAAAACGATGCTTTGTAGCGATAGTCAATGAGACGATGGCGGCGGGCAAGTTGATATACGATATCGTAAACGATAGTGTTACTAAGTGTGATCGGCGGGGGAGCGCGACGTGATTGTTGACTGAAGTAATGCTTCTTTTTTTTTGTTCGGAGATCCGAGAGAAGAGTTTCGTGTGATGTTGTGGTGGTGATGTAAACGCTGTGGTTTGGGGTTACCTTTAAACGGGGAAAGGAAAAAAATCGAGTGGAAGGGTTTTGGGTGACAGATTCGAAAAATTAGATAGTGAGGTACCTGATTCTAGCTGTGGTTGCCAGCCTCCTCGGTAGTTCCATTTTAGCTAATGGCGGGCTTCCATACCTAGGCTCTCCAGCAGGATTAGCACTGGGCTGTCCAGGCCACCTCACTGAAAGGCTATGATTAGTGGGGTTGTTATGACCCGTAGTGATATGCAGCCGATAATTTACCGGCACTTGACAGATTGAATTTCCTCTGTTCAGGGCTGAATCCTAAACGAAAATGGGGACGAGATGCAGAAGGCCATTGAGACTTGTACACATCTGTCCTCGAGGTTCAAAAGACAAGGGGAATCTACTATTTACGTATAAACCCAGGCAATTCGCTACCGAGTACCTGGGTCAGGGGGACAGTGTTTTTCCATCAAGGATTGATCAATCTTATCTCGGTACTAATTGATCTATGAACAAAACTCCTGCCATTGACTTTGCCACTGGGTCACGTGTCGTCACGTCGCGCCATAGCGCAGCGCGTTTTCCATTTTACCCAACCCCACAAGCATTTAAGCCACAGATTACAATGGCCCAGTCACGAACTTTACGACACCACATTTGGTGACACGATGCCCAATGCCTAGTCTTGGCTTTACCCTTCGCTCTGAAGCTTTAAATTAAACCACATTAAGAATGACTATCTAAGAAAGGAAGTGGACTTGATACTCATGGGTTGATCAAACGGTTTATCTCTTTCGCTTTAATCAACCAATTTGTGGTGGTACAGGTCTCTGTCCTCACAGTTCAGCATCGAGGGGTTCAGAGACTTTTATTTCGCCTTACTATATTATTTTACATTTTCTTTTCAGAAGGACTTAGTATATGAAGATGCTATATGATGAAGTACGTAGCCGTGTGATAAAATGTTTTGGCAAGCAATCCCGTCAAGTATGTGAGATGTTAACCGCCCCTTATCCACTACTTGATTGTCCAGGTATTTGACGTGGAAGTGTGTTTTTTCCTTGTTTTATAACTCAACTCTCTTTGCACCCAGGCTTAAGCTCAAGTTCATCAAAACTGGCTAAGATATCCACCTCTCGCAGTCAAGTATCGGTAGGACCATTCGCACCTTTTCCATTAGCTTTCACCTTCGTTTTCAGGAGAGGTCCTTCTCTGCACTCACGACAAGTGGAACATCGACAATGCACAGGAGACAACAATGATCCACCATCCACCCCAATCGACAGTAGTAATGCAGTATTCGAATTCATCACCAGCTGATTCAGGTCGATGTCGGCATCGGCAAAACGAGTGGGACCAGTAGGCCACGTTCACAATTAGGAGACACCAAGATACCATCATTATTGTCCATGTGAGGAGATAATCGGTAATGTCGCGCCTCGAAACGGTGACCCTGAGATAATAAAGCGCATGAACACTAACGAACACGAGAAACACCTAATTTGACTGTCAATACCCAAAGTTGAATTGCCTAGTTTTAATAAAGCTCACCAAAACCAGGTTGGACCAAACAAATGCCCTCGACACTTCTGTTCCACCCACGTGTCTACAAGCGCACATTGTGATCATTATTGCCAGTAAGAACAGCATCACCGAGGTGCGAACAATCGTGCCGCATAAGAAGGGTGAAAGTCGTGGTTCACACGCCAATACAATACGAACATTGGTTGAGGGGCATGGACAGAAACGCATGGCGAACGAGGTTGTCTTAAGCGCGAGGCTCAAAGGGATAAAAACGACTCCAGAAGAACGAGGTAAAGATGCCCGTTGTCCATGTCTCGATGTATGTTGGGGTGAGCGCCCTTTTTTACCCAAACCGTATGTTCGCAGAAATAGTCCCGTGGGTACAATAAGGAAGCTGCGGATTGGGCGTATGAATTCGTATGACGAGGTGTAAGTCTGGTTGCCACGCCCACCTGGGTGTCGTCGGGTTAGAGGAGATGCTGCTGTGCTCCTAGCATTTTATCTTGATCAAAAAACTGCGTGGCGTTGTAGCAAAGGACTGAGTGATCGCCCAAGTCCGAAATAACGTAGTTGAAAGCGTAAGGTTACGTTGAGGTGACATGAGGCTCTCAGACGTTCAGGAGGAAATGGGCCTTGAACTTCTTGTTCGCACGATCTGGTGCCCTTACCATCATTTGATCACCAAATACCTCGCAGGCAAACGTTTTGTTTGAAGCCTTTTCTCCATCTGTAACTTTTTCATCGAGTGGAACTTCCACTCGAAAAATTGTGCCCTCCTTAGGAACGACTTTGACTCCCCTCTTTTTAGTTATGATCTCAAAGACGAACTTGCGATCACGGACAACGATTCCTTCGATACCAACTCGACCAGGGCAATGGCTTCGTACAACCTGAATAGGAGCACCATGAAACTCAGCGCTTGCCAGTTTCACTGCTGCGTTAGGTCCACCGGTAAAGATGTCGTTTCCAAGCAACTCCCGGGCGTAGCCTAGCCACAGGTGAGTCAAAGGCTCATAAATGTGGTATTTCTGGCCATCCTTGGGGATATCGTGAAGGCCTAGATTTCGTCTCTCCCGTGATGAGAGTGGCTTAGGCTTCTGCTTCTGTTTCTCTTTCTTGTCCTGGCGAGCTTTTCGGCGTGCGGCGCGGGCATTGATGGTAGCTGGTGGAGGAGAGGTCGGTCGAAGAATGAGCGAGCGGTATTGTATCTTTTCTGAGTAGATGCGGTTTGCGCTGTCGGGAGAATGCGCTCTAGCCAGCAGATTCTGTGTAGCTTGCTGTGGTACGCTAGCCATGATCGTGAAGTTGAAGGTAGCGTAGTTTGGTGATTGGACGATCAAGAATGAAGTCAGCAGCAGCTCAAGGCCGGAGAAAAAAATGTTTAGTTAGCGGAAAGTTACCGCGATCCTGCAAGCAATTTTCTGGGGAAGGCGGTAGTGGGGCCCAAGCTCTTTCCCCCTTCCATCACATGCCGCTTGCTCGGTAGAGTCAAGTCAAATGATGATGGTCTCCACTTGCCAATGCCATCGCGACTCGGTTACGAGCTTGCAAGATATTGTTTGACTTGTATTTTGTTTCGTACTTAGTGAAAGGCGGCAATTTTTTCTTGAACTTATACACGCCCAATCAAGCGGATACCTTGTCAATCTCTTAACAAACTTTATTATTTACTTTGCGATGGTGTTTTTGATGTCAACCTGCAACTGATTGTCGTCAATACCGAGGTTTAACGACGCCTGAAGAACCCTCAGCCATGTCGCACAACGACACCGATACCGACTCGACGGCCAATTCGGCCCCAGACCTTCAGATATTGGGCGATGAAGTCACACTACAACCTAGTGGCTTTGTTGAGCCGCCCAAGAAAATCCCTGAAGGCAAGGAGGAGGCTTTGATGGGCAAGTTTGCCTCATTCCGTTCCGAGCCTCTGCAGTAATACTTCCTTCACCGGCATTATAGCTATCGCCATGGCTATCAGTGCATTTTTTTTCTCTTGTGATATTGACTAACACACTCATAGATTTCTCCGAGAAGTGTCTCTCTACGTGTCTGGTCAAGGATGGCGCGCCTATGATAATGTTATCGGTCAGCCGGTCTTCTACTCCGGATTCTCAGAAAACATGAAGAATATGGTTCTATCAGCTCCTCTTCTTCAGCAAAGGATCAACCAGTTGGCTGAACATCGTGTTGCTATTGAAGAACGCGAGGGTCTGCTGCCGAAAGACAGTAAAGACTATGGCGCTAAACGTTCTCAGCGACTTAACGAGATTGAGTCGGGACTTCAACAACTGGCCGACAAATGGACCGAAGATATGATTTGCAAGATGGAAAGCAAAGCCTTTATCCGGGGTGCTTACTACTCCGCAACTCAGCTATTAACCCGTGCGTACCACAATGGGATTTTTGTCTCAAGTGAAGAAGTCCTGCGGCTGCGAAAGGTTGCTGAGGTGGCCGCACAAAAGAAGCAAAGCATCATCTTCTTGCCAAGTCACCGATCGCATGTTGATTATGTCTCTCTTCAGCTCATTTGCTACCGTCTGGGCCTTACATTACCGGTCGTGGTCGCGGGAGATAATCTGAACATTCCTGTCTTGGGCGAATTCTTACAACACGCTGGAGCCATGTGGATCCGAAGAGCATTCGGTGACGACGTTTTGTACACTACTTTGGTCCAGTCATACATCGATACGCTTCTCCAGGAAGGTTACAATTTCGAATGCTTCATCGAAGGAGGTCGCTCGCGGACAGGGAAGCTGTTACCCCCAAAGTTCGGCATCCTCAGCTTCGTCCTTGATAGCATTCTATCAGGACGAGTCCAAGACGCCATTATTTGCCCTGTCAGCACCCAGTACGACAAGGTTATAGAGACAGAGGGTTATGTTACAGAACTGCTTGGCATGCCCAAGAAGAAGGAAAATCTGGCTGACTTCTTGAGCGGAGGATCGTCTGTTCTATCCTTACGCCTCGGCCGCGTTGATGTTAGATTTCATGAACCATGGAGTTTACGAGGATTTCTAGACAACCAGCTGTCAAAGCTTCCAAGCATTCCTCGTGGGCTTGATACTGATCATCAGCGCCCCGAAGTCCGAGCAGTCCGCGAAAAGCTCTTGCGGACGATGGGATATCAGGTGCTGAGCGACATCAATGATGTGTCTGTCGTGATGCCAACCGCTTTAATTGGCACTGTTCTTCTAACACTACGTGGCCGTGGAGTTGGAAAAGAAGAATTGAAGCGTCGAGTTACGTGGCTTACAGAACGTGTACGTGCAAAAGGTGGGCGCGTAGCACATTTTGGAAACGCACCTCTTACCGAAATCATTGAGCGTGGTCTCGAAGTACTTGGTAAAGACCTTATTGGCATGGTTGATGGTCTGGCCGAGCCAACTTATTATGCTGTTGACCGCTTTCAATTATCCTTCTACCGCAACATGACGATCCATCTCTTCATTTACGAAGCGCTTGTCAGTGCGGCAATGTACTCGCGAGTGAAGAGAGGAGGTGGCCCACAGATGCAAGACATGCCATTTAATGAGCTGAGGGAACAAGTGTTCTTTCTCTCATCGTTGTTCCGTGGCGAGTTTATATTCTCCAGCGAGGGCCTTGATACAAACTTAGACAGGACTTTGCGAGGTCTGGAAGCAGACAATATTATCAGAGTTGACCGTGATAGTGAAGGCAGTGTTACTATGGTAGGTCTTGCAGAGCAGGAAAGGAAAGCTGGTCGTGAGAACTACGATTTCTACTGCTTCTTGATCTGGCCTTTTGTCGAGGCAACCTGGTTGGCAGCTGTCTCTCTCATGGGACTCACCCCTCCCTTGGGACACAATGAGGATACCTGGATGGAGCAAAGCAAAACACACAACAGTGCACAATTAGTAAGTTGATCTGCGCACGAATAACCATCAGTCATCGTTGCTGTTTTCACATGCTTACAAGATTTACATCTAGCTTGGCAAAACACTCTATCACCAGGGTGACCTCTCATACTTTGAGGCTGTCAACAAAGAAACGTTGAAGAATTCGTATATGCGCTTCGAGCAAGACCAACTTCTCCACGTCGTAAAGTCAAAGGACACCAAAATTCCTCCCCGTGTCCAGCTCGACACCTCCTGGCGCACTCCTCGTGATCCAACGACGGGCGCTCTCCTTGCTGAAGGCAAATTGTGGGACTTTACCGAAAAGATTGCCAAGTCACGGCGCGAAGGCAAGAACCGCCGCGATGGTGCCACGGTCAGTGGCCGCGTACTTCGACTTACTGACAAGTTGGGTCGCAAGCTTTGGGAGGAAACTATCGAAGGTGAAAGAAGCGGAAAGGGCAAAGTGCCTAGTACGCTGAGTAACGAGGAGAAGGAAGCTTTCGGGAAGAGTGTAAGGGAGGGAAAGAAGAAGAGAGAAGAGAGGGCTCGGGCTCATCTCTAAGATCTATCGGCGCAGTTTTGTACAACATGTTTTCTACAAGCGAGTATATCCTCGTTTTCCGCCTTAGCCTGCTTTTTATCGAAACTGGAACCAAATATTTTCTTTGGGCTATACCAACATGTTCATCATATCACAAGCATTTATATATATATACACATACGATGGAATACTCCTTATCTAGCTCGGCGTGCCAAATTCAGCTCTTGAATGGCGTTCGCCGGTTAGGATGTTATTATTCATTTTGACTTGTATCTCGCGTCTATGCACTGTTGGAATCTTGGGGCTTGAGGATGATGTTATCGATCAACCGCACGGGTGGTCCTCCACTAAAGCCTAGATCCTCACCTTTCTTGGCCTCTTCGACGGGCAACATCTTGATTGCGCCACTCAGAACAGCTCCACTCGACGGATCAATCTCGTCAACCTCCACTAATGTGTCTGGGTCTGCAAGAGAGATATAGTCAACCTCGAAGGCCACACGCTCAGTGGGGGGAAGCTTGGACTGCTCTGATGCAAATGCATCGATAATTTTATGTGCCGCGCCAAGAACGGTTTCCCTGGTATAAGAACCATTGTTTGTGTACGCCGCGGCAGCGGCATGCAGTGCGTTTGGAAGGACAATGGCGGCAGCTCTTCGTCTAGGACCAAGATAGACATTTCGTGAGCTGAGTGCAAGCCCATCTTTTTCGCGCTCCGTAGGCTGAACGACGACCTGCAAAGGCAAGATGAAGTCATTGACCATTCTACGGATGACAACAGTTTGTTGGACATCCTTTTGTCCAAAGTATACACGCTCAGGTTGAACAATGTTAAAAAGTTTCAAGCACACTGTCGCAACACCGCGGAAGAAGGTTGGTCTGCTGGCACCCTCAAGGACTTCGCCCACAGGTGTGATAGTAACAAAGCTTCCCTTACTATCAATTTCCTGACCTGGAAAGCCACTTGGGTACATCTCAGGTGTCGTCGGCGCAAACACGGCGGAAATGCGACCCAAGTTTCCTCCGTCATCTGCGAGCTCTCTATCCAGCGTCGCCAGCTTCTTTGCATCCTCCTCCCACGTCACAGGATACGAAGACAAGTCCTCCTTGATCCCAAACTGCGCAGGGTTTACGTATATGCTCACAATGACATGGTGGTTCTCTTTGGCAGCGGCGCGGATCAAGGCAAGGTGGCCCTCGTGTAGAGCGCCCATGGTGGGCACGAGGCCGACAGAACGGTGATCAATGACATGGGGTTTTCGCCATCGACGGACCGATTCGACAGAGCGGAGGACACGAATTGGCGACTTAGGTAGGGTCTCGAGGCGGGAGGAAGTCGAGCAGGCGGAAGCCATTGTGCGGACCGAGGTCGTGAAAGGCGAGCGTTGTCGAAGAAAGCGTAGTGGAAGCATTGTGGCGGTATTTTGGGTATTAAGTATAATAATAAATAGAAGAAGATATTTTTTAAGCGAGATCAGATCATCTATGCATGGCTGTTGGGTGCAGCAGACTCTCGTGATAATTTCTGCCGCGAAGCTTTGGGGACGGTTCAAGATGCAGGGGATCCGTTTTTTTTTGGAGTTGAACAAAGCATGTGAATGGAGATTACCCTATACCAATATTTGTATCTGCTTTGATGCCTCTCTTGTCGCAATTCAACAGTTATAAGTTGTCAAATAACTCTTTTAGAATAACATTCTCAATTGGAATCTTGATTCGGGCAATGCTAATTAATTGTGGTGTGCAGTGGCGGGTTTTGTACATGATAAGGATACCATGATGAAGTCAAGGTGTGCGTAACAATACTGGAAAGTTGTCGAATCCACTACTTGACACGCAGAGTTAGGAGGAGATTTTTGGAGTCTCTTACAAAGGTCAAGATTTAAAAGATATTATTTATTTCGTTAAATCGTACATGCTAGATAGGAGAGTGTATATAATCGTGTCATAACCCAAACGCCATTCTATATGCTGTTCAAGCGCTTGGCTTGATCCTTGCAATAAATATCCATCACTCACAACGAACCCATTCAAATCATCATCAAACCATTATTATCCAAGCTTCTATCAACAAATATAAGAGAGCTTCAACCATTTCAATTCTTAAGCAGCACCGCCAGTGATATTGGCAAGGTTGAGCTTATTCCATCGGGTGAGCAAGGTGATCAAGAAGGAGAAACCAACGCAAGCGATGGCCATGGCAAAGACCGTGTTCAGGCCGTGCATGTAACCCTCGATAACGATATCGAGTGTCTCTCCACTGAAAGTCTCACGGAGAGCGGTAGCACCAGTGAGAATTAGCTGACCCTTGTCAATCTGAGGAGCGTTCCTTGTGATGTCGAGGAGCATCTGGTTGACAAAAGCAGCCTGACCACCAGACACGATATAGGCACCACCAAGACCTTGGAAGACTACATATTGTTAGCGAGATGTAGATGATTCAAGATCGACAAGGAACACTTACATAGAAGAATACCAGTGGCAGAAGCAAGATCCTTAGGGTCGACTGTGCCCTGGACGGCAATCATAGGAATCTGGAAGGCCAGACCCCAGCCAACACCAGCGACAATTTGGTAACCAATCCACTTTCCGGTCGATGTGTCAATGTCAAGGAGGTACAGAAGGCCAGCACCGATGGTAGCGAAAGCGGCACCACCGATGAGCAGAGGCTGATACCGACCGGTAGCAGTGACGAGACCTCCACTGGCAATAGTGGAAAAGGTAACGGCAAGGATAAGGGGGAGGTTGCGAACACCACTGCTTGTGGGAGAAGCATTATGGATAGACTGGAAGTAGATGGGGATGTAGTAGATGGCAAGGAAGAAGGAACCAGCAAAGATGAAGGCAAAAGCGCTCATGACCCAAACAGTACGGTCCTTGAGGATACGGACAGGGATCATGGATCGCTCACCCTGAACGTAGCAGGAGATGGCCCAGACGATGGAGATGGCGATCCAGCCGACGAGAAGGCCGATGACGACGGAAGAGTCCCAAGCGTGAGCCTGGCCACCGTATTGAACAGCCAGAATGTAGGAGATGGTAAGACCCATGACCAAGACGATACCAAGGGGATCCATCTGGAGGAACTTCTCCATAAGGGGAGCCTTGACAGGAATGGCAGCACGAGGAGTCTTGAAAAAGAGAAAGATGATTGCAGCAGAGATACCTCCGATGGGGAGGTTGATGTAGAAACACCATCGCCAAGAGACGTGATCGGTAAAAGCACCACCCAGGAGAGGGCCGATGACTGAAGCGATACCGTAGGCAGCGCCAATGATACCAGTAAAAGCAGGTCGCCTCTTTGGGGGAGCAGAGAAGCCGATGATAGTGTAGGCTCCAGCACCAAGACCAGCACCACCGACGCCAGCGATGGCACGGCCAGTGATCAAAGCCTCAGCGTTAGGAGCAGCACCACAAATGACAGAGCCAAGCTCAAAGATGAAGATGGCAACAAGGAAGGATGTCTTGAGAGGGAAGTACTTGTAGATTTTGCCCCCTTTTGGTGGTGTTAGTGATAAGCTGAGAAGAGAATGAAAGTGGTTGAGGGTATCACGACTTACAAGTTGACTGGAAAGCACCGACGGTCATGAAGAAGGCTGCACCGTACCAACCGACCTTGTCAAGACCCTTGAACTCATCAGTGATCTTGGGAATGGCTGTAGCCACAATAGTCTGGTGCGCAGTTGGTGTTAGTACACTTTGATCTTACTGTTAGGGATGGGAATGGAGGCTTGACATACCAAGTCAAGGGAGAAGAGGAAGACAGCCATGACCAGGGCGAGGACGATGAAGAACATGTTGATACCGGTTGGGTAGTCATCATCTTCAGGGTTATCACTGTCATTGTTGCCCTCAACTGTACCAGTCTCTACATCCTCATCGGTTTGTCTCTCCTCCTTTTTCTCTTGAATATCCTCGCCTCGTAGTGTAGTAGTTGTAGATCCGGGACGTTCTGTGGTCGCAGGGACCTCGAGGTTTGCTTTTTCGGCAGCCATGGTAGCTGTTTTAGCTTTTGGTTTATTGAACTGGCAGTGTTCGAATTAAGTTTATATCGAGCCCTGAAGAAAGGGTGTAGTGTATTGATGTATAAGTGCTCGAGAGCCTCGTTGATGATCAGAAGTCTGGAACATTTTGAATACCAGCGAGGGATGACTATCTTTATAACCTGCACGAAACAGAAGCATAAGTACCCAACACAATGATTAATCCATCCATCTCACTTCTGGTCTGACTCCCTATTGTCCCAGGAGTTAAGCTCTGCCCATACATAAAATCCGCCAACAACACAATCACAATGATAGTGTACTGTGGTAGGGTTCAACTTGACTCTTGTCAGCATAACGGAAAAGACAGACCAGCCAGTAAGGAAGAGGCGGAGTGGCGGACTCCACCTTATGTCCGCCCGTTCTTACACCCTTTTGCAGTAAGCCAAAGCCACAAGCGCTGCACTAGGAGCAATATTTTTGTTAATAACCGGTCTTAGCTGCGGACATTGTTAAAGCTAAGTATTATGCCTCTTTCTCTGGAAAACAGCGTTTTGCTAAGTACAATGTCTAAGTATTTACGCCAATATGCAGGTCTACGGCGTTGATCTGATATGAAACCACTTGTAACAAATGTTGGTCCGAGAATGCGGACAAAGATTGTTGACTTTAATCAGCAAAACAAAAACATGCTGGAATATTTCTCAAACACGTGTCGTCATGTTTAACTCTGATAGTCTAATTGTGCTGACAGGTCCCAAGATACAGCATGTATATCGTTTACCGCATGTTAGTGAGTCCCGCATAACGCTTGGCATAACACGTTGTCAAACAACACCAACTTTACGCTTATCACGACTTCACATTCAACTAGTAGATGTAAGATTATGACGGCTCATGACTCACTTGAGTAGGGAGGTACCGAGGCAAAATGCAGGGAATTTGAAATTAGCCAAATAAACGTAATTCCAACATGATTGATTTGATACTAACTAGCAGCTGAGAACAAAGGGACTCACTCATAAGTGAGATCTGGGCTGACGTCCATCGGTACACCCGGAGTTAAGAGCTAACTGGTTGGAAGAGGTTATCAACAACAAGAGGGATACTCCAAGTTTGAGACACTTGGCTCTCTTTACTGGCTCAAGCTGATCCATAATCTCATCTCACTCGGTCAGCATATCTGCTGGATTTCGCTTAAATCGAAACCTATCAAAGGGTTCAAATAAGGTGAGAAAATAGAGTAGATGACGATGCATGCCCAGGAATGGATTAACTGCAGATCTTAAACAAGCCGGTACTAATGTACCGCCAACCAAGTCTTGAAACAGCCACTGTTTTCTTTTTGTCTGCAGCCTGGTAACGTTATTTGCTGTAAGATGAAAATTATTTCCGCATTGCCTGTTGACGCCAGCGGACGAATGGCGGACAAACTCGGCGGAGTTGGTAAGCGCATGGACTCTTGTGAGGGCGGCTCTGTTGGCATTGCTGACATATTGGCTCCTTTGATATTATCCAGGGAGGGACGTATCCGGTAATTCGTGCGTGTCTCTGCGGTACCAATGGTACGGGACTGGAAAGGGACAGTAGTCGGATCTCGCTTTTGGAATCTTTGGATTCGTTAAGTATGATGTGAGTTGGTTAGATTTGTCGCCGGGGGGTCTCACATGCGATGAATGTCGATTCTATTAGGCCGAGTGCGACTTTTATCCATGATCTATATCCATCAAAATGCGGATTGAATGTTCCCGACGGATTATATTCCCCATAGGTTTGAACCTGCCTTGGGCTCAGTTGAAGACGATGGTGTAAGTCTAAAGAGAGTTGCAGGGAAGGATTATTTTGGTCTTTTATAAAGAAACATTGCAGATCTACGTCACTTGAGTGCCCAGCAGACTTCAGTGACATGTAGATGACTATGGTCCAAAATATTGGGATTTCAGGGGTTCGTTTGCATGGTATATTCGGACAGACTCCAAACAAACTTAGCATCTAAGGGGGCAGGGAAGAAGACCCGATGGGTCAACAATACGAGTATTTCGTTCAGGAGACAAAGAGCGTCAGCAAGAGGATCTAGCACCAAGAACACTGCAGTACATAAGCCACCAAAGATAGTTGCGAGGAGGCCACTGTCCGATGCTTATGAAACACACCAAGTTATCTCAGATTCTCATTGGGGCCATTGTCGTCTTATCCTATCCCTACACTCACAACATACACCAAAACCTGACTGTGTAATGAGATGCATGTCCATGGTCTAGGCTGACAATTCTGATAAGCTTAGGTCTCACGTAGTACAATCATGTTATGACAACGAAGAAGGGTTCATCTGTACGTTTGTGTATTATTCTCTAGACGAGCCTTCAATTATCTAGGCTTGCGGTTACTCACCTATTACGTGCATGCCTTCTATATCCTGGCATTTTGTGTCTTGCACCAAGTCTTTTTTGTCTATCCTGATCCAGTTCTTCATGTTCTTGTTTCAGCCATTCGCCAGGAGTGGCTTGGAAATGACCCATTTGGGTGGCGCCTAATTGAGTCTGAGAAATTCCGGCGACTTCTTCATTACCAACGGTCCGCCAGGGAGGAGGGGCTCAGTCTCCTAGACTTCAGCAACGGCCTCCTCAGGGGCCTCCTTCATGCAATCTTCCTTCTCTACCTCAGCGGGCGGAATGGTGATGCCAAACTTCTCGTAAGGAAAGTTTTCCAAGCTGAGCATGTACTCGGCCCAGCCATCGTCAATCTCGCCAACTTGGTGGAGGTCGACCTCTCCAGCCTCACCAGTGCGTCCAGCAAGAACCTCGGCGTCGCGGCCATTGTATTCCTTCTTCAGCATGGGATGAGGGCACCAGATCACGCGCATACCCGCACGTCGACCAGCCTCGACACCGGGGACAGAGTCTTCAAAGACAAGGCACTCCTCGGGAGTGATAGGTCGTTCACCGGTGGGAAGACTGTCGTTGATTGTCTTCAGGGCGAGAAGAAAGATGTCGGGCAGGGGCTTGCCACGGCCAGGGGTCAGACGAGCGTCATCGCCGAGAACACGACGATGAGAAGGGAAGACGGCAAACAGTTCCTCCAGATGGTTGGTCTTGACACGGAAGTTGCCAAGATGTGAGCTGGTAGCAAGGGCAATGTGAACTCGGTGAGGTTTGGCGGCAGACTTCTCGTTGGAGGCGCCGTCCTTGACCTCCCAGTATCGGGTGCGGCCGAGGTGACCAAGCATGTCGACAATACCGGGGAGGGGCTTGGTCTTGGGAAACAGCTCCTTTTGGAGGGCAGTGTTCTCAGCGATGTATTCATCAGAAGTGATAGGAAGCTGAGCCCAGTCGTGGAAGATCTTGTTGGCCTGGGGGCCGGGGCGGCCCTGAAGCTTGGCCTTGATGGACCAGGGGAGGGTTCCCTTGCCGTACTTCTCGAGGATGATGTTGACACACTTGGTGTAGATGTCTTCGGTATCGAGGAGGAGGCCATCCATGTCGAAGAGGCAGGCCCTAACGGGAGGGAAGCTGTAATTAGGTATCATGGTCAGCAAGCCCGCTTCCTCTTATCAAACCGTTTATGAATGGGGTGAACATACTCAGTACGAGGAGTCATTGCGGCGGGTATGATGACGACGAATGAGAAAGAAGAGGATGGGTATCAAGAGTTTAATGTGAAGAAGGAAAAAACCAAAGCAGAAGTGCTGAGAGTCGTGAGGAAGAATAAATATCTAGTCTAGAAAATAATAATAAAGCGAGAGTATCGCGGAGTAGGTTTTTTTTTAACACTGGCAAGCAGGTGGCAGTCACTGTTCGAGTAGGTGGGGGAGTCGATCACAAAGGTTCGCCATGGCCAGGCTCGCTGGAGGACTACCCCGCGGCGGGTCCTGTGTAGTGGAGACGAACTGGGATTTAGTGACAAGATCAGGTCCAGAAATAAATGAGCCAAGAACACGGTTGACAGTTGGTAGAATTGACTCAATAATTTCGTCTTTATGTGCTCATCGGTCAAGTCTTTCGGTGCTCGGAACACCCTACCATCGCCTAAAAATTTAGTGACTCTATGACGTGGGCAGGGCAGGTGCGTCGGAATTATAAGGCTCCTTAGGCCTTGCGATATCTCCATTTCAATGTCGGGCGCCTCGTCTCTTTACCGAGAACCTCATTCATTTACAAACTTTCGAACCTCTCGAACCAACATAGAGATTCATTCTGAGAAGATCGCGCAACTTTAACTCCTTTTGAGGGGATTCAGACATCGTTCACCAGTTGCATTTGTTTCTTGATAGCCAAAATGAGCTCAGGCGAACCCACCAGGGACGATGTGGTGAAGAAGCCAGATGTCGACGAAAAGAAAGATGCCAGCGACCCCGCTGACGGCGAAGAGCTTCGATTCACACCAGAAGAGGAGGAGGTAGGTCTATTCCTTTCCTGCCTTATGCCTCTCATATCTCGACGCTCATCACTCATTCTTTGACTCATATTAAGGTGCTTAGGCTAACCCGTACAGGCTTTAGTGAAAGAGTCAGACACGTTGAAACAAGAAGCAAACGCTTTATTCGCTTCTAAAGAGTATCAAGATGCTATCAATAGATACGACGACGCAATTAACTCGTGTCCCAAATATCTGCACTATCCTCGCGCAGTGATCTACAGCAATATCGCAGCTTGTCACATCCAGCTTGAGGACTGGAAGGAGGCCATCAAATCCGCGTCAGATTCTCTCAAAGCTTTGGAAAAGCTTGAACAGAATGACCCTCGACTGCAACATGACGGGAAAGAGGATGGCGAAGAAAAAGCCAAGAAGGAGGGGGATGATGTGGAAGAAGAGATCATCAGCCACGGGGCTTCGCGCGCAGCTCCAGCGCCCGAGTCAGTTAATCAAGAAGTCAAAAAGCTCGAGGCAAACATTCAACGAATTCGATGCAAAGCACTTATGAGGCGAGCTCGTGGCCGAACTGAGGCTGGCGGATGGCATAACCTTGCTGGCGCAGAAGAAGATTGCAAGGCTCTCGCCGCCAAACCGGAAAGCCTGGCTCCAGCCGATCTTCGAGTGGTCCAGAAGCAACTGAGAGAATTGCCCCCACGAGTAAAAGCTGCACAGGAGAAAGAAATGGGCGAGATGTGGGGAAAACTGAAAGATCTTGGAAACGGCATTCTGAAACCCTTTGGGTTGAGCACAAACAATTTCCAGATGGTCAAGGACGAGAACACTGGAGGTTACAGCATGAACTTCCAACCTGGAGGAAAGTCCCAATGAATGAAATACCCTCCAGGGGAAGGCGAAAGTTTTTTCTATCCGTCTATCAAGTCGAAACAAAACTCTAGTTCCTGCAACTTAGAGAAAAACAATAGATGTCCCGGCGCTGTCTATTTTGCCATACTCCAACAATAAACACTTACTATCCCGAACCATGGGTACGCGGCCCCTATAATGACGATGTATCGAAGGAATTCGACCGACTGGGTGGCTCATACCAATTCTGATATGGATGGTTAGGCAACTTGAAGTCGGCAAAGCTCAGTGGGTTGACCGACGTCTTCATCCCCACAGCGGACATTACTGGCGGTGTCGATAGCCTTGAGGGGGTCAAAGATGTTGAGGTTCTTCGCGTGATCGAAGCTCCTGGCTCATGGCTAGTTTCTGTTTTCGGACTCAAGGTGGGCATTTTCATGCATGGCCAGCCCCATCCTTTCTTGAGTTCCATTTCTATAGCACCCAAACGCCAGCCGTTTTTGTTGTTGATCCTTTCAAGAATCTCGAGAACTTCACTTTGCTCGCTAGGGTTGGTGAGTGCAGCAGCTGCGATTGCCAAACAACGAATTGCAATTATAGCGACCCCTTTGTCCGCGGTATGGGCAACGATACCACAGACCTGGTACGCATGGTGAAGTTGCAGGACACGCAGCCTCTCCGAAGACCTAAAAGACTCCGTTGGGTGTGTTTGTAGGAGGATACAATGAGCAGTGTGGAATAGGAGTTGTCCAATCGTCGCCTCTCGTTGGATCATCCTGAACACGAGTTATTGCAAAGCTCAGCTGTCAAGCTGTTGTCTGACCTACCAGATACGAGGAAACACAGAGTTTCCCGATGAGTCTCCTGCTTTCACATATCCAAATGGATGCATCACCCTCGGGCAGCGGGCGTTCCAACCGTCACAGAGCTTCTTAAGCTCATACCATTGCGACAGGCGGTTACCAACCCAGTTTTGCTCGGCCTGCGGGCTCATGTTGTCAAACTGGCCTGCAGTTGCACGAAAGTTCGTCACCTTTGCAACAACATACAATGCCCGGTGTACCCAGATCTGTTCGTCTCCGTCTTGGTTGTGGTGATGGTCGTCGGAGTCTGGAAAGTTGATACCCCATTCATCAGGGCTCCATGTTGTCTGCCAATTTGCTGCAAGACAGTTCAAAACTTCTATCCCAATATTCAACCAGAAGCAGGCAGACCCGATACCATTGCTTTTTGCGTCCCATCCACACTCTCGAACCAGTGCTCGAGACCCTGCTATGTGACTCATTCGGTGCGCAGGTTTCTCGGACATGATCTCGTATACGTTCAGCACAATTGCTGTTGTTGCACACTCGGCAGTGTTCCGATCGGGGTTTTGCAAACTCCTTAAGAGCTGTGTTGTTGCAGTGTTGTAATAGAACAGCGCTTTGTCGTGGTTCTCCTGGGACATCAAAGAAGCATGTTTCACACCACACGCAAGAAGGGCGTTGAAGAGCATGGTCGACCTAAGGGCATGATGCGGGATACTTCTGGCAAAGTATTTATCTCTATTGAATGAGTCCATCCAGATCGCAACATCATCAACAAAGACTTGCATATAGTGGACTTCCTCAGCAGAGGTGAGGATATCGCGGCCAATCAGCTCAATGTTTCGGACGGCCGAATGATGCATATGATCGTCTTCATGGGCGTGTTCATGCAGAGATCTCTCGTTACGAGGTGATGTTCCAAGATCTGGTAGAACCATTTTGTTGATATCTTCGACTGTCGCCTGCTGTGATAAAGGACGATTCCGCATCGCTACCAGTTGTTCTGGAAACGTCTCTGTCCTTGGGGTAACGGCCGAACGTGTCGATGAAGGCGGAGTTGCAATATTCGATACATCGCTCATAATTCCTTGCCCAGAATCGTTATGTTCAAGCTTAATCGCATCATTCGGCGGAGGTCTCGAGTTGTCTAAAGCTCTGGGTGTGGTGTTATCCCGTGTATAACTGAAATACTGCCGCGAACTGGGTTGGAACCGGTCAGTGGAAGGGCCTGCCTCCCTTGGATGATTCTCTGCCCCCAGAGGTATTCCTTCCTTTGAGTCGTGTCTATCTTGTAGTCCTGGAGAATATGGTGCATATCGACCAAGTCCGCCTCGGTATTCGGAGGCAATATCTCGCGATTCGTCTTGGAACTCGACTAGAAGTTCGATCAGCACAGTGTCTTTCATTGGGAGAGAGGAACTTATACCTGCCCAATCCTCTGGATGTGGTATAGCAGCAGGGCTGTGTAGGTTGATCTCAAGGAAGTTGAGACGCACGCCTCGTTTGCATTCACGGCCTCTTTTCCGACAATTCATACAATCAGGGACTGCTTCATCGCACTTGAGATGCCTCTCACGACATGTCAGACATCCTGTTCTAACTCTCCTTCCTTTAACCTGAGTGGGATTTGACGTGGACATGGAACTTTGCAGAGTCATCTCTCTGGAAGGCTCCGCCGGCATGTTTGTCGTAGCTTGACCAAGGCTCGGGGGTTCGGAGATTGGTGCCGTTGCCAGGTGTGCATGCTGATGGGACCCAAAGTCAAAGTAATCGAACTGAAGATTATCTTCCATCCCATACTGCCCTGGTGAATAGTCTTGCCACTCCGGAGGGAACGACATCGTCTGCTTTTGTTTGGAATCTTCATTTTGCATCGCCGCCTCGAAGCTGACACCAAGCCTGGCGATGTCATTGGGGCCTTTTCGAGCCGACACTATTGTCTACCTGGCTCTTCCGGAAGCCAGGTTAGTGATGTATATGATGCCTGTGATATGATATTTACTGACGTGGGCACGGTGGTTCTGGGGGTATGGTGTAGCGAAATAAGGCCAGGTGCTTTCTTGTCACATTTGAGGCTGGACAACTGGATACCCGCAATTCTCAACAACGTTCCAAATGTTCTAGAAAATTCAATCGGGACATGGAATGATTTCATAACTTGGGGTGCAGGTCACGGCTTCTGGACCGGTTTCCCTACCCCGGGCTCGGTATAAAAGACCGTCGCAGGTTCGGGATTGTCGTCGCGGGATCCACAGTCGGACTAGAGACAAGGAGCAAGAGGGCGGGGTGTGGTAACGAACGACTGAAGATAAGAGAATGAACCGGATGAAGCTTGATGAATATAAATTTAAGATACCATTGATTCCGGGCAGTGTCAAGCTTCTGAGCTTTAGTAACATCTCGGGATGCCCGCTAGAACCCGGGAGGTGCTGCACCATGATTATATGGCGAAACACCACGTAGCCAAACCAAGGTAAGCAAGTCAGTGGCCACGGACTTGTGCTCCGGCTGTCGTGCGAGTATCATCAGCCTCTTTATTCGGCTATGATTCGGACAGCAAGCTGGTATATACTGAGACCATTACACCGAATGGCGTTTGTGTTCAATCCCAGTTCTATCTTGTCTTATCCTCAAGAAAAGCAGGGAAGCCTTGACAATGGGAGAAGTCATGACGCCGGACAGATGGTTCGGTCCGGCAAGATGGCTTAGCTGTGCATTGAAACCTTCCATACAAGGAAGGTTATCTGTCATAGTAAGCAACACATCTTGCAGGAGATGTAGCCTTGAAACTGGCCTCTCAAGGATATAGTATCTGCCGCATAAGCTACGGATGCTGAGCTATAAGTGTACATTACACATGTGGCGCATAGGGTCGATGAAACTCGGCATGCATCCCATCCTAGTTGTCCTTTGCCCTGCATTGCCGGAGGCCGGAGTAAACGAGCCCTCGTATTAGGATCAATAATGAGCTTCCATCCATCCGCATCCTTCGCTTATTGAATCGCCTGCCAATATTGCTCGTGCGCCGCGATGTCTTTTCCTGCGGCAAGTACTCAGCCCATCAGACGATGTGCGATGCAGCCAAGCTACACGAATCAGTAGCACGGGTACGCCCGAATTATACAGCCAGTTTTTTGATGTGTTTGGTTTGATTGTAAGTGATAGGTACGACAATAGCCCGAAATAACTCGGGCTTGACAACCAATAGGGTGATGAAAGCTGTCTTTCAGCTACTTTCTGCATTGAATGCTGTCCTTGTGTCTGTTACAAAATGATTGATAGACGCGACATTCAAGAACCTTGATTATCATTCAAGATATTTGTCTTGTTGGCCAGGGCTTGCATGCAGGTATATCGTTAGCAGGGAGGCATTGTTCTACTTTAAGTAGCGGCTCCATCGGTCCGTCTAGGCGATGAAAGTGTTTATCGTGACTGTATGTAGAAATAATGTTTCGAAACCGCCAAGAAAAGAAACATGTAACTTTTATACTTTAGAACCAGGGTCCCGAATTAGTTGAAGAGAGTCTTGATGAAATGTGAAAGTGGAAGGTGAACGGCTCATCGGGTGAATGTTCCACAGCAGTCTCTCAGACTCTAACTAAATATTATCAACCCCAGCTTGTGGTAACCTTCAAATCCTTAACCATGACAACAAATTCCCACCAACGAAATGGACTCTTCAACTCCGACGCCCAAATCCATACTGCGTGGGCATAAGTCCCAGATCCATGCCGCAGCATTCGTCAGGTCAAATGAACGTCTCATCACAGCCGACGCAGACGGTTTTGTGGTGCTATGGGACCTCACAATAATGCGCGCACGAGCCGTCTGGCGCGCGCACGAAAAGGCTTTGTTAGGCGTCCGTGGCTGGGGCGACGACAAAATCATCACGTAATTTTCTCTTCCATGGTTAAAAATGAATAAAAATAATGGATTACTGACTCAAGAACTTAGACATGGTCGTGATATGAAACTCATAGTATGGAAGCTTGGCGAGGCAGCGGAGGAACATCTCAGCACAGCACTTCCTGTAGAAAATGTGCCAACACCCAGAGCCCAACCATGGATACTTCATTTACTCGAAGTGAACACCTTGAACTTTTGTGCTTTTGCTTTCTGTTCAAGTGTGCCTGGGCCTGTAGACGAAGCGTCTGAGGCTTTGATCGCCGTGCCAAATACTCTCAACTCAGACGCCGTATAACAACCCCCATCTCAGTTAAAATACCAGGGCTGACCAACTGTGACAGATTGATATTTATCATTTACCTTCACAACATCGAATCCATACCATAAAAGCTGGCGATAAGACGGGCATGGCTATGTGCCTTGCCCTTTTGCATCACGAGAACGCCCTCACGCTTGTTGCTGCTTTCGAGAACGGGTATGCGACTGTACAGCGACTTGGGAATGATGGCCGATGGGTTACGACATACAACTCGCAAGCTCATTCACAACCTGTGCTATCTCTGAGCGTTCACGACGACTCCTTCATCACATCTAGTGCCGACTCTATCGTTGCTAAGCACCCCATACCCACCGATTTATTCTTCCCACTCCAAGGCCCTGAGCCACCCCAGAGCACAGAACGTGTCGTCGAAATAATAGACGATGAACCCAAGGCAACATCGCTCCTATCCGCTGGTCTCAAAGCATCGTCATTTCAAACTCCCACGGGCCCTTCCAAGAAGGGCGTTGCGTGGAAAGATCCCATCAAAACCATCAACACCAAACACTCTGGACAGCAAAGTTTGGATATACGATCAGACGGGCGGATTTTTGCCACAGCAGGTTGGGATTCCAAAGTGCGTGTCTACTCTGTTAAGACCATGAAAGAACTCGCTGTGTTGAAATGGCATCAAGTTGGATGCTTTGCTGTCGCATTTGCTGATGTGAAGATATCAGACAAGGCAAAAGAGGAGAGTACAGCAACCGCACAACAAGAGGATGGGAACAAAGCTACAACAAGTCTAACAAAACGAACAACCTCTCTTGTCAAGGCAGGACTAAGCGTTAAAGAGCAACGTATAGAAACTGCACGGCAAACACACTGGATCGCTGCGGGAGCGAAGGACGGAAAGATTAGCTTATGGGATGTTTATTGAGCTAAGGATAACGCATTCATGTGGTAGCATTTGCGTTACTAAAGATGCTCTTAATGTTTCTTCTTGAAGCAAAACATGAGCCAACTGCCAAGCTCGAGCTTAGGGAAAGGGTGTTTTTATGGGTTGATAGACATCAGTCTCTTGGATTAGAAGGCCAAGCCTTATTTTAAGCAATCTGTTCAATAGCCAGAGCGAATCAGAAAGCAAGGGGGTAAAATAGACAGGAGCAGCAACGCCATAAATCAGCGTTCCTGCTAATCAGTTCTGTGTTCCTGAGTAATAGGTCTACTTTACACTGTTAGCATTTCGTAACCCAAACAATAGTCATGTAAACCCACCTTCATAACCCCAGCATCCTCTGGCCGCGTGCCGCATGTGCCTACGACCTGCTGTCAGCGAGACCAGCGTATAAATACAATAGGTTCTGCTGAGGCCCGCCTACCCTCATCAAGCGCGTGGCTGAATTGTTCCCTTTGGACAACTCGTACCATATCCGTAATATCCAGGCCGCAACTAGGGCATCGCGCAATTCAACACTCATCTCGGCTGTGATTACCAGACTCATGCTGGCTTTCTCATCTTCGACTTCCCTTGCTATCAACTCTCCCTGCGCATCTCGCCACTCGTATGCGACGCCTTTACTACGTGAAGAGGACGCTTCGTATAGCATACCCTGAGGCTCTAGCTTTCGATCGGCGCCCTTCACTGCGCGGTCGAATCGGAAACCCTTCTTCTGCCTTAAGAGATTACCAGAGCGGAAGTAAGAGACTCCGAAAGAGCACAGGGCTCGACGCGTAGCGGCTTCGGCATGGTAGGGGAACGTGGGGAACTCGGCGGCAGTTGGATGCTTGAGATCGAAGAGGTGGCGGTTTTTGAGAGCGACTTGAGGAAGACCGGCCGAGTTCTTGATGACCGAGTCGACACGCTCGACTTTCACGCTGCGATCATGGTCGTGGAGATAGCCGATAGAGTGGGAGAATTCATATGCCGGTGCTTGAGAGCCAGTAGATGAATAGATAAAGCGTCCTGAGATGTAGAATTTTGCCGCCTGAGCGAGGCCGGGTTTAGTAGTGGGGTTCCCAGAGGCCGCAGCGGGAGTAGGAGTGCTGAGCAGGGTATCATCGTAGGACGGTAGATCGAGGTCGGAATAATCGGGTGGTGGAAGATCGGTCATTGTGGAATATGATGATAATTGGCAATTGGGTATAATAGACTAAGAATAATAATGAATGATGGGAACAGACAACGAGAATATGCAAATGTCGCGTGCTGGTCATTCATTATCTATCTTGTTGGAACCTTTTGAACTACTATGACGTGTATCACAGCCAGTATTACCGAGCGGATACAGCAGCCACAGCCTCACTAGACCAGATGGTATTTACGGGCTGATACTGCTTCGCCTCATTATAAGGCTTAACAACGGCGTGTTCTCATTTTCAATACATGCTCCCTGGTATTCTCAAATTGCTAGATACGACAGTGATACGCCAAAACGCCTATCCAATAATCTTCCCTTGCCACCCCGCGTTATGTAGCTAACTATTCCTGAACCCTTGAATCTTCTGCTTACAGACGGGAACCCAAGTTGACGTGTACAGATTTAGTATTGCTATAAGCTTCAAGGCCAGCTTCACCGAGCTCACGGCCAATACCACTCTGCTTCACACCACCAAAGGGGATATAAGGCTCAGAGTCCTGAGTAGAGTTGATCCAAACCATACCAGCCTCAATCTCAGCAGCAACACGGTGGGCACGCTCGACGTCCTTTGTAAAGACAGCGGCACCGAGACCGTATGTTGTGTCGTTGGCGAGCTTGAGAGCCTCCTCTTCATCACTGAACTTGGTGATGACTACCACAGGGCCAAAGATTTCCTCACGGAAGACACGCATCTGGTGGTGGACGTCACCAAAGATAGTGGGCTGGATAAAGAAGCCCTTCTTGGAAGAATCGACAGGCTGTCCACCAGCGAGAAGAGTAGCACCCTCGGACTTTCCGATCTGGATATACTCAAGGATGCGGTCGTACTGTTGCTTTGAGACCTGGGGGCCCTGATATGTCTCGGAATCCCATTGGTGGCCGACCTTGCTAACTGTCTTGGTCGTCTCGATGAAGCGCTGGACGAACTCATCGTATACCTTGTCCTGAACCAACAGACGAGAAGTAGCTGTGCAGATTTGACCCTGATTGGACATGATACCCATATGTGACCACTTGACAGCCTCATCAAGGTCACTATCAGCAAAGACCAAAAGAGGTGATTTACCACCCGTCTCGAGGGTAATGTTCTTGAGAGTCTTGGAAGCCATCTCCATAATCTTAGCACCAGTAGCAGTTGATCCAGTAAAAGCAACCTTATCAACCAGAGGGTGCTGCACAAGAGCAGGTCCAGCCTCGCCTCCGTAGCCATTGAGAGCGTTGAAGACACCAGGGGGGAATCCAACTGCCTTGATAGCCTCGCCGAGAAGCAGGATGCTGAGAGGTGTTTGTTCAGCAGCCTTCATAACAATGGTATTACCGCATGCTAGCGCAGGGCCGATCTTCCAGGCGGCCATCGCAAGAGGGTAGTTCCAAGGGATGATCTGGGCGACAACACCAAGGGGTTGACGGAGAGTATACGCGAGCTTGTTCGGGTTTGCGGTGATCGTCTGCCCAGTGATCTTGTCTGCCCAACCTGAGTAATAACGAAGGGTATTAATAACTTCGACAACGTCGCCACCCTCGGCATCAGTGTAAATCTTGCCTGTAGAAAGGTCAGTGCGAATCGACCAACTTGTAACGTCTTCTACGTACCGTTGTCCCAGGCCTCTGAAGTAGCAAAGATCTTGGTACGCTCCTCAATGTAATCGGCGAGCTTGTTCATTAAAACACCTCGCTGGGGAGGAGGCAGCTTCTTCCATGAAGGGTTGTGGAAGGCATCGTAGGCTGCCTTGACGGCCTTGTCGACATCATCGGCATTGGCTGCGTGAACTGTAGCAATCTCCTTCTCGGTGCTGTTAAGGATATACTTGTTAGCTTACGATTTGAAGGCCGATAGAAGCTGACTTACGCAGGGTCGATAGATGTGATCTTCTGAGTCGACGATCCAGCAACGAACTCGTTGTTGATAAAGAGACCGGTCGGCTGTCTGTACTTGACACCGTTAGGGGCCTCGAGGTTGACATACAAGTCTGACATTGTGCTGTAGCGTTTCTGTGTTGCCGTGATAGATTGAGCGAGACGAGCAATTGGCAGTCGACTTTGAGATTGTGTCAAAGGTCGAAGAGGTACTGAATGGACTGAACGACAAAGACGAACAGATATGAACCTCGAAGCAACAGCAGCGCCTATCTTCTTATAGCTGCTTAGAGACATGGCTGAAGAGGGGTAGCTCAGAACCTCCAACTTGAGTTTAGCTATGTATCTGTACTGTATGTATGTACAACGTCGCCGCCCCCGCAATCAATTGTGTCAAGAGACGATACGGGGTTCCTTTAGAGAGCAATTGATTAGTCTTCTTTCTTTGCCGTTCGTTATCAAAGTCGAAAACATGTAATACTTTGCCTCTTTTCGGTAAAGGTCGCTGCGCCGGCGGGGACCGGCAAATGTTTGTCGATGCTCTCGTCCAGTTGCTGCAGTCCAACGTCATGAGGTCGCCTGTACCTTACCGTTCGAGTTTAGTAGGATTGCTGAATCTGGTAAAATCTGACGGAGCCGAGAGAGAGCTCCATGTCGTTATCATGGATCATGACAGCTCTTATCGATAACATGTGCCGAGGTCGTTGATCGAATCTGGTTGTGGTCAAGGGTAAGATGGGAAGGATAATTGGAAGATTAGAAGACGCGTTCCTTTGGTTCATGTGCATTATCATTCAGTGAGTAATTGTCTTCGTGCAAGACTTTTTTGTGCTGCGCACCCATCGTCACCTTCCCACACTACAGATCTAAAATGAGTTCTGGCTTACATCCTATGATCATGCCAACCATATTGCTTACTAGCTTGACTGAAGTGATTTATCTTTTATGACCTCAAACATTTTAAGGGTTTAACACAGTGACCGAACAAAAAGATGTGATCATTCCGAGAGCAGGGTTGTGGAAGTGCAGAATTGTACTCAGATGTTTGCGATGCTACTGAGGTTAGCGATATTTACATTGTTGTTGGATATGCGGCATCTCGCCCAGCTGCAATAGACACGATTAGGTTGAGCTTTAGTTATGGACAACATATTTGACGTGTAAAAACATGAGCCAACTAGCCGTGGAAGCTGGCACGGGCTCACGATATGGTCGAAGATCACACATGAAAGACGTATATGATATCGCGTCCGCAAGAGTACTTTACAAAAGTCACATAAAGGGGAGATGATTCATTGAGTTTTGAGGGTTTTATTGTTGAATAGTTCCATAATGTATTCTCCTTTCCATTCCATCTATTCCGACTCTTACTCCACCAACTGTGTCCACACCAGTCATACTCCTCTTCAACACTTCCCGCTTCATCCGGGACGGAAATACCACGTTCAGGTAACAGAGACGAGATGGCCTTGGGTCTCCTGCCTAAGTTAATACCACCCACCAGTGGGGCTCTTGTTTGATGGTAATGTCTTCTCCAAGTCAGCTCCGAACAGGAAGTGCTAAGGAGATGCAAGGGTAGGATAAAAAGAGAGGAATAGCATACCTGGAGAGCTGCTAGATGAAGCTGGTCATTGTGAAGAGCGTTGCCAGATCGTGGAAGCTTGTGAATGATTGGCTCAGCGACCTAGTGATAGTCAAAGTTCTGTCTTCCTCGACGTCATCCTCTGTGGTAAACTCGATTCCGACGAAGTGGCCGAAGGCATCAGAGTCAATAGCTCCACTGTGAAGCCCGTCGCTTTCAAGGACGGTGTCGTCCTCGAAGACGCCCTCACAACAATCCCAGCCAACATAGCCCTTGTTATTCCAGCGGATCATCCACTGAGTACTGATGTTGTTAGTGATTGTACTGAATCCCAACTTTGCATAGTGTAGTATCCGGAGTAAAGAGAAGTAAAAGATAGATGAGAAAGTAGATACTTACTTGTTGGGGCCCGCCGATATTTCTGGGAACCATGCAGTGGGCAGGGCTAGTAATGAATGTTGTTGAACTGCATGGTCCCCAAGACAGTGAACCTATGCAGACCCCCCTAAACTCAGCGGGTGGCATCGCGAGTTTAGGGTCATCCGAATGGATGGTGTAGAACAACTGTTGATGTTAGTCAGTGATGGTGAGTAATGTGTGCTTCTTACTGACCTTGGGACGATGGTGCTCGGCACTCCTTCGCCGGCCCAGTATCAGACCTACTACTAATGTAGAGGCCGAGAGAGATGTTGTAGGGTCTCTCACTAGGAGTTAGGATACTGGACCGGCGGAATGCCCTGTGCCTCGTGGTTGAGGCTGGGCGGGATGGCTCATAAGACAGAGAGGTGACTTCCTCCCCCTGGGCGAAGGAGGTTTTGATGGGGGAGGAAATATATGAGGAGGAGGAAAAAGCAGACGGGAGGGAGAGAAGTGGGATGTGTTTGTGTAGGTAATTTTGGCTGGGGGGCAACCAGCAGCTGTGAATGCACGCTTAGGGCGCTGGCCCTTTTTATTGCGCTGCCAACGGAAGAGCATCAACAATAAACAGATGACCGACGGTTGCTACGTAGGGTATTATGTATTGTGTAACAAGGGACCACGTGAACAAAGTGATCTGTAGCAAGTGGAAGCAGGTGGAAGCATAGTCTGGGCCCGGCCACGCCAACAGCACTACTCATGGATATCATTTCTCCTTAGTCATGCAGTCGAGTAGAATAGACTACTTGATATCATCTTGTATAGATATCTCAAAGAAATGTTTGAATCGCTCTTGTTTCCGTTTCTATTGCTTAGTTCCAGACATGAGGTTCGCTCAAGCCATATGAAGCAGATACTGTCAATACACTTACACCCATTTGCTCGTGCACATTTGATTCATATTGTTTGTTCATTATATCTAGTATTAGACTGTTTCTGAGCTGTTGCTGGTGTCGCGTTCTGCCTTGAACTGGCGTTGAGCAGAAATCCGTTTCATTGTATCCTGCCCCTGGCCCCTTGGTCGGGCTGCCACCACCTGTCACTTGCACAGCCCACAGAAAGCTCAGGGTATTTTGTTGAAGTAATCAACACAATAAAAATAATCATATTTGCGAGCCTCGTCCGTAAATTCTATAGTAATTGCACTAAAACCACCATCACCAAGGCGGAGGTCGGCTCAGGCGTAAATTCGTTATTCTATGCAAGCCCAGAACGAGACTTTTGTTGACCGTAAGAATGCCAAATCCGATTGTTACACCCAGAATCTAAGCATTCTAAAGTAAATGCTGCTATAATTTTCGCCACAAGACTCGATCATGTTAGCTTGTAGTATCCTAGAGTCTCAACGGGTCAGAGTAAGGCTCAGATACCCCCACCCCTTTTCCCGTCTGTACTCAAAGACATCCCTATGCTACAGACTACGGTAAGGCATAGTGTGTATATTGAAGCTTTGATCGATGATCAGTCGACAAATGGAGTAGATTCGCGTCCAGAGTCAGCCTATTGATGCATTGCCATGCGGTGCAGCCTACTGTCCCGCAACTACAGTGCGACAAGATGAAGAATGCTATGTGCGATCTTAACAAGACAATTGGACTTTCAGGCTATCGGGGTCGTTGATCTACTCTTTAAAAAAAGGATGTCGGGAGCTACATTTCGAAAAGATGTTGAAAAGAGGGCCGACCGAGTGTCGCTCTTTGGACTCGAAGAGGAATTTTCCATAGAGGCAGTAGTAGTCTGTATACTCCAGAAGTTAGCTCTTGGCTCTATTCGTGCTCCATCCCTTACTACATAGTAGTGTGAGCGTCGGGAGTCATCATAGCCACTCTATCTGGAATCCAGTCGGTCAACTTCGCGACTCAGCTTCGAGTATGACCCCCGAGGTACCTCGTCTGGCTTTCAGTGTTGAAATGAGAGGGACTATCGCTCTAGCTCATGGAAATTTGCCCGGGGATCATGCGTTGAGAGGAATAAAAGGTTTGGTACTCTCCACAGTGTTGGCATTTGTACTCGATGGTTCTGTTGTACGTAAATGTTGTTTGCGATCAACTACAGGTGCGTGCGTGCAAGTAATGCTGAAACTGTCGAGGAAGTGTTCGGGTTATCGTCGAGTCCCTGTCACAAAGAAAGGGACAGTCGGTTCTGAAAGATCTTGTTGTCTTGTTGATTTTCTATAGTCTGTAGAAGCCATTGTAGGTAATGAAGTAATGTCAGCTCAGTCGTAGTTGCAATCAGTGGTGAGCCCTGTATTCATTCAGGTCGAAAAATCTTGGCGTGCCAGATAAACTGATCGCAACATAGACCAGTAATGTATATCCGGCTTGATATCTTTCAAATCGTGACAATGAGAATTATTTTACACATTTTGTGGTGGAAGTTGAACGGGATCTGCCAGAATTGAGGGTAAGAAGGGTAAGTTTTCAATACTGTCATGGTGGTGGGAAAGTACGAAGGTGCGATTCAAGTCTCCCAGAAACATCATTCAGCTGATGTCGAACAAGGGTTTCTTTTTTGTTCTATGATTGCTCTAACTTTTCGCTCGCCATCATACTGTTCTATCATTGATTCCACAAAGAATGATCATCGAGTTAGTTGAGGTCGAAAACAGAACAAAGCAACGCCCTTTCAACCTCGCAGAATACGCACTGACCAACCTCTGCATAGTTCACTATTACTTTATCTATCAAGACCCGAGCCTTGCGATCCAGAATCAACCTACTCTGTCATGACAATTTAACCCTGTATGACAAATTCGTTGGCGTCCTTGCCTCATCATGAGAATAGAAGGCATCCAGAAACTGACCATCTCCACACTTTTCCCCAGACCCTCATCCACCCCAAAAGCCGTCGAAGCACCAAACCATACCATAAACAGCAATAAATCTGCAGCATCGGTTCCCGGTTTTTACGAAACCGGGATCTAATTCCCGTTCTTTTGAGTTTTACCGGAGCCGTTTGCTGTCTCCGGGCCGGTTGATCGACTTTGGACCGGAACCGAGATCCGGTCTGTACAGTCGAATTGGGCGGTTCTTTTGGTGACTTATAGCGGACAACACACGTCTTCTACCCTCCACTGCCCCGGCTTTACATATTCATGGGGTCCTTTCCTTCATCATGACTGGCCTTGACTCAAACGAAATCGACCTTTATGGACACAATGCGACGGCTTAAGCATACTCGACCCGGTTTTCTAGCGCGTCCATGTGACGTTTTGTTAAGAGCTGTCGTGGATCCTCGACTTTTTATTTACTCGCGAGACATCCGTTGACCGGAAGCTCTCTTTCCTTCTCTTGTTCTCTTCATCTTTCCATTCTTTGATCTTTTGTTTCACTACTTGAGCGCATTTCTCCTGTTATCTTAGTTATCCTTTTGAAACGAAACAATCATCATCATGGCCGAAAACTACCACAAGGAGGTCATTTCTGGCGTATGTTGCCCCTCAGTCATGATCTCGACTGCCCCTCGTCAAGAGCTTTGATTGCTAACATGAGACGCTCAATAGCTCAAGGACAAGAGCCTTTTCATCCAGGATGCCTTCATTGACGGCCAATGGGTTGCCAAGGAGAACAAGTTTGATGTTTTTGGTTAGTAACGCTTCATCATGAGTACAGTAATGCCATTGACAAGCTAACCCTATCTTAGAGCCTTCTACTGCCACTGTCCTCGGTCAAGTCGCCAACTGCGCCCTCGAGGACTTCCAAACTGCCATCAAGAGCGCCGACGTCGCCCAGACAAAGTACTTTGATAGCACAACTGGCGCCAGCCGAGGTGCTCTGTTGAGGAAGTGGTACGACTTGGTTCTCGCCAACCAAGAGGATCGTATGTAACATGTATGAACACTCGCTTCAACATAATACTAACAAGGATATCTAGTCGCAAAGATCCTTTCTCTCGAAAACGGAAAGACCTACTCTGAGGCTCTCGGAGAGGTCATGTACTCTGCCAGCTTCATCTCTTGGTTCGCCGAGGAAGCTACACGATCTTACGGCGTCACAATCCCCTCTTCAGCTCCTCATACGACACTCATGACGGTCCGGGAGCCTGTTGGTGTCTGCGGCATCATCACCCCCTGGAACTTCCCCGCCGCCATGATCACCCGAAAGATCGCTCCCGCTCTGGCCGCTGGATGCTCCGTCGTCATCAAGCCCCCTTCCGAGACTCCTTACTCCGCTCTCGCTTTCACCAAGCTCGCCATTGAGGCTGGTCTTCCTCCTGCTACTATCCAGGTCCTGCCCACTCGCGACCGTCAAGCTGCTACCGAGCTTGCTACCAACCCTCTCGTCAAGAAGATCTCTTTCACTGGCTCCACTGGTGTTGGCAAGTATCTTGCTAAGCTTGCTGCCGGAACACTGAAGAAGCTCAGCCTTGAACTCGGTGGTAACGCTCCTTTCATTGTCTTTGAGGACGCCGACCTCGACCTTGCTGCTGAGGGCGCCATGTTCTGCAAGTTCCGATGCTCTGGACAGACTTGTGTCTGGTAAGTCAAATTGCACCATAATTATAATCACATTACTAACACTCAACAGCGCCAACCGACTTTATGTCCAGAAGAGCGTTGCAAAGGAGTTCACTGCCAAGCTTGTCGAGAAGGTTAACGCTCTCAAGATGGGCGGCGGTCTCGACAAGACCACCACCCAAGGACCTCTCGTCAACAAGTCCGCCGTCGACAAGGTCAAGGAGCACATTGCCGATGCCACATCCAAGGGCGCCAAGGTCGCTACCGGCGGCTCTACCCCCGACAGCCCCGGTTTCTTCCACCAACCCACAGTCCTTACTGGCGTGACACAAGAGATGGCTGTCGCCAAGGACGAGACTTTCGGTCCCCTGGCCCCTATCTTCGAGTTCGACACAGAGGAGGACGCCATCCGTCTGGCCAACGACACCGAGTTCGGTCTTGCCGGATACTTCTTCTCCAAGGACATCAGCCGTGTTATGCGTGTTGCCCACAAGATGCAAGTCGGTATGGTTGGTGCCAACACAGGCAAGATCAGTGCTGCTGAGGCTCCTTTCGGTGGTGTCAAGGAGAGCGGTTACGGAAAGGAGGGCAGTCTGTACGGTATGGCTGAGTACCAAAACATCAAGTCCATCACCATTGGCAACCTCAACATCTAGAGTGTGAGTTGCATGACGAGGAACGAGAGAAGATGCGAAAGAAAAAAATGGAGGAGTTTGTCTATTTAGCCATGATCAATAATGACGAGGCGAAAGGTCTCATAGGATAACGATTGGGATCAGTACTATATACGGTCCCCAAAATACAAAACAGTAAAATTGCTTTAATTGTTGCCATATTTCCTCTGTTCTAAACGCTGGATATCTTTACACAAAAGATTATTTGATCTGCACCTGTGCGTTTTCCCTCCTCGTGATGGTAGTGATTCTAGACACTACTAACTGATTGCATGGGTATTTGGTAACTCATGTAATACACCAGCTTATAGACAGTTATGCGATAGCTTTGGCTCGGAACCACCAGAGCCTTTCTATGTGTCACCAGTAACCAACGAGGTTCCATAGCGACATATTTTAACGGCTATCTTTATTCTCCCCGCATGTTGGTCTCTAAGAAGAACTCATTCAGAAAATGATTGTCTTCGATCTCGATCCTGGACATCCCATTGGCTCCATTCCTATGCTATGGTTAAATTATTCGCTTCTATTCAGCCTACCCTGCATAAGCTGCCTTGAAGCATCGCTCGCATCATTGGATTACACCAAATCATTGCATGAGAACGAAACACCGTCTCTGAATAGCCGTCAGACGTACTCTTGACTTTTCGCATTTCTCGCCGAAATTTGGGTATTTCTTGACTGGCTTCCCATCGAGCATTGAACTAACCCCAGACTCAGACTTCTATCCTTCCTCATCGCAACACAACGATACACCATCATGACTATCAATCATACAAACACCGAGTTTCTCTCGCAACAAGACCAAGAACGAACTTTCAAACAATCAACTACCCCTTTGCTAGATACATTTGAATCGCTTTGTTCCCAAAACGCTACCAACGAAGAGTACCCACTCGCAGAGGACATCCAGTGCAACGTCCCCATCTACAATCTTGCCGAGTACTCAACCTTGACTGAAGACCAAAAGTCTGCTCTTCAGGATGAATGGTACAAGGTCCTTCTGTACGGACCTGGTGTTTTCGTCACTGCCAATCTCTACGAAGACCTGGACGTGATCAATAAATCAACAGCGGCCTTTGGCGACATCATCAAAAAAGAAAGTGAGAGCGCAAAAACAGCCGGCGACCATTTCGCTAGTGCTGGCAAGAATGATCGAATCTGGAACTCGTTCAGTAAGCACGGCCTCCAAGATCCTGAGTCTTTCTTCCGATACTTCTCAAACCCTTACCTCGACCTCATTTTTGCTTCATGGCTTGGTCCCGGATACCGCATCACAACTCAAGTCAACAACGTTCGGCCTGGAGGACAACCACAGGTTTCCCACCGCGACTATCATCTGGGTTTCATGTCCGCAGAAAGTTGTGGAAGATATCCTCGAGCTATGCAAGTTGCTAGCCAGTGTTTGACTCTACAAGGCGCTGTGGCACATGTCGACATGCCTCTCGAGAGCGGCCCAACAAGGCTATTACCCTTCAGCCAAGCCTTTGCTCCTGGGTATATGGCGTACCGCCTTCCCGAGTTTAACCAATTCTTTCTGGACAACTATATCTCACTCCCACTGAAGAAAGGCGATGGCTTATGGTTCAACCCAGCCCTGTTTCATGCAGCAGGCGAGAACAAATCTGTGGATGTCAATCGGCTTGTGAACCTCTTTCAGATAAGCAGTGCTTTTGGAAAACCAATGGAGACAGTTGATGCGCTACCCTTGGTGGAGAGTACATGGGATGTTTTGTCCTCCTCCTACAAGGAACACGGGCTGAGCGACGAGATTGAAATGTTCGTCTCTGCTGTTGGAGAAGGTTATCCTTTCCCGACCAATCTTGACAATAACCCACCGAAGAGCGAAAACATGGCTCCCGATTCGGAACAAAATGTTATCAGAGATGCCTTAGTAAAGGGGAAGACCACGGCAGAGATTTTGGTTGCTCTTGCAGAGTTTCGGACAAAGATCAAAGCTTAGATGCATCAAAAGAGGGTACAAATGTCAACACAAGCTAGTTCGCCTGTTATATTAATATTACTATCATACAGTACTTATACAGGTACTAGTGCTGCCTACGTGAAGTTTTACACTATAGGGCTCGTTCGAATGAAGATAGACTTGACAGTCTTCTTTAGATGTCCGCGGAAGCTGTCAAATGTGACTGGGTCGTGACCCTCTAGCCATCGACAACTGACCGAGATGGAATCCTTTTCAAACCGCACAGACACCCTAAAACCAAAGACGCACTCTGCTGTCTCAGAATTGGCATCTTGTACCTCTCCTCTCTGCTTCATTCTCCGCCAAGCTCGTGCCCAGACACGACCGGCTGCTCGGCCAGTACCCTCCAGTCTATCAGCGTCCCATTCCCAGGTGATCAAGTCAAGCTTCCCAAGCTCAGTGCGGAGTTGGTCTGCGAATTCGCTGACGGAGCCACGAAAAGGTAAATCCGCAACCATTTCTTCTGTAATCTCGGGTTGATCACTATTGGGAAATGTCGCCCCAGCGATGCGAGCAAGTTCTTGACTTGGCCTCATGCTTCCAAAGCTCCACGCAACAGCCCAGCGTTTTGTCTTGCTTCCCTGAATAAATTCCGTCACAGCGTAGTTGTCGATTTTATTCTCTTTCAGCTTACGCACAAATGCGAGTAGGCTCGTGCGGAAGCCGAACATGGATGTGTACCACTGCACGCGCTCTTGAAGGACGAGAGACTCTTTGAGCATACGCCCAACAAATGCGACTTCACCACCTTCAATCACCATCTCGACTTTGGCGCCTGTGCAAGCCGTAAAGGGTGGGAATGCTTTTTTCTCGGCGCTTTCAACAAGCTCTTGCTCGGATTTGTAAAAGGGAGGGTTACACATTGTGAATGCGATACGGTGAACATTCAGATCATCTAGTGGGATGAGACTGTCTGTGTTTTCCCGCTGAACAACGTTGATCCTCTCGTCAAGATTGTTCAAAGTCACGTTTTTGCGAGCATACTCGAGACTTTTGGGGTCGATGTCTGTTTTTGTTAGTTGAAAGTTGATTGTGGCGACCGGATGGTTTACCTGTAGCGATAAAGTTCCAAGTATTGCGCTCTGTGCAACCCAGCAGCGGGTAGATACAACTTGCGCCAGTGCCTATATCACAGCCAACAACATCCCGAGCTTGCTTTTCGTATGAAGAAGTGTCAAGAAGACCCTTCAACCAAAGTATGTAGTTGTTTCGATTGGTGACCTATAAGACGCGTTAGATATGAAGACGCGTCAAAGTAGTAGCAGAAACTTACAGGTGGGCACAGTCGGTCATTGGGAAGCTCAAGCTGCAATCCAAAGTCGATCTTGAGAAGTGTTTTTGTCAACTGCATAACACATTCTGGATCGTTGAAGAAGTCAGTCTTGTGCTGATTCCATCTAGTGTTATATTAGCTCGGCTTGTCAAGTCTGATTATGGGAGACTTACAATCGTGCAAAGTCTGCATCTTGGAGAGCAAGCTGTTGGAAATCGGGTGCTTTGGCATATAGTTCAGCGTAGTGACGATCTCGAGCTACATCATCCTTCGCCGGGCCTGTCAGGGTACTGTTCGTGGCTGTTGGTCGGCTCGTATCACCATTGTCGACAGGGTGTCTGTAGCCCGCAAGGTCTTGCGAAGCTTTCCTCTTTTCACCCATCTTTGACGGCTGAGAGTGATGAGTGATGAAATTGTACGGTACTAAGTGCGCATCCTCACACTTTCCCTGGTAGGTCTGTGTAAATTTTGACGTCGATTAATCTTTGAGAGGTTGATGAAAATGATGAGTTTGCTCAGGGCAGTCACGGTGCACGTAAGAACCTATTATGTGAATATAGATAGGCACTGAAAGGCCTTGTAATTTAGCGACACTTTAGAAGTCGCAACCTCGGAACAATCATGTTGTCCATCATCGAAAACAATCTCATCAAGGGGTGCATTATATTCAAACAAAGACCCAAATACACTAAGGAAATATACATTCATATTCTTGACAATCATGAACAAAACAAATGAAATCGCGTCGGCGTCGTTGAAATCGTGTCATCGTCTTATGTACGGCATTCCACTCTGAATCTCATCAATCATTACCACAGAAGAACCCTCCATCGCCAGCCCTCAAGAGTCTTCATGTCCTTGTCATCAATATCCGGGTCGCCTTGCTCGATTCTTGAAGCAAGCTTCTTGATTCGCTTCTGTACAGTTCGGGCGACACGGATAGACACCTCGTTGGAAAACACAAACAGCACGGCAAACACGAGGAAGGCCAGCTTGGCGAAGCGGCCTTTGCCAAGTATGCCGCTCTTGATATGATCGAGAAGACCCTTTGACTTTTGAAAGGCATACTCTGTGTCGTTGGCTGCTAATTGAGAATCTTCGTCGTCTTCGTTTCGGCGCCAGAAGCGGCGGATCATGGGAATAAAAGTGGCACTATTTGGTCAGTTAGCCCTTAAAAAAGGTCAGTTCAGAGGGCTAAACACTTACATGGCTCCTCCGACGATCCATCTTCGCCAGCGATGGTTTTCGGCTTCTTTGGCGATACTACGCACCTCACTTTGCAAAACCCTCAAGTCATTCAAGACAAAAGTCGTCTGATTGCGAAGACGAGTTTCAAGCTCATAAGCGGACATGGAAGCATCACCACTTCGTCGCTGGCGCTGCAAGGTTATGTATTCTCGCAGATTGAACTGGCAATTCGTTCGGAGTTCCCGAAGCTCTCCCAAGTCAGCCGGGATGTTAGCAGGTACCATCTGATGAGGCGGCTTGATTGCGCTGGCCATGGTCCCGGGATGATTGGGGAGATAGGACTCAGATACCGGGCGCATTGGGAGATCATTGGGTCCAGTCTGAGGGCCGCTGACAGGAGGATAATTCTGAGGGTTATACTGCGATTCAAACTGTTGAGGGTTGTAGCCTGGTCGGTAGTAGTCCTGAGCATTGAAGTTTTGAGTGCCAAACTGCTGAGATCCGTACTGAGCTTCAGGGCCTGGATATGACTTTGCTCTCTCTGGGCCTCGCTCATACCCACGATCGCGATCAGCACGATCACGTTCGCGCTCCCGGTCTCGCGTAGGAGAAGGACTGCGGACGGGTTGAGGATCCAGAGATCGAAGAGGCGACTTGTTTGACTTGCGAGATTCATCCATGATGGGCGCTTATTCTCAGCAGAGACAGAACAAAGATGTCAATGGCAGTGTTACCTAACAAGGGGATGATATTGAGGCCCAAAGATGATCGCAAAAGGAGAGGCGAAAATTTAGCTTAAAGTATTCAGGTAAGAAAAAAGTAGACTATTACCCTTTCATGCATGTGCGTGCTGGCTTTATCGGCGAGAGAGAGGCTGGGCTGAATAAAAGAGGCCAGCCCATGACGCTCAGACGAGCAAGGATAGGCATAGGTTGGGCGCGCATGTGGGGTGATGAATGGAATAACGAGGTTGGGGGAGACGGAAGACGGGTCAGAATAGGGACTGGAGTGAGATATGCAACAAGTGAGTGATATTATTAGCAACTACTGAAAGCTAAATAGGCTATTCCTTTTCTCTTTTCGTCGTTTCTGTTCCTGATGGCAGCTGACTTGACTAATATCCTAATGCTCTATACATGCGGTGTGCCATCCCATCAATACCCTCGACAGGCAATGCACGTCTCATGTCTCGTAAAAGCTGATCCTGGACCTCAGGGTCGAACCGTTCCCAGATTCTACAGACCTGTCGCGTCAAATCTGGTCGTCCAGTGCGGAAAATGCCGGCAAAGGCTTCAAAGAGAATAGTCGTCTCATCCCAACCCAGAATGTTGTGAACATCACGGATGAGGCCTTCGAAAAAGTCTAGAATCTCGACCAAAAGCATGTCTGAACATCCTAGTCCTCGCTCATTGTCGAGTACCACGCACAGGGCATGCATCATGCCGGCCCAGCGAGTTACGGCATAGTCGCGAGCTGGGTCGTCTTCGATTTCCAGCTCAGCGACACCAAACATGTCAATTACACCAGTTCGTGAAAAGTCTCGAAGGTGGCGAAACAGAAAGTGCAATGCCTGGTGGATGATGTGCGGCGGATGTAGCGCCATGTCTTGAGGCATGAAGAAGCTCCCCAACCTGAGGGTTCCTCTTCTTACTGCATTTCTTGTCCGGGGCAAGAACGCGAATAACAAGTTCTGGTCAATGCTGAATCGTTCTCCGACTTGTCCAAATCTGCCACCCTGAGCTTCGAGATCGTACAATTGGACGATGATGTTGTCCTGTCTTCTATCCTGGCCTCTTGCTTCAAAATCGGGTGCTGGATTGGCATCTCGTCGCGGAGGTTGGGATCTAGGCAGTGGGTCAACATGCTCTCTCGTGTCTGTGACAGAGGGATCAGAGTCAGGCTGAGCAAGGCCGTATATCGCTCGAGTTGTGGCGTCGTAGGTCATATTGCGAAACATGGCCGCATGAAGTCCACGACGTCTTGTGCGAGATCGTGTGCTAGTTTGCTCACGAACATAATTCTGTCCTGACATGCTATTGGAATCAATAGTTTCGACCAAGGTAAAGTACATAATAGCTATAAGAAATTCTATGATGTTATGGGCATCTTATAGTTGCCGGGCTTCTCTTGTCCCGTCAAGTTTGTTCATGTTGATTGCCATGTATACCTACCCAGCTACACAAAAAGCAAGCAAGCCAAGCAAAGTAAGGTCATGCCACGCCACAAGTTTAGATGAACCATCAAACACAAACCGCGTTTCCTCAAACACTCACAATATTAATGATTGCTATTTATCACATGAGTCGGTTATAAACTTTGGTTGGTAACTCGAATTTGGACGTGACGGTACAGGGTGATCCTGTACAGGATATGCTTCGTTTTTCATCGACACAACCACAACTCAATTACTTAAAGAGGTTTCCTTTTAATTGATACCACCTAACATCATCAGTTCCGAAGCATGGCTTGGTGTTTCTATCAAGTCTGGCGGCCGACCATCGCGATACCTGAAGTCTCAGGCATAAGAATTAGGCGTCTAGACGAATCAGCAGGTCTGGGAGAGACATTCCCCCACCAATTTCCGACTTCCAGTCTTTCGTTCTTTCACTCTCTCTTTTCTTCCCAAATACGAGACAAGGCATCTAGTCCGCCGTTTCTACCGAATACATCCAAATATCACTTTGCTATACAAAATATACCTCTTTTATTCTATTGAGATAATCAATTTCTATCAATTCCTCTTGCTCTCGCTCAGTTACCCTCTGTAAGCTGTGTAGCTTCTTGTTAGTGTCCGCGTCAATGTTCTGCTTGAGATCTCACTCTATTTCAATGGGAAAGGCTACTTGGGGGTTTACGGTTGCCTTACATAAAGGCTCACCCAGACGAGTATAAGTATCTCGTCCTCCCCCTCTTATGTCCTGAATTTCGGTACGCTCAATATCACTCCTCTCCTCCTCCTCATCCTTCTTATACCGTTCAATTCAACTCATCCAGACCATCCTGGCTCTCAGCCTAAGACCACTTATTCGTCTTCTGTGTTTTTGATATATATCTGTGTCGTCCCGTTCGCCATCAAAGCCCTTCCCTTGCCCCTAGTATCGTCCCATTTTTGTCCCAGCTGCCCATCATGAACGACCTACCTTCGGCTTTTGCTGCTGATGTTGGCCATAATGTCGAATATAAAATTCGCGACCTTGGTACCCGTTCCGTTACTCTCTTCCCTACTCAAGCTCAAGTCACGCGTGAGATCAAGAATGTCCCTCTAAAGGTTAGTCAAGCGTATATGGCAGATGCATATCTCTTCGCTCACACCACGTTAGCCCGGTATCAATGAAATATCGATTGTTGGTTTAAGCCCTACTATTGACAAACACTCTGTCATGGTGGAAGGCAGCGGGGCTGCTACAATTACTGGTATCAGCGTCGAGTTTCTTCCTAACCGTGAAATCTTTGACGAAGTCTACCCTGACTCTGACGAGGATGAATCTGAGAGCGAAGATGGTAAAGATGATGATCAGCTTCCAGACGTCTCTCAAGACCAGACCCTTCTGGGAGTCAAGATGAAGCTCATTGAGCTCAGAGACGAACAACAGAGGGCCAGGGAAATCGTCGGCAATGCTGATAACCGTATCAAAATTCTCGACGTGTATTCACATTCCCTTGAGAAAAAAGAAGGCATCAACATTAGTGAGATGCTCGAAGTCTACAGGACAGAGCACATGAAAGCTTTCAAAGAACGCTTGATTGGTGTGCAGCAGGAAAGAGAAGTCACGGAAGCTATTAACAACGCCATAAAAGAACAATTGCGCCTGACCAAGCTTGCAGAGAAGGCTCGAGCGAAAGAATCAAAAACAAAATCCAAAATTCAGAAGGCTGTCAAGAAGAAGCAGGAGCAGCGCATGAAACGACTCGAGGAGCAACGCAAGGAAAAGAAACGCATCCGTGAAGAGCGTGCTCGTTGCTGGCCTCAATGCTGCTACACTGTACACATTCAGCTCGAGGTAAATTCCTCTTACACACCAGCCTCGTCTCGCCGAGAGTCAGTGTCTAGCGAGATTGAGCTGGTCCAACGGCCTCGAAGCAAGACGATTGATATAGAACAAACGTCCTCGTGCGATCTGGTTCTGTCGTATGTGACCGACTCCGCTTTCTGGACACCGAGTTACAACATGCAATTGTCAACCGTGACTTCCACGGGTGTTCTTTGCTTTGATGCTAGTATTCACAATACCACATCTGAGACCTGGGAGAACTGTAAGATCACCCTATCCACCTCTCAGGCCACATCCTCGAGTCTCGACGAGTCCAATCCTATCCTAGCACCCTGGCGAATCAAGCTGGGTAAACGGGGATCGGCATCTAGCTCTAGTGGTGTTCTTGAAAGCAGTGCAGAGCGAATGCAGCAGACCTCCTGGCGCAACAAGAATATGGTGACGCGACCGCCAAAGGACCACTTCAAAAGAGAAATGTTTGGTCTCACTCCCGATCTAGGTGGCCATGCCCTATCGGATTACCAAATGCAGCTGATGCTACTCGAGCAGCAGAACCAAAAGAGGATGATGATGGCCAGACAGGAGAACAGCTCTTTGCCCCCAGCACCTTGGGAACAACTACGTGCGCAACAACAGGCGATGCAGCAGCAACAGATGCAGCGGCAACAACAAGCGATGCAACAGAAACAACGGGCGACACAACAGCAACTGCATCAGGTGCGGCAACAACAGGTGCAGCCGATGCCGAGCTCGCAGGGGATTTCCCCGCCTTCTGGTGTTCAAACACAGCAACCGCAGGAAATGCAGCAATTCATGCAATTTCAGGGCGATGGATTGCATGATTTCGACTTTGACGCGTTTTTGTTTGACGAGGACCCAAAGAAACCGGAACCTCAACCATCTCTCGAGTTCCAGGACTCCCTTGTTGAAGAGACAGGCTTCACAACAACGTTCGATCTACCCGGTCTCAAAACCCTGGTCCCCAAGTTCACCGTTTCAAAGCAACGCGTTGCTCGTCTTCATTTCTCCAACGTATTTTTCAGCCATACTGTCGTGGCAAAGTACCATCCAGCAGCCTATCTCAAGGCCAAGCTCGAAAATAGCAGCAAACTTACGCTTCTACATGGACCAGCCAGCTTGATGCTTGATGGGAGCTTCATGGGACAGACCAAGGTTCCTCGATGCAGCCCTGGTGAGAAGTTTACTCTCAGTTTGGGTGTGGACTCTTCGATCAGAATCGTGTATCCCAAGCCTGATGTTCGGAGAAGCACGAGTGGCATGTTCAATAAGGAAGACAGTTCTGTCTATGTCCGTACTGTCACGGTGCATAACACTCGTGTTACTGCCGGAAAACGAGTCAATGTGCTTGTTTTGGATCAGATTCCAGTTTCCCAGGACGATCACCTGCGTGTTGAGATGTCGAGCCCTCGTGGACTCACAGTCGAAGGGCCTAGTCAGCCAGCTGGGGCTCCTGGACGTGACTCGGTAGAGGATAAGGATTGGGGCAAAGCGACAGCATCTCTGAGGAAGTATGGACAGGTCTCATGGGATGTTGCTTTGAATCCGGGCAAGTCTGTCAAGTTACGCCTTGAGTATTCGGTTTCGATGCCAAGTGGTGATGCTGCGAATGAGTGTTGATTCGGAAGAATCACATTTTGATAGTGGCGATGCAGCGCCAATTATTGCAGGGCGATGGCATATGATGTGGAGGGAGCTGGATTAATATCGACACTGGGAAGAATGAACTACGTGGCCTGTTCAGCACATTTTACTAAAGGTTGCTTGTTGTGTGCAATTCTCGTTGTTTCAATTTCCTCGAGGCTCACTGTTTATGATACGGTTTCTGTGGATTACTTATATAGATGCAGTCTGTTTTTATCTGGCTTGATATAGTCACCAGTATTGACAGGTTTTATCCGTCTTATGCGGACGTGTGTGAATAACTTAATGTGAGGCTGTAGTACTTCAGCGATGACAGATTGTTCATCGCTGACAATGAATGCTTCTATTGTCTTTCTCCTTACCCGCTGCTCGTGTAACATATGTCGAGTCACTACGGACCATTCCATGAAAACATCCAAGAATGAAGCTTGACAGACTCGACGATTTGATCAACCCTGCTCCAATACTGCCTTGACTCATTGCCGATGGAGTCGGATGAGTCTTACACCTGAACGACTTACCCTGGACAGCTAGAACAGGGAACTCTGGGATTGAATACAAACACCGGAATCAATGCTATTGAGTCATGAGGCGAACAAAAATTAATGGAGAAAACAAATACAGTATAAAGAAGATCTAGTGATAATGATTCTTCCTCCTTACATTTGCGTATAACTGCATTTGATGCCCCCACCTCAGGGGCAGGTATTTTGACCTCTAAACTGCCCCTCCATTTGAGTCAGGTGATCCGATCAATTGCCCCTCCCCCTCCTTCTTGGGCTATCAACGCTGATAAAAAAAATCCACCATTGAGCCCAACAAGACCGAACGAATAACACAACGCTACAGAACGCAAAGATGTTGGACATTGAGGATTTCATTGAGGAGCGCGGCGGAAACCCCGAGAAGATTCGGGATAGTCAGCGTCGCCGACATGCTCCTGTAGAGCTCGTTGACGAGGTTATTGCCCTTTGGCAAGATGCGCGAAAGAGTGAGTCACGGAACAATTTCATAATCGATTTAAAGAATAAAAACTAACTTCTTCCAAGCCCAGTACGGCGTCACTCAGATCGGTACACAAATAAATGGTGTCCAAAAGGAGATTGGACTTAAGAAGAGGGCTAAGGAGGATGCGACCGACCTGCTCAAGCAGAAGGAGGAGTTGACAGAGAAGAAGAAGGTCCAGGAGGAGCTCGCTGCGGCCAAGAACGCTGAGCTCAAGGTCAAGGCCAAGCTCGTCGGAAACTACGTCCACGACTCCGTACACGTCAGCGAGAACGAGGACAACAACACCATCGAGAGAACCTGGGCGCCCGAGACCTTTGACAAGACCAAGCAAGCCGCTCTCTCCCACCACGATGTGCTCCTGCGACTTGGAGGATACGACCCAGTCCGAGGTGTCAAGCTAGTAGGCCACCGAGGTTACTGCCTGACTGGCTACGGAATGTTCTTGTGAGTTGGGTAGCGAGGAAGATAACGGCATTATTCTAACATTGACAGGAACCTGGCCCTTGTTAACTATGCTACCTCTTTCCTCTTCCACAAGGGTAGGTGATGCTCGAGTTTTTGCCAACTATTATTTGCTGACGATTTTGCGCGCAGGCTACACCCCTAACCAGCCCCCTTTCATGCTCAACCGCGACCAGATGGCCAAGACCGCCCAGCTCTCTCAGTTCGACGAGGAGCTGTACCGTGTCTCTGAAGGCCCTACACCCTCCGAGTCTGACCGATACCTGATCGCCACCAGCGAGCAGCCCCTTTCCGCCCTCCACGCCGAAGAGTGGATTCAGCCTGCCGAGCTTCCCATCAAGTACTGTGGTTACAGCACTTGCTTCCGAAAGGAGGCTGGTAGCCACGGCCGTGATGCTTGGGGTGTGTTCCGTGTTCACCAGTTCGAGAAGGTCGAGCAGTTCGTTCTTTGTGGTCCCGATGACAGCTGGGACCAGTTTGACCAGATGATGGCCAACTCTGAGGAGTTCTACAAGTCTCTTGGTCTCCCCTACCAGGTTGTTGGCATCGTAACTGGCGCGCTGAACAACGCTGCTGCCAAGAAGTACGATTTGGAAGCATGGTTCCCCTTCCAGAAGGAGTACAAGGAGCTTGTTTCATGCTCCAACTGCACAGACTACCAGACAAGAGAGCTCGAGATTCGTCACGGTGCCAAGAAGGGCAAGCAGATTGTTGGTGGTGGAAAGAAGGAATACGTCCATGCTCTGAACGCTGTAAGTCTTCTATCTATATCTCTGTTTGTGTCGACAGATATGCTAATTGGAGTTTCCAGACACTCTGTGCTACTGAGCGAACACTCTGCTGTATTCTTGAGAACTACCAGACCGAGGAGGGTCTCATTGTTCCCGAGGTGCTGCGAAAGTACATCCCGGGTGAGCCCGAGTTCCTTCCTTTCGTCAAGGAAGCCTCCAAGGAGGCCGAGAAGGTCGAGAAGAAGGAGAAGACCCTCCCTGTGCGAGAGAAGGCATAAACGAAATCACTTGGTAAATGATATGCGATGATATAGAGGAAGAAAAAAGTCGGCACTTTTGTTGATATAGTGTATGACGAATTGATGGAAGAAATGAATAAAGCATAAAGATAACTGGATTGCGCTACTGTATTTGCACGACTATGGTGAGTTGTGTTTCACACAATGAACAAGCCGGGACAAAACAAAGCTACATGCTACAAAACGCCGTCGGAAAATGGATGACAGAATATCGAAGAATTAAGCTCGATACGGAGTACATGTTGTAGAATTGGCCAGCATGTAGCACCGCGTACTCGGTCTCGCGAGCAGTGTAAGTGTCAACAATACACCACCAGGTCTTTATAGGAATATTATATTTAATTCTAATGTTCTTTTGGCTTTCAAGACACGACCAGTCCTTCTCGACATGTTTAGTATCTTCAAATACAAGGCCGACCTGTCCAGACAGGTCGATAACTCGATAAAGGACGAAGTTCCTCCGTAACAACTTACTTTCCATCGAGATGAACCCATGCGTGATAGCTCAACTACCCGGAAAGATCTGAAGCTTCGCGTATGTTTCAGGAAATGAAGAAACAGGAAGTACAAATATTTCCATCTCAACCAGAGGGATTGGGTGCTTTGGTTCTCCGATTCTCTGATTCCACAGGTACACTGATCATTTGTAGAACAGCGTTACTCACCATGAGACAAAGAACAGATTGTACACGATGGCTGACATTAGACTCCAAGATTGACACATAGACCTCGAGACTGCAGAAAATTAATATCACTTTCCCAGGAGACAGAATACTTTGATTGCTCCATGGTTATTTGTTCTACTTATTCTGCAACCCCCTTGACAGGCCACAAAATCCTGCTTAGCTATAAACGCACAGCAGTTTCTTTCTCCCCCCTACCACTTCAATATCACGAGCTCGCAGCTCGACACTGGCAAATACAGTCAATCACTCCTCAACCTTTGCTTTGCCCTACATATAATGTAGCCGAATGTTCACTGTGCGCCAGGCCCTACGGAGATCAAGCATACGAATGCTGGGCCTGCAGCAGCGCCATGCAGCGTCGTGATGCTTCAGCTAGGACTTCGCTCTGGGCCTCTACATATGGACCTGCAAGTTGTAGAGGTTGCAGATCATGAGGCTGGTCAGCATCGTCGATGACCGATCCAAAAGAAGAACAGGCGTGCGCCCACTTTTGAACGATACGTTTGGCACAAGCTTCCAAAAGTGCGCAGTTGTATGTCCGGATGCGGACTCGCTCTGCGTGATCGTATCGCAGCATCGCCTGTGTACGAATGGTAATCTCGGTCTGACCTTCATCAAGACAAACGTAACGGGGGTTGATAGCTACATTGCGGCTGTCACACCAAAACCAATCTACATCTCCCATCTCGTGGTTGATGTTAAGGCCGAAGTAAACAGGGCTGCATGCTCGACGTTCAGGATCCTGTCTTTTGTTGGCCTTGATTTGTCGGGTACTAAGTGGGTGCTCCTCCGAGAGGGTTCCAACTTGTAGACGTGTTTTTTTGGACGATCGGTCATGAAGAACGGGGTTGGTGGGTGTGGGCGATGCCGAGGTCCAACCATCGAAAATACCGAACAGAAATCGTTCAAAGTCTCCCATGGTGGCAGTGGTTTGCATGATGGATGCGAGACCATACAACTCTTCCGGTGTCAGGTCATCGCCACCAGTGATGGTAGTTCCAGCGTGACGGTGGTCACGAAACGGGAGGGCATGTTGGATTACATCTTGGGACAGTGGACTGTCGCGGGCATGTCCGTAGGGATGGACTCCTCGCATTGTTTATGCCCGGCCTTGTCCAGGGTCATGCAGCTCATAGGCTGGCTCACCCTCGTCCTCATCGGGAATAATGATAGGGTTGTTTGCGGCCATCGTAGCAGGTCCTAGAGTATATCAGTAATGACTCACTACCAGACTTCAGACTTGCCTTACGGTGATTTGTTTAGTGATAGCAAAATGTGAGCTGATTTGCGAGGGAGATATACAATAAAATGATTGCTGGGGCAAGAGGAAACTCGATGAATGGATCGCGCAGAATAATTTAGGCAGCTAAAGGGTTGTCAGTGATGCGCAGTGATGGCCGTGGTCAAACAACCACCTGAGTGTTTGCTTGCGGAGAAGGGTTTGTAAATTTATCTAATCACAGAGCTTGGCTATGGCGTAGGAAAGATGGAATTTGTGTTATTCTATTAGGCAAGGCCAAATATCAGTTTGGACTGGGAAAAACGTAAACTGAATTATTACTCGATATCTTCTCGGTACTAAGGACTCCCACCTCAACGCCTTCCGTAGTAGTATGTTTCCTTCGCAGTGCCCCCTAAAACAAAATTGGCTACTCGTGTCTGCAAATGGAACATAACGACTCTCTGAAGTTGAAAAAAAAAGAGTAAAGCAGAACCCTTTATCTTATAGATACTTGCAAGGCCGTCTCCTATTCTCATAAACACACTTAGACCTGTCCTTCCTGCAGCAATTGCATGCACTATTTACCCTTAAAGCTCCCTTAACCCCAGTTGAGTTTATGGCCTGCAATTTTGAATATTAGATATCATCTTCATTACCTCGCTTGAAAACCACCCGTAGCTTCGTTCATGTAGTGTTCGTCAACTCTAGACACCCCCACCCATGAATGCAGCCAAGTCGTCCAAATCAAGAAGTTGTCGTTCGAAAGCCTGGCATAGCTCGGGCGCTGTCATGTCCTGACTTGTGGTCTGCCCATCCTGAGGAGGCACGATTCCATTTGCCATTTCCGGACTGGTCTGTTTGATACCAGGCATGCCGCTGGGACCATGTGAAGTGTTTGACGGAGGAGGTGAAGTTGTAGGAGTAGATACTCCTCCTGAGCCCCCGTTGATAGTGGCGATGCCAGGTCGCCGAGCAAGCACAACTGGAGGCTCACTGTCGCCGCGCACCGACTCCGAAACGGAGCGGTTGGGACCTTGACCTGAAACGCTGCCTGAGCGGTTGGTTTGATCGTAGTCCATCGCGTCAGGATTTGTGTCGGCGTTGGAAGAAATCTCGTCCTTGATGCCGCCCGCGCCATGTGACGCTGAGCCATGGCGCAGAGAACTGCTGCCATTAGCAGCCGCAGCATCATTGTTGAGTACACGTTGCATAACGGTAAGGTGTCGCAACCAACTGCCCATCAAAGGCCAGTTTTCGGTCCCATCACTCATAAATCGTAGACCGTCCTTGACAATGTGTGCGGCTGTTTCGACAGCATTAGGGGGCGTAAGGCCCTTGAGAGACAGGTAGGCTACAGTAGCACTGGCGGTGAAGGCAGAGAAGAGCATAAATATCGGGAAACAAGGTGAGTGATCCTTCTCGGAGCCAGCCTCAACAGCAGTGAGCAGTGAGATTGTACCATGGCAGGATGTAAAGAGGCGATCAATGATATCGTGGCATCGAGAATTGAGTCGGAACGATTCCAGGTTGAAGTTGGGAGCTGTTACCTCCTGCAACAGACGTCTTCGGTGAACAAAGACCGTAGCGCAATGAAGAAGGCAATGGAGCATGGCAAAAGTATAACCAGAGCCCATCGTCATATGAAGGTTAATCTGGCCGGGCTTATCCACGAACTGCATCGGCAAAGTTGCCCGGAGACCCTCGATCTTTGCGACCAAATCACTACAGTCCTCCTCGCGGAAGCTTGCGAGTGTAGTAGTGGTAAGCATTGCGACAACGTCGCGCCAGACGGTCGAAGCCAGGACAATGTAACCAAACTCGCCAATCTCGGATGGGGGTTGACCGGGTGGAACGGCGTTAGGGTCGAGCTGCTGACGCAGAGTCTTGACAAATACAGCATTGCCGAATGCAAAGTTGATGTCCGAACAGGGCAAAGAGACGTCTGCAGTGTCATGGGGGGACAGTGCAGAGTATCGACCGGGAGTGCTCGTCAGAAGGCAATCCAGTATGTAGATGAGCCAGACTGTACGACGAAGGGATTCATCGCGTAGGAAGAGGTCGGCATCTGGGGATGGATGGTGGCTGTTCAAAATCCTGTACATCTGAACCATGCGCGCAGCCTGACCCAAGTAGATGTAGGCTCTGACAGCATTGCGTGAACCCCATTCGTGGATAATGATCAAGCACAATGCTTGAATATCAACGAGGTTAGGATGGTCTAGGTTTTGGTTGATAAGAGTCATGGCTTTGGCCGCGAATGTCTCGGCAGCCTGTGTAGGTCCTCCATAGCGGCGAATAAGACTTGGTGAGCTCCTACACGTCGATGTTAGCGATATATTCGTGACTTTGGCTAATATCGAGGTTGGCAACGTGAAGCATCACGACATTTAACAGTGGGGATGCGGGTATTGTGGGAAGATTTGACTCGGGAATCCTCGGCTCAAACCCGGACAGCAAAATATCCAGGAATTGGCACAGGCTCAGATTCGGTGATGGTAGCACCGATCGGTGTGGAGCCATGCGCCGGGCGGATGGGCGAGTCAGAACCACGCGGGAAATGAGACGACGGTCGGCGTAACAAACGAGACCAGCCAAAGCAATCAGGAAGGAAATTGGGCAGCAGGGTTCGGAACTGGTGACGTACCGGGCTGCGCAGGTCAAAAGACCATAAACCAGGGCAGCGTCCAAGGACGCGCTCTTTAGCTGTTGAACAAAGGAGGGCTTGTGAAACGCAACGCAAGCCGGGAAGGTCTTCGACACAACGCGCTCGCATTCAGCAATGAGTTCAGGCGTCAATCTGATAGAGGTTTCGTTAGCAAAAGTCTTCTTGATAGCCGGTCAAAATGTCAACTAGGGGGTGGCACGGCCCGTCTCACTCCACTCGTTGGCAGCGCAGCTGTTTGAGTGAGAGTGAGAACTTGGCCAAGGTAAATTTCGGGGGCACGCCGTAAACCGACGGCGATAATGTGGGGCTCTAGGACGGACACGAGTTTGAGGAGTCAAGCCCTTGCGAATCGGGAGGAATAACGAAACAGACGCGGTGATGAACGAATGGTAAGAAGGCGAGGGACGATCAGACCAAGAGCCGTTTTTGGGTGGCCGGCGGTTAGGACGAAAAGACTGAGGGGCAGGCTGAAGCCTGAAGCGCGAGAGTCTGATGATGAGACGAGTGAAGCGAGTCTGCCGATCCACCCGGGGTAGAGAAGAGCAGAGAACGATGTCCGCCAAACCGCTTGGAAGGCGACCGTGACAATGGGTTACTGTCAAATAGAAAGTAATATGAAAATGGGTGATTATAACCCGCAACTTACTTGTCGGAACCCGTCTGAGCGTGACGCGTTGGAGCAGCACCCACGACAGGCTGTCTCTCAGCAGTAGGTGCCGCGACAGTAGGAACATTGTCGCGGGGGCGATGAGGATGGCTGGCATGTCGCGCTGGGCTTCCTCCTCCGTGATGCTGAAGGCTCTCAGATGGTAGATAGCAATCATGCATTCCCTTCGAGCAATTCTTGCAAGGCGGTCTCCCATTCTCATAAACACACTTAGTCTTGCCCTTTCTGCAGCGAACGCTTCTTGGAATCAGCATATCAGCAAAAATACAGACATAGATAAACTTACCAGGCTCCTCCCGCCCTAAGCGGAAGCCTAGCCCCTGATGAGCTCATGGCTTGCAATTTTGAGTGTCAGTATTCGGATAATGTTATAGCTGGCGGGACACTTCCAATCCTGGGGAAAACAGAAATGGCTTTGTCAGTAGTGCTCCAGTGTGCCGGTGTTCGGATGATGTTATAGCTGGCGAAACACTTTCAATGTTGTTGAAAAGAGAAGTGGCCTTGATAGTAAGCCCCAGAGGTGCAACGATAGAATGCGAAAGAGAGGTTTGAAGAAGAAAACCTGGTGGAGATTTTCCCTTTCTCTTCCCGGCGCGCCGTGCTCGGGGTAGGAGCGACCGCGGGCTCTCGCCTTCCGTTCCATCGGCGGTACGTACCAACTTCACTGTTAAATTTAGTACCGACCTGTAGCCTACTAGGTTCTCTTCATTCACTCATTTCCGTATTTCCTCACCTCATCGTAATAAAACATTATCATCGAGCTTCTCAACAAGACCTTTCACTCAAACACCACCCAAACTTACGAGGCAATACCCGATGGTTCTCTTTTTTGCTGACTGAGAGTCGCAAGATGTATTGCCTATCAAGCAACCCTCCTCAAAATACCAGAGTCCAGACTCAATACTGGAGTGAAGGCATGAGTCTGAGAAGACAATCCAAACGCTGGAAATTATCGAGAGGTTTTATCTATTGCTACCATTTTATCCTATCCCCCGGACGCTGAAGACACGAAATGCATTGGTTGATGCAACCGCAGCAGGGCAGCACTTCTACGAGGCTTTTTGTTCTTGGTTGCTGGCAATATTGTCGTACATAAAACGGGGGCGCTCCCGGTATGTCCGAGGGTTTACTTCATTCACCGCCGTCGTCTTCCCTCCGAACGCTTCACAGTGTGCACGAACAGACCAGCTCCAGCCCCTCAGCCTACCTATAAACCAAGGAACGGAAGAGACGAGAGGTGGGGTAATACCGGCGGTCACGGGGGCTTATCCTTCTTTGCCCTCAGCAATTGCCGGTGTTTCTCCCAGGAACAATATCGGACAATGCACACTGGAGTAGGTAGTCAAAACGCCTGCTACGTCGTTGTCAATCACCTGCACCTACAGCAATCAAATCTCAAAACTTGTGAAGCTCGCTCTCGTGCTACCTTCAAACACGAGCGTAAAATCCAATTCTGCGATGCTACAGAGTGGCTTGAATAGCCGCCTCCGCCTCTGCGGTGGATTAATCTTTCATGCTTGTGTATTCGCCTCTTCGCAGCCGCTATCTGGATGCTATTCGTTCCGGCCCGGCAAATAAGAGTCCGAAAGAGGGGCTATCGGCGTCGTCCGCTGATTTTCTCTGCGCTCTTTTCTCCTCCCCTCCCAGCCGCTCCGTACGGACCGTTTTCAGAGGGTTACATTATGCAAGCATTTCCTTTCTTCTGGAATTCCCTCTTTCTCGCCCAAATACAAATTTGGAAATCTGTACAAATCACTTCACCCTCGCTTATGATTATTGGCATATCTTGTGTCACTTTGGGACGGATGGTCAGGACATGGTCCAGGTCTTGACGGAACTGCATCCTTACCTCCGCCCGGTGCCATGTCCTTCTTAAAAAGGAGAAAACTGTGGGGCCGTTTCCGTTTTGAAAACAGTGTTTGTTGAAACACGGCGACACGGTACCGTGTTTTCCACTAGAATCACCGGTATCCATGGAATGCAACTGTGAAGTTGTTTTGTAGCAGCAGTCTATGTTTCCCTGACGATTGATAAGACTTGACCATAGTAACCTTTCGGCAATCTGCCAGCAATGTCGATAAATTAGATCATTGCAATGTTATGTATTAACCACAAGTATAGATAATGCCTTAAAGGATCAGGGGCTGGCGGGCTTAAGACAAGCGTACTGTCCGAGATCTGCAGCAGCGGCCAGCTCGTTAAGAACAGGCGCGGGAATGCCACACCATGTCAAGCAGACGAAATAATTAATGTAAGTAGAGAAATGAAACTCGCAGCAGAACATATCGACATAAACAACCCATCACTTTTGCGATTCAGCGTCCTTTTGACTATCTTTTTAACTATGTCTGCTACAGTTCGCCCCCAATAAATTTCCAATTTTTTTTTTCCAACTTGCCTGGCTGCCTTGTTCTGTCGCTTCTCAAAGTGTTAGATTCACATCAGCCATTGCAATATATAAGACGCCACCAACCAATTCTCAGCACGTCTATAACTGTAGTCTTTTTCTGTATAGTGATATCGATAACTCTTGTCTATTTACACACTATTTTAAACCACCACAGCAGAAGCATAGAAAACAACACCAGTTGATATAACATCTGTTAGCTGATAGGGATTTGAACGGAGGCTAGAAGGGAAGCAAATACTTCATGAAGTCGATACTGAGTAATAAACCATTGATCAATATCGACTAGAGCGACGCCGACTCAGGTACTCAGATATATAACAAAGAGGGTATTAACAACAATTATTGGAGCAAAGGGAAGAGCATATTCTCATAGGCTTCTACAGCTCAGCAGTCCACCAGCAGCAATTTCAACAGGCTATCATGCCCAGCACGTTGTTAGTACATTATTCTCACGTCAACAATCAAGCGCCAGACCGGGTTGCAAAGACCACATATAACAAGAGTCTTCAACAACGAATTCATCTTTTTCAATGCGGCTAAATGTGACAGCGAAGAAGGTAACTCAAGTAAATGTCCCTAACACCGACATCGGCGACTGCATAGGCATCTCCCCTCTCCTCATTCTCCAGCGATTGCTAATATCTACCAGCTCCTTACAGCCTTCGACAGCCCACGACCACTTTGTGAGAAAGCCAGGTGTAGCCTCCCAGCTCTGTATATCGTGTGGCTCACCCCAAATGATGAGACCATTTCGCCCGGCCGTGAGCTCATCTGCGTCTATGTAATTATCTGATAAGAGGGCTGGTGACTGCTCCAGTTCGAGGCCATGGGAAGAGAAGCTAAAGGGAGTACCTCGCTGCCATGGAGCCGCTGTATAGCTCATGAGATCGCCAACGAGGTCTTGCCATAGTTCCCAGCTGTCGAAACGGCCTTCGCGCCGAATAAGATTGTCGCGAACGCGAGCAAAAGGAATAATGTTGACCCAAGGGAAGTGATGCTGAGTTAGCTGCAGCGGGGTAGGGACAAGGGAGGAAGGGATGTTTGGGGAGGGAGGATAACGAGTTGTGTCGTCTAAGCAAGGGCCAAAAACAGGACATGTCATCGGGTCCAAAGATATAGTGTTCAGAGTGCGTTTGTTGGAAATAAAGGCACGGAAGACATTGTAATGGATGAGATGGAGGAGATGATCGGAAGGGAGGGGAAAGTAGAGATTAAAGGACTGTGGTGTTGAGGCGACTGTTACGATTTGGTCGAGCTGAGATACGGCGGGTAGTGACTCTTGGAAGACGGTGACGGTGGTATCCTCATTAGTGGAGGAAAGCGTCCGATTGTATATGGTCGTTTTTGTGTCTTTCTCTTGAGAGATACTATCAATCTCGTCGAAGCGCCATCGTAAGACCTCAAATGGATTCATGTCCCTATTTATCTCGGTGCCTGGACCCTTGAGTCGTTGTCCTAAAGGAGTTCATGAGCTTTCGTGTAAATGGGACCAGGGGAACGACTCACGACGTGCTCTTTGGTTCTTCCGGTTCTGGAGCTTTCTTCGCTGTTTGCTATCCTCGGACACGACAGAATTAGGAGCATAGAGTCCCCCCATTTTGATCTGCATTCTGTATTCTTCCGGCCTTGAGTTAGAATGAGGAGGAGTAAAGAGAACTGACCGACGAAGTCCTCGTCTTCACTTAAGCCCCGAGACATTCCTCCTGCGTTAGTGCAGTAAACCAACTGTAAGTTTCCGCAAGCTAGACTTAATTAGGACAAAATGTCATCAGTTCCACAATGCTCGTTTCGATGACAGGGCGGGTTAGGCCGAAAAGGGCAGGAATGTCATCAATTAACTACACCATTTACAGGGGTTCCTTAAACATCTTCTGAAGTTAACGACAAGACGGCTTTCTCTTATTATTATCTCTGTAGTTAAATGGTGATTTGTAATTAATTTTTTCGAGTATAGTTCTACAACAGATGTTCTGTCTAAGTAAATTGCAAGCATGTTGCAGTAGTTGAAAACATGGAGGCAAACAGTATAAAGGTCTTATAAGTCCCAGAACGAATTAACAATTCCTCAGTATCGTCAATACATCATGTCCCACATTATACAAACAAACCTTTTCAGGCGAATCAACTCTTCAGTCATCTATTTATCATGTCTCGCTACACTGCCGTCCACGTCAAGCCGGAAGGCCCAGGTGATGGTCGCCCTACAGCCCTTCAAATCATCCAAGATGAGGGTGTTAAGGGCAAGCTCCAGGGCCAAGTCTTCGTTATCACTGGTACCTCCTCTGGTATTGGAATCGAAACTGTACGTGCCATCGCTGCTACTGGCGCTACCCTTTATTTGACAGCCCGGGATCTCGACAAGGCCAAGTCCGCGCTTGATGGCATCTTTGATCCCTCCCATATGGAGCTCTTCGAGATGGATCAAGGATCTCTTTCCTCTGTACGCGCAGCCGCCACTGCTATTCTGGAAAAGACCTCGAAGATCCACTGCCTTATCAACAATGCTGGTATCATGGCCATCCCTGACCTTCGCTTTACCGCTGATGGCTATGAGCTTCAGTTCGGCACAAATCACCTCTCTCACTTCCTCCTCTTCATGCTACTGAAACCTGCGCTACTTGCTAATGCTTCTTCTGCCCTGCCCTCTCGGGTTGTCAACGTGTCCTCCTCTGGTCATAATCTACATGGCATCAATGATACCGATAACTACTCGTTCGAGCGCGGTGACTACGATCCCAACGCTGCTTACGGCCAGTCCAAGACAGCAAATATCTACATGGCCAACGAAATTGAGCGCCGTTATGGTGCACATCATTTGCACGCAACTAGTCTTCATCCAGGTATCATTGCCACTGCGTTGACCAGGCACATGCCCCCAGACGCTTTTGCGGGGATGGATCACATCGTGCCATTGATGAAGAGCATCGAGCAAGGTGCTGCAACCACTGTGTGGGCGGCAGTCGGAGATTTATGGAAACATAGGGGCGGCAAGTACCTTGCCGACTGCGATGTGGCGAAGCCAGGATCTGGAGGAGAGGACAAGTTGATCACGTCTACATATGCTGCTTACGCCTATGATGCCGAGAGAGAGGGTAGACTTTGGAGGGACTCGCTCAAACTCGTGGGGGTTGATGAGGAGCAGTAGTAGTTAAAGAGCCGCATTTACGACTCATGTACCAGCGAGTTCCCTAACAGAGGCCTAGACATGGCGGTATAAGCAGACCTAGGACGTGGTGGGCGGTAGTTTCATAGAGGCTTCTTGATAGGACGTCCTCACGTTTTGGCCGATTCCTTAGTTGATACGACCCCGCCAGTGCCAATCCACTGCACCGGTCTTATAGTTAAGAATAAATTCAAAGAATGCAGGCTGGTCAGCCCGACGTTCATCCTATGTGTCCATTATTACGCGCAACCGGTGGGTGGTCCCTTGCTAGGACTCCAACCTGTACGCGGGTATGAGTAAACTGAAGTTCTGGGATCGTACAATCAAGGGGTATCGGTTGCATAATACTCCAGCGATTAAAAATGTTGAATAGAAATCGCTCAAAGTTATGCACCGTAGCAATTGTGTCCTGAGTGCAAGTTTTGACTACTGACAATTAAATCTTCTGGTGATGATGACTGCTAAAGTTTATCTTATTTGGCCTCTTTCGGCCCTCTGTCCGCGAGGGCCTTGGTTAGGAGCTCAAATACATCTTCGCTTTCACTGAATTTGTCATCGAGTTATTTTGGCGATTTTAAGTGTCCTGATTGAGCTGACTGTTTCTTGGTTTAAGTTGAAGTAAAGAATCTATGTCCGGAGGTTATCCTTGCCCTTATTAAGACCACTGGCCTTGATAAGACCTTGCCCTCTATAATATAAAGGCGAGTGGTTATCCTCTATAGGCCAAGCTCGATTCTGTCATAAGTACCTCTTGATTAAGCACTCGCCTTCTTTGCTTCCTCCAAATCACTTCGAATCTGCACCATCTTAAACATCTCCTTTGTAGCCATCACCACGCAATGCCTCCTGCGCGCTATATCAACCACAGGCCCGCGAATCTTTGCACCAAAATCATCTCCAGCTAGCAGTCGGCGGTCAACCAGAGGCGTCTTGTAGAAATATAAGACTTCGATGACCTCGTCAGTCATGTCCAGCCAGAATGTCGACCCCCTACCTGAGCTACATAGTCTCTTGAACAAAATGGGAATGGACAAAGGCTTTATTTCAGCGAACTCAAAGAGCATGGCAAGCACCACAACTGTGGGGATAAATTTCCCTCATGAAGGCTGCCGTGTTATAAAGGGTCCGGACATGATTATATTCGAAAAGTATCACCTCCAGTGAAGAGCCAAAAACAGCAGCAGTAGCAGCGGTGGGATTATGCCATCCCGGAGCCTTGTATCTGCCTACACTTTGAAATTCTCCAAATCAAGGTCAGTCATAGGGATTTATAGAGGCTCGCCGTAGTAGCTGCTTATATTCCGATCTCACTTACAGACTTACCTGACGTCGTCCCGCTCAGAGCCTTGGAGGGAATATCAACAAAACAACGGCAACAAGATGACGGATATTCTTGCAGAGTAACACAGACACCACCGCAACCATACCCATCAAACATGGCTTCCAACATTTAATACTCACATTAACCTTGACCGGCACATCCATGGCAATGACTCAATTCCGTGTAGCTAAGATATTTCGTCCCACCATTTGGAACGCTTCCTTTGCCACACTAAACCTGGCCTATGAAACGGTTAGTATAATCAGTGAGGCCTTCAGCCGACAGATAACTTCAGTACGAACTATCATACAATTCCTGTTAGCTGAGTTTTCTCTGATGTCTATATTGGAAACTGTGATATCTGACCTCTTGTCCTGCTCGATTTCGCATACCGCCACACATCCAAGTAATACACTCCATATAATGCAGGCAGGCTCTAAACTATTAGTAAATGCCGGAGGAAACGCCGGCAGGGGCATCAGCAAAGAATACATACAGGAGCTTGCGGGCCAGCGGGACGAGGTGCCGGCGTCACGTTTATAATGATTACAATATTATTTCAAGTTCCTTGCTGCAAGACTTTCAGCATCAACCAGATCCGACAAGTCGCCTTATATATAATCTCAAACACCTACAGGACCAGCATTATAATAACTCGCGTAATTCTTTCGCCTGTAGTAAGTCGCTTGCTAGTATCAAACGGCTTACAAAAAAGACAAGTGCCCCAGGCATGATCTCTTTTCTCACAAGGGGATGATTACTCTTCTTAAGCGCCGGAGATCTGACCATCAAAGAGCTTCACTATTTCGATGATTTGGTTAAAGGGCCGTACCTGAATACCGTGATAATACGAATAACATCACGGAACGAATGAGACAACATTTGATGGGCTGTCGGCCAAGGGCGACAACGTGATCCCTGTTCGACTTGGCATGTGCCTCGATAGCTTCGAATTTGACTCTCTAAATGGATGGGTAGTCGATCAGTTGTACCTGGTCGAGGTCAGCGAAGCTGCTTGTCTCGTCTTTCCATTTCACGCTGAGGCCGGATTTTCCAGTGACGGATATGGTGCAAAATGCTTTGTTGCCCGGCTATTTGGCTTTCATCCGCTTAGCTGATAGTCCTTCACCATGTTCGGCTGTACGCTTCTTGGATTTGGGTCCAAGATCGAGGTGGATAGTGACAGAATCGTGACCATCATCCAAGCGGGCGTATCTGGGGCTAAAGCCTGCATTCTTCTTGTCCGCCAGGCCCAATCTACGATACCCGTCTCATAATTGAGACCAAGGCCAAAGTACACGGGTTGGCCGGGACGTCGCTCGGGCTTTTGTTCATTAGCTCCGGACTTGACTTGCGCAGCGCTAAAGGGATGGTCTTCCTGGAGTACGCCAACTTTGATATGTGTGTCCTTGAACAGACATTCAGGTAGCAGTGGGAATTCAGGGAGAGGTTCGTTTGACCGCCACCCGTCAAAGATGTTGACCAAAAAGCGTTGAAAGTCTGCCATAGTCATAGTTGTACCGGTAGCTGCCGAGAGATCGTACATTAGAGTCGATAACGCACATAGTTCAGAAGCGTGAGGTTTTCAGGAATGGCAATAGTGATGTTGGGCCCCCGATTTCTGCTATATTGCAGTCTTTCTCGGATTGCAGCATTAGACAGATTGACTTGGTCGTCACGCTGGCGCCTTGGTGCCAGTGCTGGTTGATGCCAGTATGCCCGTGCTGGAGGCGGAATTTCGTTCTCGTTGTCTTCATCGATAACGATGATGTGATCTGCCATTATCACGTTTCTGCAAAAAGTATTAGTAGTAACTCAATTAAATGCTCAAGACTTAGCGTTGCTGTAATAGTCAATGTCTTGGTATAGTAATATACCTTTCACTAATAGCTAGGTAGGTAGGGATTAGCATTAGTATCTTGTCAACGACTACAGCATGAACTGTGATACCACGTACAGTACAAGTAATTATGCAAATAATACACCAACGGTGTCATATAATCGGTATGTATAAGCCGCGACGGGGAAGCCAAGGCTGCATAAGAATAGAAACGCGTTGTAGTCGCTCGAAGGTATAGAATAATAAAGCAGTTGGTTGGATATAAAATGATGATAAAGGAATACAAAGATATAGAAGTTAAGGAAGGTATAATATAGCGAGGTAAGGCGAAGAGAGATAGGTAAGAGGAGGAGGAGGAGGAGGAGGAAAATGCCATTAGCCAATACTGGAGAGGGAGGATTTTATGAACATTTGTATCATTTTAGCATCTGCGGTATAAACACGAAATTAGGCAATTTGGTAGGTCCATTTAGTGCATCAAGCATAAAATACAAATCAATCACCAATTTGTGAGTTTATACAGTTTGCAGCAATCTAAGCCAAAACGACAGTTTCTAGAAGAAGTTTGGAATACTCAGGAAGATTTTGTATTTTAGATACATTCATGCTTAGATGGATGGTGTGACAGTCATCGACGGATTGGCTCAAACTCAAACAGTGCTCAGGGTGTCAGAAAGGCTGGCCGTTGGACACAAGAGACGAAATTAGCAGGTGACTTTATGCTATTTAGATCATACTTCTTAGGTTGTTTGTTTTTATACCCAAAGACTCATGGCGTTTCTGCTGTACCTACTAGACAGTCTGGACTAAAGGGGGTCTGCGGGCGTAAAGGACAGCCTTATTTGAGAGAGGGATTTCCTGGGGAAATAAGCTTGTGTAAACTAAACTTGTTGGATGGATGGCTCGTTGACAGTATGTATTGGAAAGGTGATGCTGATGTCTGGTGATGTTTGCGAATGACTGGATTGTTCGTGTTACCAAGTGATGACATGATTTCCATTGTTGGTACTATAGAGTCTCCTTCTTCTTCTTCAGTTTGGTTCTTTACGTCTCAAGAAGTCTCTCGATCAGTAATGAGCTTGTTGGATGTTGCAGTGAAGGTGATGGCGATGTCAATCCAGAGACATATTGGGGTCCACTTTTGATGCCGGATTTCCGATTATCTCCACTTTATCGGTCACCTCCTGCCGCAGGAATCTCCAGGAAATGCGGAGGAAGCCTAAGCTAAACAAGGTCCTGCAAGTCAAAAGATACGGCACTTGACGAGCAATTACTTCAAGAAGTACAACTAGTCAAGATGTATGGATGTTCACAATAACTAAACATCCAAGTCTCATGTTAAAAGTAGGTAGTTGAGATCTCAAATATCACAAGAACAAAAGACAACAGGCCCCTCCGTTATGTGATGTGACATGCACAGCAACAACCCTTGACGGGTGATAATACTTACGACAGCAGCCATCCTTGTCCTCTGCAACCACAAACACCGAGATCTGCAGTACTATTTCTGAGATGCCGAACTAAAGGGACCGGCTCGGCGTGCCGTTTCTACGAATCATGCCTTGTCGAAGCCTGTATCGTTTGGAAATGGTAGGTCTACTAGCTGGCGTTTACTCATAGTTCGGAAACCGCTAAGATGATACTTTGCAAGTGTAGTACCTTGTAGTTTAACTATATAACAGACACATTTCTCAAGAAAATAGGTCATGTCAGGCAATTTTGTCTGTATTCTTTGCAGATTTACACAAATACACCTCTCTATTGTGGTGGTTCCTTCTCCTTTGAGATAACAGCCTCCGTATGTACGTCAATACAACTTTCACTTCGACCCAACACCATTGTTCCAACTACAACAATAAAAAGCCACCATGACTCAGGACGAGTACAATACTCGAGCGCCGCATGAGGGCATGACGCCTGGTCAATATGCTGCTACGCGATTCTCGTCGCTCAAACCTCCCATGCACAATGTGCCGAATCCAATAAAACTGTTGCGCATGCTCAACTCACAGCAACGGGCATTCTTTTTTATTGCTTTCGCAGCTTGGGTAGGTCTAAATGGAGCTTCCACACCTTTATTTCACTGAGTAATCGGCTGATGAACAAGCACAGACGTGGGATGCCTATGATTTCTTCTCAGTTAGTCTAACCGTTACAGATCTCGCTGAAACCTTTGGCAAAACGAAAACCGACATCACATGGGGAATCACCCTAGTCCTCATGTTTCGATCGATCGGTTCCATCGCCTTTGGTCTAGCAGCTGATCGGTATGGAAGAAAGTGGCCCTTTGTGATCAACAACCTCCTTTTTATCGTGCTTGAGCTTGTAAGCCACAACCTTTCACAACACCCCTGTCAGATTGCCTTGGCACTGGGCTTGTTTAGAGATCTACGAGATTTGTCCGAGGAAAGTGCTGACATGATATCAGGGGACTGGATTTTGTCAAACCTATCAACAATTCTTGGCTTGCAGGGCATTGTTTGGAGTCGCCATGGGAGGTCTCTATGGTAACGTCGCTGCTACAGCTCTCGAAGACATCCCGGAGGAAGCTAGAGGTTTAATATCAGGAATGCTCCAACAAGGAGTAAGTGACGAGATCTTTCTTTTCGTAGGTGTAGTTGAGGCTAACTATACAACAGTATGCCTTTGGGTATCTTCTGTGTACCGCTTTTGCACGAGGACTCGTCGATACAACTTCTCACGGTTGGCGTCCTCTCTTTTGGTTCGGGGCTTGCCCACCTGTGTTGTTCATCATCTGGCGTCTCATGCTCCCCGAGACACAAGCCTACCAAGAGCGCCAGCGTCTGAGGGAAGAAGTCAGTGCAGACGGAAAGGGAAAAGTATTTATCAAAGAGGGAAAGGTTGCCCTCAAGCATCACTGGCTACTCCTTATCTATCTCGTCCTTCTCATGGCTGGCTTCAACTTTATGAGTCACGGTAGCCAAGACTTGTATCCCACCATGCTGGAGAACCAGCTCAGCTTCTCCAAAAACAAAGTCACCGTTACTCAAGTCGTAGCGAATTTGGGAGCCATGACTGGTGGTACTGTTGTTGGTTTCTTGAGTCAGTCAGTTGGTCGACGAATTAGCATCATCGTGTGCTGTATCGTAGGAGGCGCTCTCCTCTATCCATACACTTTCGTTCGCGACTCATCCATCATTGCGGCTGCGTTCTTCCAACAATTCTGGTATGTTACCAACTTCTCCAACTAGTACTTTGACGTGTGGATGGAGTGCTAATGGCATGCAGTGTACAAGGAGCCTGGGGTGTGATTCCCATTCACTTGATGGAATTATCTCCTGGTGCATTCCGAACCTTTGTTGTTGGGACTTCCTACCAGCTGGGCAATTTAGTCTCGTCAGCCTCGTCGACTATTGAGGCCCGTATCGGTGAACGTTTTCCTCTTCCTGACAATGCTGAGGGTCAGAGTCGATATGATTACGGAAAGGTCATCTGCATCTTCATGGCCTGCGTGTATGTGTACGTAATTGTGCTGACTCTTGTCGGTCCTGAGAACTTGAGAGGCAAGTTTGATGTTGCTCACGACGTGGATGCGAGGGAGATCATGGGCAGCCGACCTATGGATGCAGACCAGTATCGTAGATCGGGAGATGAAGAGAAGAACTTCAAGAGGGATAGCACTGAGAAGCCTGAAGTTGCACATGTCCGGGACTAGGCGGAGACATGGCGATGTCTGTGAAGGATTGCGCAGAGGTTGAGTGCAGGAGATAGCTAGCGCTGATGTTGGTTTGAATGATCAGTTAGTTTATGGAATCTCTTGCTGTATTTTCGAGTCTGTGGCGATTAATTGGTGTCTTGAGCAATCTGATGATTCTTCATAAGCCTATTCCCCGCACCAGAACAGTGATAACCGGTTTCATCATTCCTGTCAAGTAAATGGGAACTGCATCCTTTCGTCCTGGTGTGGAATCATGCTTCTTCGGCACTGTTAGTTAATTCCTCCGCTTTTTCTGGGTCGATGATACGAAAAATAGCTGGAGAAAGCGGTAGATTGGCTTTCCCCGCTTCCAAGAATCCGAATATGGACATGTTATTGACGAGGGCGTATGATTCCAAACTTTTGAAGATGACCATTCTGTGTAACAAGATAAGATCAAACATTTTGATGTTATAGTTGTCAGCTGCTTATTCGGTTCAAACCTGATTCTGTATTTAAAAAAAAAAAAAAAGATTCCAAAGCAAATAGCAACTTCTACGCACCTTGCAGAAGAGCTCTCCACTTAGAGATCAATGCATTCGTAGTACCGACAGATTCCAAGTCAACTCTAGTTAGCTCCTCTCTTTTAGTAATTGGCCGATCGTTTCCAGCCGTGACGTGTATACTGATGTCTTGGGAGGAGAAGGTCTCGAGTATATATATCTCAATGTCCGAGAACCCGGAGAGCTTCTTTCACTCCACAGATCATCCACCACAAACACCTTGAGGGCTATTACCTTTCCAAAAACATTCTAGTCTCGTTATTTTAAATCTTCAATCGAATCGCCTATCGATACAATGGCTCTTACCGGCAGCTGTATGTGTGGCGCTATCGCTTACAAGAGCACCAGTGAGTTGTCCTGTTGTAGTATAGATTGTATTACCCGGTATCTAATGAATTGGTATAGGTGACCCTGATGTTACTGCTCTATGTCATTGCACCGACTGCCAGAAATGGACTGGTGGTGCCTTTACTTCCAACGCTGTAGTCCCCGAGGACTCCTTCAGCGTCACCAAGGGTACCCCCAAGCAGTACGACGTCACTGGCGCCTCTGGAAAAGTGAATCATCACTACTTCTGTGGTGATTGCGGTTCAAGCTTGTTCACTCGCCTTGATATCATGGAGGGCAAGATCATCATCAAGGCTGGCGGCCTTGATGAGGGCAAAGCGAATTTGGATAACAAGATTGATGTCGAATTCTACACCCGCGACAGGGTCTCATTCCTCAAAGAGACAGAGGGTGCTAAACAGGAACACCTGTTTGGCAACTAGTTACTGAGCCCCTTCGCTTACTAGATAGTTGATGATATAAATATATGCTCTTAGCCACCTTTGACGTGTTCAATGTCGCTAAGGAAACCGTTGGTTAACAATAGTGGGCCCCGTCTCCGCAAGTCGCAGTGGCGATCTCCCGAACAGTAACCCTCCATCATCCATCCACCGCCAAAAACGTCCCTGCTATTATTCATCTATTCACTTACAATTATGAGATCAGACAACATCAAAACAGCCCAAAATTCGCAAGAATCGGAAGGAAGAGACTTTGTTCTTCCACCTTTTAGCCGTGACGTTACAACAGATAAACCAGAAGCCAAGAGATGGGTCGAGGACGGCTTCATTTGGTGCTACGCCTTCAACCATGCCGAGGCTGAGCGCTGCTTTGAAAAGGCCACCAAGATCGACCCCGAATGCGCCTTGGCGTACTGGGGAATTGCATTTTCACTCGGACCAAACTACAACAAGAGTTGGCGAGCGTTTGATCGAAATGATCTTAGACACACCACCTTGAAGGGTACTGAGGCGTTCAAAAAGGCCGAATCGCTGGCCTCAAAGGCAAGCCCTCTTGAACAGGCTCTCATTTGGGCTATACGACATCGCTACCCCAAGGATGAAAAGGACACCAAAAATTCAAAGGTCTGGAACGAGGCCTACGCAGAGGCTATGAGACCAGTCTACAAAGAATTCAAAGATGACCTCGACGTCGCAACACTCTATGCTGACGCACTCATGAATCTGACACCATGGGCGCTGTGGGACGTTCGAACAGGAAAACCAGCGCCTGGGTCCGAGGTAGTCGAGATCCAAGAGGTAATTGAGAAAGGACTCGCTCAGGACGGCGGGCATGAACATATTGGTCTCTTGCACGCCTATATTCATGTCATCGAAATGTCGACCGAGCCCGAGAAAGGCCTTGTTGCTGCTGAACATCTGCGCAGACTTGCCAACGAGGCAGGTCATCTTGCCCACATGCCTTCACATCTTGACATTCTTATCGGAGATTACCGAAGAGCCATCTCAGCCAATACAAAGGCTATCATGGCCGACGAGAAATTCGTGTCTCTGCGCGGTGGTGGTGACTTTTACACCATCTACCGCATGCACGACTACCACTCTCTCATCTACGCTGCCATGTTTGCTGGTCAATACGCTGTGTCGATGGAAGCTGTCGAGCGTATGGAGTCGGCTATTCCAGACGAGGATCTGCGAATTCAGTCACCACCTATGGCTGACTGGTTGGAGACGTTCCGCTCAGTTCGTCCGCACATTCTGATCCGCTTCGGAAAATGGGAGGAGATTATTGAAACACCGCTCCCTCAGGACCAAGAGCTTCTGTGCGTTACGACAGCCACGATACACTACGCCAAAGGTGTCGCCTACGCCGCTCTTGGCAACGTTGATGAGTCTGCAAAACAGCGAGAACTCTTCCTCTCCGCAAAGGCACGTGTGCCCCCAACGCGTATAGCATACCCGAACAAATGTTCCGATGTTTTGGATGTTGCAGAGGCCATGCTTGACGGCGAACTCGAGTACCGACGGGGTAACATCGAGTTAGCATTTGAACACCTTCGCAAATCTATTGACCGAGATGACAGTCTGCGTTACGCCGAGCCGTGGGCATGGATGCAGCCCGCCCGCCATGCGTATGCAGCTTTACTCATGGAACAAGAGCGCATTGAAGAAGCAGCCGAAGTCTACCGGACCGACCTCGGTTTGAACAACAAGCTCTTCCGCGCACGACATCATCCGAACAACGTGTGGGCTCTACACGGGTACCATGAGTGTGCGGTAAAGTTGGGACTTGATGGAGAGGCACGTGTCATCAAGCAGCAGCTTAAGACGGCTATGGCTTTTGTTGATGTGCCTATCGAGTCTTCTTGCTATTGCAGACGGGATGTCAAGAATACAAATGGGTGCTGTCGTTTGTAAGGTGGCTGCAGACACTGGATCGGTAGGAGACTGGATCGGTAGGAGACTGGATCGCATGGCGTAGCATAACGACTTGAATTCGAGCTCTAAATGAGTTTTATGTTGGACATGACTAGATATGCTTTATAATCAAATTTGATACAGATATTGGTTTTACGTTGTTGTTCAAGATTGATGAAGCCCCGCGTACTGCTCTGACGCCCACCAGCTTAAAACATCCACTCACATCAATTCCATCCGACAACTTGCCTTCGTTACCAATTTTAATAATGCCACGTCCCGCGAAAAAGGGAATCTGGTAAGATCGGGACAATCTGCCCTATCATGTCAATACTTACTAAATAACAATAGCAATACCTGCCGCCGTCGCAAGCTAAAATGTACCGCACACTATTTTACCAGAGTTTGCGCTGATACCCTGCTCTAGGCGACCAAGCACTCCCTATATGCGGACAATGCACGACCATCGGTCTTTATTGCGACCGATCAGAGAAGCCTACTCGATTTAGTACGTAGCCTGGACTAATCGATAGCTCGGCTTGATGCGACGCTGAGTTGGCATAGTTGAATATCGAGAATTGCCCGATCCTGATACACCACGAAAAGCCCTTCAGGATCAAAACATTGCACGCCTGTTTCATTCATACACATCGAACATCTCCAAATGGTATGATCTAAGTGATTCGGCATTTTCATTCGGTCAAATCGTTCCTACAATCGCCCTAGATGAGCCACTTCTTTTCAGCGCCATCATTGCTTTGTCTGCCATGCAAACGATTAAAACATCATCACCCAATTTTCGAAAAGTGGCCGAGTTCTACCATCACCGATGCGTTCGTCTCCTAATCACTCTCAGCGAAGGCGACCAACTCATCACTCGAGGCATCGCCCTCGCTGCGACGTGTCTCTTGAGATCTTATGAAATTCTCGACGGCGATGTTGATCCCAACATGCATCTTCGGGGCGCTTATTCCATGGCTTCGCTACACGATGTTCTTTCGGGGAATCTGCGAACCGGACTCCTCGGAGCTGGGTTTTGGAACTACCTAAGAGAGGATATTACTTTTAGTCTCTTTGAGAATTGTCCGTTGAAGATGAACCTGGACAGCACGTCGCTTATTATACATCACGAGTCTGACCAGGACTATCTCAATTCCATCACTTTGATCTTAGGTAAGAGTATTAACATGGCATATAGTCAAGACACAGATATCCTGCAATGGAAAAATCTTACCGAGTCTCTAAAGAGTTGGCGGAGAGCATGCCCGGATCACATGCGACCTTTCTCGAGGGAACCAAGTACATCCCATCTATTTCCAGCGGTTTGGTTCCTACAGCCGTATCATGGTGACTTGACCCCATACTTGAGCACACTAAAAGCGACTGATTCTGATGGTATAAAGCTGCAATTCTTCACTACTACCTTGTTACAATGACATTTATCTGTCTCCACGGCCAACTAGAGACTCTGGAGGATCTAAATATTCTCAATCTCGAGGCAGGTTCCAAAGAACAGATTCTTGAGAATTTTGCCCGTGAGATTTGCGGGATCGCTTTCACGGCAAATGTCTCGTCTGTTCTTGTGAATGCATTTGGGCCGATAGCGTTCTGTGAGTATTACCTTTCATCAGAGCACCAGAAAGGTTGGCCACCAGGAGCATAAGAGACGAAATTATTAGGTCACTTAATGCAATTAAGGCTATGATTTTAGGTAATTAATCTTTGTATCCTAAAACTAAGAGGCCATGTTTTTTGCTATTCAATAGCCTTTCATAATTGTTTTATTAGGCAGAAACTAACAGATAGACTATAGGTGCAAGATTTATTCGTCAAGAACCAATGCAGCAAGAGGTTATTCGCCAACTTCTCGCTTGCAAGCCAAGTATTGGGTGGCCAGTGGAGAGACTTGCCAATGACCTGCAGACACATTGGGCAACACTTTAGACCTATGCAGCAGTACGGTTTAACGACATAAACCATTCAGTTATTCCTTTCTCACTTTAATTACTAAACTATGACAATTGGTATGGCAGTGTTACGGTATGTTTTGTTGCATTGGTGTGATCATCATGGTCGAGATCTTTGGGGAAAGGTTTTCCGAGCTCGGGAAACTCATACCACCAAGAAGCACAATCGAAGGTATAAATGAGCAGGACTTGCGCTCTCGGAGAATGATCTTAACCAACTCTCAAATCACATTTAATCATTTATACTGAATCATTTATACACTTCCAAAACTCACATCATGTTGCGCACACAGAAGATCATTCCAGCCTTTACCACATGTGCCCGCAGTTTTGCAACAGTTACCCACTCTGTCCAGCCTGGAGTCGTTCAACCTTCTTCTCAAGAAGTAAAGAACTTGACTCTGGACTCGAGAAATCTTGAAAAGGCTGTGAGACACATGCACAGAGATGGGCTGGTTGTCGTGGAAGATGCCGTGCCTCACCAAGATATTGATCTTCTTAACAAGAAGATGATTGAAGATGCCCAAGTCTTGCAAGCTCGAGGTGATAAAGGCCCCTTCAATTACAACAAGGGAAACATTCAACAGGACGCTCCTCCCGTGGCCGAGTTCTTCAAGCCATCCATATTTACAAGTATGCTCACTCTTCTTTCGATGATGCCTCAACTTACAAAAAAGATCCTATCGCTACGCAGATCACTTCTGCAATGCTAGGAACAAGGCCCAAGTGGACTTTTTGCTCTGCCAACTCCGCCATGGCAACTCTCCCTGGCGGAACTCCTCAAAGACAACCGGTTCACTCAGACGCAGACTTCGCGCACCCTGATCACCCTTTTGCCCTTGTAATCAACATCCCTCTTGTCACAACTACACCAGAGAATGGATCCACAGAGGTCTGGCTTGGCACACACAATGGGTTCGGTCTAGATGCACAAGAAGGCGCTCACGGTGAAAGAGCCAGCGGTCGCATCAGAGAAGACCTTCTCTGCCAACGTGAAAAGATCTCACCTCCTATACAGGCCATCATCAAGAAGGGTAGTATCATCGTTCGCGATCTGAGACTTTGGCATGCGGGAATGCCCAACTTGACGAAGCAGACCAGGGTGATGCTCGCCATGATCCACTTCGCTCCGTGGTACAGAAACAGAATGAGACTTGAGTTTGGCGAAGATGTGAAGCCTATTCTGGAGGGTTTGGAAAGAGAGGGGAAGTTAGGACTGGATGTACCAGTAGATTGGGCGACCAGGGAAGCTGTGCTTGAGGGTTACTTGAATCGAGGCTTCGGCAATAGCTACGATTTTAGCCAAGAAGCTTGAAAGCTTGGCATTTGAGCTTATTTTTGAGGTATGACAAGGGTTCTGTTTATGCAGGATCACTTACATATGCATGGATTGAGAAAAGAGTACAAAGTAGAAACAGTTTATTTGCTATTATAAAACTCTAAGAAAATAGTTCTCAAACACCCAAACGCCTTATCCCATCGTCATCATAGCCCGTTAGTCGGAGTCACTGCTGCTGGAGCTGCCGTCGATACCACGCTTCTTGTGCTTCTTATCCTTCTTGTTCTTTTTGCCCTTCTTGAACTTGTTCTCGAGCATGTTGGCTCCAATGGCTCCAGCCGCCGCAGCACCGAGACTGCCGAGAAGACCACCTCCAGACGTGCGCGCAGCCCAAGCAGCAGCACCTCCACCAATGAGAGTGGCTCCGAGACCACGATCACCGTCGGGACCGGGTTGCCCGGGAGGATACTGGCCTGGAGCGCCGCCTTGCTGGGGATAAGCGGAAGCACCATACTGAGAGTTGTCCTGATGCTGGGGAGGGTATGATGATGAGCCGTGCTGCTGGCCATAGCCCTGCTGTGGTGTGGGAGAGTGGGAGTTGTAGCTGGGCTGTTGGGAGTAGGAAGAGTATTGAGGTTGCTGTTGGTTGTAGCTTCCATGGCCTTGAGGCTGTTGTTGCTGAGCGTACTGAGGTTGGGAGTACTGCTGCTAGAGATATTGTTAGTGATGGTGAGATTTGAAGGTGTAGAGTAGAACAAACTTGTTGAGGATAGCCGCTTTGTTGACCGTATTGGGGCTGGCCATAATTTTGCTGCTGAGGGTAGCCACCCTGCTGGCCATGGCCGCTGTTGGCATTACCATAATAATCGTTGGCGGACATGTTGAGTTGCGATTTTAGATAAAAGTGATATAGGTAAATGGAATTTGTTATAATGATGCTTGAGTGTAAGGCGATAGTGATGGGAACTTGACAGAATGACAGCTCCTCCCCCGCCTTTAATACCCTCGAGTTCACTCCAGGTCAAACCGTCACAGAGGCACATTTAGCCTATCTCGGTAAGTAGCTTCGCTTGATGGAGAAATGCGCCTTAGCTGACAAGCCTTGTTCGCGGCTTGGGCCAATGCCATAGGCGCAGTTACAGCCACGCGTGCAAGCCCATAAGCTGAATCTAACCAGTAATGTCAGGGCTGAACCACTACAATGGCCGGGTGACATGCAGTTTTACTGTTTACGTATCGGCTGTGGCTGCGTTAAATGTTTGTGGGGAACTCGGAAAGACCGAGTTAGCTGAGCCACGATCTATCGTTTAATGAACGAGCAGATGATGAGGCAGATTCTGTCAAGTATGAGGTGGCTGTATTATTATTGGTCAGCTATCCATCTATACACTATTAATTATAATTCGGTCATCGGAGTTTAAGCAATATCGTTAAATCCCTGCGTGAGGTTATCGCAGATCTCATCCACAATCTTGTCTTCCATCGCCTCATCACCAACAAGCCCCTTCAACGCGCCGGACTGCCACGTAACGGTAAACACCAAGTCTCCTCCCTTGACAGAGGCGACGTTGAAAGAAATGGGGCATGATGCTATAAGACCAGGCTGCGCAAAAGTCATTTTTGTCGCCCTGACCTTGTCTTTTCCCACTGTATTAGAACTACCATCCCCGTCAAAAACGCCAACATTACTAAGCTCATATGATGCGTCTCTTTTCTTGCCAATCTTGCCAAGAGTCCATCCTCTTATGCTGGACACGTACCGCAATAGACCGATGGGGTTGTCATCAAGTTTGACCGCAGCGTTTGCGTATTCTTTCGTGGCTTCGCTAGCTAATTTCCATTCTTGCTCTGATAAGGGACCTGTCGTGGTTTCGCTGCGAAGATGGACGGTGTAGCAACCTGATACTGCTTCAGTCGCCACGTCATTGGACATTCCAATTGAGGTTCTCATATTTATCGCTGTTTGGCCCACAAAGTTCGTGACGCTGTTGTCTTTAACGGCTTTACTAAGTGCGCGAGCGATAAGCTGTTCGAAAACCCCCGTGAATTTGGCATCGTGAGTCCTTGCAAGCTGCACAACTTTGTTAATCTGGGATGCTTCAATCTGTCTGATCTTGAGCTTATTCTGGTTTGTTTTGGCGTCAAAAAAGATAGGACCCGCTGTCCATGTCCCCTCGTTGACATAAGAGGCCGAGACACGAATGCCCAGCATTTTGACAAGGAAGTAGGGCATGTATTGGGCAAGAAGGGGTGCCAGCAAAAATGACCACGAGATCGTGAGTCTCTCAGGTGTGTCAAACGGCTCAGGTAAAGGTTTCCTTGGTGGAGCAATGGTAGACGATGGAATAGCTGCGGGTGTCTCTCTCAACCCCTGGAGAAAGGTCTGATGGAAAATCACCCCAGTAATACCGTCTCCGATAGAGTGCGAGAAAGCAAAAGCGACATGGCACTGAGTCGGGCTCAGAGGGAGGACTACGATTCTCCAAGGAGGGATGCCGGAGACAAACGGACGGTCCAACTCTGGTTTGATCGATCTTCCAATAGCTTCCAAGTGGTTGGTCCCAATCTCTGGGTCTGAGATGATGGAGATGTGTTGCTCAACATTGATGCTTGACACATGCTCATAGTAAGCTTTGTCGGTGTTTCTGTCTCCAACTGTAACACAGAAGAAGGGATGCTCTTCAATGCACCGTCTAAGAGCGTGGAAGTAGGTTGATGGAGACTTGATATTGATCTCTTCAGTAAAGTCGTACACTGCGCCAATAACTACAGCGTGATAATATCCCACATCCTCACGGGATATCGTTCGCATCTCATTAGGACCTACGTCGTGTTAGTGGCTGTTGCCATGGGCAAGTTACATACATACTCGCATATCTGAGAAACTCTGCACTAGTCTTCATGGTGGAACAGCCGAGGAGTTACAGTAGAGGGTAACCACGTATCGACAAACAGACTTGAAACGGGGTTTATAAGTTCTCTTGCAACTCTCAATTGGCTCGGGACAGGCGGCCTCTCAGTGAAGTTATCCTAGGAAATGAGATGTGGGTCTCCATAGCGCAAGAATCCTTCAACGCGGACGAACATTACCCGAGTCAGGTAGACATTAGAAGTGATAGCATCATATACATAAACTGAGACAAAGGACATTGTCTTGTCTTGTTTACTGATAAAGAAAGTCATTTCAAAGGCCATCCCTCGTTACGATGCACCAAAGTCCTTGCTGATCCTGGACATCGTTACCAACCCTTGCGAGTCCAAACAGTCTCGGTACTGAATAGGCGTGACAACTTACCACAAATACCTTGTCTCAAAGATTATTCATCGTTAAGTCTTTACAGTCCCAAACACAGCTAACAAAACATCGAACCATGCCGACATCGCTAACCCCGCGCAACTCCGCATTGATTCCAAAGCGATCATACGGAACCACCAATCGCAAAATTGGGTTACGACTTCAGCTGCGAATATGACTCGACGCTGACTGGTTCCAGAATAAACAGGGGCTGAACACTAACAAGTTTGTTAGCGACCAAGACAACTTATCTGGTCTTCTCTATCACATTTGTTAATATCCTCTGACTAGCATAGAGAAAGGGAAGAAACAAGTTTCTTCTTTGTGCAGAAAGTATTGGTCACTGAAACCAATATCACTACTCCACTACAGCGTTTATGGGTAAAGCTAGACATTTGAACATGCAATGTTCAAATGATTCCACATAGTTGACCACAATGAAACAAAACAGAAGTAACCCCGAGGAGAAACATGTTCAAAATAATTGGTATTATGACTGTGATCATTGGTCTGTGTTTCGTTTCTTCGTCACACATATAATCGTGAGGATACGAAAGATCAAGTAGATTTAAGTAGAATAACTTCAATATAAGATCTTACTCGCCCTTTGAAATTCACATCTCTATTCATGAACCTAATTCCTCACCATTCTCTTACTAATACCGTCAAGAATACATACCCAGGGACCACATGCAGAGCCTGATCTTCCAGTGTTGCGGAAGCTAATTCAGGACAACCCACTCGGTCTTCTTACAACTGCCATTCCCTCTCCAAACCACCCCTTCCTTCAAAGCAGCCACATTCCTTTTGTTCTGGATATTGGATATGGGGAAGATGAGACAAACCTCGGCAAACTGCGAGGTCACCTCGCCAGAGTCAATCCTCAAAGCAAGGTCATGATCGAGAACCTCACCGAGAACCCACACCTCAACAATGTCATCGAGCAAGACGTGATAGTCATCTTCAACTCTCCTATACAACACTACGTCACGCCAAAGCTCTACACTGAGACAAAGCCTACAACTGGCAAGGTCGTTCCAACATGGAACTATGCAGCCATCCAAGTCTATGGCCGCGCCAGGATCTTCCACGACACCAAGACAGATGGAGCAGGCCGGTTCTTGTCTAAACAGATCTTAGATCTGAGTCGTCATGCCAAAAACAAGGTCATGGGCTTTACCGGCGGCGATAATCCTATCGATTGGAAAGTGAGCGATGCACCGGACAAGTTCATCGAGCTTTTGAAGAAAAGCATTATCGGAATCGAGATCGAAATTACATCCATGGGAGGGAAGTTCAAGATGAGTCAAGAGATGGGCATGGGTGATCGACAAGGTGTCATCAATGGGGTTTTCCAAGCTGGAATCGGAGACTGCAAGGGAGATGTCCAAGATGGTGCAGGTCCGAAGCGATCTGAAGGAAGCAAAGAAGGCGAGTGCTTAATCAAGAGGTACCATGACAGACTCGAGCCTGGCCTGTAGGGGATAACTAGACACATGAATATCCAATCACCATTTACTCAACTGAATGCCCACCTTGTCTCTGACATTGTCTTGTCTGCCATGAGTTCCCTGTAAGACTTGATCCTTGGACAACTATCACTTGATGTTATGCATAGTATAATCACGCAACACTTTACTGACACGGTCCGCAATTCCGGCCTTATCCCGATCGAAATATCCTAGAACGGTTGCAAGATACTAAAGTTTCAACGAACAACGGCACTTGAGTTCCCACGTGGAGTCCATCATTGGATTCTCGCTCCCGCTTATTCCCCATAGAATAAGCTATGCGTTAACTCCAGTCAAGTTTAACTTCCGCATACCAACATCTCCGTTATTGTCTCAAAGACCATAGTATTACCACGTGCGGCAATCCCACTTACTCAGGGTCTACAGGGCGTCAAGATCCCACACATCTGATCTAGATCCAGCACCTTTACAATTCTTGAGGCGTTCCGACGATCCCGTCTTTGGCGAGAAAGAGTCAACCGAGCAACGAATCAACGGCCCCACGTGTAGCCGAGGATCCGTTACTGGGGTTGAGAAGCGGGCCCTGGAAACTTCACTTCGGCAAGTCAAGTTTGACAGAAGCGAAATGTGATTGTAGAGTTACAATCTTCTGGTTGTGCTAAACGAAAAACGGCCTCGCGTTTACCGTTAGGATAAAATGTTGCAGGTTGAGCGGTTTAACTAACCCATAGATGCGGAGCGAACTGTCTGATAGATAACCATGTATGTATAAAACACCAAGAACCCACTGACCGGACATTGGATATCTGCAATAACTATTGTGGAAAGATCAACGATATCTAATATAGTACTATACTATACTTTCTTTTTCTCTTTCTTCCCTGAAATTATTCGCGCGTGCTTCTAGTCGATTCGGTGTCGCTACCATTCTCGCGCGCAATCGAAACTCCAACCCAGATCGCGATCATGGACAAAGCAACGCTTCTAACCGCTTCCAAAGTGGATCTGAGCGTTTCGACCCATCCCCGCTCAAATATCACTAGGTTGATCGGCCCGTCCATACAAATTGCCCTTCGCTTCCAGAGCCTCGTCGGTTCCATCTCAATCTTCCTCTGCCTGCGCGCCTGCTATGTCGCGAGCATCACCTTCGCGAGCGTTCTCTATGCCAGCAAAATAGTGAGCTTTAAAGCTTTTGTCGCAGCAAAATTCAGCGCTTTCCACAGCTTCAACATGTCCAGCCAAGCTCTTGCAAGTGCCTGGAATTCGAAAAAGGTCCAGAGGTTACGGAACAAGATCTGGTACGAATTCGCCGTTTTCATCCTGGGTAGTGGGAACCTCATCTTCCTCATGCTCTTCTGGCCAGGCTGGTGGGTTCTTGCAGGCGCGGGCTGGGCAGGATGGATGGTCTTTGGTTGAAACTTTCCAATCGCGAATGAGTTCTTTTGAGCTCTCGACCAGAGTCAATACGTGATCCAATCAATGGTGATATATCCAACGCTCAACCAATCGACACCCTACTTCCAAACAAACGATGCTTTGTGACAGTCGACGCAAACCTCAACGCGAGAAGAAGAACGTGTTCCCGCCAGCATCCTTCCGCACTTCCTTCCCGTAGTCCTTTTCGGGATCAAACTCTTGCCACATACTCGCAGGGAAGATGTGTTTGTTCTTCTCATACCACCGCCTATCAACCACCTTTGTGAGAGTAGGATCTTCGTCGGCGCCCTCGAGGGTATTTATATCGGGTAACGCTTTAGCAGCAGCCGCCGCCGCCGCCGCCCTCGAGGCAGGCGTCGCAAGAGGTTCGTGTGGGACTGCAGCATCATCGGTCGGTGTGGGTTTTTGAGGAGGTTCGGCGGTGTATTTGAAGACAGGCTCGCCGTCAGGACCCGGAGTCTTGTTCATGGCGAAGAAATAGAAATCATAATGCTAAATGATAATCAGAAATTATTCAAGCGCAATGCGATTGGTGTAGTAACTTACGTGAGGTAAAATGACTGTTCCGCGAACAAGCATCAAATCATCAACGCCAACTCTGGCCCATTCTCTCCTTGCGTTTGCTTTTTCTCCAACGCCCAAGTCGGCGCCAACCTTTCGGCTCTTGTCGAGAAACACCCATATGAAGTCGCCTTTCTTTAATCTAACAATGCCGCCAGGAATATTGCTGCCGTCGTAGAAGACAAAAGGAAGGGCGATCTCGGTGGCTTTAACGGCTTCTTGGATGGCCAAGAATTCGCGTCGCAAAGCGTCTCGTTCGGCGGCTTCTTTGCGCAGTGCGGCTTTGGTCATGGCTTTTGGCACCATTCCGACTGAAGCATTGGCCTTGAACTTGGTTTTGAACTCGCCTTCGCTGCCTTCGGTTTCGTCCGCGCTGTCTTTTCGGGGCTTCGATTTCGGTTTGATCGCTGGCTCTTCATCCTCGCCCTCTTCGTCGTCAAATGACAGCAACTTCTTCCCTTGCTTCTTTTTCTTCTTCTTCAACGGTCGCATTCCATTTCCGCTATCACTGCCGTTGTCAGGAGTGCCTGCCTGGGAAACATCCGGAGTGGACGTGCCTGAGTATGCAGCTTCGCGGGACTCGCGCTCCTGTTGTTCGAGGACTTCTGCGCGTCGCTTGCGGAAATCGGAAAGAGCGACAAGGCCTACCGTGTGTGTTGATAGACGCTCATTAGTCGTTTTGTTCTGTGGCTTGAACCGAGACGCTCCTGAGTCAGACATTTTGTTGTTTATTCTGAGCGCAGAAGAAAGAATAATGTGTAAAGTTTAAGATGTAGCTACGATAACGATAAGAAATGTACTGTGTTTTCTTATCTGATTACACTGTCTATTCACTGTTTTATAGCCTTGAGTAGACAGTGCGGCTAGGGGTCTACTACGGAACTACTCAACTCAATTCAAGTCATCATCAGCACTCTACTACTAAACTTACTCTATTCGGAATCTACTTGGTGGTGTAAGTGGGAATGGATAAGTTAGCAATTAATGGTAGAAAGTAGAATATTCATTAATGACTACTGCGCTGCGTAACTTATTGAGGACGATGTTCACTTATATGCGAGGCACTTTCTGCCTCCACAATTGCTTCGACGTCATTCACTTGAACCTCAGCCCATCAATATTCTCTGGCTAACTTTGTACTTACCTATGCAGCGTTTCCAATTCTCACGGCCTACTTTCTCAAACATTCCAAGAAAGGTACAATTGGCAAACTATTCCAGACCCACGATCATGGCCAATGTTGATACTTCACTACCCCCAGTGCCTACTGGAGCTGCCGCCGACTTCGCTGCTAAGCACTCAGAGGAGCACCCACTGAAGCTCTACGGCGGCTGGTTCTGTCCTTTTGTTCAACGAAGTTGGATCACTATTCACGAGAAAAAGATTCCTCATCAATATGTCGAGATTAACCCGTACAAGAAAGAGCCTCATTTCTTGGCTCTGAACCCTCGCGGACTCGTGCCCACACTTGCAGTCCCCTTTGACGCACAAGGCAAAGAGCAGAAAGCTTTGTTCGAGAGCAACATTATCTGCGAGTATTTGGATGAAGCTTTCACTGACGAGTTCAAGTATGGTTCTCGTCTGCTTCCCACAGAACCATATGAGAAGGCCCGGTGTCGTATCTGGATCGATCATATCAGCACCCGCATCATTCCTGCCTGGTACAAGCTCATGCAGCACACTCCAGAAAAATCATTCAGCCTTGAAGATGCGAGAGAAGAACTCAGAGGTAAAATCAAATCCTTTGTGGAAGAGATGGACCCTGAAGGTCCATGGTTTCTTGGTTCGACTCTGAGTCTCGTGGATATTTGCTTCGCACCTTGGGCAAAACGCTTGTTCCTGATTGATCATTACAAGGAAGGTGGGCACGGAATTCCTACAACTGGTGAGGGTAAGGATGGTGATATTTGGAAGAGGTGGAAGAAGTGGTATGATGCGATTCTTGATCGTGATAGTGTGAACGAGACGTGGAGTGCTGATGAGCGATACATCATCGCGTATAAGAGATATGCGGAGGACACTACCAACTCTGAGGTCGGTCAGGCAACACGATCAGGCAAGCGGCTTCCCTAGAGCGAGTCCACCAACAAATATCTCAACTCTGATGCAGTTGGGTGGATTTTGAGCATTTTATTCCCTCTTTGAAATATACACCATCATATACCATAGCATAGAAGTCACTATTGTCTTTTTACATCAATATAAAACCAAAACTTTCATGCTTAGATATTTTAGTTCTTTTCATTGAGTTCCATATCCGTCGCGTCACTGTCTAGTCTTGTCTTCTAATCTTGATACAAGCCCGTGGCAAGTCATGATATCAAAACTTGAAGGATGCCATAATAAGTGCCGTCACTCTTGCCTTGGTCAGCCAATCGCACCTCACCACATCGTTTCTCTCAATTACGGACTTGGTGCTCAACATGGCATACAGGCAAACATGGCTCACTGCCCAGTCGCTGTGAATTACCTTAAATGGCTGGTCTTTATCATCATGTGCCTGCATTGTTATTACAGAACCCATAGAACAAAAGTACTTTGTCACTTTAAATAAAAATATGGCCAATAGGTTGCCGATTGTTAGTGGTTTCGTGGTTACTTGTGGAGAGACCAATTCGTTTAATAACTTGAGCCTTCAGACAACAGTGCTGAGGAGACTTCCAGAAAAGAGCACAATATTCACATTGTTGCTCAGGCCGGATGACGAAACGATGCTGAACGTACGATAATAGTATTCTCCGATGTCACATAGGTATGGTTTGACATTAGTACTGATATCACAACCACATGTTCAAAAGTCGAATCTTAGGTATTCAGGACAACAAGGTACGCGATAGCAAATCATACTAGAGGACATGCTCGTTGAATGTCATTGGAACAAACAAACATACCTCGGCGATTCCGAATGATAATTCACGGCACTTGCAATTTCGTTGCAAACATTTTCCGATAGTAATGCGATGCATGATGGTCGATTCTCTCTGTCATGTCGCACATGAACGTGGGCTCTACCAGAGGCATGTAAGTTGGCCAAGGTTGCCGTGTACAAACCCGTCAGTAATTAATACGTTCATGCAAAAAAGACGGAAACGATGTCACTTAAACGCCTAAGTCCCGTCGATCTAGACTAGAACTTAATACAGGCTGTTAATGTTTTCCGGTGGGTGGATCGATAAGTGCTGTACCCATGTTTAGCAACACCATGCAAGATGCAAGTCATGACCTAGCTGGAGCTGGAGCTGAGCTGAAGATCCCTGCCGAGGCCGAGGACCTTTTACGATTCTGCGGGGTGACACAGCACAGCACAAGACAAGATAGCAAGCAGGGTTCTAAACTAGATCGATAGCGGTCAATGCCGTGAAGCAATCGCCCGATGCCGTCTTTGACCGCTCTCTTGGAAAGATTTGTTTTGTTCTGTTTGTTTGTCAAGTTGCAAGGTCAACGTCAATTGGCGATTGGTGTGTGTTACAAGGCATTGAGTGAATAAGTGACAGGGTGTGTCTATGTTCGGAGCAATATGGAAACGTTGCTACTGATGGTCAAGATGGAAGCCAACAGCATAGCGTAGAATAGGTAGCAATACTAAACTTGCTCAATATTCTATCCATCGCCGTTGTTGTTCTCTCGTTTATGCGGAGAAGTGGGCTTGTACTTTGATCGTCCCGGAATAGTCGGGAGTATTGGTGAAGATCTTAGCATGATGCATCAAACCTAGAGTTGCCCAACCTCTAAACACAATTAATTTTGTATTCCTCCGCGTTTCCCGTTACTAACGAGGAGTAATGGAATATGTCAGGGCAAGACATGGCACGACTGAAGAATTTTCTTCTCTTTTTTGCCACGAGGCATGGATCGTAGCAGTCGTGCCATGACTTGTGCATGTCTACATGTCGTACCCTGTAGTACAGACCGTGACCAATGGCGTCTTGGTTTATTTATGTTTTCCTTTACTTACCGATAGTATAGTGGCTAATCAGTAAAGAGTGGAATCACACAATGGTGTTATGATTGTTTGACTGTTTATGGATGACCCGTCAGTAGATTATCTTTCTGTTATTAGTGGTGATCTTCCCACTTGATGTTTCGCGTTAGTTCACCAACCTCCCTTACGACTTTGACGATGTCCCAGGTGACGCTGAACAGTCAAACCGGGTATCAATAGAGAAAGGATTATCACTAAAAAGAAGCTCGAGCTCAACAAAAATCTTCAAGTCAGGTTAGAAAAGCATCCATTATTCGAATATTCATTTGTCCACCAGTCGTTGGAGGCTCATCGGGTCTAGACCCCCTACAAGCCCACAAGACAGATCCCGCGACCTCCACTGTAAAGCGGGACCTACAGAAGGTCCTCGCAGGCATTAAGTGGAAGCTTGCGGCCTATTTAGGTAATTCGTTATGCCCCATGGCATTCCAACGGTGATCAATTCAATTCGGTTCAACGTCGAGGTAGCATTACCAGAGATGCTATCTGTATGATACAACGTGCCCCTAATAATTCAACTCGACAAGTAATATCATCCTATACAAACAATCACCTGAAAAGACAAAAGTTCTGGACCGTGATGGTCACTTTAGCTTCTATTTTGGGGTGAAGCCAATGCACGAGACCTGATAGCTTAGACTGCCGATGCCGAGCTGAAGACACGGCCCCACTCGGGGACGGTAGGAATTGAGGGAATACGAGACCCAACACCAAACACTTTGAGAGTACAGACACAGTAACTTGCAGTGGTACGTCACTTGACATTAACTCACTCAATGCTTGTGCTCGAGAATGTAGTGAATTCGGTCCTATCAATGTCACTCACTAAGCTATATGCTTAGTTCTAAACTCAAGTATAAAGAAGGTCTAGTCCGCCCTTGAGTTGTAAGTTAGTCAACCAAGCATCACTCGCAACTAAACAACCAACCTCTTCACCACTATCACATAAAACTTATCAATCTCGACTCTTTACTCTAAACAACAATCTACATCAACCATCAAGATGCAATTCCTAAGCCTCGTCCTTATGGCTACTTCAGTCCTGGCCATTCCCGCCAAACTCCCTTCCAAGGCCCCAGCACCAACATGTATGGAAAAGGGCACAAAGGTCTCTTCATGGAAACTCACAGACTTTGTCTACAACGTCCAAAAGAGCACAAACACCGCCACAGTCGAGTTTGACCTCCACAACGCTGCTCTCGACTACACGGCCAACTGCTACGGCAAGTCAGTCTCTAAGAAGGCCCTCTTTGATGGCAAGACCGACTACACCTGCAAGGTCCCCAACGGAGCCGACTCTGCCACCTTCAAGTACAACCATAAGAAGGGCGTCATCTCCGTTTTCCAGCACTGGGCCTGCGTCCAGGAGGGTGGTTGGTTCGAGGCCATCGGCAACAAGACTTCTGCTGAGACCAAGTCGAATTGTCACTCTACAACCAAGTCCGAGACTTGCACAAAGGCCTCCTTCACTGTTCCCGTTCTCGAGATGCGTGCCGTCTTGTAAGAGGCGACACTAAGACCGCATCGCATCTTCTTTTCTTTGGTGACAACATTTTTGACAAATACTTTTAATAATTTCTAAGCGTAAGCTTATGGCGTTGGGGTATAACCCTTCTTTCAATCCACGACTATGCCGTAACGACGGCTGGATAGGATCTAATTCTACGATCTCCATGACATTCATTTACGACAAATACCCACGATGAGGTAGAAGATTCGAGGAAAAGCTGGTACAGCAGCAGCAGTTTTAGACAATCAATGGAATAATTTGCATCTAATTTGAGCATGCTTCAATGAACTCGTGAACTGTGGCAAGCCCACCACCAAGAGCACAACAATGTCAAATGTGCAACTCTTGATTCCGGATATCTCGTGTGTCAATGTAAAATAAAGCGGTGTGGTTGTTATGGGAAACCGCATGGTTGTGAGACACTCAAGGGAGAGGAAGAAACACTTTGTTCAGCGCCGGGGCGCCATTCAATTAGAGGCATGCCTGCTGTGACCTGTCTTACTGACATTAACCAGTGAGTTTAAGTGCTTGGATTAGAACTTGTGTATCAAGGAACCTTCATTATGGAGCGCCATGTTATCGCTTCAACTCGTTTTCTCGAATCGGCTATCTAGTCTAGTCACTGGTCCAGAGTCTAGTTTTGGTTCATCTCAGTCAGTCTTGAAGAGAGGCTTACAACTTAGGTAGCTTTAACGGTGGTAAATACTCATTTTCTATCTCATTCCAATCCTACACTTGGTGTCAGCCACCACGTTCTCATACTATATAGCCAACGATCGCAACGAGGCGTATTGAATTGTGGCATCTTAGGCGCTTTAACTCTAATTCGTCTCAGTCTTAGTCTCAGCCTCGGTCTTAGTTTTAGTGGATGATGAGTTCCTTCAGTAAAGTGTAAGACAACATGTCGGCACTTCCAAGCCATCTATCGTAATCTATCCGGTTTCACATACGTCGGTGTGCATGAAAAATAAGTTGATGGGAGTATTGTACATGGTTCTCTGGGATGTCATATCTGACAGTGTTCACTTTTGTGGTTTCAGTCTATACCTCCGCTACAAAGCTATGCGACGTCGGTACTCATAAGTCTCACTGGCATGTTGGCTTGTACATCTCTCTTATATCGTGAAGATCTTGTTGATAGCTTTCCCCAGAACTTTGAGATCTTTCTAATTTCCTCCATAGAAATGCTCTTCACTTAGACATGGGCCGGGACTTGGCATTGGCCGCTCAATCGGTTAATACACCGGATCACAACTCTACTCAACATCTAACAATTTGCTCTCAATCATGTCGTGTTTGGCTTGACAGGCGATCCTACAGAGCTAGGTAAGAATGAAAAATATATGTAAAATACTCTTGGGATAGACATTGTCATCATTTAGTCATTAGGCAAAGAGATGTAGAGTCAGATTGACGAGAATGGCAGTTCATCCTTCAAGTTAGTCGCGTCTCTTTCCCCGCATCAACTTACCATCGCCGCATCTCGAAGAGGCAACAGAAAAGGACGTAGACGTAAGGATCCCAATCCCGAGCAACATCCGATCCGAGGGCGTGGCTGTGATGCTTGGAAGCGCGGGGTAGTATAAGATGCCAATGAACATAAATAGTCACGCATTTGCTACTCTTTGAACTCCACATTTGTGATATAATATCACTTATACATACTCAAGCTACATACAACATGGCTACACAGACGATGAAGGCTGTCAACTATCAGGGCCCTTTCAAGGTCTCAGTAGAAGACGTTGAACTGCCCAAGCTGCAACATCCTGACGACGTCATTGTCAAGGTCACGACGGTGAGATTTAACTGTTCAATTCTCTACTACAATAGCTAATCTAACTCACAGGCTGCCATCTGTGGCTCTGATCTACAGTGAGTGAGAGTATCATATACAAACAGCAACGACACTTACAACAAATAGCATGTATGAAGGCCGGACAGCAGCAGAACCCGGCATCACATTTGGTATGATCATTAAGTCTTCCTATCTTCTCCTCACTTACTGACCGTCCCAGGCCATGAGAATATGGGAATAGTTGAACAGCTCGGTGAGGGCGTCACTCTCCTTAAGAAAGGGGACCGAGTCGTTATGCCCTTTAACGTCGCCGACGGCCGCTGCCGTAATTGCGAAGAGGGAAAGACTGCTTTCTGCACTGGCGTAAACCCTGGATTCGCTGGAGGTGCTTATGGCTACGTCGCCATGGGCCCTTACAGAGGTGGTCAGGCTCAGTACATCAGGGTCCCGTACGCTGACTTTAACGCTCTCAAACTCCCTGCTGGGAAAGAGCATGAGGCTGATTTCATTCTCCTCGCTGGTGAGTTCTTCATTCTCGGGCCGTTCTCCAAAGTTACTCATATTGCAAAGATATCTTCCCTACCGGTTGGCATGGTGTCGAAATCTCCGGTTTCCGATCTGGTGAGAGCGTCGCTGTGTTTGGTGCTGGTCCTGTAGGTCTTATGGCAGCATACTCGGCCGTCCTGCGCGGTGCCTCACGAGTGTTTGTTGTGGACCGCGTTCCCGAGCGTCTTCAAGCAGCTGAGAAGATTAATTGCACGCCCATTGACTTCTCCAAGGGCGACGCTGTAGACCTGATTATCAAGGCCAATGGCGGAGAGGAAGTTGACCGATCTGTGGATGCTGTCGGTTATCAAGCTGTTGGCAACAGTGGCGATACTGAACAGCCCAACATTGTTCTCGAGAACATGATCCGCGTTACTAGACCTTGCGGTGGTCTTGGAATTCCAGGCCTTTACGTCCCTAGCGACCCTGGAGCTTCGGACGAGGCATCCGCCAAGGGCATGATCAGTCTTAGCTTTGGCAAACTCTTTGAGAAGGTATGGCCCCAATACGCTCTGATGGACAGGCATTATCTAACACGATCTTAGGGACTTACCATTGGTACGGGCCAGTGCAATGTCAAGTCTTATAATCGCTATCTTCGAGATCTCATCATCTCTGGTCGAGCCAAGCCTAGCTTCGTCGTTTCGCACGAGATCAACATCGATGAAGCTGAAGTTGCTTATGAGAAGTTTGACAAACGAATTGACGGATATACCAAGGTCCTTATCCACCCTAACGGCGGGTTCTGAGTTACTTGAGCAGATTTAAGATAGTTCTAGCGATATTTCAAAGAGCGTAATAACTTTGATTGAATGTGTTGAGTTGAGAAAGCTTCGAAGTTGCAGAAAACTTGACCTCCGCTGCCTAAATTAGAAGATTGTTTAGTTGTTTTATGCCATTTTAGGCCTGTCCCTAGGTTATTTATCTTTTACATCCTGATTTTATCTTGAGCCTCTTGCTACTTTTCCCAGAGCTCAACGTCTCTGAACGTGTATGCTCCAAATGTCTCCCTCATACAGATGCGCTCACGTCTCTTTTGTCTCGAATCTTCCTTTTCTGTTGCCATGGGTAAAGCGTCCTCATTTTACGTGTCGCATGCTGATTGCGATGTCGGAACGTTTATAAGTCCAATTGGCCAGACCGGGAATAGTCACGATATACCATGACTTCATCTCCTCGTTCTAAACACACTTAAGTATCCTAAAGCGGTAATAAGTTGATTCACCGAGGCCAAACATAATTAATTGACTCACTGTCGATCTTGAGTATATATAGACTGTGGTTCGACCACAAGTTTTGCATATTGCAATTGGCATCAAACAACATGGCGACGACTACTTCTCTTGAACTCGCGAGCAATCGCCCTGAAGACAATGAGGTAGAACACTCAGAGGTGGCTTCAATCGATGCTTTACCACCAACTGATCGAGGCCGTGGAGCGTATACAGCTCTTGCTTGCTGCACAATTGCTCAAGCGCCCATCTGGGGTAGGTTTCCTCCACATCTCACCTTCGGAATCGCAATCTGACTTGGTCAGGATACTCTGTATCTTTCGGGATCTTTCAAGAATACTACTCTGCTCACACAAACCTCAAAGCCTCTCCAAGTGCCATCGCCTCAATTGGTGCATCTCAAACAGGAATCATGTATCTCATGATGCCTCTGGCTTTCATCGCCCTCAATCGTTTCCCTCTCCTTCGGAAGTGGTGCGGACCGCTCGGTCTCGTCATCACCATCATCAGCTTAACCTCTTCAGCATTCGTCAGTAACGTTGCTGGACTCATCGCGACTCAGGGTGTTTTGTACGCTATTGGCTGCAGCTTGCTATTCAGCCCTATCTCGCTCTATATGGACGAATGGTTCGTCGAGCGTAAAGGATTTGCATATGGGGTTATGTGGGCTGGAAAGTCTACCGTTGGCCTGGCTTTACCATTTCTGTTCAACTTCTTGCTTCAAAGATTCGGGCTCAAGGCGACTCTTCTCTCTTGGACAGTCGCATCAGCTGCCATGACTCTACCTACGCTCTTCTTTCTGAAGCCCCGAGTTGAGGTTAGCCGTGACTCGCGGCCACGTCCCATCAGCTTTGCTTTCATGGGACTTGCATCATTCTGGATGCTGCAGTTTGGAATTGTTGTTCAATCACTTGGATATCTGATGCCAAGCACGTATCTAGCAAGCTACGCCAACGCAATTGGTCTCTCATCAGTCACTGGACCACTCTTGCTGGCACTCTTTTCACTTGCTTCTGTGCCTGGATCTCTTATTCACGGCATGCTGGGCGACAAGGTCTCTTCTACCAAAGTCATCCTTGTCTCCTCGTTAGGAAGCGCACTCCCAGTGTTTCTACTGTGGGGTCTCAATCGTCACATTAGCACCATGGTGGTGTTTGTGATTCTCTATGGCTTCTTCGCTGGAGGATTCAGCGCTACATGGTCAGGGGCTTTGCGGGAAGTCAAGGGAGATAATGAATTCATCGATACATCTTTGGTGTTCGGTATGCTTCTCGGGGGTCGTGGATTAGGGTTCGTCGTTGCAGGGCCTTTGAGCGGTGCGCTTATATCGGCTGGGAACTCAGTGGCAAGCGGTGATAGTCTTGGGTATGCGACCAGGTATGGCCCAATGATTCTTTGCACTGGTGTTACAGCAATTCTGGGAGCATGGGCTCCTATCTGCAAGATCGCCAAGTCGATTGGGATGACGGGAGTTAATAGCTGCGTGAGGGTGGCTTGATCAGAATCTGGACATGGCAGCAGGAGGCAGGAATATGAGAATTGCTCATTTCGAGGACTGGTGATCCTATAATAACTTTGATTTTTTCCGCTGTCTATCTCTTTGTGATCAATGCTTCACCATTCATGATGCCCAGTGAAGCATCATCTATCTCAATCCACTGCTCCCAAGCCTTGGCCATCTCATCTAGTTCGTCGCCAGTTGCATTACCCATCTCAATAGCCTTTTGTCGTGCAAAGCCAGTCAGAGAGCGGTCTTTCATTGCTGAACCTACAAATTGTTAGCTCATTTACCAGATCGGTCAAAAGATTGTTTGTACTCACCCCATGCCTTCTTATCTTCAGGCGTACTATAACACCAAGTCCCAAAACTCAAAGTAATGTCTTGACGAGAAGCTCCAGCTTCCAAGGCCCACGAGAGAAGTTGACGGCCTCCTTTCCCTTGCCCTCCCTTTCCTTCAATGATCTTGATCTGGAGCTGATGAAACTTGAGAAGAGCTGGAAGCTCAGGCCAAATGCACCACATGTACATGTCGCTCTCGCGTAGGGAAACTGTACCTCCAGGCTTGGTCACCCTCATCATCTCCTTTATCGCATCGACAGGTGTATCCAAATGACACAGAACCTGGTGAGCATGGGTGACGTCGAAAGTCGAATCAGGGAAAGGCAGCTCAAAAACATTGGCGCTTTGGAATTTAATGTTGGTGACACCTTGAGAGTCGGCGTAGTCCTTTGCTCGAGCGAGGATCTCGTCTGATATGTCGGTAGCTGTGACTTCTCCCTCGGGCATGTATCGCGCTAAGGATGCTGAAATTGTACCAGACCCAGCACCGACATCCAAGAGCTTCAGGTTGGGATTGCTTTTGACAATGACTTGTAGCTTAGGTAAAAGATGGTTGCTGCTGTTTTCAGCACTGCGCCATTCATGATGCTTTACTTGGGCAGCAGCATATCCGTGGCCGTACTGATTGTGTCCTGACGCCATTATCTCGGTTGTAATTTGTTTAAGAAAAAGGTATTATTTAATCAAGACTTAATATTGTATCTCTGTTGAAACCCGTTTTATATGTTTTTTTCTTTACTTGATAATGGTTACCCTGTTGCCTGTCGGAGCTGAGATCTCCATTAATGAGAGCTGACGTAGTCTCAACTCCGGAGGCAAGTTGTGGGGAAACCTCAACTCCGGTCACTACTAATTCATGCCATTGGAATGTTTTCCCACCTGCTGAACCAACTTGTACAATGAGTTATTCAACATGAGTACTGACCTATTAACATTGTTCTAATACTTAAAAACATAATGCTCTATCAAGATGGGTTTGGCTCGTTGCCTGCATATATTGTAAACCCGGGCTATCCGGCATGTTAAAGCCACCAGACATCATAAATCCATCCGCTGGTATAAGTGTATTACACAAAATATCATGGCCGTATGGTAAAGCACTATTACTTTACTTACGAGATACCCAAAGATTTGGCAGTTCACTTCAGCTCAATTCAATAATTCGTTTTACATACATCACAGTATCCATCCTTTCCAACAAATTGTTGTCCATCATTCCAGGCACACTTCATGCGGAGTAAAAGAGCGGAATGCCTCCGTCAAACCCCCAAATAAGAAGCAAATATTGAAAATCAGAAACAGACCAAGCAATTCTCAGCTTAGCATGAGATGAAGTAGTCAGGAAAATACCTGTCATTCGTTGCCAAGTCATCCGGAGTCAATTCCCGAGGCTGGCCTTTTTATTACCCCGTGGGGTTAAGCTCTGTGAGGGGAACATATCGAGCTTCCTTTTTGACCATGGATGCACATTCATCACAGATGATGTTACATTTTGTGGCTTGAATTGGTCACTTACTGAACCTAGCAGTTCTTTTTTCAATAATTCTGTCTGTACAATTGCTGCAAGTCAAGCCTGAAGCAGTCGCACGGGCCGAAATACGAAGATAACTTATAGTCTCTTTAACAAACATTTCAACAATTACTGTAACTTTCCAGAGATACTTTATGCGACGTCATTGAACCAGATGCTACTGGATCCCCTGGCTGCTTCTCCAACTAGAGGTCAGACTGCAGAGCCGCCACCACCACCACAGGAACCAAGGCGTGCAACCCATTCGGCTGTGGCGTACCAAGCAAAGACCAGGTTTCTTCGGACTAACGGTGTTGATCTTTTTCAACACCAATTACTTGACCTTTAGAAAGAATGTTAGTTCTTCTATGAATACCTGTGTTACGGCAGATGATATCTACTGTTAATAAAGCTCATATGTCAAGTAAGATAAGTTAACTCCGATACTGGCATCTCCAAGCGACATCGGTAACAACTTAACCATAACCTTCTCCGTAACTCGGCCGTAAAAGGTAGCGGAGTCTCCTTGGGATCTCCTCTGTGGGGGATCTAATTCAACCCTAACTCATTCTAATGGGGTTCGGTGGATCCGGCCTTGTATCGCAGGATCGTCCCCTTGTTTAATGATTCCCCCAGTCCCCCAAATGCTCCCCGACCTCGGCTCGGGTGAGCCATTGAAGTGATTGACATTGAGTTTACCTTGACTGGCTGCAGGTCGTACTCTAAAGGCAGGATCGACGGAAAATACGGACCTGCCCCGAGACATTCAAGCCATGCCCATGTCTCTTTATAAGTCACCCTCCCGCTGCCCTTTTTCCTCTTGAAACTTTTGTGACCTGCAGTGTAGACTTTCTTCTTTATCCTTCTACCCCTTCAAGGCCTTTCACTACACAAAAGTCAATTTCATCAAAAAGGCCTAGTAGCTGTGAATAATGGCTCTCAACTCCAGGGAGAAGGAGAGCGGCAATGAGTCGCCTGTGTCCTATGACGCTGAGCGCACCAATACCGTTGGCGATGGTGTTGTCACAGACGACGTCCAGCTGGTTTGTCCGTCCTCTACAACTGATAGCAAGCTCATGGCCAGGATTGATTTCCATGTCATTCCTTTCCTATGTATCATGTACTTGCTTGCCTTCCTAGGTACACCCATCTCATTCTTCTTTACCGTGTTGCAAATAACTGACTGATCGTGTAACATATAGACCGTGTCAATATCGCCAACGCCGATGTTTTTGGTCTCTCCGAAGAGCTTGGTCTTGAAAAGACAGAATACAACACCGCTCTCGTCGTCTTCTTCGTCCCATACATCCTCTTCGAGATCCCCTCCAACATTCTTCTTAAGCGCTTCAAACCCCATGTCTGGCTCAGTCTGAACATGTTTCTCTTTGGTCTTACCACCCTTCTTCAAGGTTTTGTCCAGAACTACAGCGGCTTGATCGCCACACGTTTCTTCTTGGGTCTTTTTGAGACGGGCATGTTTCCTGGTGGTAAGTCGTCATAAAACTCTTGCGAACACAGCGCATTTCGCTCACACTTAAAAAGCTTTTTATTTGATTGGCATGTGGTACCGTCGCCGAGAAGCACAGCGTCGTTACAGCTTCTTCTTCAACAGCACGACTCTTGCCGGCGCATTTGGTGGTCTTCTTGCCGCAGCTATTGGAAAGATGAGCGGTGTTCGCGGTTATGCCGGTTGGCGTTGGATCTTCATTCTCGAGGGCGGTCTCACTGTCCTCGTGAGCTTCTTCTTCTTCTTCCTGCTGCCCAACTTTCCTGAGCAGGCCGAATGGCTCACTCCCGAAGAGAAGAACTATGTCACTGCCAGACTACGCGCCGATCAGGGCCACGCCGGCGCCGAGCGCAAGACGACTTTCTCCGATGCTCTCAACGTGCTCAAGGACTACAAGATCATCATCGGCGGTTTCATGTACTTCGGTCTCATTGTGCCTGCTTATGGATATGCCTACTTCGCGCCTGGTATTATCAAGACCTATGGATACAGCCCTATTCAGACACAGCTTTACAGTGTTCCTCCATGGGCTGCTGCTTTCGCATTCTCGCTCTGTGTGGCCTTTGCTTCAGACAAGTTGCGCCACAGAGCATGCTTCGCCATCTTTGCCATTCTCGTCGCCATTGCAGGATTCGCCACTCTTCTTTCTGTCCACGACAACCATAAGGTTCAGTATGGCGCTTTGTTCCTCGTCACTATGGGTGCTTACACCGCCATGCCCATCATTGTGTGTTGGTTCAACATGAACCTTGGAGGTCACAGGAGAAGAAGTATCGGCAGCGCATGGCAGGTTGGTTTCGGAAACATTGGTGGTATCATCGCCGTGTACTCTTTCTTGGCAAAGGACGCTCCCAAGTTCGTTCGAGGCTATTCCATCTGCATTGCATTTACGATTCTCTCCATCATCGCTTGTATTACATACGGTGCTGTCTGTCTGTACGAGAACAGAAAGAGGGCCGCAAACCCACCGGAGAGGGAGCTTACTGATGATGAGAAGGCTGAGTTGGGCGATAATGCGCCTACCTACAGATATCTGTTGTAATTAAAAGTTGAGCATGTGGTGTGGTTTATACTCAGAGTTGGATACCTAGTTGTTTTGGCCTAATTTTAATGAATAATGAAATACCAACAACATTTGTTATATGATCGATCATTCTTATTGGATCCATCGTGCTTGAAGCAATAATCAAAAGGGCCGATGATTTTATCTTTGATGCTTGTACTGATAACCTTCAGCCAGTACGACACGGGTGTTTGCCAACCACGTTTCGTGTACTATCTTTGTGTAATTGAAGTCTCGGAGTATTTCCTCATTGCCTTAAGAGCAAACTCTTTGGAAATAACAAAAATTCACAAGTCAATAAGAATGATTGAAATAAACTCATGCATAGTATCCGTAGACTTACACTGGTTCATTGTCAGTGGAGACGAATCCTTCACTATGCCTTTTTTGCACAGCGCGGCTCGCAATTGCCCCTCCTCTGGGCGCGCCCTTCACTAAATACTTCCCCATCAACCCCACCAAGAAATTCAATGATAGTATAAGATCAATCGTGTCCTGCGACTCTCTTTGGGAACTTTGTTGTTCATATAAGTCTATTCTTCTCTCAAGGGTATCTTAAGGTCGTCTCTATACAATCACATCTAATATAGATATACAATGGCGACAATTCGACATGCCCGCCGGGAGGGTAAGTTCAATAGTGCATCTCGAGACGTCATGATGCTAACACCAACTCTGCCATAGACGCTCCCATAATTCTTCAGCTCATCCAGGAGCTTGCCGATTACGAGAAGGAGCCAGATGCCAACAAGGCCACCGTTGAGACCCTACAGGCCACAATTGCCTTCGCGCCATCCGACTCCCCCGACGCCGACGCCTCTGTCGTCCCCGCCACCGAACCCATCTCGCCAACAAAGCCCGCCAGATGCCTTCTCCTCATTTCCCCCGAAGGTGAAGCCGTCGGTATGGCACTGTACTTTTACAACTACAGCACATGGCGCTCGCGCGCAGGCATCTATCTCGAGGACCTGTACGTCCGGGAATCAGAGCGCGGCAAGGGATACGGCAAGAAGTTGTTAAGCACATTGGCCAAGCAGGTCATTGCCATGGATGGAGTTCGGCTCGACTGGGTAGTCCTCAAGTGGAACGAACCTAGCATCAAGTTCTATGAGAGCATCGGCGCCTATCCTATGAGCGATTGGGTCGGCATGCGGGTGGACAACGAGGGCTTGAACAAGTTGGCCAACTTGACGGATTAATACCGAATAAAAGAAACTTTGATACTCCCAATTATGGATGGACCACCGATATTTTGAATGCTATCATTTCAGCTCGCCACAGATTCAAGACTCGACCTTGGGATGGACTGGTGTCTTGGGCTGCTTGTTTTTCTTTTCCTTATTCTTGAAATTTGGCTCTGGCGGAACGTCTTCGAAGACTTCGAGTTGTCTTCTTGAGGGAGCGGTAATAGCAGTATTGAAAGTGCCCCAGGTAAAGCCTTTTTTCCCTATACCTGGTCTTGTCTCTATCTTAGGGCTAAGTTGCCAGATTTTCTGATAAGTGCGGCGGAACCACCTTGGTGTCAGTTCCTTAAGATCGCGATCTAGGTGGTGGTGGTATGGATGGTCCGTTTTGTCTGGACCGACGTGTGCAAACTGCGAAAGCTGATTGATACGCTCGACTCTATTAGTAGGTTGAGTGGCGTAACTCTCCCAGTTCCAGTCCAGGGTCGGTGACTTGTCTGACTTGACAGCTCGTAAAGGATTCGCAGCTGTCCTCCTTTTTGGGATTTTCCACTGCTCGTCTTCCTGGGCGCCTCTGGATAGCTGACCAAGAAACTCCCATTCGTTGTTGTCGAGTGGAGGCATTACTTTATTAGCAGCACGTTTCCAGAAGTGCGCCCTCTTAGCTTGGTAGACCCTCTCGGGGGTTGGGTTTCCCCAGATGTTAGTTTTTGGAATGTCAGGTTGAAGGCTTCTGATATCGGACTTGGGCCAAGACATGTCCGCCTCCTCTTGACGTGCTTTTTGAGATATTTGTAAGTTTTGGAGTTTCCGAGTATCCCATTTGTGATAGAATGTAGGCTGGAGAGGCTTCGGTCCACGTCTGACCAGAATCTTCCTGGGCACTTCTTCCTTTTTGTCGCTTGGAGTGTCTACTGCGCTTTCTGCCTTGTGTTTCTCTGTCTTTTGTTTCTCCTGATAAGAGTCGTCCTCGATCGCCGTTTCGGTTGACTTTGCAACCACCTCATCGTCCGGCTTGTCTTCTTGAACACCTTTGATTGTCGCCTCCAAAGCTTCTGTGTCGCTGGGAGGCTGAGGCTTTAGAAAGTCAGATATAAGGCTTCGCCTTCGGGATCCCGTCCTTGCAAAAGCATGCATCAATAATTCTTCCATCCACTCCTTATGTCCACTATTGGCCGCCCTCAGCTTGCGCAAGACATTGGCGCCCTTGGCACGGTGCTTATCTTGTAGAGGGTCATATTTGTGGTGTTTTCGGAACTTGGAGCGAATTTGCGTGGTGATGGTAGGTCGAATCGCCGGGGGAAGATATGAAGTCTCGCGGAGGATATTTCGATAAAGATGGCGAGGAGGGAGGAAGCTAGGGATATTCGAATTTGGACGAGGCATTGTGAGATCTCGCAATGCAAAAAGAACAACTAAATAGAGGCACGAAGCCTCGTGGGAGAGTTACAATGGAAAGTGGAAGACGCTAATGCTTGAATCTTGAAGCTTGAATTGTCTACTATAATTTTCAGTAGCTGTCTGCGGTAAAACCCCGGTCGGTTCTTTCATCTTTCATCATTTGCAAAGACAAGTGACAGTAAGAACACAAGTGACGCAGCTTTGACACCTGTCTCTTGCCAAAGAACAAATTGTTAGGCTTCTTCGAGTGTGACAGTCAGGTGTGTTGAATACTTCCGAGCAGCCATCTGCATTCGGAGCAAGATCGTGATCGAGCAAGGCTAATAACCAGCAGTGATGGAGTAAGATACCTTGCCCATAGCAACCAAAAAGCTTAAACAGTAGAGAACTCCTTCACATTGGAGTTGCTTAATTGATGGTGTGTAATCATGTACTAGACTTTATGAAGTATATCCGGTGATGATTGTGTTATGGTGAAACACATTTGGTCTAGGTTATGGCGGCCCTTGAGAAGTGGTTGCATTAGTGAGCTTGACAATTCACGCGTTGTTGTGGAATTAATGGCTATGAATACTTCAATGTGCTTGCACAATTACGGCCCATCGAATGGCTTCGTTCACTGGAAACAACAAAGAGCGAACGAGTGATTGTCATGTTGAGGTCGCAGGAATAGGCCAAAGTTACTAAAGGTGGGTCTCATGATGATACATTGAGGCCCTGGCTCGTGCGTTCACGGCCTTTACGCGCTCTACGCGCGAGACACGTCTGGAGCGCGATCATCCGCGAAACGGACACGTCTGGGTTAATTGAACGCATCTTTTTTTTCTGCCAAAGGTACTCGTCTCGTCCCGTTTCACGCTCGACGACAGCCGAGGGAGCGGGAACTTGCTGCAAGTGAGCACAACCGAATAAGTCACTTTGACGTGCATAAGCTCAAGTAGACTGGAGAGTACAGTACAATACTTGCAGTTACCTCAATTATCATGTCTCAATCAGGTGTAGAAATAATCGGCATTGGCGCCTTCTGAACCGTTACCTCCAATCACCTCCTGCTTTCATCTCCATTAAAGCATATTGTTCACCTCTACTACATACAACCTTATCGAAAGCATCAATGGTGATAATTTGAGTAGCGAAGTATTCAGGTACTTGATCTTCACCGGGCCAACTGGACTATAGGCGGCTCATTACACCAATTCCGCTAAAAGCATTGGCTCTCAGCGCTCTCCCCGCTCGTCTCTGGGGCACCATCGAGGTACCTGAGACCCTGGTCCGTCTGCATCTCACCTCACCTGCACGACTTCGCCCTGGCCCGCCCACTATCTCCAAGAAGTACTCATTTCGTCGGGTCTTTACTCCATCTCCATCTTCACTCTGCAACCACTCAGTTTTTGTGCGCACAAAACCACTGAAACTCGACCACGAGGCGCATGGGCGATCCCGGGTAACTACCTTCAGCCCCATGCTGCGATTCTTTTACACCTTACGATACCAAACCAGGCCACTCCATTTCACCTATTAATTCAACCTTGTCGCGTCCCCCTACTGATTCTCCGTACCTTTTCGATATCTTCTTATTGTTAGCGCTGTGATGCTATCACGCCCTTGACGAACCTCTTCGAAACTTCTTCCTAACGAGGACTTCACTGCAACTCCCTCCAGGGGTTGATTTTCCCTTAATACGATATGCCGTCGGCATTGCAATCATCTCAACAATCTTTCAATATGAGTCAACAATCGCAATCAGGAATGGGAAACTCATTCCGAGGAGGCTACAATGGCGACCCAGATAATTCCGGTATCTATTCGGTAAGCACAACCCATGCAGTCTGTCGCTATGCGATTGCTAATAATTCTGATATAGGCATCATATTCAGGCGTGGATGTATACGAAATGGAAGTCAACAATATCGCCGTGATGCGCCGTCGCAACGACTCATGGCTCAATGCCACTCAGATCCTCAAGGTCGCGGGAGTTGACAAAGGAAAACGCACCAAGATTCTCGAAAAAGAAATCCAAACAGGCGAACACGAGAAAGTCCAGGGCGGATATGGCAAGTACCAGGGCACTTGGATAAAGTTCGATCGTGGTCTGCAAGTCTGCCGCCAATACGGTGTTGAGGAGCTTTTACGACCACTCCTTACCTACGACATGGGCCAAGATGGAGGTGTCGCCGGGCGAGGTGATTTTAATACACCAACAAAAGAACAAGCAATGGCCGCACAAAGGAAGCGATTATACAATCAGAATGCAGACGGAAGAGCTAACGGCGTATCCGGTACATTTTTTAAGAATATCTCTACGACTGCGTCGCATGCCGTTGCAGCTATTAGCAAAGCTCGGTTCGACTCACCGGGTCCCAGGAGTAGTCGCAATGGTGCTTCAAGAACAGCTTCTTTCAGCCGCCAAGCGTCGATGCAAAATGGCGATGATTTCCCTAGCAACTCTCAACAAAGCTTTGCCTCCGATTATGGACAACAAGTTGATTCGGCATATTCGACTCAACAAGCCAACAACTCAGTCCAAATGGCCGAACCAGATCCCCCTCGAAAACGCCAACGCGTGACGATGACACCGGCCGAAAGCTTCAACGGATACGGGCAGAATATGGATATGTATGCAGCGACATACCCTGGATCACCAACAGAACCTAATGAGTCCTTTATGTACACCCAGAGTGCTATCCACGATCGATCGCCAATGGAGGAGGGCAACGGACCTCTACCACCCCTGCCTTACGAGATGTCTCCAGATGTCGAAACCAAGCGTAACGTGCTTATGGGGCTATTTCTGGAAACAACGGGCACTGATCCTACAAAAAATGATACCCTTCGAGGGTTTACACCATTGGAATTGGACATGCCAATCGACTTACAGAGCCATACTGCGCTTCACTGGGCCGCAACTCTTGCTCGCATGCCTTTGCTACGTGCTCTAATTGCTTCTGGCGCTTCTCCGTCTCGCGTGAATGCATCAGGCGAAACGGCGCTTATGCGAGCATGCTTGGTGACAAATTCTCAAGACCATAACTCGTTCCCTGATCTTCTAGAGGTTCTGGGTGGAACAATAGAGGCTCGTGATCACAAGGGACGGACGGTTCTTCACCACATTGCTGTTACTAGCGCTGTCAAGGGTAGGAATGCAGCAAGTCGCTATTATCTCGAGAGCCTCCTGGAGTGGGTGGTTAGACAGGGCAGCGCACCTAACAGCCAACATGCTCAAACAAACGGAAACGGTCCTAGCAACTCGCAAGCAGCCAGCCCTAAGATGGGCATTGCACGATTCATGAGCGAGATAGTTAATGCTCAAGACAGTGTGGGCGACACAGCCTTGAACATCGCTGCCCGCATAGGTAACCGGAGTATTATTTCTCAATTGCTGGAGGTTGGCGCCGATCCAAACATCGCAAACCGTGTTGGCCTACGACCGCTTGACTTTGGTATTGGAAGCGAGAATGCTGAGAATAAGACAAACGGCGAAGCAAACGTCGAGAACGGTGCCGTAGGCACGAATCAGCGTAGTCGAGAAAGCAGCGACGAAATAGTTGCTTGTGAGTTCCAATAATCCCCATTCCATTAAACCGTTGCTAACCATCATAGCCATTTCTCATCTTCTGTCAGAAACAGGCTCAACATTCCAGGCCGAGATGAAGGCCAAGCAAGCGTCTCTCGATACCCTTCACAGCACCCTCCGTACTACATCAACACAACTTGGCGAGGCCAGACGAAGTCTCGAGCACCTAACTGCTACACTCAAGAAGCAGCAACTAGCAAAGCAAAAGGTCGCCAACCTATCACATGCCCGTGAAGCTGAGCAAGTACGCCTGATGCAGGAGCAGTCTCGAGCCTCACAACCCAACCCCTCATCATCATGGGAAACCGAGTTATCAGCTATGCTCGAGGCCGCTGACGATACGTCCGATGGAGAGTTAGGTGGCGAGGGCCTCCTCCCCTCAGCGGCAGTCCTTGAAGCTCGGGTTCGTGCTGTGAAGAAGCGATGCGAGTCAACCCGAAAGATGGTGTCAGCCCTCAAAGGACGAAGTCGCGACACCGAAGTCAAGTATCGTCGTGTGGTGGCGCTATGCACTGGCGTCCAAGAAGACGAGGTCGACGCTGTCATCGACGGTCTACTCAAGGCTGTGGAGAGCGAACAAGAAGAGCTTGAGATTAATCGTGTCAGGCGCTTCCTTGGCGGAGTAGAAGGAGTGCATTAATATCGGCACTTACTTCTCCTCTCGCTTTCCCGCAGCAGGACGCTTTGCAGTCCTCACATCCTCTAATGACTACAATTCGTGTACGATTTTGGTTTCGTTTATATAAGGTGCTTTTGATACCCACTGAGCCCGAGAAGCACCCCCCGCTCGTGGTGGATTAGATCGATGGGCGTTTATTCATCAGCTGTGGCTGGCGTACTCTTTATCCGTTTTTTGTTACTACTATCCTTGGTTTTTGTTCTTGCCAGGATGCTATTTTGTCTACGAGAATCAGGTTTGACGATTGTTATACCTTACTTTGCCTGGCGAGAGATCCAGAAGTAGAAAGAGAGAGGGAGAATAGGGGAAAGTAGTTGGCGCAGGGGTTTTTCGCGAAAGGTGTATAATAATTCATGACACAAAAAGTATCAGTTCTATCGACTGTTGTCATACTCTCGCCCATTCTGCAAATTTGTGTCTTGCCTGTGATTCAAAAGATGTACACAGATCTTGACTGGTCATGCGAAGAGCTCCCATCTGTCGCCCATGCTAAAACTCCAAACACCATGCAATGCCTTGCGATATTTACAATGTCATTGACCCGTCACCTCTTGCCGGTTCAAGGCTCAAGAATCTAAGTGACGCCGTTTCGATAGACACCCTCCCATCTTTCCTCAACACCACCAACCTTATTTTTCAAGTCGTTAATCTCTGCATCCAGTTCATCTACATTTCGAGACAGAGCGCTGACCTCCTCAAATCGCCTAGAACCTTGCGCGGTTTTGATCATGGATTCAACCATGAATCGCTGCTCTTCCAAGACAACTAACCGCTCTCTAAGTTCCTTTTCTTCTGTCTCGAGCTGGCTGACGACTGTGCTTCCTTCGCTAGGCGCTTGCGACGACGTTTCAGTATCCGCAAGCTCCGAGTGTCGTAAACTTGACCCAGAGTGATTGTGTGAAGCGAGAAGCCGTGAGGTGGAAACGGTTGTAGAGGATGATGCGGATGAGCGTGAGCGTAGCATCTGGGGCAAGCTCTTGAGAGGGAGCATGTTTGTATGTAGGAAGCCACTCGCATATGTATATATGGCCGCCTGCAGTCGCCGTTGCGTGGCGCTCTCTGTGGGAAGGTCGCGGAGACGTTTTGCAGCGATACCATATTTTCCAAAACTGTCGACCAGGCGCTTTCGAATCTTGGCTGCTTCCTGGATCTGAGCGCGTGTTGGTGGAGGTTTGTTCAGGTCGATTTCGCCGCTTTCTTTCTTCTCTGGCTGTAGGTTCAGAAGCACACGATGGAATGATGGCAGGAGTTGTTGAATGCCACGCTCGAACTGTTGTAGAGTCTCGTATGCCCGCTGATCGGCAGGTTTGTGCTGTAGTGACGCTGCAAAGTCGCGCGCAGAGAATATAGTATGTTTACAGTCGCGACACATCCGGATATCTATGCCAACTTGCCCGCCGTTTGTTGTCGAGGTTGGTTTCTCGGTTCCCGAAAGTGATTTCGTCACGCCATTTGTATCACTTGATACGTTTAGTCCAACTTCTGAGGAACATCCTGTCTGCGGATCGCCACAGACAACACGCCCACATATGCGACAATGGTGTCTTCTAAACGTCCAAGATCCAAATTCTTGTCGGCAAAATGGGCATTTAGAGACAGTCGCATCTTCTTCCCAAGTAACAACTGATTGCTCGATAAGCTTGCGGGCATTCTTCTGCCCTGCTAATGATGTTACTGGGCCAAGCAAAGATCCATTCGATTGCGTGAGGTTTTCAGGAGGGTTCGCCAATAGTTTCGTGAGCTTTGTCAATCGTTTCTCAAGCCGTGAGATTTCCAGATTCTGCCGTTCGACCTTCTTCCTTCTTATTTCCACAAACGCATTGGTGTGATCCGTCAAGACACCTTGGTGGTCGTTGTATCCTTCTCTTGACTTGAAGCATGTCTCGCATACTCTTGCCCAATAACCACGGACCGGCTCATGTTTCGCGCTTCGACTCAGTTTCATCTGGTACATGGTATGTTCTTCGCAGAACAGTCGTCCACAATGTCGACAGTTAATGCTTCCATTCAATGGCCCTAGACTCCTTCCACATGTCGGATCGGTGCATGAATCGTAGCTAGTCGAGCGTTGCCAATGGTGTCGCGTGATGAGGTCGTCGGGATCAATAGGACCTTCGAGGGGGTTCTTTCCAGCAGCGGTTGACATAGGGGTGACGACAGGTACGGACTCGTTCGACTCAAATACATCCAAGCCTCGAAGCTTCTGGTTTATTAGGGAGAGGGGCTGGAATCGTTTCGCTTTGAGCACCTGCTTGTCGAACCACGTCTTTACTTCATCTTGTTCCTCTTCTGGTAGTTCTTGGTGGGTGTCGTCAATGTGTCGGTTAAGTTGTAGAAGGGTCATCTATCGGCAGATATGTCAACACCAGTTTCACTAGCCAGATATTGGCTTTCTCACCATTTCTTCATTACATATTGGACACACGAGCGCGCCTCCATCTGCCGGCCCCCCCTTCCCTTGAGCACCGACGCTGATGCTATTGCCGATGTCCTGGCTTGCAAGACCTGGTGAAATACCACTTATGGGTGGTGACACTGATGACGAAACTATCGAAATGCTGCTTTCTGAAGTTGCTAATGGACTTGCAACTCGAGGCGCATTCGTAACCGGAGGGGTCGGGGGAGCAAGGCCCCTGCCGCTTCCAAGAACACGGCCGCCGCCCAGCTTGCGGCCCGACATGATGAAGTATTTCCAAAGACAATGCCGGTTTTGAAAGGGAGAAAGAGTACGACCGCAGTTGGTCGAGCCCAATCACGCGCTGCAACGCTTTGGAAAGTATGTAGAAAGTGAGATTGGTGAATTGAGGGGAGACTGGCCATCCATGCTATGGCCTGGCGCGCATGTCTGATAAAGAGGTACCTTGATTTGTGCCATGTAAAGGCGGTGAAAGAAGTACCGTCATAGCATGCGTCATCCCAACCCCTAAGCAGTTAGCTCTAATTCGCTTCCTCCCGTTCCCCGTTAGCGGCCTTATCGGCCATCCTTGCAGCTCGGATAAGACTCAACCTTTGTTACCTTTACTTTACCTTACCTTCCTTACCTTAGTCGATGGGGAAAAATGACCCCCATTCAGAAGCCGACATCAGCCCAGCCGGCGCTGGAATCCCCGGCATCTCCTCCCGCGTCTTCTACTCCGTCTTCTGACTCTTCTACTTCTGCTTCTGCTTCCACCCCAGCCACAGCAGCAATGGCAAAGACATTTCCTCCTGTGCAGCCTGGAGGCAGTTTAATTCTGGCATGGCAAATCAAGCACAAAAAGGTGCTTGTTGTCGGCGGTGGTGAGGTACGTCTGAATCATCACATGTCATGCCGAGACTCGGGCTTCTTGGCCTAGAAGCCCATCGACTACGATTGTGCAGCGCAATCAAAATTTCATCGGTTCTAACAAAGCCTCATAGGTCGCCGCTGGTCGGATCCTCAACTGCCTCAATGCCGATGCCAACGTCACTGTCGTGTGCCCCAAGTCTGGCCTCAACCCTGAAGTCGCTTTCCGAGTTAGTGAAGGTCAAGTCGCGCATATCGACCGAGTATTCGAACCCGAAGACCTGGATGGCGCCAGCATGGTCCTGGTCGCCATCGACGACCCTGCCGCCTCGACCGTCATCTGGAAGCTTTGCAAGGAGCGAAAGGTCCCTGCCAATATCGCCGACGTGCCCCCAGAATGCGATTTCTATTTTGGTAGCATCCATCGCGATGGTCCGCTCCAGATTATGGTCAGCACCAATGGCAAGGGGCCAAGGTTGGCGGCTGCTATTCGGCAGTTTATTGCCAAGCAACTGCCGAAGAATGCCGGTAACGCTATCGAGACGATTGGTGAGCTTCGGCTTAGATTAAGGAAGATGGCTCCCAAGCCTGAGGATGGACCCAAGCGCATGCTCTGGTGGGTTACTTACATCATCTGGATGTGCAAACTATGCTGACAATTACTATCAGGATGTCAAAGGTCAGCGATACCTACAAATGGGATGAAATGTGTGGCCTTACAGACGAAGACATGGACAACCTCCTCCTTTTCTATCCTCCTAACAAGGTCCCATCTATGGATGTTCTGCAAGCCCTCCGTGGAGGCAACGATGTTAAGAAACTTGACGTCTTTGACGGTTCCTTCGGCTTCAGTGTTGGCGCATAAATCCAATAGAGCATACAGCCAGGGAATTTCAGCAAATTGGACGGAAAGAGACGCATCAAGAGATATTGTACGATTTAGACAGTGGTTCATTTTGGTTCAGGGTGTATATACGGATTGGTTATTGTCGCTCCCACGTCGCAAAGGCGTGAGGGACGCCTTCAAAGCACTTTTGCATGGGGATGGATTTTTATGGCATTTCAACAGTTGTGGGAACATTTGGGGAAAACCTAGTATCATTCCAAATTGCTGCAGTTAAAATTTTGAATACAACACATCATCTCCATTTTCTTTACTCTCGCCTTCCTGACACATCATGATACTAGTGCCAATTCCTTGCCTTTGATGCGTAGGGATATCAGGAGAGTTGCTGAACATGGAAGAGATGAGAGTGACATGTCATGGACTGTTTGGGAGCAGAACCTCGTTAAATTATTTCTAAGCTCTAACAAGAGGACAAACCCTCTGTTGCCTCCGTAGCCCCCTTTGTACTTTTGCTTTTTTCAAGATGGCGTTTCATCTGTTCCACCTATCGCTGGTCTATTCTGTCGTAATGCGTCATAAATTGGTATCATAAAGAAACTTCTTACAGCTTGAGAACAACCTGGTGGGTAGCGTTCTTCTCCTTCTCGTCACCAAAGACATTAATATCCCAGTCAGGCTTGTCTAGAAAGTTGTTAGTCAGAGTTCAGTGACTCCTAAATGTCAGTAGATATGGACTTACAGGTCTTGGGAATGTTAAATCGCTGAGGCTTCTCGCCAAACTTGCTGAGTTCCTTGATGGCCTCCTCGTCCAGCTCAACCTCCTCGAAGTTGGAGCGGATGCGGGCGGGGGTAACAGACTTGGGAATAACAACGTGGTTGTCAAGGGTGGACCAAGCGAGGATAACCTGGGCGGGAGTGACCTCCTTACCCTTAGACTTGCTGAGGCGATCAGCAATAGCCTTGACCTCGGGGGTGTTGATGAGAAGAGGCTCGCCCCAGCTGTTGTTGCCGAAAGCGGAGTAGGCAGTAAGAAGGATACCCTTCTCCTGGAGGTACTTGACAAGTTCGGGCTGAGGAAGACGAGGGTGACGCTCAATCTGGTTCATGGCGGGGGTGACGCCAGTGTCCTTGATGATTTGCTCAAGCTGGTAAATTGTTAGAATGGGTGTTGTTGGACAAGAGTGAAGGAATTGAATCTTACCATCTCCTGGTTGAAGTTGGAGACACCAACGGAGCGGACCTTCTCCTTGGGCAGCTTGGTGACGGCCTCCCATGTCTGGGAGAGGGTGACCTCCTGGTCAAGAGCAGTCTTGCCATCATCACCCTCCTTCAAGGGGAAGAGCTCGTTACCGTTCTTGAAAGCAACGGGCCAGTGGATCAACCAGAGCTGTAAGGGGTCAGTCCTGTTTTAGTAGGTAGAATATTGCGACTTCAACTTACGTCAATGTACTCAAGGCCGAGCTCCTCAAGGGTGTCATCGAGGGCACCAGCAACCTCCTCAGGGCGGTGTTTGTTGTTCCAAAGCTTTCCGGTGATGAAGATGTCCTCACGCTTGAGGCCAGGGACCTCGCTGAGGGCCTTCTTGATGCCCTCACCAACCTCACGCTGGTTCTGGTAGATCTTGGCAAGATCGAGGTGGCGGTAGCCAGCCTTGAGGGCCTCGTAGACACCGTTGCCGACCTCACCAGGGGCAGCTTGCCATGTGCCGTAACCGATCTGGGGAATCTTCCATCCGGAGTTGAGGGTGACAGTGCGACCGAAAGACATGATTGCGATTGTTTCGAGTGTGTGGTTGTAATATATTTATGGTGTTGGTTTGAGAATGAAGAGAGATGGAAGAAAAGACAGGAGAGAAGGGACGTGGGGACAGCTTTATAAGGAGAATTGAGAGCTGAGTACCTGCCTACAAAGGTACGCAGACGTAACAATCCATTCCACTGTTATTGTATGAGGTAGGCAGGGCCCAGTTACTAGCAATTCTACGATGTGCATCAAGGAGAAGCCGGGTTGTGACGGAGGTTCCACCAAGACAGCTCATTTACAATGGACCTGTATTGTGGTGACTTGACTAACCAGATACTCATGATACCAGAAGAGGCAGCTCCGAAGGCTGAAAGAAGTCAATGATTCGCTAGTCAAGCCATCGATCGAGAAGCTTCTACAAAAACACCAACCACCAAGTGTCGTCGTACCTATCAATAAACACGAGTAGCAACACGCGGGGCAATTTATGCCCCACGTTCACCCAGAATCCCATGTCCTGAATGAGATCATTCGCCCCATTCATGAGCTAAAAAGCCCGCAATTTCTAGTGCGATTGCGCTTCCGCTTGTCGCGATTCGCATGAGAATGATATCAGTGTTCCCTCTCTGGCCCGTGGGGAGATGAGCAAGCTTTTCGGGCCAGTTATCCCGAGCAATCTGGTCGTATTCCTTCCACTCCCAGTGTCATGAGGGGCATGAGGGGATATTTGAGAAGCCATGATATCCGTTTTATGGGATAGATACTAGAGAAATCATTGCAGTTGGTTGCTATTCAGATACAGAATCTACCATAGATTCCATGATGTCGTCAATTCCTAGACCAAACTTATTGCTGAGCCTCGATACTGCATAATGTTACTGCCGTGTAACCACGACCAGTTCCAAATCCGATCAAATGTAAGCAACGAACCAATCAGTGAAAACTCCAATATCTACTTTCATTACAAGCTTCTACACATGTATTATCAAGAAGATAAACGTAGTGATGAAGGCTTGTCAGAAATTAGTAATTGCCTCAACATAGAGACACTGGAGAATAAAACACTTTCCCCTAGCTTCTCTCAGCATTGGAACAGATCTAACTGGCACCACAAATTCCTCATCAATGCCTCATTACTTATAAAGATTGGACATGCCAGATTATTACAGTCAATTGAACTTGTTACCTCAGAGATTGAAGTGGTGAAGTTATCTTCTCACTTAGAAAGTTAACATGGAAAATATATCAACGACCCGAAATGAGTTGGACTTGAACAATTGAATTCTGACGCCTACAAATTTCATAAACAAAACTGTCTAATAACAAACCACTTTCCAACTAATCCTGTATCGCGAACATTACAGTATCCAACCCGCCATACTCCATCATCTACTGTACCTTTCCTCCACTTTCTCGAGGGTCAACCCCCGTTCTCTAATGTAGTGTCTCCAATCTCTCAAGATGGGTGGAGGCACGTTTGCGTTCTCCCCTATGCTTCCGTGAGGCTTGACAATCGTAAGACCAGTTACGTTTGGGAAAGGCGGGAATCCACGCTGATAGCCGTATGTAACATGAGATCCTGATTTCGACTTTGGCTCGAATCCAATGGCATCGAGAGCCTTGGCAACGTCGTGGTATGCGATCCTTAGTTTGTTTACAGAGTTATCGGAAATGATCGCGTCCAACGTTTCCCAGCAGCCTTTCCTTAGTGGAATCCTGGAGTCATAGTCTTGAACAACTGGAGGCGCTTCTTCTTCCGGTTCTGGTTCGGCCTCTTCATCAATGTCCATTGCTTGAACCAACTCCTCGACATCCTCGGGCTCGTCTTGGGCCACCGGCGGTGGCAGTACAGCATCCGGGGCAACGTTCTGGTCGATCGCATTTTGCATAATCGCATCTTGTGCTGCCAATCTACGCTGCCTGGCTTCCTCTTGCTGTCTGAGCCTCCGGTCGATTGTGTTCTTCTTCTTTATCCTCTTCGTGACACAGTCTTGCATCTGGCGTTTTGAGATATCCGCCATAGTGCGGGCCAGCTTGACCTCATCAGCCACAAAGTCATACTGGTCCAATGGTCTGGAATCAATCTTCTGGGGTTTCTTCCGGGGTCTTTTCAGCTTTTCTCGGTTCTGCTTGCTCAGTTTCTGCATAGCTTCTTTGAGATCTTCCCAGATTCCTCTGTAGTGCTGAGGATTATCTGCATCGGCCCGTTCCAGGTTGTTCCATGGCTTTTCACCAGTGACGAAAGGCCACTGGTCTGCCGTGATCCTCATATGTCCCGTCAGACGATCCAAAGCTTCTTGCGAGACCGTAAACCCATTTCCGAATCTTAGTTTATATTTGAGATCTTTGTCCTTTCGAGCGAGAGGGAAGACGAGGCCTTTCAGGAGAGATGAGCCAAAACGCTTGATGTCACCTCTCGCAGCGCCATAGGAGTTCTCGTTGCGTTTCCCAATCCCCTGTATCTCGTCAAGAAAATCGTAGATGCGTATAATTCGCTTTTGGGGTACATGCGGTGTTCCAAATGCACAGCCGTCTAGAGCAAGAAGGTCGTAGGAGTTTTGTTGCATGAGCGCTTTGGTGAATTGTTGGCAAAGAGTGTTATCGACATTGCCATCTTTTTTAGCATCTCCTATCGTATGAAAGAAATGCATCGCATCAGGCATATGTTCATCCATGTGATCAACAATTTCGGAAAGTATATTCAAGCCCTTGATAGTGCCTCGAACCAGGTTAGAGAACTTTTCACTTGTCCCGTCATCACTTTCGCATTCCTCGAAATACCGCAGTACTCTGGACGTTGTTTTTCGCATGCCAACAAACATCGATGACGCTCTGTTGGAAATAAAATTCTCAATGAGCTCGAGAACCATACGGGGTATTTGTGACCGTTCCTCGTTTGAAGCCTGATGTCGAAATCTGAGCTCAATGTTTGGAGCAGTGCAAAAGCTGTCAGCCAGTTTAGCTGGCTTCTTATCAGCATTGGGAATGCAATAAGTGCCGCGCATGGGTGGTGAGGCTGCGTGAATTGCGTTCTTGCGAAACTCGAAAACGAAAAAGGCCGCAGCTTGTCGCAATAGAGATTGGACCACTCTATGTTTTTCCAGGTACTCTTGATCGTCGTCGTAACTGAGTTGACTTCTTCGAGTAACACGTCGCTTGCCACCTCGAATATATTCTACGCCAGACAACCCCTTAAACTTTTCATCTTCGTAGCGTTTGAGATCTTTGAGAGCACGCCAGACCGCATCCCAGATGAAAAACTCAAAGAACGCCCTTCGAATAACAGCCCTCATGCAGTCAAGATACAGTTCCTGACGTTTAGTAATGCTTGTGTAATAGTCGTGAACATGCTGGCCTATCCTTTCGCCATCGTATCCGACGTACAGATTGCCCCAGTGGTGCTCCTTTTCTTCGATGATTGCCCTGGCGAAATAGTCCGGATCATCGAAAAGTATGCTGACATGCTGCTCTGCTTCATGTCTTTGTTGAGTGAGCATCTCCTCGTACCTGGCAAAGTTGGTACCGTCATAAGTCAGCTCGTATTGTCGTATGGCCTCTATGTCGTCCAAAGTCTCGACTTGCTTATCTCCTCTGATTGCTTCGATGGTTTTTCCCGCTTCAAGCTCCATGTCCAGCATTTGCTCGTGTGTCAGGCTGTTCGGCGGATCATCGACAGGCTTCTTCTTCACCAGATGAAGCATTTGCTCGCAGAAACTGGTCAGGAACAGGCATGTAATAGCCTGCGATTGCATTATAAGCCATCCTCCCATGCTGTAAAAGGGCTGACCAACTCTGATAAGGTCTTGCCCCAGTCCCTGCCTCAAGTGCTGGTAACGAAACAAAGGCTTCACCGGAAACCCACCCTCGTTTTCCGTTCCTTGTGTGAACTTTTTGAATTCGATTGAGCACGAGGGGTCGCAGGCTCCGGATAAGATACGTGTAGAATTTCCCATGTACATGGCATCATAGTCCTTGTAAAGAAATTCTTCGGGAAGAAATCGAGCTCGATTATGTATGAACGTGAGTAAGTTGAACGTGTTCGTCAGGTCCAGCACGTTTATGTGCGGGACGAGAAAACTGGCCCTGATATTTTCCTGGAATTCTTCAATGCCCTCGTTGAATTTGAGTTTGTTCTGATCGTTTCGTAGCCTCGCAGGCTTCGCCAGGCCCTCAAAGCTGCTTTCGGTGCCTCGGATAGCCTTGAGAAAGGCATCTTCGTTGCTCCTGTAGTTGGCTCCATTTCGATAAAGCGGATAATGTCGTTCTCTGGCCATGTTTTTACTTCTGTCCTCCGGCTGCTGGCACGTGAGATAGACCAAAGAAAATACATCAAGATCGGCAGAGCGGTTAGGTGCCATGCCGCCCTTGGCGTCCAGACGAAATCCGCTTGTTAATTTGCCAGGCTTTGTTGCATGCCTGGCGTTGTATTCGTCTCTGGCCGCTTCCCAGCTAATGTTTAAGAAGTTCTCGATGTCGAGAGTCTCGCCTTTTTCGTCTTTGAAATCTCCTTGTGAGAGCTTGATGATCGCATCCTGGATCGCTTTCTCGTTGCTCAGCACCAGTCGATTCAATCGTTTCCAACGTTCCCCAGCAAGATCAGTGTGGCGTGTGAATTCGCTTTCGAATTCCTTCCGCGATCTGCCTGGATCGAATGGAGGATAGACAGAATCTAAGCCATAGCCATTGAACCCAAGGAGGAGGCGATTGCATTTCATAGGTTTGTAGCTGTCATCTTGATCTGCGCGCGGGTGATCTACCATGCCGCCCATGTATTCGAGCATCCCAAAGTCTGGCCAGCGCAGGTCGAGGCACAATTTACATTTCCCAAGTCTCGCCGGATGCTTAACGTTCTCTGGCCTTCCTAAGTGGTCAGCGAAAAAACTACAGCTGGGACGAGAAGCTGTCGAGGGTGAGGGATGTTGAGGATTGCTTGTCATGATGGCATGTAGATTTCTTGTAACATGGGAAGAATAAAGGTGAATAGTATGAATTCACTGTGGCTTTGAATTAAAGAAAGGTGGGATTTCGGAGACCAAGGTTCCTTATATGTTTAGACAACGAACGGTAGCTGTCACTTCACAACAGTGCCAAGCGTAGGAACTTAGCTTTCAGTGCCTTTAGCCAACGATATTGATGAGGAGTTAGAGAAGACAACAAAGAATGAGTATTGTAATCAAAAACTTGCTATTGCAAACACGTTCGAGTGTCAGTCTTTGTGTTATTTCGAGGCTTTTACACTTCTGGTGGTATATTGAGATCACCCATCCATTATTGTGCGATTATCTTATTATCAGCATTCGTTGTGTCAGAATCATCGAACGGTATATTTGGCTTCGATTTCTTTGTTGTCCTAACATACACGGTCCCTGTCCCTAGTCTGCATGGGCCAGGAACCGAAGAAAGAGACATCGGGCTCATATTGAATCTTCTTTGTTCAAATGTGAGGGTGGCCATGGCTGCATGACCAGCTATTTAGCGCTGCTAGAAGCACAAGGTAATTCTTCAAATCGGACCACTGAAAGGCCCAATGCTTGTCTGCAATCTTTGTGTACCTGACGTTGGGTACTCTCCTTTCACAAAGCAGTAGTGGATTCGACGATACTCGTTGAGATGGGAGTTCCTGAGCACATGAGCAGACATACCGTCCACATGTAGCTATGTTCTGCAAAGAAACTCGAGCAACGAGCGCATTTGAACCATCTATTTGTCTGGTACATCGCTCTGTTTGGCTTTTGTACCATTCCATTACCTTAAACATTGGGGATTATTCGAGATGCCATAGTATGAGAATCGCAGTTCAATATTATGGCATTGTTGAAATACTTAATTTGGTTCTTTCCAATCGCTCAGATTACCTAGGTAGACAGATGGAACATCGACCTCGTTCCAGAAAAGTTTGAGACTTGTAAATATCTACAAATGTTCACTATTTCCGAAGCTTAGTCATCATTTCTTTAACCAAAGCGAAACATCTTGAAATCGTACCTGTCTGAGCCCATTAGTGGGATCGTTTCTCATCCAAATTTCAAGAGTGACTTCGCAGTCTCAACTTTTACAATTTATCCCCCTCCCAAGGTATGGATTTGACTTGTCCAAGACTGGCTGGTTGCTTGTTAAGTTTTGTCTCCAGTCACGTGCAGACGCGTTCACCTTTGATGCGCCATCTCTATGGAAGTCACAGGTAGCTGATCCCTAACGTGATGAACTCGATGCCGCCAACAACAACTGCGTTGCGTATCAGGAATCGGACAAAAATCACCACATTTGCTTGCTATAATGGCCCGCCTCAGTACTCAAGGTCCCGATGCTTCTCAAGTTCAGCAATCGCCAACACAATCGCTTAATACCGCTTCTGATAATACCAACGAAGAATCAATACCTCCCTTCTTCAACACTACTTTCTCAACCCATCGTGTCTCGCCTCTCCATGTTGGTGAAAGGAGACTCACGGGGCAGCGACTCGAGGTTATCGCCAGCCGCCTGCGCGACACTCTTGTTGGCGATGTAGTTCGTGGCATTCAGCTCAGATTGGAAGCAACAGATACAGCTATCGGGCAAGTCGGATCTCTAAAGGGAGTGCGAATTGAGTGGTTCCGAGCGGGTACTCTCTTAGGAGGGGAAGGTATTGGAGGCGACCTTGAAGTTCCACGCGGCGACCAGAGTGACCTTCCAGACGATGAGAAGCAAGGACTATGGATCAGCATTGAGCACGAAAATGCTGCATATGCGGCTATCCTTTTACCTGGACTTTCTGATACCTCAACATCACGGCAAGAGACGGATAAGAACAGGTTTCTTCATCTGCCACTTTTGTTGATGCGTATGCCTCAGCAACTAAAGAGTGTCGTGGCGGACTGGTTGGCTGTCTCTTTCGATTGCCGCGTTAGTCGAGTCGCGTTAGGAACAAAGACAATACTTGGTGTTTGGGAGAGTTGGATAGCGAGCAACGGTATTGATGATCGAGGAAGCGATCTCACTGTGACTCTTGCGTTTAATGCGCCTCTACCCGACAACATCAGCCCAACAACCATCCCCACAGATCAACCTCACAATGAAAAGATCGCTACCCCAGGGCTTCGTTCAATCGATATCACCGTTTCTGCTCAAGACCTTCAGCGCTTCGTGCGAGCTGGTGAAAAGAACAATGCCATCGGTGGGGCCACTTGGGAAGGAGACGCCCGCGAACGTCACAGACTTGCTGGAGGTAACGTGGATGACGGATGGGCGTGGCGAGAGAAAACTTCTTCTGAGACGTCGCCCTTCACTGACGCTCTGTCAAACTATTTGCATCACCATCTTGCACTAAAACTCTTTCACCCAAGTGTCCGTGTCACTCAAATAGCTTGTTCTGGGTTCGTGCTCAGTCAAGGTCGAGTCAAGATTTTAATCCCTAACGAGGTCAATCCTAACCTCTCCCACGCTGCTTGGTCATTCGTGGCGCAACTTGGACAAAGAGTTAGGGGTGATCAGCCACCGCAGGTGTTTCCGACACAGTTTGGTGGTTAAACAGCGACGATGTGTTGGTCTCTCTACGATAGACTTGGCACCTCCTCTACGGTATTAGCGGATACGCCAGGAACGCCTTCTTTGTCCGCGTCCACACTATACTCTGGTCAGGTAGATCATCGTCTTTGAGAAGTCGCTAGGCAGCGGACCGAGAATAAACGGCAGAGTAGCGATATCACCGACCTGAGCAGGCAGTCTGTGTTACGTGCTGTTGTGCAGAAAGCTGGAATATGTGACAGAACCGTGCTTATGGCATGTTGCTGCTCGGTGGTCTTTTGCTTTTCGCCCCCACAGAGCGCTGTGGGGTTAATCCGTGCATGATCTCGGCCTCTATCTTCTGCTGTCAGCAATCCTTAAGCCTAGTGGAAAATGGCAAGCTGATCTGAAGTGAGTTGGTGGGAGGGGGCGAAAGTCACAAAATTAGAGACATGTAAGTCCTAAGGCTACATCGCGTGGGTCTTGCGCTAAATTGTGTAACCTCTACCTATTAGTTTGATACTTGGCCTATTATCTTCTCTTCTAAGAGAGAATTTGTATTAACGGGAGAGGCTTCTTGTGGCAGATACTAATATTTTCAGCTTCTTGATCTACTAGGTGGCAAGTCTTCTGCGTCCCATAGTTAACCGATTGGGCATTTCAAGAAGAGGTAGGCATTATAACCTTGGGATAAATATTTACAAACGCCGCTTTTCCGTGATATGAAACGGTGTGCACAAACGGAGTACCAAAGTCTCCCTTGGCGGCTTTGAGCCAGATTGGAGCATGGGCAGATTGGGCCATCACAGGGCTGTGCTGGTCTGTGAAGGGTGGATGGAGATGACGACTGAGACCAGGCCGTTTGGGATATTTTTGCACATTATCAATGGTGCATGTGGTTCGTTGGGAAACTGGAAGCGACAAATGCTTCAGTCTTTCGAAAGTCGTTGAGTCCCTGCCACGATTAAATGTCCCAAGCCGTGCTTTGCGGCGGGTTGGTGCTATTGTAGGCAAACAAAATTGGAATCAAGTGCTTAGACACTCGGTGTAAGATTGATGACCAGGTAGCTGACGAGGCTGCGATACTATAATATGTACAAGGGTCCATATCTTACAACCTACTAATCCTAAGCTGGTCGGGCACATTCTAATTAAACCATATAATCAAAGAAATGTTCCAGCTTTCAAGAATACACGATGCATTTCGGCGACTGACTTTTATGACCTTGGACATTTCTGGCTGTGGAACCACAATGTGTGGTATGGCTATATGGTTGCGGCTCTAGATCTCTTTTTATTAAGATGCAAAGTTGGATCTTTTAGCGCATTTAGCGCAACCCGTTTTGACACAGCATTACTTAATGGGATAGCAGGATGGCGCTGCACCAAAAGTCATACCAACATCCTTTAGCTATTGAAGAGTAGCGGCATGCGTCTTAATGGATATCCCATATGCATAGCTCATATCTTGCTGATCAGCTACATATAATTTGATACTAGTTGTATCATCGTGGCGCACTAAAAGGTCTTACTTTGCAGCTCAAAGAGATGTCGTTTTATTGCTAAAATGAGCGTCTTTATTTTGAGAAATCTTTGGATTCTCTTTCTTTTACGAATAATGATTAAAACCCATGCAAGCTAATTTTGTATATTCACTACGTTTCAGGCAAGGGTTCAATGCGAGCACACAGGTCTTTTCTGTTACTTAATAATACTTTGTTTTCAAGGCTGGTTTCTCCAAACACCATGTTTCTATTAGTTTGGTACCCAGTGCGAGCCTCGTTGTAAGACGAGATTATCCTTACAAAGAGGCTTATTTTGGCTGAGACAGCTGGTACTTTTTGCCTCCCACACTCCCTGTATGCTTAAAGGTATCCTGCAGCCCACATTTGAGCGATTGGGTACATCAAGAAGATGGTGTCGTATCCCCAGGCGTTGTTAGTAGTCGGATTTCAAAAACACTCTTCAATTTCTTCTCACTCAAAGGGTCTGGGAAGCTAGAAATTAAGCCCTAGGGATTGCCAGCTTCTGAGTTTCCGAATGATGGTGCCCCGAGATTCATCGGGTGTGGCTGGCTGCGTCGATTCTTTGAGATGATATCTCCCAGCTGGGATGATGAAGAAGGCGCAGAACCCTCAAGTCGACTCGGACCCCATCGAGTGCCACCACCCCATGCTCATGCTGCCCAGACTGTTGGGCGTACATATCCCGTAAATACTGAGACTTACGGATGAGGAGTAGGTTTCCCTGCTTGAGTTGAGGCTGAGCTGTCCTGGAGTAAAAGAAAGAGAGAGCCCCGTGCTCGCTGACTTTCTGGGACACTTCTGTTCTTTTATTGCTCGATCTCATTCTCGTCATTCTCGTCATTCTCCTCCTTGTTTCTCTCTTGTATAGAGAATCAACTGATTGACTCTCTAAACAAACATCAACGCCTCTTTGAGGAACAAACATCGAGTTTAGAGTTCAAAATGTCTGAAGCTCGCAATCGCTGGGGTCTCGCTTGCACCAACGGAGGGCAGTTCTACATCTGCGAGGATGACGATACCCAATTCGTAGGCTGCTGTGTTAACGACCCTTGCGGGAAGAACAACGGCACCTGTCCAGATGGCGATTTGCGCGCCACGACTTTCAACCCTGACACTTACTCCGAACTTCCATCACAAGACTGTGACAACTCCCAAGGCGTCGACAACTGGTACACATGTGCCTTTACCAACCCGCCTTTCCTTGGATGCTGCAGCCAGAATGCCTGCACGTCGGGTTGCCCAAGAGACAGACTAGTCCCAGCTAAACTGTCGGAGATTGAGAATAACAGACTGGATTTCCTTCATCCCAGGGGTGAAAAGACTACGAGTAGCGCTTCCGAGACGGCTTCCGCCACGGCTTCAAGTACATCTGCTGCTAGTGCTGACGATGATGAAGGATTGAGCACAGGAGCTACCGCTGGCATCGCTGTGGGCGCTTCCGTTGGTGGATTGTTTGTACTGGCTCTGCTGGCCTGGCTCTTCTGGTTGAGGCCCCGACAGAAGAAGAAGAATGAGAAGGCGCTTCAAGCAGCTTCAACTGCACCAGCACTTGGTCCAGCAGGAAGTGATCATCCACAGTCACCCATGAGTGGTCCCATCCACCAAGGCACATTCGCTGCTCATTCTCCGATGAGTGGTTACCAACGTAAGCAAGCATGTAGACGTGTCGCGTTATTGAGTACTAACTGATATCAGAATCATTCAACTCGACACCCACGGTCATGAATCCACATTATAGCGGTGTTTCATCGAACGATCAGTTCCAGAAGCACTCGTCCCAATTCTCTCAGTCCGAAAGACCTCAGTCATACGCGCAATTCTCAGATCACGGGAGCTATGCAAACAGTCCTGGTCTTCCGCCGTACCAGCAACCGTACCAGCAACCGCAGATGGTTCCTGTTCAGGAAATGGATGGGACTGCAATGGCTCGCCAAGAGATGAGCGCTGGTCCAGAGCATCATGTACAGCGCAATCCAAGTATCGGTCCCGAGATATTGAACGTGCAACAGCCACAGCAGGAATCGAAATGAGATATGCGTGATGAATAGGTTGAAGATGGATACAGATCTGTATAGATTAACTAATTCATAGTGTCAAAATATTTCTAAGGGGTACAGCTGTTCATTGGGAGGGAGGTGTTGTTGGGCAGTACAAATTGTTGGTGGTTATACATTCATTCAGTGAGCATTTATTTTGGTCTATTGCTTTCGGTATATTTACCTGTTTCATAGATAATTTATAAAGATCAAATTTCCTAATCATAAAATGTCTAGTCACCATCTTCCGTCCTTGTGCGCGAGACTCTCTTTTCATGTACCACTCGTCAATCGTCATTGTTGATAAGGAAATGTACAAGTTACGACGAGGAGGCTGTTTCACAAAACAGCTTGGAAGACTGTGGTAGTTATTTTTTACCGAGAGATACGCTCGCTCGGATGTTGGATTGGTGTTTTACGTATACTTTGATGCTTCACAAAGCAAGCAATGTTGGACAAGACGAGGCTGGCAATTGATCGAGATGTTGAACTCCTGACCTGGGAGTCGGAAATAAACACTCACACTCTGCCATGATTGAGGTGTCAAATGGTTGAGTTATTGTTGTTGTGGCACCCCAGAATTATGCATGACTGGCTATGTCATCCCGAGCTCCATACTGGCACAGATCCAGCCACACAGAGCCAAACACTGGACACCCACAAACCCCTCCTTGACGATTGCCCAGACTTCAGGAGATGGAAATGTCCCTGTTTCGATAGGACATGACATAACCGCAAAAGGGAAAACGTCATGGGCATGTTAATGGTTTTAAGATGTGTATAAAGAGGGAATGTTTTCTGGATGCAACAGATAATCATTATCAGTTTTTGAAAATACCTGTCAAGGCTAAATCATCACATTATTATACACTACTTACTAAGTTCATCACCAAAAACAACACCGCAATAATGGACTCTGCTGGAAACCGATCTGTCCTGTCCAATGACATGCAGGAGCTTCGCACCGGAAAAGAGGAGATCTCCAACAAGATTCAAGGCCACAAGGCGAACCTGTCCAACCCCAGTATGTACTCTACTCTACCCCAGGTTGTATGTTCAATGACTGACAGAAACGCACAGACACAAGCGAGGCTAGCAAGGAGAACAGCAAGAAGGAGATTGATGCTCTTGGCGGAGACGTCAACCACTACGGCCAGGAGAGCGACCCCCGAAGCAAGAGCGCCGCGGAGAACCTCGAGGGCAGCCGAGCTGCTTAAGTAATCTGATTACCTGTTTTTATGATATCCACGGAATAATAATACTTGTTAAACTTTTTAACATTCTTTGCTTGGTATGGTGAACTTCAGTCTCCATGTCCACTACGTACTTTGTACTATGTATTTGTGATGATATTCCCGGACCCGGATCTCGGATCCGAACGTTCATGCGGTCAAGCGGAGATTTGGGTTTGGACCAGGTTTCACTGCTGGCAGGTATTAAAGATATGATGACTTCTTACACTGTATCATTTGTGTCATAACTCTGATTACTATTGACTACCATTTCTTTGTTGTTGTTATTATCGAGAACCCCCTACGCCTCTCAGTCACAGCTAAAGCCACAGTATTTGTTTACTGTTCTTTTGACGTGAGTAATTAATTCCAAGGCGCGCTAGGCATCTCTTTTCCATTTCCACAAAGCTTGGGCTTGACAAAGTGACATTTTGTCAGAGGCGTTTGCATGGTAGGGCGGGTGTTTCATTGCTCAATGAAACGTGTGCTTGCAGTATTGGGCATAGCATATCGGCAAAGACGGAAGATCGGCACACAATGTTGTGTATGCTAACTCTGACGGGTCCGTCAAGTGATGGAGATCTTATGATGGGTAGTTTTGTTTTGTTTTGTTATGTGTTGTGGTGTGGTGTTCTTTTTTTGTTGTCTGTCAATTGTTTGAAGGCATCTTCCTTGACAGCACGGATTGTCTATAACTAACATATTCATATCAGCCAATAATTATCGAGGAATGTCTCATTTCTTGGCGTCATGAAAAAAGATCAAGAGCCAGTGACAGATTCTGCAGTCTATTCCCGTTGCATAACCGGGTGACCCCGTCGGGAGCCGTCGATCAAGAGAAACTTGAAGACAATTTTGACAGATTCAGGACGAGTCACTGTAGGAAGGATGTACCTGCTAGACTATATTAACTATTAAATCCTCTATTTTAAGGATGAAAGCTAAGACTACCGGCAGTTGAATTCAACAACTCTTTAAAGCGGTCAAGTTATAATATTGGCTTTCTTACTTGGCTTTCTTAGATGCAAGCCAAGATCAAATTGAGATGAAATTACATGGAATAAGAACAGTCTAGACATACTACCCAAGAGTACAATTCAACTTTAATATCGTTGCCACAGTGTCTCTTTTTTTTTGGCTCCGGCCCTTTTAATTTTTTCCAGCCGTTAGCAAGGCGAAAGCGGCCCGCAAGAACCAGGATTATCTTGGAGACAGACAGACACACGCCGCGGTCTACTTTACGGGGTGAACCATTAATTGTTTTCTTGTTTTCTTCGCTATTCTCTTCTCTTTCTTCCCTGACTTGAAGTCATTCTATTCTATCACTATTTCATACAACACTATATACCTTCTGGTCTCGAAATGAAGGTCGTGGTTACAGGGGCAACCGGATTGGTCGGCAACGACATAGTCAAGCAATGTCTCTCCGATGCGCGCATCACAAAAGTCGTGATCCTCACACGAAAAGCCGTCATAATGGATATTGAGAGTCACCCAAAAGCCGATGTTATCATGGTTCAGGACTTTTCACGGTATTCCGATGATCTCTTACGACGAATTGAAGGATCTTCAGCCTGTTTATGGTATGTATTTTGAGCCTCAATCCCAGTCTCAGACTGAGACTCAGTCTAGTCTCATAACCATGAGACAATACAAGAAACATAGGTTAACGCTCATATAGGGCTATTGGAGCTCGTCCAGATCCCTCCCACTCCCACTCACACAAAGACAAGGCCTATCTTCACCACGTCAATGTTCAACTACCTTTATACGCCGCCAAAATCATGAGCGAGCGCATCGCGCCCAAAACGCCAGCAGGCCAAAAGTTCAACTTTGTATTTGCCAGCAACAAGTCAAGATCATCTTCACTGCTTTCGCTTGGGGACCCGCGCAAGCCCAAGTCGGAGGCCGAAAAGGGCTTATGCGAGATTGCAGACGCCAGCCCTGAAACGTTTAGCGCTTGGATCTTGAGGCCCAGCACCATCCTACTCGCCTCACCAGATGCCATCCCAAGGAAGAGACGTAGTCTTGTTGGAGGGCGGTCAATTATCGGCGTTGAGGTCTCTCACATGGCAAGGGCTTTTGTCAAAATTGCCTGCGAGGGTTACAGGGAGCGTGTCATTGATAGTGATGCCATATTAAAGATGACATTCATCTAGACTGGGCAGCAACTAACTATACAGTACTATGGAGATGTCTTTGTTGGGGAGTAATTTTTTGTGGATTTATAGCGGATTTATGGCGGAGTCGTCGGGGGCCGTTCTCGGGCGACAAGCCAGGCTGGGGAATAATACAAAAAGAGAGAAGCGAAGATATTAATGATGCAGGCACATCAACTCGAGTCAAGTTCGGATTCCTTCTCTTTACTATACCTTATCTAGGTACTTACAGAGTCACGACATTAATGATGTATATAGCATTCCGTGGTTGAAAATGGGAAATACTAGCATAACAGTGCAACAATTGATTAGATACAAAAGAGTCTTTTGATCTATATATTCGCATAGATACCATATTTCATTTTGACCTCCAGCTTCCGCCACAAGCACATAACTTATTATAGCTGACAAAGCACTTTAGATCTTGACAAGAGAGTGAGAGTGTCTGGTCCGCCGTGATAAGTTACGTGTTTATGGCGGAAACCAAAGGTGAAAACAAAATATAGTATAAATATATAGTGAGACATTCGGCCTTGTTGATGAGAAATAGTAGCGGACGTAACAGTAGTGCCCCAGAAATACAGCAGCAGACATGTCCCATTATATACATGCCCCCATCATTTATAAGCTCCTCCAGGGGCCATGCCTCAAGCAGTACTCATAGGGATATCGGGATCTGTTTCCTCATGCATGGTCTCATTCTTTTGCTTTCTTTTCGCTCGTTCTTCATAGAAACCTCTGATCCTTTTATGTAACGAGAACAGCGTAGGGTGCTCCGCTTCGACAGGATTCGGGGATGCAGGAGTGTTTGATGAGGGTTCAGGGTCGCTGATTCCCATACTATCTTCTGTATCTAGTAGGACATATCCAGGCACTTCTACTTGTGTTTTGTCCTCTATGGTAAGACTTAACAGAGCTAGCAGTACCTTGTAGTCCTGAAGAGCCACTCTAGACCTCTTCAGGGAGGGTATGTGTCGACGCTGCGTTCCGGTGCGTCTGCCCGCCAACCTGGAACATATTCTTTCGCCGTTTCTGTTAGGGGTCGATACGAATCGACGCTTGTTTGGGTGAATGGCAGAGTATTCGGGCATGGGTGAGGGGAATCGTTCGCGTTTCATTTTGTTAAGGGCTCAATATAAAGCTTGTAAAATGTAGGTAGAAAATGATCTTGATGTTCAAAGTAGTAGCTTCTGATTATGTGAGAGTCCCGGGGCTTCTTTTTATAAGATCACTGCAGCAAATTTGAGTATGAAAGTATTTTGAGTCGGGCGCATTTCCTTGTCTGCGGCAGAAAATATTGGACTTTGGTGTTGATAAACTTTGACCATTTTTTATCTTGCCTTCAGAAACAAAACACAACATATCGAAGTCAAGGTTTTCATGTCACCAATTTATCTGTCCAAAATTCTATGATCAAGCATCTTGCTCTTGTTTCTCTAGAACTAGCCCAAGCTCGACTTCGTTGCTGTAAGTTAGATATCCTTGACATTAAAGAAGCTCGTACTGACACTTACAGATACCTACAAAAGTTCACGTCCTTAATACCAATATCCGCTCTTATTTCTTTACCAAGACGCCCAAAAAGAAAATGAATCCCTTTGAGGGCTTCTTCCACGGAATGGCAAGGCATGTCTTACATCCCACATTCCTCCGCATAACGGGCAACGAAACGCGCAAGAATCCCGTCCCGACTCCTATTCCCTGGTACACGCCGCCGCCAGTACGAACACCAGTATACCATCACTGGAGAGGCGGGTTTTCTGATACTATTGATGAATCTATCTTCGTCTTCATGGTAGCAGCAAGTGTCTTCACTTGGTGCACCTTGCTTCTCATCTGGTTTCGAGTGTGGAAATCAGAGATCGACTTTCAGCATGTTCACCCGCTGAGGGACAGAGAGGATGGAATGGGAGCTGCGTCTGAGGAGATGCAGCAGTTTATTCTGGAGTCTGATGTCTCTTCATCCCTACGACCTTCTGGGTCGGTGGAAGAAACACGAGGAGATTTTGTTGTTGGAGAAGACAGTGATGATGAGCCGGACTTGTAGCTGGCATGACGGGGCCATGCTTCTTTTTTTTACTATAATACATTTATCGGATGACCACATTTCTCCTCTATCTTGTGAACATGTTGGCTTCACGACGTATGGCATGATTTTTCTTTATCAAGCTCAGTGAGGCTTCTTCCAAGCACGCTGCGCTACGTGACACACAAATACAAATCTTCTCAACAAGTTTAACACTCGAATCAACGAATCAATATTCCATGCCGCAGCGCTCATCATGCCATTTACACTTTGTATGGAGAATACCAGCCACCTTGAACCTGGTAGCAATGCAATATATAACATCAGTCTTAAACCCCCCAAATCTGCCTCCATCATTCACCAAAACATCTACTCAGGATAACAACCTGAAAGCACCTACACTCACTCACTGTCCATCAAGACACCAACGCCATCACAATGGATTCCCACGTCTCTGGTCTCTTGGCCATTCTTTTGGGTCTCGTCTCCATCGTTGCTATCCTGGCTGTCGTCACCGTCGCCGCATCCGCCCAAAAGCGTATCGAGAAGAGCACCTACCACGACATCTACGCCGCCATTCAAGATGCAGCTACAGCGAGAAAGGGGGGCGAGACCTCCTCCAACCAGCATTCCGATGGCGAAGCAGAGAAACAGAACGAGCCTAAATCTAGCTTCGATGAGACTTCCAAGAATACCGCGGTTTAGGTGCAAAGTCAGGAGGTTTAAGGGATATTTACTTTGAGGGGTAGCTGTGAAGGTTTGGTTGGTCAGGTTCAGGATGTGTTGGGAGATGAACGCAAATGGCAGTGGAGGGCAGTTTGAGATGGTTTGTTAAGGAAAGTTTGTATCACGATAGATGAGGAGGAAACTTTGGAAATTCGGAAGGTTGCCTGGTCACGAGGATGTCTTCAAACCTTCATGCCTTCACCTACAAGAAGGATAGTTGGTCCCATTCTGAATCATATCACTATCAAGATTCTTTCATGTTTCATTCCAGATTAAACTCTGCACTCAATATTAAGAACTCTACCCAGAAACCCCTGTATCCCACGTCTAGGAGTCCAAGATGCCCAACCACTCGTCTCAATACTCGTATGTCCGCCGTGTTTCCGTTTCCCTCCTTGACTTTATTAACGATATCGTCAGTCCAGCCGCCAGACTCAAAAAGGACGGCACGGATAACATATCGCCTGTAATAGTAGGGGTATCAGTGGCGGCATGGGGTGTGTTTGTGTTCCTGGCATACATCCGGTACATCGACTTGTTGATCAACAAATGGCGAACCATCTATTCAAACTGGAGAGTTGGGGGACTTTACCCAAAGAATGAGGACCAAGTTGAAGGGCCGGTTGGGGAGCAGAGCCCTTTGGTGAAGAAGGTTCAAAAGAAGGTCAGATTTTCCGATGAGAAAACCATTGTCCCAGGAGCCAGAGATCCTATCCCAACATAAACACAACCACGATATATCATACGAGATATAAACAACCAGTTAATTCTGAGGAGTGCTGTTATGTTCATTACTTTTTTTTTTTTTTTTTGGAGTATCAATAGTGTACCGCCATGTATACCATATGATACTGATAATTGCAATTATTCCTGCTTAACACTCATGCTGTACTTATCTAGATGACCCATCCGTTCAATGCTGCTCAGTTACTCCCATGAGAATTTCGATTGGCTTCGCAAAGCTCAACTCCTCCATCAAGTCCTTCCACGCAGTTTCCTGGAGCGTCTTTCCAGCTGGCTCGTACATAATCACAGGAAAACTACCAATTTAGTCAGCATGTACTTCATCACTACTTCTGGGTGAACTCACGGTTTGATCTTGCCCTCGCCAACAAAACTGCCATGACTCTCTGTACCTTTGACGGCAACAGCATGGACGTAAGACCGAGCGCCTGTGGCGGCTGTTCTTCCAACGATGGGCTTAGCAATCGCCATCCAAATTTGTTCCACTAAACTTCTGTGCCCATCGGATCCGAATTCCGTTCCTCTGCAAGCGCCAGGATTGGGGAAGTTGACGATGACTTCTTGGGGAGAGACGTGTTGTGCAAGTTTATCGACAAACATGATAAGAAGAAGCTTGGAAATTTGGTAGTGGCCGTTACTGGAGAAATGGGCAGGGTCGTCAATCACATCCCAGATGGAATCGTTGGTTCCGGTCCATTGCGCCCAGTACGACATGTCAGAGCCGACGATACCCAAATGTGCAGGTCCAGAAGTTCCGCGTTTTGTCTTGAGGACGGGGATAAGGAGGATGGCGAGTAGAGCTGTAGAGAGGTAGTTGATCTGATTTGTCATCTCATGCTTTGACGCCTCCGATCGCTCAAACTGAGGTCTGCTTAAGCCAGCGTTGAGAATGGCGATGTCAAGACGCGGCAGTGTCTCGCACCATTGGACGAAGTTCTGGATGGACTTGTAAGAAGCCATATCAACCAGCGATACCTCGATTTTGGCATTGGGAAACTCATTGCGGAGCTTCTTTGCTGCGGCATCGCCTCTAGCTTGATTTCGCACTGCGATGATCAGGTGTGAGAGGTTAAGAGCGAGAAGCTGACGAGCACTCTCAAATCCTAGACCGACGTTTGAGCCAGTAATAAGAGCTGTTTGGCCTGATAGGCTGACGCTTTTGGGGATCTTGGGAACACCCTCGATGAATTGACGGGAGAGGAATGCAAGGGGGCTGGCCTCCCAGGCGGCATTATGTTTGAGTTGAGCAGACATTGTGAAGATGAAGATGAAGTATAATGATCTATATTTCTCTTTCTGTATATTGTTCCTACATTCTTATATATCTATTGTTACCGGTCGAGATGCGGACGAGTTGACGGACGAAGCTATAGTGTAGTTGAAGCCAAAAATGGTGGTGGGTTTTTACCATTTCGTTCGTCCGTTCGGAGGCCGATACGGACCAAGTGAATTGATCACGGTCGAGATTATGTACATGTAATCATCATCGACTAACAAAATTATCATAATCTAGATAAAGGCTTCGTCATGCGTTTTAGGGGACACTAGAATAGTTTATCCTTAATTGCTTGCTATTGCACACACTCGCGATTGACCAACCTCGCTGACAATGTTACGGACGAAATGATCGTCGGACTAAATGCGAGCTCACCTATGACAGCCTATCGTTCAGACAACACCTGATGGAACGTCGCTCAAATTGGATTAAATAGTTTAATACTGTTCATTTAGTAATTACTAATAAGAAGTAGTCCTTGAGAATGGATTTTGTCAATGAATAACCTCGTTCAAAGGAAGCGTAGGCAGCGTAGGGTAAGCTAGACTGTTCAGACATTCGGATTTGCCTAATTCGACTCTCCTCCCAATCGTGACTGGATCTCTTTAAATGCAGTGATACAAGAGGAATCTCCCTTTTTACACGTGGGAGCATCCATCTTAGCTTGGCGGAATAATTGCCCGAGTCTGCACCATCAGGTCTTATCACCTATAGGATATGCATACGCACCTGAAGTCGAGAAGAATATTCCCTATAAAAAGCCCAAATGCTGGTCAAAATCCCCGTTCTAGACCCGATCGAACCGTCTTGGCAGGGAATACCACCCCTGGACCTTGTTAAAACGTGCTCCGAAGAGGCAGCCTGACCGTCAACTTACCCTTCCTGTCCCTTTTCAGGTCATTCACAAAAGGAGAAACCTTACTTTTGGTCGCGAGTAAATTGCACCGAGGGGACTTTGAGTGAGTGAATACGCGCCGTAAACAATGGCGTGAGCTTTGAATAGTTAATTAAACAAATACATACATCTCTCGCGCTCCCACTCTATTTTTTCCTGGGGTACACATTCTTTTTAAACTTAAACATAAAGATAAACTATTTCGCTCTAAATTAATTAATTGATCGACCCCAAGCCTCTTTCTCCCCACGCTCGCTATTTCTCGGTTGGATCGATCGCCTTCACCAATCGACATGGGTTCCCTTCGTTTTCTCCTATTTGCGTCCGTCGCTGCTTTGGTTTCTTGTCGCGACGTACCCGACAACATCAAGGCTTTTAAAGAGAGCATCGTCAAGCAGGGTTCTTGCAATGACCCTCTCGCCAAGGGCTTTCATAGCGCCGATGGCGACGATGGCTGTAGGTTCTTTCAACTGCCCCCATTCACTATCGCGACTAGGTTAACTAACAATCTAGCCTACGTCTACTGCGGTGACCATGTAGACGACTACAATGTGGTATATCTCCAAGGCACCGAAGGCAAGCTTGTCAACATGGATATCGACTGCGACGGTATCCAGGGCAGTTCTGCAGATGATGGGCGCTGTGGCTCTTCAGGTGACACACAATCCGTCACCTCTTTCCAGGGCCGCCTTCGAACATACAGCACAAAGCAAAAAGATCTCGATGCCAACATCCACCCTTATGTTGTCTTTGGAAACTTGGGCACTAAGAAGAACTGGCCAACCTTTGATGCGCAAAAGCATGGTATCAAACCCCTGAGTATCATTGCTGTTGTGTGTGGCGAGAAAATGGTAAGCGTTGACCCATACTCGGCACAAGCATGATGCTAATCTTTATAGTTCTACGGTATCTGGGGTGATGAGAATGGTGACGATGGCGAGGAATCTATGGTGGGAGAAGCCGCCATCTCACTCGCAACAGCATGTTTCGGCAAATCCATGAATGGAAACAACGGCCACGACGAAGACGATGTTCTGTACATCGCTTTCCCTGGCAGCGACGCCGTACCAGGAGAAAACGGTGCTGATTGGAACGCGACAAACTTTAAGGACTTTGAGGCGAGTCTCAGTAGTGTGGGAGACAAACTAGTAGCACGCATCAACGACACTGGAAATGGCACGGACAGCGGTGATGACGACAGTGGTGCCTCTCGGGTGTGGTCTACATGGGGAATGGTAAGGCTGCATTGCATTCTTGTTATCGAGACTTTACTGACACTTTGCCAGGGATTCTTTGTTGTTTCGACAATGGCTGCCATGATGATCTAGGCGTTCAGAAGGGCGCTCAGGTGTTGAACGGGTATGAAAAGGACGGAAGCACGCGTACGAGGCATAGACGTATTATAATTCTCTTGTTGATATTGAACACTGTACTGCATATTATATGAAGCGACCATATAGACATATAGCATAATACCATTTGATCTATCTTCATGCAAACCCTGGTTCGGCAACCCGGGGCCCCAAACGTGCGAGCCTTACGTCGAAGCGAGAAATAAATGACGTGATGTGCGAGAGCTGTAACAGGTGATCTGCAATATGGAATCATTCAATTGCTGAGACAGGTGATAGGCGAGAGTTTTAACAGATGAATGATCTGCAGTATGGAATGCTTCAATTGATGAGATTCTTCTGATTTGAAATATGTAGTAGATAAGAAAGGAAATGGAATGCTTTCCTGTACGCTATGATATACACGCCAACCATCCGTCGACTTCAACGGTCTTTTTACAATGCCATAGCGAAACCTAGTAGAGAACTGAAAATACCGACCCAGAACACGTTGAGAACTTGCAATCCAGAAGCGGTGTTTGCTGGAGCATCTCCCATCGTGCCCATACTTGTCGGCCGCGTCGCCTCGACCCTGACATTGTCCACTTCGCTGTCCTTGTTGGGGGTATAAGTACGCGATTCAAAACCGCACGACTTCATGATGATGTCCATGTCTTTTCAAGTCAGTATATTTGATATGCCACTTTCTAGGGGGCTGACTCACTGTTTTGCTTATGTCCATCCACGACAATGCAGTCTTGGCACAATGCTGCGACCTTGGCTACATCGAAACTCTTGTTCAAACAAACACAGTCTCTCTCTGGATCGCCCTGATCCGGTGCGTTTGTTTGTAGGCTACTGTGCCATGTACCACTCGCCGTTTGCGATTCCTCCGAAGTCCTTGAAGTCTTTGAAGTCCCCGAAGTCGAAAGAGTAGTCTGCGTCGCCATTGTTGTGTCCATGAGCATAGACGCCATCGTGGTACGCTTTTTCGTTGAAACTTGATCCACAGTACTTGAAGTCTCCTCCGTAGTCCAACTCGATAGCGATGTGGTGGTACTCTCTTCAGGAGTGAACTCGGGAGGGAATGATGTAGGCGCAGCTCTGATGATTGAAAAGCTTCTCTTGCCCAGCGAAGGAGGTTCCACGGCCAGCTTAGGAACCCACTCCGAATTTACTTGTCGCTTCGACATGCGTTGACCATGAATATCACATTTTGATGTCAATTCGACGATTGGGCCGCAGATGGTCACACACATCAATGGGATGTCGTCCACCGGTAACACGTCCGCGACAGCAACAGACAAGAGGCCATAGATTGCGGCCTGACTGGCCCAAGGCAATCTCATATTGATGGCGACTGCTTCTCCAAGGGCGCTTAGGATGGGGCTCTCTCGGATAAAAGAGCGCGCAAGTAAGCGATGGTGGCCCGGACTGTAGGCCTCGAAAAGACAGGACGGAGTCGAGTCGTCGAGTTGTTTCCTGCAACTCGATACTAAGAAACGGTATATAAGCGAAAGGATATATCCTCGTGGCAAGCACAGGGATAATTAGAAAAAAAAGGAATGAAAAGAGAAGGTGATACAGTTATGGTAAAAGAGTGTACTAAGAAGAGACGAATGTGCTACCCGTTCAACAGGCAGTGAAGGAGAGAACGACGAAAAGGATCTCAGGAAGACTGGAGTACAATAAGATCTATGGGAGCGCGAGCCATGGCCATGGTAACTGTAAGGGCCCCTTGGGCTTGAGCTTGGGTTGGTGAAACACGGGTTCCCACATGGTACCTGAGCGAGAGTAAAGTTCTGTGTCAAGTCGCGTGGAAAAGGTTCAATGTGACGTTGGGATAACGCAACTCGGTCAAGGGTCAACAAAATCGAGAACGTTCTAGCAGGGGGATATGACAGCTAGACTCAAGAAACATGTTCACCGGGGGTGGTATTCCGGTGATAGTTTGTGCTTTGCTACAGCACCTGTTCAGAGCTGAGACGGCTGAAGGATGGTCTGAAACAGGGGTGGTTGAGCCTCTCGTCTCAGGATCACCGCGACGAGAGGATAGGTGGAAGATCAGCCGTAAAACAACTCGTTACGAGAATAGATAGATGGATAGATAAAACAGACTTTCGCAGATCCAACGGAAACAATCGTCAGATATGGATAGGTTATCACCTGCTCCAACTTTACTAATCGGCCCCGAGTCTCGATATAGTCCGTCGCCAATCAACCAATCAATCAACCATGAAACAGTCACCAACTGAAATTATCATAACAGGAATCTTTGCTCTTGCATTTTCAACAGCTCTAAATCTATGTCCGGTAAACCTCTTTACCTATTCACGCCGTCGTGTAAATCACATCCCCACCCCATCCATTGATATATCTTCCTCGCCGTGTCTCATCAACCACGTCCATATGTCATTTCATGCTTATTAAAAACGGTATAATCTTAGCCAACAGTCGACGCATTCATGCAGAGAAGAAATCTAAAAGGTCGGCCGTTGCAAAATGAAGCCTTAAATCCAGATAAGACATCTAGAAGCGGTGCTGACGACCGACACTCTCGACGCGAACGCCCAGCTTAACCATCTCCCGAGAATCGATGACACCACGGCCATCAAAGACCCAGCGAGGCTTGGCCATGCTCTCAGAGATGCGGACCCAGTCAACACGCTCCTTGGGCTTGTACTCCTCGGAGCTTCCCATACCAGTGGCGAAGCCGCTCTCCTTGCTCTCACGCTCCTGGATGCAGTCAGGGCAGTCGTCCTCACAGCTGGGCTCAATGTTGAAGCGCTCGAGAGGGTCGTGGGTGGTGACATCGGGTCGCTGGACGAGATGCTTGTGGAGAGCGAGGAGCTCGTTGGGGCTGCCACCCTCCTTGAAGGGACGGGGGTCAGACTTGGGGTTAGGCTTGCGGCCAATAGTCTTGGGCTGGACGGTAGGTTGAGGAGCAGGAGGGGGAGGAGGCTGGTTGCGGAACTCGTCGAACTCAGTAGCGATGATGATGGCGGTACTCTTCTCACAGGCGTCGTAGGCATTGCCGTGGACGGTGATGTTGTGGCCCTCAGCAAGGGGACCGAGAAGCTCCTTGATCTCAGCCTTGATAACCAGAGGGTTACAGCAGGGGTCAAAGACGGCGATCTCACGAGGACGCTCCTCGAGGAGGGTCTTGATCATCTCAAGAGCGGGAGCCTCACGGGTGTCGGAGGTGTTCTTCTTGAAGGCAAAGCCAAGGATAGTGACCTTCTTACCGACAAGCGTGTTGTTGAGGCACTTGATGACACGGTTGGAGAAACGGTCACGGGCGTACTCGTTCATCTTGACGACCTGGCGCCAGTACTCAGCGACCTCGGGAAGACCCATGGTCTCGGCAAGGTAGACAAGGTTGAGAACATCCTTCTTGAAGCAGCTGCCACCGAAACCGATACCAGCCATCAAGAACTTGTTACCAATACGGGGGTCAACACCGACGGCCTTGGCGACCTCATCGACATCAGCACCAGTCTGCTCACAGACGGCAGAGATGGAGTTGATGGAAGAAATACGCTGGGCCAGCATGGAGTTGGCGACGAGCTTGGCAAGCTCGGAAGACCAGACGTTGGTGGTCAAGATACGCTCGCGAGGAATCCAGGCGTTGTAAACCTTGACGAGAGCCTCAGCAGCCCGCTTACCGGAGGGGGTAGGGGCAGAACCGATGAGAATACGGTCAGGGTAGAGGAGATCGTTGACGGCGGTACCAGCAGCCAAGAACTCGGGGTTGGAGAGAATCTCGAAGTGAACACCGGGGCGATGCATGTTGAGCTAGATTCCGCAGTTAGCATTTGACCGTGATCTTCGCTGTAGACGTTGATTGTGTGCTTACAGTATCAGCAACGAGCTGAGCAGTTCGGCAAGGAACAGTAGACTTCTCAACAATGATGGCACCCTCACGGGCGTACTGAGCAACGACACCAGTGACGGCCTCGAAAGCGGTCATGTCAGTGGCACTACCGGCACCAACACCACGGTACTTGGTGGGTGTGTTGACGGCAACAAGGACGACATCGGCCTCGCTGATGTGCTTGGCAACATCGGTAGAGAAGAATAGGTTGGGCTTGCGCTCATTGATGGTGATCTCGCCCTCCTCAGCGGAGGAGCCCTCGCTGTCGGTGGTAGGCTCGCCGGAGATCTTGCCAGGTCGGCCACCATCACGGGCGATTCGGACGATATCATGCAGACCAGGCTCGTAGATAGGAGGGTGACGGGAGTTCCAGCGTCGGATACGGGTGACGTCTCGGTCAACGACAGTAACCTGGATTTGGGGGTTCTGGAAAGCAACGACAGCAGCAGTAGGGCCACCTGTAAACAGCTTGTTAGTCTGGCTGAACTCAATTGTGCAACCGGGCGGTGTATGGTTCCCGAGGACTCGATAAGCGCGCAATCATGATATTGAACGCATTATCTCGACTCTCGCGAACTTGACAGACACTCTGCTTGCTGCCTCGCGAGAGGCCGCTGAGGGGAGTTTGCTGCAACTTACCGACGTAACCAGCACCAACACAGCAAATGCGGCGGACCTCGATGGGTGCCTCCTGAGTGCCGTTTGAAGACATGATGATTAGAATTGGTATGAAAGGGTATTACAGACGAGGTAAAGGACAAGCTGTAGAAAAGATGCGCGCAAACGAGGTCACGAATCGACACACGTAAAATGCTAGCGAGTGTGAAGGATCGGAGAGAGTGGGAAGGGAATGGGGAGGTTTATAAAGGAGATAGGATGGGAAGTCGCAGATGCAAGGGAGGCTAGAAAAGATATTCCCACCCGATTTCATTCAACGTTGCAGCTAAGCTAATGGGAAAAAGGGGGGCACTCTATCTCTGGGGGAGGGAGAGAGAAGGCAAGGCCGGTGGAGGGGCAGCCGCTGAAGCCACGCAACGATTGGAACTATCTGCCCAGAAGAAATTAAGGCGGTGAGGTATTCCCATTAGTTTCTGCCCGCCAAGGGATGGATGAATACAGTGACTATTGTACAGTAGCGCGGCAGGTGTTGACTTGATTTGAGTCTCGACTGGGTTGGTCAACTTGGATGGAGGGGCAAGCAGGGATGGATCTTCAGGGATCCCAGGGGCAGATTCTCAACGGGGGGGAGGCTCGATGCAGGTACCACGACCACCATAACCTGCTGGAAAGAGTACTTTTGGGTGCTTGGAATCAGGAATTAGGATCGAGAATAATGGATAATTCAACAGAGCATTGTACAGTGTTTAGACACGGTGATAATTCTCTCCTACAAGGCTGCGCAAGCCCCTCCACTCCCGCGCAAACCAGGTCCCTTCAAATACTACCCCCACATGGGTACCTCTCGCGGCTAAGCTTATGGTTATGGTAAAAAGTACTTCAGGTAGGTAAGTATTTCGTACTTTAGATTAGGTTTGGATGAAAGGTTTGACGGTGAAGCAGTGCACTTTCATCGAGACAGGCTCCTCAATCCCATTCCTGCTCAATGATAATGAGGTTATTTCTCGAGTGGATACTGTAAAGAAGGTCAAGGAAGTTTTAATTACTGCCACCAACTTGTCTACAGCCAATACCTCTGAATCTGTCGGTAGTCCAATTGCTCAGACAAGGAAGGAACGGGTAAGGTCCACACCCTGGTCATGCACTGTCCAACGCACTGTCCCTCATATCACTGAAGGGAAGGAAGGGAAGGGACGGGATTGAGGACATTGACTCTTCGCTTCCTGTTATATTCCTTGCAATCATTTAATGGGGAACTGACCAGACTCCAGCTGTTTCCTGCGGACAGAGACGATCCCGCCATCGATTCACGATTGCAGGGTGCACAGGGCAATGCTGTCATTGCAGCAATTCCCAGCACCATCACCTACAAAACAGACACCTTCAGCCTCGTTCGTGTGCTGACCGACTTTAACAGAACTTGGTGTGCTCGTGAAATCGGAACACGAGGTAGCTGCAGAGTTTTTGGCGGCGTGCCCCCTCCGTACATCGCATGACAGCTGCTGTCCTTCACTAGATGTCCATGTTCATTCCTGCAAGGCTGACATGATTTGTAGATCAACGAGTCAAATTTGAGGTGGCCGAGATTTTGACCAACCGACAGACAGGGGGTTTCGCTTTCTACTGTAACGAGCTGTTACAGCGAATACGTAGTCACATCTTGGCTGGTGCGTGGCATGGTATGCAAAGCTGATGATAATGGTGCAGCTAATGGAAACATAATCGAGACGGTGAAGGCATTTGCTATGCATGTCTTTTGCTGGTACGTATGGGATGAAGTTGTTCAAGACATTGGATGGCTGAACAGATTTCTGACTGGCACGCTAGAGAGGCATTAACGCAAACCCATGGTCAATGTCTCACAGGCGGAGACAACTCGATTATCAAGCGAGAAAGAGTCTTACGACCCCTACAGCTTTCATATCCTACCAACGATAACTAATTAGCCACCGCACCGGCGAACAGCCAGAATGAGTGAGCGGCCGTCGCGATTCGTCTCAATTAACACGATACTCACTGGGCCTATGGAGTATGGAGTTTAGCGTCTCAGGGGTAACTCGAGCACTTTCCGATGCCCGTCATTCTGTTAAAAAAACGGAGTCTATCCGAACAAGGTGCCGCCGACCTGGAGGGTAGAAACAGGCACTGTGCTAACTCGGCCGACTCCGTGCCTGCGTGTGTACAACGTACCTAGTAGACGTTTTTGAAAGGACAGAAATAGAAGCAACAAGTAAGCCGCTGACATTCTTCCAGTCATTTGCAATCGCGAACCTTGAACCATCTTTCTGGAACCTCTCTCGAATACGGGTACTTTGCCTCATGAGGTATGAGGCGACGCTTAATTTGAGTTTGCGCAACTTCCCGCAATCCTTACACGAGATATCGTGATCGACAAGGCTGCGACGCGTATGGGCTGCGACAACAAGCGTTGCCTTCGCATCCGACTTATCAAAGTCGCAAGGAATAGACTTCCTTTTCGAGGGTCTCTATATACGAGGGCCAACAGCAATCTAAACTCCAAATGAGCTGCGGCGAGATTACTCTGGGTACTCCGTACTGCCAAGAGCTATTTGTTCGCTTTTCTTCCGCAATCAAGCATCCGTGCTATCGATGAGGCTAATATCTAACCTTGCTGCACTGACCCGAGCAAATGATATTACGGCTGAGCGCTACTTTGACAGCCGAGTGGTTATGGTTCGCTAATAGTCTGGAATAGCATGCGCTTTACCAATCAGCTAGACTATACACACCAGAGGGTACGAAGTCTGCTAGATTACTTGTCATTAAGCATAAGTTCATGTTAGTTGATATGTCAGCACAGTGGCCTTACTATGTTGATACATGTTTGCTTGAGCCCCAATTACAACCTGGTGGGCATGCAATGAAGCTAACAGACCCTTGCAAGTAACTAATCCCACTCGATATATCTAACTGTTACCGGTGTCATGATGCCAGGGGATCAGCTGCGTCATGAGCTTTTGCTTGCATGGGGCAGGTGAGCCAAGACGGGAACATGACGGGGCCTTACACGGAAGCTGTAGGCCGCATTTGTGACAGTAAGACTCGTGTGTATACAAGGAATGGTGAATATGGCCGTGGTAATTTGGGATTCTGGGTCATGTTGGTGGTTCGGCCCGTCAAATCCATCATGGTTCGAGGTCGCTACGCCTTGTTAGCATATCGGCCGGTTCCATAAACACCAGACCATCTGATGTTAACCGTGAAGCGACTTCGTCTCATCTGCCAAGAGCCAGCCGAATCGTTAGACAGTGTCTCGCTATTGATGAACATTCCACTTCGCTTGATCAAAATACAGGGAATGCGAAGTACAAAGGTCAAGGCATACCAAGGAAGAGGCGCGGTTTTCTGACATGCCCTGGTCAATTGTCTCCATCATGGAACACCCTGAATACGCGGTATGGTGAATACTACTACCACGCCAGTATATCGTTTTTATTATTCATCATCGGTAACATAGCCTAACAGAGGACTTGTTTATATCTCTAGACTTTTGATCATAGGTAATCTGTCTCGTTGATGAGGGATCAATATCCCACGTGATAAGCCACGTGAGACTCATCCTGATCTCTGAGCAGATTAATCCCAATCTAATCTCTTTCCCAATCAATCAGCAATACTTACGACCAACTACCTGACCAGGAACTGAATTCATTATCATCTTTTCTGAAGTAATACCGCTCTAGTTTTGGCTAAAAGCTGACTTGTTAGCTCGCAATGGCGCCACCATAATTTTACGCCAATAGCTTCTGTCTCCTAATGATGGCTCCCTAGCCAGGAGAAACAAGAGGCGCTCCGTCTCTTCCCGATGCCTTGGTAAAGGCCAGTCTTCACTGCTAACAATTTTACTTCTCAGCTGGATTGAGTCCGTCACGAGTCCATATCTGAGTGCGGTTTTTGTTTGGCATGGCATGAAATTTGCTGCCAATGGCCCAGACCCTCTCGACCACGGGGCCGGAATTGCAATAGCCATTCGCAACGACACACTAATTGGCGGGCTGTCCGAGTTGGAGCAATGTGGTATCGGCGACGCATTTGATTCGCCAATCACACGCGGGTCGAGCAAGGGTTCTACAACAACACCGATCTCAGAAGTGACCTTAAAGGACGTCGCGAATCGTCTAGGCTGAGAAAATGCTGCTGGGCGTCTAGGGAAAGACCGGCAGTTATTACATCAAGCATGAAATCAAGTGATTCGTGAAGATAGATCCCGTCGTTGATACAGAACTAAGCTATTGTTCCGAGGTTCTAAGTGCTTCAACCAAGATGGACAGCCACTGTGTCTGTGGTCTAGAGTGATAAGTCAAGCTCTGGGCATCTTCAAGACAGCTCTATCGACTGTGCTCATCAATATAAAGCCGTGGCTCGTGTTCATCTTGAGCATGCGATCAAGATCTGCCCCTCCAAGTACCCCCACCGACTGGTTGGTCCCAGGATCGACGAACTGCGTTGAGCGACCCCTCCTCGTGGTGTTTACAATGGCCTGTATTGTAGACTCGTCCATACCAGAGAAGCGCCTCATGTGCTTGCATTAATACATTTTCTCCATTCTCGTGGCCTTTTTGCCATCCACGTGCGAGGCATTTCTTCCAAGTTTTCTATGTGACCTCGATGTCTTGACAAAGAAAAGCATCGCTTCCCGCCTGTTGTCTGCTTCGTGCAGTGCCTTCTTCACGATCACCGACCAACAGTCTACCATAAGCCATCATGGTTTCTCAAACTCAACAATTGGCTATGTCGCCATATCCTAGCCATGATCTCTCTGAGTTTCCCGAAGCCCTCAAAGGGAAGCGCATACTGCTTTGCACAGAGTCCTTTGGCCCTGTCAATGGAGTTAGTCGCACGACTTTGATGCTTGTTAACCATTTGCGAGCGAACGGAGCTTCCGTAGCAGTGGTCGCGCCACACAACCATACCGAACACAACACCTTCACTCCACCTCCGTCGCCCACCTTGTCTCCTGCAGATAAGCAACCTGAAGTCAGAGTGTCTGGATATCCGCTTCCTTTCAACCCAGAATTGTCTATTGTATACCCTGTGCGCAACTCAACACTGTTTTCGAACACCTTTGGCGACGACTCTCCTCCCGATTTGATCTATCTGGCATCACCTGCAAGTCTTGGTTTCCAAGTAATGCTTCAGCTACGACAGCAGCCTAGAGAAAAACAGATCCCGGTAATCTGCAACTTTCAGACCGATCTGGCTGGCTATTGCTCGATCCTCTTCCCTGCCCCTCTCAGCCATGTCGCCGTGTTCGCGTTTGCAGCTGTGCAGAGCTACTTGTTCAGTCACTCCTCGATCAAAACCATCTTCTACCCTTCCAGCTTCGTGAAACGATACCTTGTGGGTCAAAATGTCCCAGAAAACAAGCTTGAACTTCTGACACGAGGTGTCAACACCGAACTTTTCAACCCAAGGATGAGGAGTGAGACATTGCGAAAGCAACTGGCCCCGAACGGCGAGATTATTTTCGTAACGGTTTCCCGCATTGCTGGCGAGAAGGGTTTCGATTTTCTTGCCAATGCTACAAAGGAGCTTGATGCTCGGGGGCTTGGCTTCAAGCTGTATGTCGTGGGTGGCAATCGTAACCCCGACGTGGAGAAGGAAGTGCAAGAGCTCTTCGACCCTTTAAGGGAGAAGGGCAAGGTTATTTTCGCAGGATTCAAGGTTGGAGAGGACTTGGCGGCTGCGTATGCCAGCGGTGATGTTTTCCTTCATTGTTCCATCACGGAAACTTTCGGTCTTGTTGTTTTGGAATCTATGGCTAGTGGTGTTCCAGTCGTAGCCCGAGACGAAGGTGGCCCGTCTGATATCGTTCAGCAAGGGGACAACGGATTTCTTGTTCCACCGAATGATCTTGACGGGTTCGTGGCCAAGGCAATGAAACTCGGACGGGATCACAACCTCCGGGGGCAGATGGGTCATTCTGCCAGGGCTTACGCATGCGAGGCGACTTGGGAGAAGATTAACAACAAGGTAGCATGGCGCATGGCGGACACCATCTTGGAGAGAAAGCGTGAACGAGGAAATCTTTCAAGTCGCACACCCTCAGTTCTGAGAACATCGACAGAGCCGCTCATCCCAATTTATGGCTGGCTTATGATGAGCGATGCTATACGTGAGACAGTCACACGAGGCATCGTTGATGCGCGACTGATGGGCGGATTGGGTGTCATTCTCTCCTTCTGGATGGTGACTGGATGGTACATGGCGTTCACAGAATGTTTCCTCTGGGCCAAGGGGCGATTGAGGAGTGCAGAAAGGAGGTTGACAGTCTCGTAGTACGAGCTAGTCACTTTGTGGCGTTTTGATGGCTCAGATCGTTTAAAGGAGTTGGATGAAATACCTGGATGTTTTGATGTTTGCTTTACGATCGTATTAGACAGTCCTTACAGTAAGCGTTGGAGTTGATACAATTATGAGACTGGCATGTGGCTCTCTTTTACATAGCGTTTATAGATTACGATACCAAGAACTTGCTTTGCACATTTGATACCGACAAGCTGATACAACGTCATGTTACAAGGATACCGGCTTTGGGAATATCCGGGTCACAGCAACATACGATGGTGTTTCATGTGGAGGAGAAGCCGTCCCACCACTCCCCTCACCTCACGCCAAATTTTCACAACGAAAGGAACGTCATACGTGGTTGTTCAGCCATTCAGCGGCTAGTGAATTGTTACTATGAGAGTACTATCTAGGTAGATGTAATAGTGTAGGAAGGGAATCTAGAGACCTTTTATGCGGTCGGATATCAACTAAAAAAAACATAAGGTGCCATAATAAACCGGCATATACAAAACAAGACGCTTATGAGAGTTAAAGTGGTAGAAAAAGTCGACAACGCTGTGCATGGCCGTTATAATAATGAAGAAATTTCGCTTGATTATTCACGCCCTGACAGATCATATCGTTGCTTTTCTGGGCATAGTGACGGCTTGTCTGCGCTGGTACATGAGGGCATAGTTGTAGCGCTCGTAGGTTCCGAAACCGACGGCTATCACAAAGGCGAGCAGCCATATGCTCGTGATGATCAATCCGATGGGGAAGACCATGAGCTCCACGCCAGGCAGGATGAAGGCGACGGTGCCGTTGTTGAGAGCGGCAATCTGCTCGTCGACTGCGGCTTGGGCCATGGCAAAGTCGCCCAAGACAACGTCTTGGGAGAAGACACCGGTAAGGAAGGCGGCTTCGTTGACTGAGACGTTTGTCCGAATCATAGCCCCACTGCTGTTGCGAGCAGTGAGGGTAAGAATTGGCATGAGATGGGATTCGAGCTCGTCCCTGGTATTGGGTTAGTAAATGAAGCGAGTGAGTGAGATAACTAGCGTGAGAACTTACATAGTCATATTACCCGTCATCTTGTCAGCGTTGATCCTGCCAACCAGCATGTATGATCGCAGCAACTCCATTCCTCCATCGGCTCTCTTGCTCATGCTTGGCTTCTTGCCAACCAAGCCTGTGCCGTTCACATCGTTGGGCTGAACGGGCATAACACTTGCGCCATTGAATGAGATGCCGACATTGATATCTTCTGGTGCCACAGAGGCGAAACTACCTCTGGCCTGCGATACTTGGTACAATCGCAGATCAGCCTCGAAAACGCCCGTCTTCATATCCAAAGATGGCAAGTTGTAGCACAAGCAGGTCCCTGAGGGATTCGTGCTCTTGTGAAGGCCTCCAAGGGCGGTTCGGCATGCAGAGTTGGTGTTCATGTTCCATGCCGTCATGTTCATTGAGCCATCCTTGTTGAGAGGGATCTCACCAGCAGGGGCCTGATCGGCTGTGGAGTTCTGACCATCGCGCTCGGATAGTGATTCCGTTGTTAGCAGGGCAGCGTATGGTCGGTTGAGAACATCATCGACAGTTCGGTGGAGGAGAGAGTCGAGGGATGATGATAGTGATTGTGCTGAGGCTGAGAGGGCGAAGAGGGCTGTGGCCGCGAGGCGAAGTGACAAAGCCGGAGCCATTATTTCCTGATATCTCTTTTCCGAGCTCTTCCGGAACGCGCTTCTCTGCGTCTCTGTCTCTTCGTCCCTGAGTGATTTTTGTTGATATCCGTGACAATGTAGCGTAATCCTTCGTTTTTTCCAACCCGGTTTTCGTTTTGATTAGGTCAACAATTAATTTTTCCGGCCTGCGGTAAGAATTGAATCGAATCGTGTCACTGCCGTAAAGTGATTGTGTTTGTGTTTATTCTGAGTAGTTGTGGGTATCTCAAAATCCCAAGTGAGTTGTGGCGAGCAGCAAATCGTTGTGAGTGATCAAAAATAGCTCCACCACCCGCAAAATATCAGACCTTATTATAAGTCGTAAGGAAGACAGAAACCAGTAAAAAAGATCGAGGATCAACCTGAAGAGCGGATCGTCTAGAATAAAAGAAGAAAGTCGACTGGGGGCAACCAAAAAAGAATACTAGGTAATAAACAAGGGGGTAAAGAATCGAAGTTGAAAAAAGAGGGACCAGCCCACGCGCAGCTAGAATCGTACCAGACCAAGAACTGACCTGAACTGACTTGACTTTTAACAGCTAAAAGAACGAGATTACGGGGACCCGGTTCAGCGGCACGGCAGCTTCTTTTAGCTGGGCGTGGGTTGCAAGGGTTCCTATACCGATTTGGGTCTTGATATAATATGGTTGGCTGATATAGATCCTCGAGTCGCTGAGACGAGAACCGATGAGCGCCTATGAACACAAGATTTGTGATATAGGTGACATCTACTGGCATCGTGAAGGGATTCATGCTTCACAATGGCAAAAATCAAAACACATTCGGGCTTGTCAGAGTACCAGCATTGTCTCGGTTGTGTTCTGGACTTGTCGCAACTTGCCAGGGCCCTGACCTGAGCCAAGCTCTTGGTTCCCTCGCTGATCGGTATGCGGAGACTAGCGTAGTACGACGTACACTGACCATAGAGAACAAGGCACGGCACAGCAGAATGTCCGTTGATGCTGGTGGTTGTGGTGGATGGTGTAGTTTCAGGTTGAACAAGGGAGTTTGCTTGTGGGTGGCAGTTGAAGATAAACTGGAGCAGTGTGACTTGATCTACGAAACATAGCGTACAAGCCATAGTTGTTTTAATAATACATTAGACATTTCCAAGTTATCATGCCACTGCCTAGTTCATTGTTATCTTACAATTAAAATACACATCATTCACAATACGTTGTCTATCCAAGTCCAATAATCCCAGTCCGCCAAGTCGGCCAAGTAGAGACCACTAACGGCCACTCTAACCTGCATAAGCAAGGTCCTGTGTCAAGCACAGCTAGGGGCATCGGCTGCCCTAAGCCAGGGGAATCTTCAGGGCATCACCCCTGTTCCACATGGCGTCTCGCCCACTAGCAGCATTTCGGCTCATTTCCACCCCCGCCAAGCCTCCAGATCTCTGCAGCGTCAGTCCATAGTGAGCCGGTGATGGCTTCATTTCTGACAGTTGTTGGGCGGTTTTAAAGGAAATGAGTTCTTCCATTCACTAGAGATTCTCCCGTCCTGGCGCTTCGTGACATTCCCACCAGAGTTTTATGAAACATGGCATCTGGTGATTTTAAAAGTTGCCTGCCAAATGTTATCTAGCGCCAAGATCCAGGGGCAAGAAATATTGAGTCAGACTCTTTATCTCAACTGTTTGAATGTGGATTCTAACAAAGAGGAGTCAGCGCCTGATGAAGCGAACAGTGAGTAACTGAGGTGGTCAGAAACGGTGTCGAGACGGTCTGGAGACGGTGAAACCATTTTGCAACAGGAAACTCGAGCTTCCGGATGACAGCTTGACGGGCCACTGTATGATCGCCTTAGAAACGCCTCCCCATAACAGACGCCTAATAATTGTCATTAGGGCATAGAAACCAACAGACAGGAGAATGAAACCTGCAAGATCAGTATTATCACTATCTGCTTCCAGGGGTTTACGTTAGTTCGATAAGTTCTAGGCCTATGACATGAATCCAAACATCTTGGCGGTTGCAGTGGCTCAGACTACGACGATACTACGCTGCCAAACATTACAAAACAATGAGGCTTTTTTCTCTCTTTCTTGAATAAGCGAGACGCTTCAAGAAACGAATTACCAAGTCGGAGAATAAAGAGTTTACGTGTTTCTTCACATGATCACCGTCGCCGGTTTATTGATCTTGTCAAGACGTTCTTGGAGGGTATATCTCGCAGTGAAATGATAGTAGAGATAGCCCGCATTACGACAGTACAGATAATAATATATGGTATAATACCCTCCATTCCATATAGACTAGAAGCCAGGTGATGTTGTAGTGTAATCGTTAATCGCCGTCGGGCACTGATGGCTTCACACAAAAGAATCGAGGTAGATAGATAGAGTGACAGTTCTCTGGCATAGACCTCAACCAAAATAGACCTACAGCTGTGATTCTCCCCCACTACTCAATTCGCATATACATGTATACATGTTTAATTTCTTAACAGTCAGTTGTCCGACTCTCGTATACTGTCCTCGTATAATATCCTCAATCCTGCGATAGCATACCCGCTACCGGAGATGCCATCTTGGCAAAGCGCGTGGCTGTGCTCATTTAATGCCATAAGCATAATGGCCAGGGCCATGTCACCAGCGTCTCCAGGGTATATACATGGGCACTTTGATCATCCTTCTCCTCCGCTTCAGCCGGCAACATCCGGTGTTGATTATATTGCAGCCGTAATTGCGTGGGGTGTCCCATGGCTATGAATGTACAGGCACCGTTTACTATTCGGTTTCGTGTAAAAGGAGATGCAAATCAGTCTGTGTAGTCAACAGAGAACCAATTGAGCTCTAGCAATCTTGAGAACGTCAGAGACAATGGCGATTTCGGTAGGGATCATTACACAGCAGCCAAGGCGGTGAGAAGAATGACATCCATATCTCCTACTCGTAGAATACTCATTGGTGAAGCTACCCTATGCTGCAAGGGTAATCTATTATTTTTTATGTCTGGTCTTCTTCAGCATTCTATAGTGCAACTCAGTTCGCCTATTAGAACACGAGCATTGAAAAGAATGCATAGCTTGAAGCTTATTTTTAGTAACGTTGATAATAGAACAACGGTCAATGGCTGTTGATTCGCAAAGTGAAGCAATAACTATGGGTATGATATGGAGAAAGTGAAAGAGGGGCGCTAGCTGTTGGCCTCCCGAAACACAATCTAGATCGCCTCTTACTGGGCTAGTCACTGACGATCCCCTAAATCAACAGCGATGCATGATGCATTTGTTGGTTTTTCGCTGACCCAAAGCATCAAAGCTTCTTGTCTCTAGCAAATCATCAAAAGACAATAACTAGAAAGAATACTCTTCACCTTAAACCGTCACGTGGGCTGACTGGTAATTGGATCCATTCCCAGGGGCGTCCTGCAAGCTGCCGTTAGCGCTGAACGTTTAGAGGTGCAAGAGAGGAGAGGAGAGCAAAGCATAGACGTTAGCTACTGCGCCTCGTCACCTTCTATCTGTCATCATTATTTTGTTCCTTGAAGGACAACCTCCGTATACATTTTCTACATTATTACAGCATCATCGATAGATACTAAAATGGTAGACACCGACCAGCCCACTGCGGAGCCTCAAGTCACTTACGCCTCAGGCAGAGTTGAGCATCAAGGCCAAGCTGATTCACCACCTGATCTGCGAATTATCCATTACAACGATGTTTATCACTTAGACTCTTCCAGTGCTGAGCCTGTGGGCGGTCTGCCAAGATTCATCTCTGTGTGCCGAGAGTACCAGGAGGGCGAGCAATTCAAGGATCAACCTAAAGCTTTGACTCTCTTCTCCGGTGATGCCTTCAACCCCAGCTTGGAGAGTACAGTGACCAAGGGTGAGCCAACCTGGCTTTAATGATGAGATTTCATTTATATTGACTACTTGGAACAGGTCAGCACATGGTTCCTGTCCTTGATCATGTTGGGACCGATTGCGCTTGCGTAGGGGTGTGTAGGTCATGCCATCCTTGACCGACATGGTAACTAACGAGGCTCAATCTATAGAACCACGACTTCGACTTTGGTGTCAAGCAATTTGAGCATCTCTCAAGTCAAAACAAGTTCCCCTGGCTGCTCGCCAATGTCATTGACCTTGATATTGGCAACGACACGCCCCTGGGCCATGCCAAAAAGACCCATATGATGACCACCTCCAACGGTATCAAGGTTGGTTTCATTGGTCTCGGTGAGCGAGAATGGCTTGAGACTATTAACAGTCTACCCCCAAATCTTGAGTACAGATCCGCCACCGCTGTTGCCAAAGAGCTTGTACCCAAGCTACGAGAGGATGGCGCCGAGGTTGTTATTTGCCTGAGCCACATGCGTGAGCCAAATGACAACAAGTTGGCAGAGCAAACAGAGGGGCTCATCGATATAATCCTTGGAGGACACGACCACTTCTACAACCACAGCTTCATCAACGGAACTCACGTGCTACGATCTGGTACCGACTTCAAGAACTTGAGTTACATTGAAGCTCGCCGTCAGGAGGGTGATGCGTCCAAGTGGGACTTTGACATCTGGCGCAGAGACATTGTCTCATCCATCAAGGAGGACGAGAAGACGCTAGACAAAGTTAACGAACTTACCTCCAAGCTAAACAAGTCTCTCGCCCGACCTGTCGGATATACGGCTACTCCTCTGGATGCTCGCTTCAGCACTGTTCGTCTTAAGGAGTCCAACATTGGAAATTTCGTCTGTGACGTTATGCGACAGCACCACAATGCCGATTGTACCATCATGGCTTCTGGAACCATTCGAGGTGACCAGATCTACCCCCCTGGTGCAATCCGCATCAAGGATATAACGACATGCTTTCCCTTTGAGGACCCTGTCGTATTACTCAGGGTGACAGGCCAGGCCATTTTTGACGCGCTTGAAAACAGTGTGGCCATGTACCCCGCTCTAGAAGGCCGATTCCCTCAAGTCTCCAACATTCGTTTCGAGTTTGACCCATCGAAGCCTAGAGGGGAGAGAGTGCAATGGGCAGAGATTGGTGGAAAACCATATGAGCCTGAGAAGTTGTATGTTCTCTGCACCAGAGGATACATGGGACGAGGAAAGGGTGCGTATACAAACCATGAATGACAGTGTATAGAAACTAACAAAGATGACAGATGGATTCACTAGCTTACTGGTCAAGTCTGAAGGTGGAGATGCAGAGGAGATCATTGAAGAAGAGAATGGTATCCTCATCTCAGCCATGCTGCGCCAGTATTTCATGGGTCTTATGACAGTCGGACGTTGGAAGAACCTTGCCCAGCACTGGGTCAAGGTTGCTCAAAGCTGCGAAACGCCCGTGTCGCCTGTCCAGACCAAGTTCAATGTCGACTTCCCTGATATGAAGTCGGTCTCCAAAAATCTGCCCAAGGATAAGCGCGTTGAAGAAGTAGCAAAAGACACCAAAGATCCTTGGCACAAGTTCCTTAAGCGCCGCTTTAGCCTTAACGTCAAGCCCCACGAAGAAGAAGATAGCAGCGAAGAGGAGGTAGACGAGAAGTCCGACCCCATGGTTGAAGATCCGGAGGACCCGGACGGTTCAAAGCTCGACCTTGAGATCCTGCTGATGCGCAAGTTTTTCACAAAATGGGCCCTCAAGGCTGGAGTCAAGACCAGCATTTGCGATCCTCTCAAGCAGGGAGAGTACACGGTCGATTGGACAACATGCATCGCTCCCGTGGTTGATGGACGTATTATCATGACGGGCGTTTCTACACCGCAAAATTAGATAAGAGGATACAGAAAATAAATTAGCCTAAAAGCAGGACTAAGATAGCAAATAACTAAATCATTTTATCCCTGAGGTAAGTAGTTAAGCTTTCTGTAACCCCAGGGACTGCTTACTGTCTCACCATCCCATAAGCCAGTTACAAGGACATGGGCATTCGGTAATTGAAGCTTCTTTTAAATCGTCGCTAAAGATGCTAGGGTAGAAACTGTCCGAAGGTCTCAAATTCTGTCATGAAGGAGCAGGTCTCACAAATTTCTGCTTCCCCCTAAGCATTTTAACATGGGACTATGCGAATAGTAACATGTAGATTACTCCTCGCTTGTTGGAAGCCGGCAGGCAAATAAAAGTCGAAATTGCACAGGATATCCAAATCTTGTGTTACTCTAATGTTACATGATCGATCGGCAGCGCCGCTCGAGCGTTGAGGAGATCCGAGACCTACCAAGGTACGGTGATCTCCTGATTCGATGTGATCTTGTTATCGCAAATGATAGGATATAGAGGCTTGCATTTCTAGCCAATACCTGCCACCAGCATGGCGAGCATGTAAAACACGAGGTAGGTTATGTGCCGATCCTGATACTAAAGCAGCAATGTCGTACAAGTCTCAGAAATTGAGGCTCTACTGACGAGATGTATACCCAAGTATAATACGAATCGAGTGCTACGTAATCATTTACATCAACTGGCCAGAATCCAGCCTGACCGAGAGTACGATTGTTGAATCGGTCCAAACATCAAGCGCAACAATATTAGGCATTTCTTGGTATGAATGAGAATGACATGGGCGCCTCACCACATAGCTCCTCAAGACACGATCAAATGATTCAAGATAATAGAATTTTCACTACCTTTTCAGCTCGTATAGGTGTACTAGATCCCTGACGCCACTTCATTCGCCTTGATTTTGGTCATTCGCTAATGACTAAAGAATTGAAGTTGCGTAGCATAAGATTCGACTATGACAAAGTGTAAGAGACGAAATTATCAGAATGGAACTTCTGTATTATGTATCTAAACGTCGAGACTGGTTCTGCTCTTCCCTGATTTCAACATCTAACTTTTCGTCTATCGATATCATTGTTTCGTAGTCACATCGATGTAGTATCCCGAAGCCTTGGCCATAGGCGTATACAAGTTCCCACCCTTGAGGTAAGATAAACAGCAGTATCTGCAGCATCAGCCTCACTTCTGTAGGAGACGTTTCATCTTCAACCCACTCGAATCTTCGACTTTCACCGACTCAAGGCGAAAAGCACAGCCTCATTCGCCCAATTAAACAAAGAAGAACAGGGAAGGACAACGTTTACCTTTGAGGATCATTAGCTGTACTGGACTTGCCCAGGACATGGGTTCGGACGCCACTGCCCCTGGCTCACCGGTTTCCAGAAGCTGATCGACGCGATTGGACCTAGACGTTACGCAGAGAAAAAGCAAACATAAACCGCCAAGTGGTTCGTGGGTACAAAAGTGTTAGAATTTACGCTGACATTCGCTTGAGTGGCGGACACGTTTTGACCAGGTCAACTAAGATGAGCGCAAATCATCCAGGTCGAGCTGAAGCGAGGCTAAAAGATTGCGTGTCGAAGCAACCATATTAGCCGCATGTTTGCTACTTCAAAAGGTCATGGTTGCGTTGACAGGAAAACATATGTCGTGATGAACAAGTCAGGATAAAAGACTATGTCACCACTGCTAAAAACCACATCCAATCGATCCCAAAGGCAACAAAGAAATCACGATTATACGAGAGCACGGCGTTACCGGGATGCTGGTACGTGGCGTAGAGAGCCATGAAAGCTGGTAGACCAACCAAACACCAAACGATCATCACAACCCACCCCAGCTGAACTAGTGTATCCGTAGAGTTCAACTTCACATGACAGGATCATCATCCTTCGTAGATCACCACAAGTGCCGAAGCTTCGAGACCATCCCGTGACATTCCCCTCATGCACCGAACCCTGTTATCGACTTTAAAGCTTCCAAGAGGCAACCTATTTGCCTCTAGATAAGCGTTGACTAAAACCCCCTGAGGTTCGTTCTCCTATCATGGCTTTGTCCTCTTCTGAGCCGGAAGACCGGGTGTTACCGAGCCCGTAGCTTACTTGCTAAACCGTCACTAGCTGTAACCTTGGACAGTCAGCGTCTTTTGGTATCTTAGGCCCGGAATAGCTTCCTGTTGGACCTTGGCTGGTACGGTTCTGCCCATGCCATGCAAGCCGCGGCCATCTATGTCCGAGCGAACAGAGTAGAGGATGGCACAAACCCCGTCTCTTTCTGTCCAACGATCCTTTTTATGCCGTACCCCCCGACCTCCTATCTCGTTTCGAAAACACCATGAAATTTTCAGCTTCCCTTACACCGGATAGTCACCAGAAACCCCAATCACGACTTTAAAGAGCCGATACGTTAGCCCGTTGGGCCGCTACCTCCGTATTCCGGTTACACAACCAGCTTTTCGGTGTACGAGCAACGGAGAAATCGGACAAACCAGCATCTATTGCCGTATTGAAATCTGCATCTAATACGTTTGGCAGTTCGGCCCGTGCTGCATTAGCTTCCGCATCCGGGAATCGATTGTGAGGCCCTCCTCTCAGCTTGTCATAGGGCGCATGCTCACCGACCGTTACCGACTTGTGCATGAGTGCCTGAAAGGCGAGGCGAGAGGGAGCTGAGTAAGGGGGCGGCGAAAAAGGTATATATCATCCAAGGAACTCTCTGCGGTTGGAGTCCTATTTGAGATATCGACTCGACTGTTGGAAGCTTGTGACAAGTTGTTGCTCATCAAGGCTCACTATACAAGATATTGGAGATAGACTCGTTCGAGATTCTCAGCTGCGTGTGGAAAGTTTACAGCAAAAGGCCTTCTTTCAGCAGCTAGGGAAATAATGTCTCCTTCCAAAACTTGTAAAATGGAGCCTTGGAAGCTCACAGCATTTGAAGCTTTTGCTCAGATCCAAGCCGACAAGCTCTCAGTCCAAGAGTATGCGAAATCACTTCTTGAGAGAATCGACGAACGAGATAAAGATGTCCAAGCGTGGGCGTATCTAAACGAAGAGATCATAATGAAGCAAGCCAAGAGCCTAGACGAGGTCCCCAAGAAGAATAGAGGGCCTCTTCACGGTATTCCAATCGCTGTAAAGGATGTCATCTACACCAAGGGTAAGCCTCAAACGATACGATATGAATAGAGCTTACTGTGGCACAGACATGCCAACTCAGTTCAACTCGCCGTTATACGATGGGCACTTCCCCGAAACAGACGCTGCTTCTGTTCGAATCCTTCGTCATGCTGGTGCCCTCATCTTCGGTATTGACTCTTTCGTCATTGTGTATTCTTAAACTGACAGGTCAGGCAAAACAACAACATCACAGTTCGCTGCTATTCACATTGGCCCCAAGACTCACAACCCTCATGATCTTATTCGAACTCCTGGAGGTTCCTCCAGTGGCTCTGGGGCAGCCGTGGCTGACTTTCAAGTCCCTATAGCACTTGGAACACAAACAGGTGGCTCTTTGATACGCCCAGCGTCCTTCAATGGTATCTATGGGTTCAAGCCAACGTGGAACGCCGTCTCTCGTGAGGGTCAGAAGATCTATGCCCTGATGTACGACACTCTTGGGTGGTATGGGCGCTGTATCGAGGACATCATACTTCTAGCCGATGTCTTTGCTCTCGAAGATGACGAAGATGAAGAGCCCAGCTTCCAGGGAATCGAAGGCGCACGCTTCGCTATTTGCAAAACCATTGTCTGGCCGATGGCTGGGCCTGGTACGCAAGAAGCAATTTCGCGAGCTGCAGATTTACTGAGATCCCACGGTGCCATCGTAGAAGAGCTTGATCTCCCCTCTGACTTCAATAATCTACCAGAATGGTATCGAATTGGTCTTCACACCGAAGGCCGGGCCACGTTCCTACCCGAGTACCGCGTTGGAAAGAACCATATGGGCCAAGTGTTGATTGAGCACGTTGAAAACGCCGATAACTTCAGTCGCAAGACGCAACTGAAGGCTCTCGACAACATGGCTCGTTTAAGGCCAGTCTTTGATGAGATCGCTTCACAGTATGCGGCTATTATCACCCCGAGTGTTCCTGATGAGGCCCCCGTTGGCATCGAGAGCACAGGAAGTCACATCTTTTGCTCTATGTGGAGTGTAAGTACTGAGCTCAAAAGCGTCTATTTTTGTTAGTATAGCTGACAGTTACACAGGGTCTGCATACCCCTGTACTCAACGTTCCGGGCTTCAAGGGAGAACACGACATGCCGGTTGGCTTGTCCCTGGTAGCACCTCGATACCGCGACCGCCATCTCCTCGAGGTCGGCAAAGTCGTCGGTGAGATATTCGAGGCTGAAGGAGGTTGGGAGACGAAACTACCGTAAGAGAAAGAAGAGTGTACGAGTACGAATGCATTAAGATCAAGATTGTACTGTCACATGATGAACAAAAGGATATGGGATGGCGCATGGGAACAATATGTACTTCTTAGGATAGCAGAAAACGACTCTGGCTGCATAAAAAAACGAAACAAGATCTAGTCACTTTATGCCGCTTTTTCCAACTCTTGAACTATTTGATTTTTGCACCCTAAGCTCAGGTCAGGCTTGAACCTTACAAAACCCGAAGCATGTAAACCTACAACTTTGCACTGAAGTTCTATAACAAAAGAGAACGCCAGGGTGAGTGGAAGAGGGACTTGGTGTGGATAGCCCAGTCGGATATGAGAATATGTGTCGGAGTCGAGAAGTAAGGCTGTCCGGCGACAACTTATTGCTTCGCAGGCAAGAGTTGATCAATGCATGCGATGGCCTGATCTTGTCAGATAGATCGCAAACACGGATTAGAAGCAAGAACTTACGTCTTCTGTCACGATACCCTGGTTTCGGAGGTAATGGCCCATACTCTTAACGAGCTCGACTTGCTCATCGGGGTTGAGGCTGGTGATTGCCGTCTCGAGCACTGATCCAAGGCTGACCTTGTGGATAGCAACGAAGGTGTGGAAGTACATGTAGGCGAAGAAACCCATGATAAACTGGCAGTCCATGCGATCAGTGATCCCTCCGTGTCCAGGAATAGAGTCGCCAAAGTCCTTGATCTTGAAGGTACGCTTGAGGCCGGAAGCAAAGAAACCACCGAAAGGAGCGATGAGCGAAGCAAATGTGGCCAGATTGAGAGCGTGAATCTGCATAGGAGCAATGGTGAAGGAGAAGTTGGCGGTGTCAGGAAGGAAGAACAGCTCGGGCAGCTCGTATGTCTTGGGAAGGAAGACCGGGTTGGGGTCGCACTTGAGGCCTGTAAAGATGTTGGCTCCGAGGTCGTTGACAGGGCAGATGAAGAACTTGGATCGCATCATGATGTTGGACAGGAGCATGGCAAAGATGATGGTCATGATCCAAGCACCGACGAAGCCCTCGACAGTCTTCTTGGGAGACAGCTTGATGAGCTGAGTGCGTCCAAACATAATACCGCAGATGTAGGCGAAAATGTCGTTGGTGATGACCAGAGCTGCGGGCAAGAAGAACCAGATCATGCCCTCGAAGACGTTGTTCATGATGAAATGGGCCTGGACAACAATGAGGTACAGAGCCATGTGAGTCCAGGCGAAGTTGGTGAACTGAAACTTGTAGTGGCCAGCTTGAAGAGAGGTCACAAAGAAAACGAAACCTGCTTCTTGTTAGCTCCAAAGCCCAGTTAGACAAGACTCAACTTACCGAAGACATAGAGAATGAAGCTAATGAAACGGTGGTGAGTGGCCAGAGGAAGCAGAACCTTGTCAACCAGGATAATGTGCTTGAAGTAGTAGATGACAGTCTCGCCGTAGAGGAAGTACATGGTTGTTGCCAGCCAGTACCAGTTGAGACTTTTAGTCGATCGAAGGGAACGGGCACGGCTGGGGACGTTGGCGATGGCAATAACCTCCTTGAATGAGACGATTTGTATAGCGGTAATGATGGTGATAATGTAGATGTGGCCCATAAAGAGCGCTGTAAAGAATAAAGCGAACATGACGAAGGTCCAGAACGTGCGAGTTATGAAGTTGGCCTTCTTCTTTTCATACTCGGCTTGCTTCTCGTTGGCTGGAGGCTGCTTCTGTATCAGTATCAGCGCTGCTCGTTCAACGATTTGGTGATGGCTGAAGCTCAACACTCAAGCTTTCCGGACCATCCTCCTAATTCTGGTGCTTACCTCGTTTACTGTTTCCAGCTGGCCCGAAGATTGGGACTTGAGCTGGGTTGGAGAACCACCATCTTCGCTGCTGAAGCTTGATCGTCGCCCGTCAGATCGGTTGGGGAACCTAACCCCTCTCTTTGATCGAGCCATGGTGTTGATTTGAATGCGCTATAGTGGTCGCTGTTTTTTTTCTTCTTGCTGATTACTGCCAATAATTTCGGCAGTGAGGTTATCGTCGGCTGACGTCGTCTGGTTTGGTGGACGTCGAGTCACTGGTGTAGCACGGGCTCTTGTCGAGGTTGTTGCGAAAAAGACAGTTGTCTGTTCTCACAAATTTGCTTCAAGCGACCTGTGACGTCGTCGCGCAAGTTGGGGCAAGCTCGAAGGTAATTACGGGGTTGGGAGGAGAAGGGTCTGGTCCCTGAAAAGAATCGTCAATCGGAAAAGGCTTGGCCTGTAGGAAGAAGAAAGGCGCTTCTAAGGAGCGGAAGCTGGCAGCGCGGAGGAGTGGGCGAATATGCTCACGTCCAAGTTGTCGCAAATAATTCTTGACGATGATGGAAGAACAAGAAATGGTGGTTTTGAAAAGTCAATAGGCCGCACTTAGCCCCCCAATCGACAGTGCAGTTCAGGCAGCTCAACCTAGTAACATTTCTAAAAGTGGGTGGAATTTCAGTGTCACCCAGTGATGCTGCACTTCTTCTGCTTCTACTACTGCCAAGCAAACCTCCTACGCAATCAAACACTAACAGCATGACCAAATCTGACCAAAACAGGGACCAATTGAGTCCCTGAGCGCTGCGGCAGTGGCTTGACGTGTTCCGGCGGTTCCAGCGGGCTTCCACTTAGATTCCCCTCCTAAAGCGTGTATGTAAAATTGCGTCAATAAGCCGACGGGACTTCGGGGGTCAAACGACATCCGATATCTTTTGGGATGGAGGCACATTCGGGCATGATGGGCTACCTCATCTCGGGCCTTATAATCTACGCGTATACCGATCAACATTCAATCCGAATATTCATCATCGGGAAATTGAGACGAAATGCCCCAGACGCAGGGGCTGATTAGCTGTGGAACCCCCGTCACTCGGTAATGGATCCATCTGACAGATCTGTTGAGAGATTCTTGTCGCTTCACAAATGGAGATTACAAAGATTGTCGGTAAAGCAGAGCGAAGCCCTAACAGCGACGGCATGAAATGTAGTAAAGCCACGTAGGACATACTGCGCTATCCCCAGTAGACCCGAATATCTGGTGTTTGTACCTGCACGAATACTAAAATAATATCTCCACTGTCTCTCAAATTATCTATTTGTTAGTGTCTTGTTACTTGTCTTATAATCGTGGCTCAATTTGTAAACAGACTTCGAATTGAATGATTGGAAGACTAAGTTCTGTGAACATTTGAACTCAATATCCCATGAATTGGGAAAATTGACAGGGGTCGCCATGCCTCCTCAAGTCTTCAACAAGCTTGTTCAGAAGCTCTCAAGCTTGAGAAATCAATGACGCAGGCTTTTCTTCACATGCTTGAAAAGACCCAGATTCCAACCTACCTCCGCAAAATACTGCGCCTCAGTTTGTCTGGAGCGCCACAAAGCACTTGCCCGCCACAATTTACTAAAAGGAATTGAGCACGTGACTTCGCGACGCGCTTTACAAGCCATTTCCTAACCGTTGCACAATACCGCGATAACAGACAGTAACGGTAGATATGTTTCAACAATAATTATAAACCCACCTTTGTTCAATGGAGCTTTCCTCTCTCGTGGGAATAACCATGAAAGATGAATCTCGACGAATTCTCCGATGACGGCTTCGACGATCTTCCTGATAATGCCCTGCAAGAACTCGAGGACAATGCAATTCAATTCACCCAGGCGCAAGCCGCCTCGAGATCGGCAACACAACACCAGCGAGCCGGATCCCCCGAGGTCTACTGGATTGACGAAGATGATGACCTCGATACGACAGAAGTGACAAATGATGCTGGCTTGCCTATAGGGAGACCTGTTATAGACAACAATCTGCCACGGAACGAGGCATCCCAACCCTACCCACGACGATCTATCCCGCCTCCAAATCCAAATTGGAATCCAATTGTCGAGCCTTCGAAACGACGTCCCATAGGACAGCCGATCCAGCAACATGTCAATGCTGCACTGCCAAATCAGCCCATGTACACTTCTCAGCAGTTCCAAACACAGAGTTCCAACTTCGCTCGTGCTCAGCCAAGTCAATTTGCTCGACCTCCCCTTCCTCAGAATCGGACAGCAGCTCCTGAGCAGCCCCAAAATCGTCCTGGCGATATTTTGTCGGCTCTCCAACAGCGAGTCGTTGCTCTCGAGGACCAACTCAAAGCGGCTTTGGGGGAGGCTTCCATTGTCCGGTCCAATTTCGTCAAATCCAACGAGGCGCACGCTGCAGAGGTTGCTCGCTTGAACAAGATTAATGCCGAGCAGCTAGCAAAGCAAGAGCGGATTGCTGAAGCAGCCGTTGCCGCCCAACAAAATGCCGATACAGAACTACAATTTCTTCAGCGTGATATGAGGGAGGTCAATGACCGTGTTCGCCGAAAGGAGCCTGCCGCGGGCGCTTCTGGGGGACTCTCGACCCCTAAGAAAGCCTCTAAGACATGGGTCGCTGATGGATTTGATGAAATGGATATTGCCCTGAGTCCAAGCAAAGGACAAGGACGAAGTAGGAATTCTGGGGCAATAGCACTGCATGTTGGTGAGAGGACACCGAGCAAAGGGAAAAGGAAACGACCGACGGTCGATAGCCCTGTGATGCCATTGGAGACTCATATGGACAGCTTTGCTAGTAGCAATGGTAAAACCGAGCCTCCAGCTCAACAAGCACCGATTGTGGTTGCACCACCCCCTGCTGTACCATTCGAGGTTCGTCGATACTTTGCATTTCGTTGGATATGATGCTGACCAGATCTAGTTTCTGAAGCTCGTGCTTGACCACGGTACTCGTCGGCCAACCTTTGACGTGCTATCTCGCTTTCACTTTCCAGATGACCCAGAAACCTCCTTCTCTGCGATTGTGTTCCAGAAAATACCCCTGATGGGAGATCCTCATCGACCAATGCAACTGCTCGTGGATTTTGCGAATCTCATGAGCGGCATTTGGACCCGATGTCAAGCAGACCAACTGTGGGAACCCATCAAGTATGTGCTTTCGCTGATATCCTTCACATTCTCGCTTCACGCATCAGAAGTCGCTCCTTTTGTGATTCCCAACTTGGCAGCGCCGGCGCAAGCAACAATATGCACCCTCGCTGAATGGCAAAATCGCATTCCTGAAGGTGAAGAGCAACTGAAAAATTCCGAATTTCAGTCTATGAAGCGACATATCAAAATTGTGGACATTCTCTCGGTCTTTTATACGTGTTCGCTGGCTTGCGCTGCTGCACTTGATGTGACTGAAGACGAGGTTAAGTCACAGGCGGCAATGTTTTGGAGCTGCATATCTCCTGATCTGGTTTATAAACTCCTGAGTCCCAAACAAGAGCTACCTGATATCTTAGGAATGCTTGAGCTATTAACCACATGTTCACTTCCAGACTCACTTGGTCCCATCACGGAGAGAGAATCTCCTGTGGCTAGTCATGTCATCAATCACGTTACAAACAAGCTTACAGATTATCATTCATCGGTGAAAAGTCGTGAGCAGAAGAGCACTTTGTACCTGGCTGCCTTGCGAACACTGATTTCTTTCTCTCGCTACCCCTTTGGTGCGATGGAACTTGCATCTCACAGTCTTGCACTACCTCGGCTCGTGGCCTGTCTTAGCTCGTCTATAGACGAGTTATACGATCTACCTATTCCGTCCAACATTTTGCCGCCTAATGCTGAGGTAGACGGCTTGCGATGGGGATTGGAGGCGGCTTCGTACTCAGCGAGCCTGTATAAAATCATTTCTAAATGTGTTTTCTTGATCCACCGCCTGGTGACAGGCCCCGATACTGCCAACATTGCAGAAATCAGCCAGAAGCTGTCCACGACGCATGGTGGGAGCCAGCGATATCTTCTAGCCTTGGGAAGGCTCACATTTGCAGAAGAGGATCTTGTGATAGAGGCAGGGATTGATGGGGAGACAGTTGAAGCAGCACACGAATTACTTGAACTAGCGGTAACGCCAGATGAGGGCGAGATTGTGAGCGGAGCATTTGGAGTCTAGCACTATGGGACTGCATCTCTGGCGTTTGAATGAATCGCGGGTTTGGTCTCTGAGTTGGGTTATAGTTTCTATGGCCACCAGCAATTGGCGTTTTTGGGGATGGGGTTAGATGATACCACGAGACGATGCGTCAAAATCCCAGACATAGACTGAAGCATATAATATTGCATTGAACAAGAAAAATGATGTATTGAACAAGACAGTACATTGCACACTACTCATGTCGTTTCTCCGTACGGTGTCGCCCCTGGACATATACCTATCCATGCTCCAACACAAAGTCCTAGAACTGTCTACTCCTATCCATTGTATGAGACATGGACGTGATCCCTGTGTTACTGTCAGCCTCAAAGTTCAATCAATGGAATTGATGGTCACTTACCAGTGGTTTTGGGTCAAGCCGTCTCGCTTCTCCATGGTTCGCCAGTTCTCCCACTTCTTCTCCGTCTTGTCGACAGACGTAGTCCAGATCTTTTGACCCCAAATGACATACTTGAGATTGAGAGCACTGCGGTTCTTCATACACCACTCGGCAATCTGCTTTCCGGAAAGTGTAGCAGACTATCATGTTGTCAGTAACTCAGGAACTACCTGGCTAATCGTGAGTTGTAACTTACGCCGCCAGCATCAGAACACATAAAGTCAGTTGCCAGACCACAACAATGATCAGAGCTTCCAGGACAAGAGCAGTCTCTCTTACATCCAATCTCCCTAATTCTTCCAGGGAACGCAGCAACGACCTTCTTAGCCGCGTTGACAGAAACCGCCTTACAGGCTCCAACAGCAGGGATCTTGGGCGCAGAGTATCCTCCAAAGCCAGTGGCGGATGAGGAGCAGCACTTCATCTGCGATGGACCGGGACACTGATTAGATGCTGAAGTGCCGGCACAGTCAGACGCCCAGCGGCAGTTTCCAGAGGAACACTTGGGCTTGGAACAACATTTGATGTTAGCTGCGTCGGCAGGACATGCGCCAGAGATAGAAGTGCCGCCGGCGGAACTACAGGCTGCGTCGGTGACACAGACGCCTGCGATGCCGTTGGGGCCGTAGCAGGGTTCGTTGGGTGCGGCGAGAGATGGGGATGAGAGGAGAAGGTTGAGAAGAATGGGGATGGTTGTGTAGCGCATTGTGGCGGTTGATATGTTATCAGGATTGCTTGAGTGTCTTGTTGTGTGATTTCTTGAGAACCGGTTGAAGAAGGTCTGAGGTTCTTGGTCATTTATATAGTATTTCCTGCCCCATCTTCCTCAGCCAGTTCAGTCTAGGATCATCATAAGTTTCGTGCATTCGAACAGAGACTATTCAGTCTCAAGTTGATCATCGTTGTGTAACGCCTCTTCTGAGTGAGGGCATCATGCCACTGTCGTGCTGTTCCGGTTTGCATCTTCATTTTAGGCAGGTGTTTCATCAAATATGCACATTTTGTTTCTTTTTTCCAGCTGAGCTGCAATGTTTCTCGTAAAAGAAGGTAAGAACCTTGTTTTGAGCCTAGTTTTCGCATTCGATCTTCTTCAGCTCTTCTCAATTCGAGAGTCCGCGGAATGCTTCCGTGACTTATCCCTACAGAGGAACTCGGCGTTTTAAGCTGCTGATTGGTTGACCGGGTCTTCGCAATGCGACAGCCCGGATGATCAACCGTTGACGATCATGCTTGGCTATAGATTGTACGGTCTCGACTAGATTCGATTCCGGGATTTGCAGTGATACTAACTCGTTTGTGTTGACCGAGTGGTAACTGCAACTGCCGCTTCTAGTCTTGATGCTGTTGTACAAGGCTAGGACCCTACGGCGGTTTGACCATGTTAAGCTTAGATATAGCGCGGAGACTCCGACACAATGTGCAAATGCCGCGAATACTACTGGACATTTTATAGTAAGACCTGAGGCTTCAAGGATAATCGAGACATAGTGACGTCTATATCGGTGTTTGAAACGCATAGTCAAGCCTCACTGACTTGTTGACTTCCTATTTTCGTAATTCGCATTTGTTTCTGCATGTATCTGACCACTCCTGCTCCTTAACTCATATCTTGCCAGTGGTTGTATTCCACGTCATATCAAGTAATCTGTGAAACGTCGATACCCTTGGAGGTTTAGGATATCTCTTCCATCGAGCCCTATACAGTTTTCATGCGCAGAATAGGAGATAAGGTAAGTCAATATTAAAGTCAGTACGACACAAATAACAAATAACAAGTAAACAAAAATTGTCAATGAATCATGACCTCCTAAGCCTCGTGTTTATGTCTAAACCTTTCCCACGCCCTACAGCCTGTCCTGTGGTTTCTTCTCTTGGCTATCACTGCCTTCAGAGATTCCAATTCCCTCGCCGGTCTCCATGGACTCGGCCCTTCTAGGCTCCTCACCATCCAAGAGCACATTCGGTGCGTAGGGAATCTTGCCCTCTTCGCGACGGTCGGGAGGAATGATAACATTATACCAACGGGGGACGAGGACTCCAAGTCCAATGATGACCAGGCAGATGTGAGCAAGTCCAAATCCAAGAATATGGAGAGGATCATCACGAAGCTCGTGGAAGGCAGGGTAAGCGAAACCGTAAATGATGGCGAGAACAGGTGCGGAGAGGAAGCGCAGAAGAATAGGCCAGAAAGCGGGAATACTCCAGTTCTTTCCAGTTGCGACAATAACGTTAAGATCTCTTCGAAGCTGCTGGCCCTGTTATATCAAGTTAGCAATTGACGAGAATAATGTGAGGGAGAATCTTACAGAGTAGAAGGCCATATACCAGAAGCGCCGAACAAAGACATTGCTGAAAAGCTTTGAGAGACCAGCGCTCTTACCAATAGTTCGGCGGACAAATCCTCTATCTGCACCAAAGCTGAGAGCGGGAGGAATGTCGTCAGGTGTCTTGCCAATAATACAAGAAACGATAGAACAAATAATGAAGATGCCAAAGCCTACTCCGGCACCAGCCTCAGCTTGAACAGCGTGGGCAACAGCGACACCAAGAACCATACCGCCGAAGTATCCAAAGTTCCAGATAAAGAAAGCAGGCTTTCCAACCTGGCCAGCAACATCTCTCCAGCGGTAAAAGGTAGTGGAGAAAGCGCATTCGGAAAAGACGACAAAGACTAGAGCGACATCATTGATCCAACGGTCAACACCAGTGAGAAGAGCATAACCAAACTGAGTACAGTAAGGCAGAGAAATGAGGAACGAAATGATGACAAGGCCTGTTACCACCCACTCACGGCGAATCCTAGGTTTGGTATCCATGACTAGTGTGACAACAGCGTCGAGCATGGCGAAAGCCGAACTGTATCCAAGAACCACGAGCGTGAAGAACAGAGCAAAAGCCCAGAACGAAGAACCAGGAAGTTGTGTGATAGCCGTGGGGAGCGTCAAGAAGCCGATAGTGAAAGAACCGATTCTCTCGCCAGGAACAGGCATCATATCCAAGTACCCAACGACACCAAAGGCGGCGAAAGCAGCGAATCCTTCGAAGAGAACATTGCTGCCAACGATAAGGCAAGAGTCCATAACAGCGTTAGAGTGTTTCTGGTTGTAAGATGCGTAGGAGCTGAAGTAGCCGAAACCAACACCTGTCGAGAAGAAAACCTGACCTGCTGCAGTCTGCCAGATTTCGCCCGAAGCTAGCTTGTCGCCATTCCACTCGCCAAAGTATAGCTTGATACCCCGACCAGCGTTAGGAAGGGACACAGAGCGACCGACGAGAATGATGGTCAGAATAACAGGCAAGCCCATGGTAAAGTAGACGACACGGCCGGTCTGGCCAATACCTCGGAAAATGGAAACCCAGACGAGGAACCAAACAAAGGCAGTCCACCCAACAGTCTCTCCGATGAGAGCAGTACCAGGGTACTGCACGTAATCTTGAACACTGTTGGAAGTCTTGTTACCAGGGATCGGATCGACATTCTGGACTACGTCTTGGTAGTAGTACTCCTCAGCGCGACCCTCCCACGGAAGAGGACTTTGGAACGAGTTCCGGAAGTAAATCATGATCCAGGACAAATTGACAACGAAATAAGGAGTGACCATGAAACCGATGTACAGCAAACTGAAGCCCAGACCTTTGAGACGGTGGTTGATGTTGTTGAAAGCGACGACAGAGCCTCCGCGATAGGCTTGACCAATGCTGACTTCAAGAATAAGGGCTGGGATCGCAATGAGGAAGACGCACATGAGATATGGGATGAACCATTGGAGACCATTATTGTTGTAGACTTGGGAAGGGTATCGAATCAGGTTTCCCATACCGGCGCAACCACCCATTGCTGCTAGCAAGAAGGACGCCCTTGAGCCCCATTGATCACGTCCATCTTCAGATTTCGAAGGCGGAGGAGAAATCCATTTTCCAACCTTTTGGAGAAATGGAGGGACTCCCATGATGTCGTATTTAGAAGGAAGAAGTGATCGAGCGTCAAGTTTCCCGTATAAACGGGCTGAGAAAAAGAGGCGATATGTCTATCGCATGAGAAGTTCTCGAAAGATGTTCCACGAGAAAACCAAGAAGCTCAATACATTGAGGAGATCCCTACATGAGTGGAAAGACTCTTCTTTTTATTGCAGATAATTACTGGTTAACCAACATATGGGGACGAGCCCATGTCTTGGCTCTTTCACAAGGAGTGGGAGGAGGAATCGGTATCACCCCACTCAGCTACAGAAAGCGAAGCATAACGGAGACTTTGTGGATAAGATCGACTTGGCTTTCTCCGTTTGCTCAAGTCTGTGTGACGAGTGAGAGCAAAAACTCTGCGAATCCAAAGGAACCTTGACTCCGCTGCCAAGAGGACCGGAGACTTGGCATGTTGGCTTCCCCCGGTTGAAGGAACTTGGCAGGCGTTACTTGCAAGATGTACTCTGTTTCTTTCAAGGGATTCGAGTCACTGGAATGGTTATTAATTGTTCTTGGAACCAACTCTTGTTACTTGTTATATGTTGGTAGTCTGTATAGTGGAGGTTAGTTGCTGATTCTATGTAAGTGTTGGAGAATTAATTAAGCATAACTCTAAAAACTACCAGCCCACAGGTTTAACCCAAATTTACTTAACCTTGACCTTTTGACTTTTTAAGCGTTTATTCCCGCTCTTTATCTGCTTGGGCAACGGCTGCGCCATATAACAGGGGTTCAGTTGCCTCTTTTTCTTGGCATAACATCAGTGGATAATACGGCAGCCGGGGGACTATTCCCTTGGCCGACGCAAGATAAGACGACAGCAAGACAAAAGCTTCAGCTCTGATCGCTTGTGCCAAGATGATACATGTGCAGCAAGTCGCAGGGCTGTACGTCACTAGACAGAACAGGAGTTTACGATAATTAAGTACTAAACGAGGCTCTGAGAAACGTCATTTATGGTATTGACTGATTGGAACTGGAGGAACCCTTATGTCTCTCTTCTCAGGGTTCTTTTACATGGTTACCATGCTCTTGTTCAGAGATTGAATAATACCCATAGTTTTAAGATGATTCAAGTGGAGGATTTCCACTTGAGCCACGACTATTATCTTGTCAAACTAATTAGATTAAATACAGAATAAGCTTAATTTGCTTTATTGATACTTCACCAGGCCATGAATCCCATCAGCCAGCCATGTTACGGAGGATTCCAATGCCACGCCCACCTCCCAATTTATTACACACAGCGTGATCATGACGTTGTTTTCACTACCAGGCACCCAAATTCTTACAACTGTGATTGACTGGAAAGACCATGTTTTTGCCAAGGATTATCGAGCGTGGGGTAAAGGTCGCATGGGCTGCTGTTTCGTTGCAAACAGACTTCGGTGCTCCCGAGCTGACGGTCCCAATGTAACTATCTTCTGCAGCATCTTTCTGGGTACAGAGTACAGGCCGAATAAACAGAAACTGAGTTGCAGATAGATCATGCCATCGCCGAGTTGTTGGACGGGGAGTTCTCAACGCCTCGTCTTGGCTATGGAGCCTTGGATGGGGACACTATCGATGGCGTGATAACTATGATCAACTCCCCGAATCATGAAACACAATTTTACTAATGAACTCAAGGCTCCATCCGATGGGTCGTTCCAGACTCGGATCAGAGATTTTGAGGAAACTGAGTAGCTGCTTGGCGGAGCAAGACGCTTTAAGACAGTCTTTCTACATGCCTCACGGCTTCAAGAGCCATCTATAGCGGTACATGGCAAATGAATCCCCCCCAGTAGTCTTATAATAGAGAGAGGAATATGATGCTTAGTTTAATTCTGTAGACAAGATTCTCAAAAGTGCTACATCTCTGGCTTTCGACCATAAACCATATGCCTACACATCAATTAGCAAAATCCAATATGCAAGAAATGAAAACATACACAACAAAGTAGGGCAGAGATCTAGGATCTCTAAATGCTCTTCTCATCTCATTGACCAGAGTCGTAACTTCCTCAATCGGCCAGCCCAATATCTCGCCGATCGGAAAGACAGCAAAACCATCGATAGACTGCTCAATGAAAGCACCATTATATAAACCAACTTGCTTCAGCTTCTTATCCTGCGCCCAGCCTCCAATAGGGACCTTCCATGACTGGGACACCAGATCTGTAAAGCCTGCTTCGCGCATGTATTCTTCCTGGCGTCCATCTCTGGCAATCTCAAAAGTTCGACCAGTCTTGCGACCGCATTCAAAGAAGAGCTGATACCATTTTCGGAAAACATGATCCTTGTTGTTATGTACTTCGGGACTCTCGCTGCGTGTTTCGATATCGATTTCGAGGCTTTCGACCCAGCCGCCTGGCCGTATATGCGTGTAAGCTTGATGAAAGAGCTTCTGCCAGTCGTCAATGGCACCGTAAAGATAGCGGAGATGAATGAAGTCGAAGTCATTCGTTTCAAACGTCCAGTCAAGTTGGGCGTCATCAATCTGGAATATGCAGTTTGGCGGTACAAAGGCCGGCTGAACTGCTGAGATATCGATGCCGATTACTTCGGCGGAAGGGTACTCGTCTGCCATGTCACTAATACAATTAACGCTTCACGACTATATCGAGGGCCTGTAGGCATGGGCAGACGTACATAGCCCACATTCCAGTACCAGTGCCAACGTCGAGAATTTTCTAGCCCTGGTCAACTTTATATCTCTCATGGTTTGCCTTAAGGGTTTTATACCTGGGGGTTCTCGCCGATGGGAGATTGATGGAGCTGGTTTTCTAGAAGTAGGAGAGTACAATGATGTCTAGAGGCGTTGTTGATTATTATGTGATTAGGCAAAGTTGTAATGGAAAGGATAATTACAGTATATCTTGTCCTTCTTGAATGTGATCATCCGTGGGCGCCCTAGGTACACATGTGAGACTCTAATTGTTGAAAGATTTCTATGCAGACTGACCAATACTCAGTGGTCTTGGACTGTTGGAAAGGCCGACCGTTGATATGTCTATACTCAAAGATGCTGGATGTCAGAGACGCTGTTGAACTGCGGAGACTGTCGTATTGAATCAGCGTTACCTTTTGTATCGACCGAGGACGATAGAAGAAGGATTGGACATTTGTATTAACCATAACTTACCTACCACGATCCATAGACTCGTCACCGTATACGCTGCCCAACACTTGAGGGTCCTATCGGATGATGATTAGCTATGCGTCAGCGCGATACTTGAAAGCTGAGAGGGCTCTTGAAGAAAGGCTTCAGTGCTTGCAAGTCACTCACAAACTCAATAGGATCCATATCAGAAGATCGCAGAATCTTTTGTCCTTGGCCTTGTGTATCTCGTTCCATGGTGGCTCTGGCTAGAGCGTGTTTCCTCGTAAACAAATGTTTCTTGAAGCTCAAGATCCAAAAATATAGACCAAATGAAGAATATATTGATGTTTGTAAATGGAGAGATGAGACGAGATACCAAATCTAGTAGTCGACCGAAGATCACGGTTAAAGAGAATCAGAGTAAGCGAGGGGTTACGAACTTGGAAGGTGTTACAAATGCTGCAAAGGCGCCACATCTAATTGATCATCGTCAATGGACAAACAGCAAACAGTTAAATGTGTGTGGCATGTAGTCTGGATCGAAAAATGGTGTTCTTGGCCACTGTTGATCCCACCAACGGGTCTACCAAACAGTACTAGATACCCTCATGTTTCATTTCGTAGCGAGACGCCAAGTGTTTAACATATTCTTCAGTCCTAGTTCTCAAGAACCCTTGATCTAAACTGTCCATGATCGCCATAACCCCTGTTATATCGTATCTAGTCTGTTTCCTGTGCTCGTTAGTAGCAAATATGGTCTCAATCATGCTGTAGACCTTAGATATCTTCTCGCTCCTCGAGGTATCCAAACTTAGGAGCCGTTCTTGTGTGCTTGAGGCCAATGTCCCAGGTAACGCATCTTGTACCAAGAGGATATATACACAGAGAACTCCAAGTTGCTATATAATATATGTTATTCACAATTTCTGCTGCACTCTAATGCTAATTCTAATGCTCATTTCAACTCATAATCAAACGTCAAAGACAGTGGTATCTCCTCAACGCAATCTACAGCACTTCAAAAACCATGCATGATAAAGATTTCTGACGCCCTGGCCCCTTCTTTTAGTCTGCATCTAGAGCTCGCGATGTCGGCTGGACTCTCCAGTGATGCTTTCCTCATACTCAGTCAAGCGCAGCGCCTCCTCCACGTCGTTAACAAAGTGCCTGTCGCCGGCCATCTCCACGATACCGCTGCTTGACATCAGACGCCATACGGGATGGTCTTTGCGGGCTGGGCAGCGAGAGAAGTAGACGCGCACACCTCGTTCGGTATAGTTGCGAACAATCTCTGCCAAAACCTGGGTGCCTGAACCATCCATGGAAGTTACACCGTGAATGTCAAAGATGACGTTTCGGTTCATGTCGGCGTGACGAAGTCGAGGCAGAGCAGGGTGCGCCTTTGAGGTGCCGTAGAGCTCCAGTCGGCGAAGTCGAGACTTGAGTTCTCCTGTGTTGGCAAACGTCAAAGGCTCTGGAATCTTGACGATAAGGCATCCCTCAACGAACTCCAGGCTTGCCTTGTCACCCTCGGCGTTCTCAAATCGGTTGGTTCCAGGGATTCGGCCCAGAATCTGAATTCGTGGTCGCGTACTATGCTTGATGACCATGAGCATCGAGATTCCAACACCAAACGCCATGCCAAGTGTGAGAGAGTAGAACATGGTCGCCAGGAAAATGACTGCCATAAGACCCAGTTCAGTCCAGCCGCGAATCTTCAGGAAGAAGCTAATGTCGTGGGGCGCCTCTTCTATCAGCGAGTATGCCACGACAGAAATCATGGATGAAAGGACGGGTTTCTTTGCAGGGTTAGCTCATGCGACAATGTTCGGTGCATCTGTGACTTACTGGCAGGTAGTAAAAGTATGGAAGAAGGAAGAAAATCGAGAGCAAAGAGATGATACTCAGAAACATGGAACTGGCGGGGCTCTTACCACCGGTGCTCTTATTCACCTTGCTTCGACCGTATCCGCCAAACGCTGGCAAGCTCATGAAGCAACCACCAACCATATTGGCAATGCCGAGCGCAATCATCTCTCGGTTAGCGCTCAATTGGATTCCCTGGATGGTCTCACTTGAACCCAGACTTTTGGCAGCGACAGAAGACTCGAAGAATCCGAGAAGCGCAATCAGGAAAGAAGTCGACATGGCACTTCGAATGTGCGGCATGTGCTGCAGCTTGAAAGGCCATTGGAAAGCAAGCAACTGGCCATTGGCAGCCTTGACTGTTCCAAGAATTTCGACACCTTGGTTCTCCCAGTCCAGTCGCCAGCAGAGAATCGCAGACACGACGACGACAACGAACCGATCAGGGATATACGCGACACCAGGGTACCTGGGCTGAAGTCGGTTTTTGAGTTCACTAAATCCATGGTCAACGTTGTGCGCAAAATAGCTATAAAGCGCCACTTACCGGCAAATCATGATAACACAGAAGCTAATTCCGGCAATTGCAAATGTCAATCCATGCGCATTGTCGACATTTCCAATGATGAATCTGATCTTTTCTACGGGGCTTCCATGGCTGACGCCCGCCTTGTCAGCCAACTCAGCGAGTCCTAATTCAGGAATCAGCTGGTCAACGGCGATGACGAAACCAATAGCACTGATGAAGCCGCGCAGAAAAGGCTTGCTGAGCACGCTGTCCATGAAACCTAGTCGCGCAAGTCCAGCAATGACAACCATTGCACCCGCCATTCCTGCGACAATACCACAGATCTGCGCATGAAGCATATCATTGTCTTCGTCTTCTCCAGAGCCAACGTTCTGCTTGACAACAGTACCGACAAGAAGTGAACCTGCAGCTTCTGGGCCGACAACCATCTGGGGGCAAGATCCGAGTAAAGCGTAGATGAACGGGTTGAAAACGAAAGCGTAGAGACCGTGGATTGGAGGGACGTGAGCGAGGTTTGCAGCAAGAGACAGGGCCATCGGTAGATAGAACGAGGCCATGGTGACGGCTGCGATAATATCGCCTCGGAGGTATGAGACTTTGTACTGGCGCATCCAGTTCAAACAGGGAATATAGTATGCCATATACCTGTCGAAAAGTTAGTAGGCCATTCGACGGCTATTCGACATTGGTAGCTCTTACATAAAAGCTGTGTCCTCAATACCGGCTTGCTCAGCTAGCATACTGCTGTGACCCATTGTCTTGGTTCGCATCCTCTTTTTCAACCACTTCTTCCAATCATCATGACCCACGATGGTCGTAATGGCATTGTCAAGTACAGGAATGTGCGTTCCCGATCCTGCGGTCTCGCTACCATCCTCGTCGGTACTCCTCATTGTCAATGTTGGGCTCATGGGCCGTGGACTGAAAGTGCCATGGCTGCAGATACCTGGGTGGGCAGGATGAACGCTGCCTCGACGCTGGCTTGGACGGTCGTTATTCCCATCCATCAGAGGTGTAGATTCATTGGCGAAGATCTCGTCTATGGTAGCCCCATGGGGATGTCCGGGCGACTCTGCCAGTGAATCATTTTGGTTTCGGCTAACAGTTTGACGAAGAGTGCTTGGCTGAGCAGGACGATGGTCCGTCGAAGAATTTGTTCGGTCGTTGGAGGGTCGGTTCGCCATAATTGCGAATATCGATCTAGTCGCAGCGTATGGTCGTTTGGTAAAGTCGACTCGGTCGGCTTGTGTTTTTGAATACTTCTTCTATGAGGCTATTTGTAGCAATCTATATTTGAGCTCGTTTTTACGAGGGTTTCCTGCTTGCGATGGCGCAGAATGCAGTCGACGATCGTCGGCAAAAAGATGCCGGCTTGGAGTTCGACAAGTACACAGACGATAAAGAGCAATGCATGGAATTGGGAAGGTGAGACTCTCGGAAGCTGACTGTCATAAGATCAAGAAGAAAGAAAAATAAGAGAAAAGACTGAGTACATAGGTAGGTTAAAGACAAAAGAACCAAAAATTCATGTCTCGCTAAAGCTTCCCAAGGTAGGAGGAGTACTAAACCCGTTCCAAGGGTACCATCTTATGCCGTCAATCGGTCTGGTCCCTTGACTCGCTGTGCGTAATGATCAGGCAGTTTCTTATCCCTGCTGGCCCCCCATTTTCAGATCGAGTCGCAGCTTTTAACCCAATCATGATCAACCGTTGCGAAATGCCACCCACGCAATGACTGTAGGATGCCCATCTTTGACCGCTTACGGGGGGACCCTTCAGTGACATCAGAGCAGTAGCCTCCAGGTGACTTCAAAGCTCTGGCGGGGTGACTGACTACAACCACCACAAGGAATGTCAGCGAATGGCCAACCTCGTGTTGTTTAGCGATCCCTGTAACTGCACGGACTATAACTAGCGAGTGGTCGAGATGGACCCGACTTTGGCCGCGAAATAAACAACTTCAAAGTTCATGATCATTTGTAATCGGCCCCGAATAGCTGACACGTCGATGAGACAACAACTCAGTTTGAAGGAAGTTCTTAAGAGATGAATGGTAAATGGTTTCACCGATATGTATTTTCAGTAGTCTCAGTATTGCTAAAAAAGGAACAAAATTTTATGCTTTCAAATTCAGTATTCTCGCTCATCAGGAAATCATATCTCCAACCAACTGGTAGATCGCATCGAGATCTGTTGTTGTTACATAATTAATAACCCAGCGCCTATCATGCATTGACCGTTCTAGACCTGCTCGTTTACGAACAGGCCAGCCATGCCCTGGCCTGTGCCGATACACATGCTTGTCAGAAGCATCTTCTTCTTCTGCCGCCTGCACTCAGACAGACCTGTCACAATCTGTCTGGCACCAGTAGCACCTAGGGGGTGACCCAGGGCAATAGCTCCTCCACGGGGGTTCATCTTTTCTGATGTGAGACCAAGCTTGTCCTGGCAGTAAACAGCCATGGAGGCAAAGGCCTCGTTGATCTCAACGATATCAATATCATCCAGGGAGATGTTGTGCTGGGCGAGAAGCTTGGGAATGGCGATGCTGGGACCAATACCCATGATGCGAGGGGCAAGACCAGCAACGGTAGATCCGACATACTTGGCCAAGATGGGCTGGCCCAGCTTGATGGCAGTAGATCGCTTCATCAACAACACGGCAGCAGCTCCGTCGGTGAGCTGACTGGCGTTACCACCGGTTGTGGCTCCACCCCATTGAGGGAAGGCGGCGCGAATCTTGGAGAGGCTCTCAGCAGTGGTGCCTGGTCGGATACCCTCATCCTGGGTAAGAGTGACCTCCTTCTCCTGGCCGTCGGGGCCCTTAACCTTGGTGGTGATGGGCGCAATCTCATCTGCGAACCAACCAGCCTTTTGCGCAGCCTCGGCCTTCTGGAAACTACCAGCAGCAAACTTGTCCATCACCTCACGGGTGACGCCAAAGTCCTTGCTAACGTTCTCGCTTGTCCAACCCATGGGCTGCGTACAGTCAAGAGCCTCCTGGCTCTTTGATGTAACGGCCTCGTCGAAGGGCTTGTCGAGCGCGTCGCCACCGATGGTCATCTGTTCGGCGCCCATGGCAATACCGATCTCGATGGAGCCATTGGAGATGGAGTGGGCGATATCGGCGGTGGCCTTGAGACCGGAGGAGCAGAATCGGTTGATGGAGGAGGCACCGGCGGTGTTGGGGAAACCAGCGGCGAGAGCAGAGGCGCGAACCTTGTAGGCAGCCTTGGCATCAGAGACCTGAAAGAATGTCAGTAAGCGCTCGTTCTATCATGACAGGAATCGCAACGCACGTTTCCAAGGCAAATATCCTCAACAAGGGCAGGGTCAAGGTTTGATCGTTCTCGGACTTCCTTCAGGATAGCATAGAGCATATATTCAAGCGATGTGTCCTTGAAGCCACCCTTCTTGGCCTTTGTGAGTGGTGTTCGCACGGCGAGGGTGATAACAATATCGTCGGGGTTCTTGGACTGGCTGTTGTATCGTTGTCAGTTTGTTTACATTACATCGGTTATCAACCGTGGCAACTCACATGCTGTTAAGCGCTGACCCAGGGGCCAGGTGCTTGATAATAGAGCCAATACGTTCAGCAGCCATTGTGTATGTGTATGTGTATATTATTCGAAAGAATTATGTTGCAGATCAAGTGAGAGACTGAAGCGACAGCGCAATTGACATTAAAATAGGAGAAAAGATGCCGAGGCGAACTTCATCATGGGAGGGGTCTGGGGTTAAACTCCAACGGAAGCCGCAACGGTACTTACAGCGGCGCATCGAAATGTGTGGGGTTAAGCCGAGGTAGCGTGTTGAATAACCACTTCCCGAGGTTCCGGGGTGATTATCTATTATGTGGGTCCGAGATTGCTGACTTAGCATCTTTTATATCGATAAACGAAGCATTCCAGAGGCACCAACAAACAATCACCAAGTGGCCTCCATCTGCAGACTCGGACAGAGCAACATTAATTACCGAGACCGGAACGACTCAAGAGTTTGACTCCTCTCTCTAGTCATTCACATCAGCAATAAAGTCTGCTACAATTTTGAGTTCATTGCTTGATATCCTTTTTCAACCACCTTGTGTCACTCGGCTTCATTAATCACACAATCACCTTGCTTTTGTCAGCAATGTTTACTGAGTAGTAGAAAATTTGATCTCCAAGCTTGAGGATACACAAATAAATAGCCTAAGACATATGGTCTAAGTAGCCTAAATTGGCCTACTAATGCCGTCTTTCATGGTTCTCGCAACCAACTTTTCTGGTGCCATGATGACTGATTCCAAGAATTGACAATCGTGGTGCCTGGAATGCATCATAAAGTTAGATCAGAGCGTCCTTGTTGGACTTTGACGGTCAGTCAAGAATGCTCATTTTTATATGACAACAGTCTTTAGCTCTCAAGTTACCCTGTAGTCTTGCGAGATAAGCTGTTTATTCAACAATTTGGGACAAGAGCAAGTGCCACAATATTGGATGCCATCTCAATTGGATGTCCAACTAAGAATCCCTGGAAATGTGACAAACAAATCCGCCAACCTGGTGCAGAGCCCACTGTGTTGCTGGATCAGCCACATGGCCGAGAAACACAGCCCACAAACTCAGAAGCAGGACCTGCGGTAGCGTGGTATTTGTTCCTGGATCACAAATAAGATCCAATAGCAGCCATGAGATATTCAGGACGGCTTCTCGGAAGTCCCTAGCGTTTGACTGTCTGGACCACTGATAAGATGTGCCTCTTCCTCATCCGGCCATGAAAGAGCCAACGGGCCAGATAGCTTCATACCATACCCATTTTCGGCGTTTTGCCACAAGCCATCTATACAAACTAAGTTATGTGAAATCTTGGGACTGAGAACGATTTGAAGAGGACGGGTGTTCCGACTGTCTGGCTTTTATATGCTCAGGCATCTACCCCAGTCTTCTCTGAAACCGAGTTTCGTTATAATGTTAATCGTTCAATTCATTCATTACCTTCTCTTATACTACATACAAGTGTGAAACAACGTTCTTTACTATCTCGTGCCTTTACAAGCAGACTGGTTCTACCACTGATAGCTTCCTACCACCAAAGCGCAACAACATCAGAGATCGATTTGACAGATATCAGTCACATCGAGCGAATATAAGTAGCCCCTGTTGCTGCAAATAGCTCCCACCTGATATCCTGAATTCTATTACTACCAATACTCGGAACCAGTCTCACAAACACGTTCAATATGGCTCTTTCGAAACATCTCCTATCTCTCCTACTAGCCAGTCTCGCATCCGCTACCCGTGATCCCAAGCGAGGACTTTGCTACGTCCACAACAAACAAGAACCACAAGACGACAAGATATGGGTCCAAGACGGCGGCGACATCACTTGGTACTATAACTACGAAGACCAGCCCTCACCCGTATACAACGACATTCCTCAAGAAAAGTTCGAATTTGTGCCTATGATGTGGGGAGTCGGATCTGATACCAGCGACACAACCTTTCTCCAGAATGTCAAGGGCCTCATAAACGACGGGATCAACATCACTCATATTTTAGGATTCAACGAACCAAATGCCGGAAACGAAGTTGGTGGTAGCAACATCAAGCCAAAGGATGCTGCTGAAGCTTGGGTTGCCAACTATGAACCACTGGGTGAGATGGGCATAAAGCTTGGTCTCCCTGCTTGCACCGGTGGATGGGATGGTATGCCATGGCTGAGGCAGTTTCTCGGAAATTGCACCGAGATCAAGAGTCGAGGTGGTCCTAAGAAGAATTGTACATGGGACTTTGTCCCTGTGCATTGGTATGACAACTTTGAGGGTCTAGCATCTCACATCGGTGAACGCCTAGCCGAGTATGTATTATCGCGTTAGTCGCCATTGAACTCAGCTAACGAATCTTTAGATGGCCCAATACTTCCATATGGATTACTGAATACGCTTACGCTCACCAAGATACCAAGCCTACGGACTCGTTCTTCAAACAGACTCTCAAGTGGTTCGACGAGTCAGAATTCATTGGTCGATACACTTACTTTGGAGCGTTTCGATCTGATGTATCCAACGTTGGCCCCAACGCTGCATTCCTTTCTAGCAGTGGCTCTCTTACAACTATCGGAGCGCAATATCTGGGACTTAACTCCACAGGCGAAAATAGTGCATCGCACTCAAAAGTCAGCCTTCCCAGTGTCGGGCTTCTGGCGTTGATAATGGCTGTGTTTGTTAAGATAGTCTTGTAGCGTAGTACACAAGTTGATCCGTTCTTCAGTACATAAATCTCTTTGGCATCTTTTTCACCAAGTATAAAATAGACTCATAGTTTGAGAGGTAGTTTTAGTGCATGAATATATATGTATTAGAAACGGAGCGTGGCTATGTTGCTGTTTGCATGTCGAGCTGAGAAATGAGAATGAAGACGATACATGGACAATCAATTTGGATACAAACTTCACAAAGGAATATGGAATTTAATAAGAAACAATGCATTTCGCGCCAGCCATTTATGTGCTGGACAACGGGATATCTATACCCTTTATAAGGGCCAATGATGTAACTAAAAAAGCACAAGTGATATCAACATAACATCTTTGCAGTGGCATATATGAATTCATCAGGATTCTCCCACTCGCCAAGATCTCTCCAAATAGAGAGTCTTCAAATCCTCCCATCTATCATTACTTTTTAGATTATCCCCCCCATGGTATTTTATCCTCATAAATATGTAATTCATAAGATTAAGCCTCAGTGGCAGCAAGGCCTTGAGGCACAATATGTCGTTCAGATGGTCCGCGAGAGGTATCGCGCTTTCCAAGAGACTCGCCGGTGTCCTTGCGAGAGAAGGAAGCCCAAGTCTTGAAGCTGGAGAAAGACATGGTTCGACCAAGTCGACCAGCATCGTCTCCACCCTGGCCCCAAACACCACGTCGGACAGGCGCATCCTCGAGGAGGTGGAAGTGTCGCTTGGTCATCTTCCAAAGCTCGATACCAGCAACAAAAACAATAGTGAAGCCGACGGCCAGAGCCCACTCCCAAGTGATGCCAGTGTGCTTGAAGAACTTGTGGTTCAGGACAGGGATGTAGACAACAGGGAACACAGACAGACCGCCGATAATGACGGACCAGAAGAGGAAGCGGTTGGAGTAGATGTCCTTGAAGACGGGGAATCGGCTGTCGTCATCAGGGTTGAGGCGGAAGACGGAACGGCGAAGACTCTTAAATTCCCAGGCAGAGATGAGGATGAGCCAAGTGAGTTCAGCAAATGTAGCGGCGCGAGCCTTGAAGACAGGGATACAAGCCTCAGAGTATCTCTGGTTGCACTCGTTGCCCAGGTTTCCACCGTTGGCGCCGTAAATGATAATGACGAAAGTGCACATGGTGCAAGCACCCATAATGATACCGTAGACAATCATATCAACAATGATCTGGTTGGTAAAGACACCACGCTTTTTGTCCTGAGGAGGCTTGCGCATGATATCCTGAGCACCCTGTTCACGACCAAGTCCGAAGGCAGGGAAGGAGGAAGTAGCCATGTTGATCCAAATGATTTGCAGAGGCGAGACAGGGAAGACAGAGAAGCCGCTGTCATCGACAAAGGCAAGACCACAGACCAGAAGAATGACTTCACCGACGTTGGAGGTAAGAAGATGGAGGACAAACTTCTGGATGTTGTCAAACATGCGACGACCTTCACGGATAGCAGAGACAATGGAGTTGAATTTGTCATCGGTGAGCACGATCTTGGAAGCAGACTTGGCAACATCAGAACCAGAACCCATAGCAATACCGACATCAGCGCGAGACAGAGAGGGGGCGTCGTTGACACCATCACCAGTCATGGCCATAAAGGCACCTCGTCGACGAAGAGCGTCAATCATGCGAGTCTTGGTGTCGGGAGCACAACGAGCGATAACCAGGGGAAGTTCCTCGAGAGCGTCAATCTCCTCGTCAGTCATGCGATCAAAGTCAGTTGCCTTCTGGACAATAGACTTGGCGACGTGGTCAGGCAGAATACCCATGTTCTTGGGAATAATACCAACTTCCTTAGCAATGGCCTTGGCAGTTTCGGGATGGTCACCAGTAAGCATGTGAACACGGATACCAGCGTTAGAACACTCGGCAATAGAAGGCTTGGTTTCGCGACGAGGGGGATCGTAAATACCAGCAAGACCAAGAAGAATGAGACCCTTTTCGACTTCAGTACGGAGTTTCTCATCCTCGGCGGGCGAAGAGGCCTGCTTGGCCGTGAAGCGACCATCCCAAGGGCGGTAAGCGATAGCGAGAACACGTTGGCCTTGAGAAGCAAGGTTGTTCATTTGGGTGAGGACGGACTCCTTGAGTTCTTCGGTCATGGGTTGTTGGTCGGCTCCAGTGCCAGCGTAGTCGCAAAGGTCCAGAACACGCTCGACAGCACCCTTGGTAAAGACCATGGAGTTCTGAGTATCGATAATAGATCCGCTGGCTCCTTCGGGCGCGTCGTAGATAACAGACATGCGCTTGATGGAGCTGTCGAAGGGGAATTCGGCAGTCTGCTTCCAGCCCTGACCTTCGAGAGTCTTCTTGCCAGAGTTGAAACGGTGGGTAAAAACCTGAAGAGCAATCTCGGTGGGTTCGCCAGTAACCTGCCACTTCTCTTCTTCCTCGTCATAGCGGACTGTAGCCAAGTTGCAGAGAGCGGAGGAGAGCAAGAAAGCGTTGAGTTCGTCAGTCATTTCACACTCGACCTCAGGCTCGGGCCGCTTGGCAGGGGTATTGTTGTTCTGGTTCAGCTTCTCATCGGGGACATCAAACTTGAGCACAGCAGCACTTCGCTCGCGGTCGTAGTCACGAGGAGCAGCAGGCTCTTCAGGCTCAGAATCATTCTGCTTGGAGTAGGTGACTCTGCCCTTTGTTGGGTCGTTGGGGCTCTGAGAATCGCGGACAGTGTAGATGTGGGAAGAGGGGATCCAGGCCTTGCGAACAATCATGGCACCCTCGGTCAGAGTACCAGTCTTGTCGGAGCAAATGTTTGTGACTCCTCCGAGAGCCTCAAGGGCAGAAAGATCACGGACAACGACGTTGGCCTTTCGCATGACAGTGACGGCAACGACCATGGTGATAGTCAAGACAGCGACCAGGGACTCAGGGATAATGGCGATACCCAGAGAAGTAGCGTAAATGATGACCTCGTTCTTCATGTCAAACTTGTTGACAGCGAACACGACGATGGCGAGGATGATGGCACAGCCAAAGAGAACGTAGGCGAGGGCAGAAAGCTTTCGCTGCAGAGGAGTTCCCTCAGTAAGACCCAGGAACTTGCCAATGACATCGTAGATACGCTTGGAAGCACCAACGAAAGGCTGCTTCTTTCCATACTTCTTGTAGTTCATGGAGCGGCCAGCCTTGCGTGTCTTCTTGGATGTAGATGCGGCAATCTTGCCGACCTCAGTGGACATACCAGTGGAAGTGACAATACCACGACCACGACCCTTTCGGACAACGGTGGTGGCATAGGCCATGTTGACACGGTCACCAATACCGATCTCAGATTCATCCTGGACCAGCTTCTCAGTGCCAGGAGCAGTAATATTGTTATCGGTGATTTTTTCGACGGGAATGGATTCGCCAGTAAGTTGACCTTCCTCGCAGGCAAGGTTCATGGCTTCGAAGAGACGGAGATCGGCAGGAACAGTGTCGCCCATCTTCAGAAGAACGATGTCTCCGGGAACGACTTCGGGGCTATTGAATTGGTTAGATTTGAGGCGTAGAATGTTTGCTGTTGGTAGTACTTACTTGGAAATGACTTGGGTCTTTCCGTCACGGAGAACCATGGCACTGGGAGAGGAGAGAGCCCTGAGAGCATCCATGCGCTTCTCAGCGCGGTACTCTTGCCAGAAACCAATTGTAACGTTAAGAACGATAACAAAGACAAGCACACCACCTTCGATGTAGTCCTTGATACCGAAACTGAGGGCCATAGCAAATGCGAGAACCTGTTGCGAATTAGTATGGCCAATTGCACGGATGAGATGAAAGAACTTACAATGATCATGGCATTGAGCAATTGCTTGGTCAAGATACTATACCAAGGTATAGTGCCTCCGACGTCTAGCTCATTCTTTGGGTATTTTTCCTGGGCTTCAGCTACTTGTTGGCTTGTAAGACCCTTGTCGATGCTGGTACCAAGTGCTTCCGCCGTCTCCTCGACAGTGAGGAGGAACGGGTGCTTGGGGTACTCTGCCGCCATGGTCGATCAATTGAGGAGGATGATAACCTGGAAAGGAGAGAAGTTGAAGGGGAATAAAGCTGTAACCTTTGGTTTGTGTTCCTTATGCTTGGTATGAATGTGTAGGGGTCGATCTATGAGTGGTGTTGTTAATGGTGGGATGCTTTAGTTATTGAGGTACACAAGAGAATCCACAAACTACTTGAGTGTCATGGATAATCTAGTATATTGAAGTACCTATTAAACAAAAGGATTGAGTTAATGGGAGGTGATGTAGGTGGAAAGCGTATCGGTAGTCGAGATGCTTTCAACAGCTTGTTGTTGATAACTCTAAACTTGATGAACAAACAAACATCTTTGTGGGGTGCGGGGGAGAGGGAGGTCATATATACTTTTGAAATCTTGAAATTGGACCGACCGTCATAAGTCGTATTGACCAAGTTGTTTGCCCATTCTCAAGCTCTCTGGCTCGGAGCGGAACTGAATCGTTGCCATGCTCGGGGTTTCTTGGCGTTGGTAAGTTAGTGTATGTACGGTTGAGATACGCCACAATTTAGTTAGAGTTGGTGTTTCTCCACCTGCACACTCCCTGGAAATGCGGCCCTACCAATCCCTGTAGATAACCACCTGGAAAGATGTTGAGCCTCTGAATTACAGCAGGCATCCAGCTAGCCAGGTGATTATTGCATGGAACTGACGACCTGGGCACTGTATTTTTCGGTTGTCTCCGACCTAGGCTAAGCAAACTTAGTAAATGGAGTCAGTCACCTCTTAAACAACTGCCGTTCTTACATGAAGCAAGCCTCATAGCAATAGTATAAAACAACTATCAAGAATCTTCGCCTAATATTTTCTGAAGCAGTCGGTGCGTTTCTTCTAGATTCTACCCATGATCAGGATCCTGGTCATTTTACCAATAAAAACTTCGAAGCGAACAGAAAGGTACCTCGTAACTACGATGGATGGTGGTTAAAAACACAATCGTGAGACTGCCTGGTGGTGCGCACAGTGGATATCTTGGTGTCTTGGCAGCTTGGCGTTCTGCGCAAGCGCAAACATGCAACCAGAGAGAATATTTGCACCGAGATTGTGAGGTCATTGGGTGTGTGACGGATTATTACATGGTAGCGGCGGTCATGGATGTTTTTTTCTTCTTGCTATGCACGAGGACATTGCATCGGCATTGCCCTTGTCGTCTTTTGTATTTGCCGTTGGAGCAGCCATCCATCATCCCGTTGACAAGTATCATCATGAGTAGGGGAATAACCGTTGAACATGCCAATGTGTGCAAATGTTAAATGTAAACAACAGATCATAGTGATTGATTCGGCATTCCACCACCGTCCAAGAAAAAAGGGACCTGCCAAGTACTCTTCGGCACGGTACTGCACTCGCCGAAAGAGAAGAAAAAAAGTCAACTGTTCAAGCCTTTCAAGGTTCAGCTTGATTCATCACATCTTGGCGTGATAACTTCAAAGAGAAACAGGTCGTCTTGGCGGCTCTTGGCGCTTGAGCAATGACGCGTATCCAATCGATTCTCGGAGGTTTAAGGAAAAGATACGCCGAGGTTACTTCTCTTCCATGTTTCCATGTTCCCACCAGTTTGTTTATGTTCTGATAGTTTCTATGCTGGGTATCTCTGCATCTTGCAGCGTGGGATTCTTGCATCTGATGCTATGGTATTGAAAGGGAGGGAGACAACTCTTTTCTGGAACAAGTTTAGGTCGCACATTCTTCAAGTCTTAATGATTGGTTTATTGGCATGTCTGCAGGGGATCGCCACTCTTGGCCCACAGTGACCCCAATAACCTTGCGCTTATGCTGCTTAAAGTTCTGGGCACTGGCTACGCTTGCAAAAGAAGCTTATCGGCTACTCAAAATCAACATACCACCTGATCCACCCTGCTGTGGTACCATTGTCCAATAGTGTGAGCAAGTGTGATCTTGGCAAGACTGTGTGTTTAACGACAGGTTCCTTTCTCTTGTTGTCTCTTTGCCCACTTCCCATAAACACCATGTAATGCAGCATCCCGAATATGGATTTATCCTCAAGACTGGGATAAAATTCTCACGTGATTATCTCAATCACAACATATCAAACCGTACAGCCTTTCGGCCACTCCGAATCTCTCCGAATACGCCTCAGCCTGCGCCTTCCGCGATACCTCCGCTCCCTTGATGCCAAGACAAACATCGTACGAGTCACGTGCTCCGCTGCGGGGACCCACCCTCCGCTCCGTCCGTTGAGGCTTGGCACAGCCGGCTTCAAACCTCCGCCGATGTATTTTGTTTGTCTCCGAATGCTGGGTAGAAGCATCTCCGAAACCTAGTCTCCGGTTGTTCAACTTCTCGGTGAGGGTAAGCAAAAAAATACTTTGTCAAGCGTCCAACGATATGTTTGATCCCATGCGGCAGTGTTGACCGAGATTACCCAACATGCAAGCGGCCAGAAGCCGAGATACTTAGTCTACCAATAAATGTTGAGATTAATGGCGTATCCAAGCACAAAATGCAAGAAAAAGCAAAGCCGAATTAACGAATCTCCGACCCGCTGAGTAGGGAGGTACTTCATCAAAGTGGCTTGCGTTGTGTATCGCGAATAATTACCCCAGACCCCACGTTTTCCCCGGCCAACACTCGTTGTGAGACATTGAACACTGTATAGTATCTATAGACAGAAAAGACTAAGAAAACGGTCGCTGATCGGTGCAGGGAATAGCAAATGAGACAAGACCACTCTGTATACACCCGCTACAATGGGTTGTTCAGCATTGAAAATTTATCGGCGGCTACAGCGACAGACCAACTCATCTGATGTACATCTTAACCTCAAGTATATAAAAATCAGATTCAGGTGATATTGAAAGTAGATCAGATATGGAAATAATCGTCCGGCTAGTATTGCCTGCCAAGTTCCATACCCGTTGAGATTACCTTTACTTGGCCTGCAGGCTGCAAACAAGGTTGAGGGGGCTTTGACGCGCAATGACAGAAACACCCTATAGAGTGTGACAATCACTGCCCCCTACAGGAATATCACATGAGCTTTTGCAGAAATCCATTAAGCATGGACAAATTCGACCTGGAAATCTCAACGGCCTCGGGAGTCAGTAATTCAAACCTAGGAATGAATTAGCCACACCGTTACTCTGTACTTTACTCTATCTTCAATAACCGATACCCCATCAATATGAATTGGGCATCAATCGTGTTCGGTTGTTTCACCGTCTTAACATTGTCTTTCGTGGTATTCGCTAATTCATCACACATACTAGCTCCATGTTTCTCTACCATTCCAGCAATAATAAACATATTCAACACAAAACTACTTAGTCATAGCTACTTGGGATCATAATTTTACCAGAGCTAGTCCACCGCTAATTTCCTTTCTCATACCAAATACCAACACAATTGCCTGCAACCAAGGTTATGTGGACCTCTCTTGAACCTCACCCTAGCAAGCCAAGAGCCCAGCCTCGACTAACCATTATTATCCATATCCCACTAAGTAAATAGACCAAAAAAGAAACTCTCTTGGCGACAACGTGCTTTCCGACTTGGCTACATCTGCCAGCCCGCCTTGGTAGCTTACCCCAGATCAACATCGCACAAGCTCTGCCAAGTTCGCCCAGCCACTATCTCTTACATGCAGTGCATGTTATTCATGATCTGGCGTCTGGGCAATATGGATCTCACAGTTGATATCATGAATTTTCGGTTAAAGTGTATGAAAGGGAAGTAAGAACAACTCAAAACTCCAAATGCCAAGCCTCATCAAAACAACAACCACCCTACCACGGGTAGCATTGCACAGAAAGCATATCGGAACTATATATGAAACCCCACAGTTTGTAGTTTAAAATCTTATTTCGGATCCTTGCTCGGACATAGATATCCTGAGTTCCTAGACGTGGATGCTTCGGACGACATCTTACATGAAGACTTTTCTCCCACTCCCACAACTATGTACTTTCTCAGCTCCTCGAGCAACATTGGCCCATCTAGCCATGTTTCTGGTTATCCCAAGCTTGCTTAATGGGTTCATACTCGAGATATCGTGCTTGGGTACATCTTCGACACTCAAGGCAAGACTAGCAGCTGCATATGCGGCAGCCTTTGCATTGATAAGAAATGCTTCCTTGTTGATATTCTTGATATCGTCACAAGTAGTATGATAACAGACATCTTGTGGCGGACCGGCACCAGTAAAGATACCAGATGAGGGAATTCCCAATTCGAGAAAGCCTATATAATCAGACGAACTCCCGAAAGGTCTATCATGCTGCGTTAGCACAGATGTAGAATGGCATTGGATCAAATTCAAACTTACGCGTATTCAGCTGGATATCTATGCTCAGTCAAGTACTCGTATAGATACTTAGCACCAGCTTTGTGGGCGTCTGAGTCGGAATATACAATGTAGTAGGGTTGCGGAGAGGCGATCATATCGTAGTTGTAGTAGAATCGAATCTTGCTCGCCTCCTCCTTAGATAAACTCGACACGTAATATGTCGAACCGATCATTCCGCTCTCCTCTGCTCCCCAAAAGGCCACTCTGAGTTTGTTCTTGAAAGTTTTATGCTTGATTGCCTCGGCGATACTGAGCAAGGCAGCTACACCACTTCCGTTGTCGTTGATACCAGGGCCCTCTTGAACAGAGTCAAGATGAGCACCCAGAATAACAATGTTATCAGGATCGCCTTCCTTGGTGTCTGCGATGATCTGCCACGTCTCGCGCTTTTCGTTCAAGACATCAATGGTCAAGTTGATTTCCAAAGTTTCGCCACCCTTGAGTCGTTCTGCCCAGGCGTTGCCTTGATCATATGTGATAACACCAACAGGCGCAAGTTTACCAATATTTTCAGCGCCGAGGGAGCCGGAGCCTGCGGTTTGAGCAGGATTGTCATTGAAAACAATGGCCGCTGAAGCGCCGTTTTCCTTTGCGAGTTTGAGTTTGTTTATGAAATGGCATTTACCGCGCTTGATCAAAGCGATCTTTCCTTTAACATCAATTCCATTCCATTGGTCTTCGAAACAGCCCGAACCACGTTCGTCGTCGATGGGGATCAAAACCAGCGGAGCAGTTACGCCCCCGGGCAGCGGAGTAGCATGATTATATTGTAGGGATACCGCATCGACGTTCTCTCCTTCAGGGCCTGTCACAGCAATCTTGTGAGTCTGGGAAAAGAGATGGGTGAATGGCTGAACAGAGATATCGAACTGGTCTCCTTGGCTCAAGCGTTCATGAACAAAATCAAGAGAGGCTTTGTAGCCAGAAAGTCCAAAAGCTCGGCTATTGTTGTTGTCGAGAGCAATGTTATATAACTTCTGAAGAAAATTATCAAGGCTAGATCAAGTCAGCTTTCTATCCGTAGCTCGGGATGTCGGGAGATTCTTACTCTTTCTTTTTGATACTATCTGCAGCTTGCTGGGGGGAGAGACGCTTGTATGCATAGGCCCCATTAGCCCATAGTGCTAGAGATAGGACAATGCAGGCAAGTTTCATGTTTGTCAAACTATCTCATGTGTTTGTGATTGATTTGGGGGAAGAAAATGGTAGTTGCTGCTCTTATATAGATTATTGAAAGAGTCCTCCTCAGCCTAATCCCTTGGAAATAGCCGTCGCGTTAGCTCTCACTGTGGGCTAGCTACACAATCCTTCAAATCGATGCGTTTGCTAAGCCACATATATGTGCTTTCTGTATATCATTCAAATACACGGACATCTCAATGCTGGACGGCTCTGTCGGATAAATATACGTGATCCTTTCTGATGTTACGGCTAAGGGGCAATTGGAAGGCGCAGTCACACTATAGAACCGAACTGACCATTGAGGGATCCCCGAAACATAACGATTCTGGAGCTAAATGGTTAATTTGGCACCATGGATCGGATTGTCGTAATTGCAACCTCCGCTATCAGGCCCAAGCTGAGAGTCCGAGATAGGATCCGAGCTACCCTATCAAGTCGCACGACAACGTAAAAAGGCAAATGAACACCAAGTAGAAGCTCTATATGACTGGCAGGTAGTCCCAATATTTATCCCATCAAGAAAATCCAAGTCGAAAGTATATGGCGACTTGGGCTTTGAAACAAATCAAACTCAATCCCTCACTCCTTGGATAAGATTCTTGATTCCTTCTCCTCTCATGGTCCTTTCCCACGCCTCAGGTGCCTTCTCAAATGGAACAACATTGCTTATAAAGGACGAAACTGATACCTTGTGTGATTCAAGAAGGCCCAGGGCAATTTCAAAATCACCGGGACCGTATCGGAAACAAGTCTTCATGGTAATCTCCTTCTCGCACATGGCGTGAATGGGTAGAGACTGTATGGGCTTGCCCAGTCCAATTTGCATGAACGTTCCACCTGGTGCTAGGCATAAGATGCCGGTATGTGCTGATATTTCAACCCCGGTACATTCCAGCACTATGTCGGCGCCTAGATCAAAACCTGCCTCTTGCTTCAGTCTGGCAGCTTCTTCTTCAGGAGTTGCATCTAGCTGGGGCTGGAACGTGTGGCAATCCACAACTCCCTTCGCAAATGAAAGTTTATCAGGGTTAATGTCTGTAATAACAACATTCTTGGCTCCATACGCACTCGCGGTTGCTGCAGTAAGACATCCAACAGTTCCGGCTCCTTGCACGATGACGTTCTGACCAGGTCGTATATCAGCAAGACGGACGCCGTGAACAGCAACACCTAGGGGCTCGACTAGAACAGCTTCTTCGAGGCTGATGGAGTCGGGGATTTTGTAAGCAAAATCCTCAGGGATCTTGAAAAAGCGAGAAAGTGTCCCATGAGTGAACGGAGGGTCTGCAGCGAACTTCATCTTGCGGCACAGATTGTATCGTCCGGATTTGCAGTAGCTACAGCTCTTGCATGAGAACCCTGGCTCTATAGCCACGCGATCTCCCGGCTTGAGTTGGGAAACTGCTGGGCCGACTTTGTGGATTATGCCCGAGGCTTCGTGGCCCATCACAAGGGGTTGTTGTTGGCTGACTTTTCTTGCAAAGCCACCTTCAGTCCAGAAATGGACCTGAACATGTCAGTGATACCAACAGAAAGGCCGAATGGAAATGCTCACATCGCTACCACAGACACCTGTGTATGCAATCTTGACGATGACATCGTGCGGGTCCTCGATCTCAGGAAATGGTCCGTCTTGAAACCTGGCATCTCCAGGACCGTATAAGAAACAAGATGGGTTCTGTTGGGGAGTCAGAATTGCAGATGTCATGTTTGATGCCACTTACTGTTTCAGCCATTCTGCTAATTCGGGTTGCAGCCTGATGTGTGGTGTTGGAGTTGAAGAGACGATGAACCCGGAAAGGTACCTTACGTTTTCTAGTACTGGGGTTTCTTATCTAAATACAAATTGTACTTGAACACGTCAGGTTACCTCCGCAACTTCAATCAGGTGACTATTTATCGGGATACTGTTTTCCGAGTGAGGGGAAATCATGAACCAAGGACAGCACTTTTATACCTATGCTGAGGGACATTTGATACTCTCTTGGAACTACATCATTTTCCATAACACGAATTGACACTCAGACTCTTACTTGGGTATCTTGAATACGCAAAAACAATTAATGATGTTCCATATGTGAGGAATGAAATTCATTCTCTATGCTGTATAGTTTCACTTATGTAGAGTATTATCTGTAAACTGTACTTGATATTTAAGGCAGCACATAACCTCCATCGATAAGCAAATCACTGCCTGTCATATAAGTCGAGGCGTCGCTAGCAAGGTACAGATAGAGACCCTTGATCTCTTTGACATGACCCTGTCGTCCCAGCACAGCCATTCGGTACGCCTCGTTGAGGGCCTCGGGGCTCGCGCCCATCTTTGTATCGAAGAAGCCAGGAGATACAATGTTCACACGTGCAAACTCGCGCCACTCTCGGGCAAGCGACTTTCCGAAGTGGGTGATAAAGGCTTTGCTGCCGTTGTAAACCGGCTGATCGGTTGGCACGTTGACGATATGGGCGCTCATGCTGGATGTGATGATGAAGTTGCCGAAACCTTGGCGCTTAAAGATCTCGCCAGCGTATTTTGCAGAGTAGACAACGCCGTCAACTGTGCGGTGGTCAGACATGGTAGACAAGTTGGACGAAATGCATACCATTAACAGACATTTGCTTCTTGTATTCTTCAATAGTCTGCTCAAGAATTGGCTTTGAAATGGCCATGCCTTGGTAGTATTATCAGCTTTGCTTCTCGTAAAATAATGGCATACGTCAAACCATACCTGCGTTTGCGACATAGACATCGATCTTGCCATAGTCATCAAGAACCTTTTTCAGGGCGTCTTGAATTTGTTGGGCATCGGATACTAACACAAATAAGGTAAGCTACTGCAAAGACTTTTGTTCCTTCAAGTAGCCCTACCGTCTACCTTGTAAGCCGAAGCCTTGATTCCGTGCGTCTCTGACAACGAACGAGCCTTGTCGATAGCAGCGTCATTTCTATGACGGTATTAGTTGATGGTGTATTTGGAAAGGATAGAAGGACTTACGAGTTATACCACAAGGCAACATTGCCTCCGGACTCAGCATAGCCTTCAGCTACAGCGTATCCGAGACCATCAGCGGCACCATTGACAACACAGACCTTTCCGTTTAGGCGGAATTGCTCCGTCACGTTGGAGGGAATGTTGGGAAATGGTCTGGGGAAACCATCTCGTACTTTGGTGGTCTCTTCCACTGACATAGACATGATGGATGATATGATATGGGTGTTGTATGGTGATATTTACCTTGTTATGGCGGTGAGAAGAGGGGTAGCAGAAATGTACTGTATCATAAGTTAGAGAGAGGTACTCATGATGTATGTGCTTGAACCCCGCATAGACTCGGGGTATTGTCATCCGATCCAGTTGGTCTTTATCCATTAAACAGCTTATTTCCTAATTCGAACTCTCAAGCGAGGTGTTACGTAGTAAAAAACGGTTATGGGGCCGTTATACTTAAAGAAAAGAAAAGGTCTAAACTTAACAGCAATACCTATCTAGGTACTATCCTGTAGTCATTGCAAGTCATGCATTTGCATCCAGATAGTTATTCGCAATCAATAATCGACTCTGCAAGGATAGAAAGGTACCTACTGTGTTACTATCTATATGCTTACCTGTGGGGCAACCTGTCAGTTAGCCTACCTATGAATAAACAGATCTGCTCAGCTGGAACATGAGACAAACAGCCATTTTTTCACACCGATTTTCCAACGCCGCGACTATTCAGTTCTCAATTATTACAATTGGGATCGTGGATTCTAGTCAAAATGTGGCTTCTTGACTTTCAACATGATGGCTTCTCTTTCATGTCGCGTTTCCTCAGTCTCTTTGGGGTAGTCTTGGTCGCGTTGCTCATCAATGCCCTTCGCAAGGGGTATCAGGTCCGCATGAAGTTCAAGGCTCTTGAAGCTCAAGGAATTGTGAGTTTCCCTGTTATCCTCCTACCCTTCTAGCGTCTAATCGGCTTCAAAGCCAATTATGAAACATTCCATGATCTTTGGTCATCTTGAGTCTGTCGGAAAGCTCGTTTCGTCTCTCCCGTCGGATGCCCATGGCGACTATTTGATGATGATGATCCGAGAGAATTGGCGAGAATTCTTCCCACAGTGCACAAAATGCCCACCTGTTGCCTACATCGATACATGGCCCTTCACCGTACCCATGGTGATATCTCTCAATCTTGATGTGTCATCCCAGTTTACAACACAGCACTCACTGCCCAAGGCGTATGAGCAGAAACATATCCTTTACCCATTGACAAAGAACCTTGATGTATCCTCTATGGAGGGCGAAGAGTGGAAGATTTGGCGTAAGAGGCTCAACCCGGCTTTCAGTATCCAGAATATCCACAGCCGCCTCCCAGACATTCTCCAAGAGGTGGAGGAATTTGCGGCTGTTCTCAAGAGTAAGGCAGGTAAAGATGGCCAGTGGGGAGACGTCTTCTTATTTGAGAAGGCCACCACCAATCTTGCTCTCGATGTCATTGTGCGCTTTTTCCTGTAAGTACATAGGCACCAACTGCCAGGAACCCTCCATCTATGTTCCATTTTGTAATGCTAATAGACTCTTCACAGAGATATTCGCCTGAATGAACAATGGGGAAAGAACTCACCCATGTGCCATGCTCTTCAAGACACCATTTCCAGAATGTACTTCTTTGTTAACATCACCAATTTCATCCAGTACTACAACCCATGGAGGCATTTTAAGCTGTGGAAGAATTACAAAACTCTGGCTGAGAGTCTAACTCCCACGATTCAAGAACGCATGAACGCACTTCAGGAAGATCCAACCGCCAAAGGAAAGACACTCATCGATCTTATTGTCCAGGCACTTCAGGAAGAGAAAGCTGAACAGAATGGTGCCGTTAACGAAGGTAAAGGTCAATCCGCCTTGGTGTTCGACTCCGACTTCATGGAAATGGCGGTAGGTCAAATCAACACCTTCCTGTTTGCTGGTTTTGATACCACTGCGGCGACCATCGCATGGCTGTTCCGCTTATTGTGCCAACACCCAGACGTCGTGGCTAAACTGCGAGAAGAGCATGATGCCGTCTTGGGCCCGAATGCTTGGGACGCTGCAAACGTGATAAGAGAGGATCCCCAGTTGATGAATCAGCTCCCATACACCCTAGCTGTTCTCAAGGAATCTATGCGATACCACACCAATGTTGGAAGCATGCGCCGCGGTGAGCCAGGCTTCTTCCTTGTTGGTCCTCCCGGTTCCGATCCTGGCTTCGATGGAAAGAAGTTGCCCACCGAAGGCTTCATTGTTTGGGATGGCTCTTGGGCAGTCCATCACGACCCTGATATATGGCATCGACCGGATGAGTTTATTCCAGAGCGCTTCCTCGTCACCGATCGCCAAGATCCATTGTTTCCGCCAACTAACGGGTGGCGATCCTTCTTGGCGGGGCCTCGAAATTGTATTGGACAAAATCTTGTTGTACTTGAGATCAAGTTGGTCATGGCACTAGTGACTAGATGCTTTGATGTTGAGGTTGCATGGGAGGAATGGGATAGAGTCAAGTAAATCCTTTCACATCCGGAGTTCATTCATAACTATTGCTGATCGACCCCTTTATAGTGGAACAACTGACTCCAAGAAAGCGCCGACAGTATGGGGCGATCGCTGTTATCAAGTTGGAACAGACTCACCACCAAGAGTCAAGGATAGTATGCCAGTACACGTTAGGCTTCGCACATAGTAACATGGCAGTTGGTCTTGTGGGATATGGCGATGCATCAGATGATGGGCCAACTTTGGAAGCGAATAGTGGCATTAATGCCTATGTCTCCCAGCTGAAGATCATACTAGATTACCATTAACCCTAGTTTTGTTGATATCATCATTCTTTCGAGGAAATCATTATTGATACACATTACAGAGAAGAACATCAGTATCTACCTTGAAATCTCGACTCAGGGCTTCCCATGTTTCATCACACTCAGACCCCCTTGAGCAATATCATTCCTGAACACTTTGGGTTCAAACGACACGCACTCAACCCCCTGATAGGCTTTGTACCGGGCCTGTTGTAAGGTCTTTCCGTAGGCGGCCACCGAGAAGACCCGTCCTCCTGTTGTCCTCAGTAATCCATCGCCGCTTTCATCCCGGTGAGTTCCCGCGTGAAAAATGATCACGCCATCAGGAGGTGTCCTCAGCGTGATGGTCTTGCTTGTCTCATAACCACCAGGGTATCCACCGGATGCAATAACAACATTGCAAGCAAAGCCTGGTTTGACCTTGATGGTGTGTTTGACTTGGTCAAGTGTGCCGTTTGTGCATGATAGTAAGATATTCGCCAGGTCTGTTTCCTCAGCCAAGAGAAGTATCGAGCTCTGAGTTTCTGGGTCGCCAAACCGCACGTTGTATTCGATTACCTTGGGGGCAAGACTTGGTTACCATGACACCGGTGAAAAGCAAGCCCTGAAAGGGACACCCTAGAGAGACAGTCAGTGAGTCATCAGTCAGATCCAAATGGTTTCTGGTACCCCAAGGTGTTATTTACTCACCTTCTTTCTTGAGAGCTTCGAATGTTGGCTTCAAGATCTCATCGTCGATCTGTTGTGTCATCTCTGGGGTGACCATCGGAACAGATGTGTAAACACCCATGCCTGCAGTATTGGGTCCTTTGTTCTCCTTCAGGATTCTCTTGTGGTCTTGACCGGCTGGGAGAGAATAGACGGTCTTTCCGTCGCTGAAGGTTAAAATGCTGATCTCGAATCCTTCCATGTACTCTTCGATCACTACCGAAGACCCTGCTGTAGAGAAGACTCCATATTTCATGATACTTCGAAGGTCCCCCAAAGCCTGCTCAGGTGTCTCGGGCAAGACCACACCCTTCCCTGCAGCAAGACCATCTGCCTTAATCACGATTCGGTGGTCGTCATCGATGAATACCTTGCGCATGTAGGCGCTGGCCTCGTCGAAGTCGTCGAAACTGCTGTGGGCGGCAGTGGGTATGTTGTAATTCTCCATAAACGTTTTGGCGAAAACCTTGGAACCTTCGAGCTGTGCTGCTTTACGTGACAGTGCGAAACATGGGATTCCCGCTATGAACCTGTCAGCCATCATGCTTTTGTTTGGATTGACGGTCGGCTGTGACCGACCCTTTCTAAATTATTCCTTGATACCATTGACCACATCGTCATCGGTCCAACTACTACCAATCCAACCTCAAGTTACTTGGCCTTTTGCGCCAAGTCACTGTATCCTGTAGAGCCTGTCCGGATGCCAGTAAGATTGGAAATAGGGGCAACGCCTTGTTCGACCTTGTCCTCATCGAGAGATGTTCCTCCGTTTCCAGGAAAGACGAATACCTGTTTTACTGATTGGGATTTGCTCAATCTCCAGGCCAGCGCATGTTCTCGGCCCCCCTGTTTGTCAGATGCACGCAGCCGAGAGCTTAACACTGTTCAATGGGCCTGAACTTCAGCCACTTGCTTCAAGAACAAAAATAACAATTACGCCTTGTTCTTATCAAATTGTTGTTATATTTCATATAGTTAATCCTACTTCATAAATCCTTTATAAGAATATCTGAAGATCACTGATGTCCTGTAATGTTCCATGAAGGCCATTCAAGTGTTCACAGCCATATATCCTGGTCAAGCAAAACAAAATCTTGCATTCCTACAAATTATAATAATTACGCAAGTATGTATCTGACCATCTCAACTTCATCAATCCGGCTATACCTCTACTTTAATAGACAATCCGTTTCTCCATAAACCCACATTCCCAAGTTAGAAACCATGTCACTTAAAACTCCGGAATTGATTCCGAAACTCCTTTGATCCAACTTCCAGACTCCGGAATGTAGCAAACCCAAATTTTGATGCTTCATGATGATGTTAGTTTATATCCGATCCATGGTCGGCGCTAATTCCACACTGGTGGAGCTTGTAATCAGTACGTCCTGATTCCACGAAGTTATCGGGAATTAGAAGCCCATAAGTCCGTGATATCTGATACTATAAGACGAATAACATCACATCGATTTAATGCACAATAATCAACAGCACTCAGCCTACATCATAATTACACCCAAAGCTAAATAACAACGCAACCACTAAGATAAAAAATGACAACCCCAGTCTGGCTTATCACCGGAAGCTCCAACGGCTTCGGTCTACTTCTGAGCCTGAGAGCTTTGAAGGCTGGTCATAGAGTCATTTCGACAGTACGAGATACTACTAGATCAGCTGATGCTGTCAGCCAAATCGAAAAAGCTGGCGGAAAGATCATCACTCTTGACATGACCGAGTCCAAAGCAAGCATCACCGAGAAGATCCAGGATGCAGAAAAGATTTATGGAAGAATCGACTATCTGGTCAACAACGCTGGATATTCTTGCTTAGGAGCCGTTGAGCTCTTCACGTAGGTTTATCTTCTACGTAAGAGACGGATACAAACTAACACAAGATTAAGAGAAGCCGAGGCTGAACATCAAATCCAGACCAACCTGTTTGGTCCTCTTTACGCACTTCAAGCTGCCCTTCCCGGTATGCGAAGCCGTAGTTTGGGAACCATTATCAACTTCAGCAGTATTGCTGGTCAAGACGCTCAGCCAAGTTGCGGACTCTACAGTGCAAGCAAATTCGCCCTTGAGGGTTTGACTGAGAGTCTATCCAAAGAAGTCAAGGAGTTCGGTATCAATGTTCTGATTGTCGAGCCTGGAGCATTTCGCACTAACTTCCTCGACGCTAGCGTTAAGAGCAACGTATCAGTCGAGAAGGCATATGAGGGTACCTTGCTATCGGAAACACTTACCAAGTTTGCGAACGCTTCAGGGAAACAGCGCGGCGATCCCAACAAGGGAGTGGATATCATCTACGAAGTTGCTACGGGGGAAGGAAAGGCAGGCCATCTTAAGGGCAAGATCTTGAGACTACCACTGGGCGAAGACTGCTTCACACGTCTCGGTAACAAACTTAAATTTCTTCATCACGATCTTGATGCAACTCGTGAGATTGGCACCACAACTGATATGGAGGAGAAGTAGATTTGGATACTCATAACAGTCGTTCAATAAGCAGTTATTATTATTCAGGCATTATCTATGGCATCATTGCCGCTCCTTAATTGTCAGTAGAATAATATCGTAACAGACTTCTCGTGTACTACACCAGGATGAATGTCGAAACAATGCGATGTATTATTATAGGCAGTCCTTTGTGAATATTACCAACGAATGTTCTGCCAGGGATTCTTTTGGTGGCTATTTAATGCAAGATGCAATGTCCAACGGCAGTGTGTTCAGGGTGTGTCCTGTCCCAATACTCCAGTGTGCTATAGCGTCCTTGGTAGGCGTACAAAATCCCATATTATATTCGGAATCCAAAAGCCAAGCATTTCTTTCATGGTGGCATAGTGGCGCCAGGCAATAATAGGTATTGGGGGTATCGATTCTGAGCTTGTTGGGCTCGAAGTGTATGAATGTATCGGACGTCATTGGTCGCCTCATTTCTGCGCAACCTCATCAGGGGGTGAGTAGGAATGAATCTGTTTGTGGTGTTAGTATCAGATACCCGCTCCAGTGTTTGGATGCATACATACCTTATCAGCTACCTGAAGCCACTCTTCCATACTTCGAACGTAAGGGTCTGCGCTGGCATCTGCTAGTGCCTCATGGCCCCAAACAACCATTTCATCGAACTCGGCTGTTATTTGCATGCTTTCTATTTGTTCTTCCTCAGCATCCAGATCCACCACATGCTCTTCGACGGCTGTTTTAGGATCTTGTTGAGGAACTCGCTCGACAACGATGCCACGATAGTCTTCAGGCAATTTTACAACCTTTCCCTGGAGTTTTCGTCCACGAAAGTATGCTAGTTTCGTTCCATCTTATCATGCTGTTAGAGAGGCTTCGCAAACATATTTCGTTCTGGGGACAAACCGTCGGTGGCAGCAGGGGTCCAATATGATGATGTTGGTTCAATTGGGCCATCATGGTGTATACGACATGGCAGAATGTTTGCCACTGCCTTGGACTTGTTCTCGTCGGGCTTCAATGAAAGGATTGGTTGTGACATTATGGCTGTACAGCTTTTGTTTGTTGTTTAGGTAGGAGAAGGAGAACGCGACTAGACGCGTTAAGTGTCTGCGGCAACGGATGGCTTATCTTATCTCAGTTTGATACAGGCTAACCCCATCAGGGTCAGATCGTCCATTCGTCGAATGGGAACCTTTGAACATGCATGTGAAAGGAACGCAGGCCTTTACTTTATGGTTGGATTATGCTTTGTTCTTATGTACAATCCTTCATTCAGAGCTGAACTTCCGCCTACAGCCGATACTTAGTTCCACCAAAATCCACTGGCGATAATAGTAAGAGCAATTGATGAGATTAGTAGTTGAGCCGCGCTTTGGTATATATACATGCTCCAAGACTATATGGGTATCTCGAAAATTACGGCAAATAGTCAGTTGCCTTTCATATTCCGGTCGAAACAATGATTCCAATCAATTATTTCTTCTTCTTCTTTGGTTTGTTTCCTTTTTGACCTCCTCCAGACGCAGTGTTTGGCGCATACCGATTCGCGTGGTCCACATCAAAAGCCGGCTTGTGTTTGCGAAAAAGTAACATCGTCGCTCGTGCATCTTCAATACTGGAATGCTCTCCGCCTTGTATCTCAACTCCTAACAAGTTTTGGGCAAGTACTCGTAATGATGGCTTTCTCCCGTTTGCGTATTTTTTGAATCCTGAGAACTTGGCTGTGTCGCGTATGTCTTTTCCTGGGTGGCTGAGAATGAGAGCGTCCAAATCATGCTTGAGGTCATGGCCGATCAAAATCCGACCTTGAAGAAGCTTGTCAATCTCTGCCTGTACTTCCTCAAAGTCCCGAGCAAATCTCATAGATTTTTGACTGATCCCGCTGACGGCTGTTCTCCAATTTGTGACCTTCTCCTTGGGTTTCACATAAGAGTCGTAAACTTGCACGCCATGAAAGTCGACGATGCTCACACGAGCGAGAGCTGATTCATGGCCACCTGGTCCGACACCAACCATCTCGCAGTCGATAGCAATGTATTTGCCGACCTCGATTCCCTCTGTGAGTCCATGGTTGATTTTATCTTTTTCGGCAGCAAGCATCATTGAGTTGTCTTTAGCACCCAAATTGTACGCTTCAGCGAGAGCTTCAGCGGATACATCATGGTCTTCTGCCCATAGCGCAAGAGATGTCGAGGTGCCTGGCACTGTCTCCTCAATCTTTGAACTGTGAACACCACCCATTTGCTTCTTGCCGCTTTTTGGTGCCGCTTTTGCTACTGTTGATGTTTTTGTAAAGAACGTAGAAGCCTTGGGCTTTTTCGTTGGTGGATTTGTTGATGGGGTCTCCGATTTGCGCTTTAGAGATGGCTTTGACGCGGATTCCTCCTTGAGCTTTGCTTGAAGCTTCTTCCAATTCGAAGAAAGCCCAGCCATTCTGTTTAAGATTGAGAATATCGGCCTGAAGAATCGCAGCCAATTTTTTATGTGTTTGTATCAGTATTGATCAAGAGTCGCGAAGCAAAGAGTTTCGACGATGAAACAAACGGGATTTTGCAACTACCGAATTACTGATAAGACGGAATCACGTTCACCGCCTTGCTGATAAGAGTTCTAAATCATTTTCTGCCATGCCCCTCCATCATACTTTCTCCCATTTTCCATTTTGCGACACTTACGCGACAACCGAACAATCATCAATACACGACGGCACAGACGACTTCCATCATGGCTGGTGGTACACCTGGAGGCGAGCCTACCGTTGGCTCTGGTGAGCCGCGACTAAAAAGCCTTGCGACACCCGAAACGATCAAGACTGGATGCATTGCCTGGGTAGAGAAAGAGGGTCAGCCGCGACGCGCCGAAATTCTTAGCATCAAGACAACCAAGAGCGGCAAACAATTTTACTGCAATTTCGATAACTTCAATAAACGACTGGACGAATGGGTACCTGTCATCAGATTGGACTTTACTCGGGAGGTTGAATGGCCAAATCCAGAGAAGGACAAGCCCAAAGACCCAAAGGCGAAGAAAGTGCCCACTGTGCAGTCTAAGAAGACACAACCTTCGAAAAAGTCTCAAAAGAGGCCCGGCAAGCGAGAGCAATCCACTACATCGGAGGCCAATACACCACATCCTTGGACTGGTACGCAATTTGTTCTCAATTCAAGTATATCCGCTAACAACCGTCTAGATTTCGTAGAGAACCAAAATCGGCAAAAGTCTGCCTCGATCGGTCCTGATGGTGATAGTCAGGCACGCGCCAGCGTTGACGGTGGCGCAACACCTGTGGGTGATGAAATGGAAGTGGACGAAAGGGAAACAGAAGTCAAAAGGGAGCCGGCAGAGTTCAGTCGTGAGGTCGAGATTGAGAAGCTTCGTACATCCGGCTCCATGACTCAAAACCCAACCGAAGTCTCACGAATCCGAAATATCTCAAAGGTTCAGTTCGGCCGTTTCGATTTGTATCCGTGGTATTTCTCGCCATACCCCGAGATCTTCAGCCAAGAAGACGTTATCTTTATCTGCGAATTTTGTCTGAGCTATTATGGGGACTTGAAAGCTTTCACGCGGCACCGAAAGAAGTGTACACTACAGCACCCACCCGGAAACGAGCTCTATCGAAATGAGGACATATCTTTCTTCGAAATCGATGGCCGACGGCAGCGAACGTGGTGTCGTAACCTTTGTCTTTTGTCCAAGATGTTTCTTGACCACAAGACACTGTATTATGATGTGGACCCTTTCCTGTTTTATATCATGACGACACGAACCGAAAAAGGAAATCACTTGGTTGGGTATTTCTCCAAGGAGAAGGAGAGTGCGGACGGGTACAACGTTGCTTGTATTCTGACCATGCCTCAATACCAGCGTAAAGGCTACGGTCGACTTCTGATCCAGTTCTCGTACGAACTTTCTCGAATTGAAGGGAAACTCGGGTCTCCTGAAAAGCCACTGTCAGATTTGGGTCTGCTGAGTTATCGACAATATTGGTCAGAAAACATTCTGGAATTCCTGATGGGCTACAACGAACGTGACGAAAAAGTCACAATCGAGGCGATTTCTAATGCCCTGGCCATGACAACGCAGGACGTCGAGCACACCCTCCAAGCATTGCGGATGCAAGTCTACCATAAGAGTGACCACAAGATTGTGATACCCGAAAAGTTAATCCAGCAACGCGAAAAGACCAAACTGAAGAGGAAACGAACCGTGGATCCAACTAAGATCCAATGGAAACCTCCAGTATTTACAGCTTCAAGTCGAACATGGGGATGGTAATTGTAGCAACTCAGAGCAAGCGAAAGAAAAGATAGTTTTAAATGATACCCCTATTCATATACCTAAGAAGTCTGTTCGCATCATAGGCTGTAGATTGGCGAAGTGCATGTTAATTGTTACCCCAACTTTCACAAGCCCCACGTTCTATAACTCAAGCTCTGGTGGAGGTCAACCCGCCCTACGTAATCAGTACGAAACGGCAATGCGACAGCTGTTGACAACTCAAGCCCTACCAAAATCATCAATACACGCCTAACCGCTACTAGAATTGGACATTCTCTGTGTTTCTCAGACCACAATTCATCTTCACTTCTGGCGACATCATCGCGGGCCCATCATGACGCTTCGTCTACTGGCACCGAGCTTACTCGCTCTGAGCGCAACACTCGCTAGCGCCAGCCCCGACGACGAACAGCAACCTCTTGCCGACTACCGTCGCATATGTCCCGATTACACACGATACGCTGCATTTCCTCAGTAGGTTGATTGAATTGCGCAAGAACAGAGTGGTTTTTAGCTAATATCGATTCATCATAGTCGACCCTTCAGTGAAGGTCCCAAAGCGCTCCCATACCAACGACCGAGCAAGCAATGTCGGACGTTTCAGTCAGATGCGATTGAAAAGGTCATTGAAGATGTGACGTCGCGCATGAAAGATCCAGACCTGGCACGATTGTTCGAAAACGCATTCCCTTCAACGACAGATACGACCGTCAAATTCCACACCAAAGGAAAGACGGATACTGGCTTCTTTCGCATGGGAAGCTTTGGAGGATTCCACGATGAAGGGGCTTGGGAGGGACCGCAATCATTCATCATCACAGGTGACATCATCGCCGAATGGCTGCGCGATTCGACAAACCAGTTACGGCCTTACCAACCACTTGCTAAGAAGGACCCTGCTATACATACATTATTGCTCGGCGCCGTCAACACCCAGGCTGAGTATGTGATTGAGTCTCCGTACTGCAACGCCTTCCAGCCACCACCTATCAGCGATCTTCCCGTCTCGTCTAATGGACAAGACGATAATGTCCACCCCGCATACGAGCCTCGGGCTGTCTTTGAGTGCAAGTACGAGCTCGACTCTCTGGCGCATTTTCTCGCTCTTGGTAATGATTTCTACGATCATACAGGCTCGACAGACTTCGTGAATAAGAGATGGTTACGGGCTGTTGATACGCTTCTGAACGTGCTCACCGAGCAGTCCAAGTCGACCTTTGATCCCAAAACTGGCGAATTTCAGCGCAATGAGTACACATTCTCACGTCGCACCGATACGGGAACCGAGACTCTTAACTTGAGGGGCATCGGCAACCCTTTGAACTGGGGCACAGGATTGGTTCGCTCAGCCTTTAGACCTAGTGATGATGCTACCATCTTGGGCTTCTTTATACCCGCCAACGCGCAAATGTCTGTTGAGCTGAAGCGAGCATCCAAGATACTCGCGGCAGCTGGTAAGACAACGCTTTCTCAAAAATTGGAGACATGGAGCACGAAACTCCGCGAAGGTGTTATGGAGCACGGCGTAATCAAGCACAAGAAATACGGAGACGTCTTCGCTTACGAAGTCGATGGTTACGGTTCGTCGATATTGATGGACGATGCGAACTATCCTTCACTACTGGCGCTCCCTCTTATGGGATTCTGCGAAGCCAGCGACCCCATCTACCGGAACACCAGAAAGATGCTGTTGGAGAAGGGCGGAAACCCATATTATCTCGAAGGAAAGGGCTTCAGGGGTATTGGAGGTAAGGCACTTATTACTACAAGACTATTCGCAATGACTGACATTTTATAGGACCTCATATTGGACTTCGAAATGCCTGGCCAATGAGTCTTTTGGTGCAAGCTAGAACTTCAGACAACGACGAAGAGATTAAGGAATGCATTGATCTTGTCCTCAACTCTGCAAAGTTGGGCTTAGTACATGAGAGCATTGATGTTGAGCATATTAGCCAGTATACTAGGAGCTGGTTTGCATGGGCCAATGGCGTATTTGCTTCTACGATTCTTGATCTGGCGAAGAGGAAACCACATTTGATCTTTGGCGAGGGTGCTACGGCGTATGAGATCTGATTGATAAAGGAAGCTGTTCAAACTAAAAAGCTGAATTGGTACATTCAGGGTATGAAGAATGATAAATTGAAAGGTTGGTTCCAAATCTGATGGGCAAACTTGCCCATGTGAAACCCCAGACTACATGACAAGAAACAATCATGTTTCGAAAACATCCAAATGGTAAATACAAAAATGACTGGGGAAATCATCAATGTAAGGGCTTAGATCGATCCACAGTTATCCGTTCATACCCCTCCTTCACACTCTCGAGCATATAGCCGAACTACAACTCCATGGCTTTCTCTAAACAGATCCGACATCGGTCTCACGAGCTTATTGGCAGTATTTTCAAATATAAATATTGCGTCGTTAATAAACAACAAAAAAGACGGCTCTATAACACTTCAGCATACAAAGCTTTTATCTTGTCTCATTCTGCAGCATCTTCCCCTCTATGTCGTAATCGTAACATCTGCCCCTCAACACCACCACTAACATCACCATCGTACATCCACACAGCAAAGATGACGATGAAACCAACTCACGCTTCAGAGGTTGCCTCCAATCCTCAATCGGGAAAACACCAAATTAACCTCATCCGTGGTTGGCCAAACCCAGGTCTTCTCCCTGTCGATCTCATCTCAGCAGCAGCCCAACGCAATCTTTCTGATCCGTCCATTTACGTCCCGGCTCTACAGTACGGTGCTTAGCAGACTTATTGTATAATTACTAGCTAATTCTAACCTAGATATGGCGCTGACCCGGGATATCAGCCTCTGCGCGAAGAATTGGCGACCTGGTTGTCTGAGCACTACCGTGTCGAGCGCGATCCCAATCGCATTTGCATTTCAGGCGGCGCAAGTCAGAATGCCGCATGCATTCTACAGAGCTTTACTGACCCTCATGTAACCCAAGCCGTGTGGTGTATTTCACCATCGTACCATCTGATCTTCCAGGTCTTTCGCGACAATGGCTTTGATGGAAGGCTGAGAGCTACGCCTGAAGATGAGGAGGGTGTTGATATTGAAGCATTAGAGGCTAAGATTGTCGAGTTTGAGAAGAATGCACCAGAAGCCAAGGTATGCCTATAGTGATTCCAATGCGATACTCATACTGACACATATGAATAGCCTCCTGTGAGTGATGCCGGGAAGGATCGTAAGCATTATCGCCATGTCATCTACGCTGTTCCCACATGCTCAAACCCTTCTGGCAAGACAATGTCACTACGTCGCCGAGAAGCACTCGTTCGCCTTGCTCGCAAATATGACGCCCTCATTATCTGCGACGATGTTTATGACTTCCTTCAGTGGCGCATTGACAGCGATCCCAGCCAAGTATCTGCGCGTGTAAGCGACCACGATCATCCTGAAATGCTACTCCCTCGCTTGTGCGACATCGACCTTGCCATGGGGCAGGCGGACAATGATCCCCAAGGTTTTGGTCATGCCGTAAGTAACGGGTCTTTCAGCAAGCTTGTCGGGCCAGGAATGCGAACTGGCTGGCTGGAAGGCTCGCCTGCGTTTGCTTATGGCCTCGCCCAGACGGGCGCAACTAAATCTGGTGGTTCACCCAGTCAGTTCTGTGCATCTCTGATGGCTGATCTATTGCAAACTGGGGCACTTCAGGAGCGACTGGCCACAACAATAAGGCCCCAGCTTCAGCACCGTCACCGCATCATGATGGAAGCAATTCATAAACATCTAGGACCACTGAGTGTTGGCATTCGAGATGCCGGTCTCCCTGATGGGCTTGTTTATGGTGGCTACTTTGTGTGGCTCACGTTAGAGGAAGGCATCTCAGCCAAAGTTGTTTCACAAGCTGCGATGGCGGAAGAGAACTTGGTGGTTGGCAACGGGACTATGTTCCAAGTGCCTGGAGATGAGAAGACAGTTGACCTGGATAACGCAGTTCGGCTGACATTCGCATATGTCCCTGAAGAGGACTTGATTGAGGGCGTCCAGAGGTTAGCAGGCGTGCTACGGAGGATAAAAGAAAACCCCGGCAAATACAAAGCATCTGCCAGCACGACGGCCGATAGCGATATCATAGATGCCAACAAATAAGTCGAAAATATCTTCCGGCCTAGGCACTAGAGGCCATGAAAGAACGGTCTCTCCAACATCGTCAGTATTTTTGAACTGATGAGCTCGGTAGCGATGAAAGATAACGCCATGCCATACTTGGGGCAGTATGGAAAACAGAGGACCCGTCATTATTCGATATAATAAATATATATTCCAGATCTACAATACTCATCTTATTGTGATTACATTGTTCGGTTGTATAAGAAGTGTGCCAAACGCTATTTGCAATGCCAATTTTACTTCTTCGAAAAGAAGGACATGATATTTCCTTGTCCCTTGGGTGCAGGCTTCTTCGCTTTTGATCCAGTGGATGATGCTGCGGCTGGTGTTGGGGCTGCTTTCTTTGCTGGTGGAGGAGCCTCATCCTCTGAGAAGGATTCCCAGCCTGGCTCTTGGATCGTGACTTGTAAAAATTAGCATCTTTATCTGTAAAGCCCATAGTGGCAACTTACCCATGTATCCCTGGTCGTCGAGGATTCGCTTCTTCTTCATAACTCGTCTCTTGCCCCTCCTGCGTCCATTACCAGTACCCGAAACCACTTCAGCGGATTCCATCTCTTCGTTCTTCGCCTCAGGTTCTGGCTGTGGCTCAGGTGCCTCCTCCATCTCTTCGTCGGCCTGTTCAGACTCCTTCTCAGATTCTTCCTTTTCATCCTCATCGTCATCTTCCATCATCTTTCGCAGTGCATCTTCTCGTTCCTGTCGCCTCTTCTTGATATCTAATGGATCGGCTGTAGGCTTCGAGTTTGACTTGGTCGCGACTATATCAGAGTCATCCGCCTCTCCGTCGTCAGACAGGACCATGGCATCATCCTCCTCCTCTTTAGGGGCAGGCTTAGTTTTAGCAGGTTTAGTCGCTGCTCTTGCAAAAGACTGCATAATTCCACCTGATGCCCCTCGCTTAAGAGACGCTGCTGGTTTCTTTCCACCACTTGGAGCAGGTGTAGCACCCTTGATTGAGGATGCTGCTGGTTCTTGCTTAGCAGCCTTGGTATGCTTTGTCTCTGGCGCAGCGGCAGATGCTTCCTGCTTGGACTTTGCGGCCGCTGCTGGCTTTGGAGCAACTGGCTCTTTCTTGACAGACTTTGATGAGGCTGATGCAGGTTGCTGAGGACGAACCTTTCGTTCTCTTCGTTGGGCATTCGGGTTGCTAATAACTCCGTATTTCCTGGATGCAGTAGTGGTGTCTCCGTCTATCGAAAACTCCGAGAGCTGTGCGGCAAGATCTACCAGGAGAGCGTGATCTTTTTGCGGGTGCAGTGCAAGGCTGTAAACATGAATTGAAGTCACTTGTTGGTATGCCGCCAGAATATCTATCGAAAGAGTCAGCCATCACTTTGATCGGCAAATGTTCATTAAGCTGCACACCTCTCAGCTCCTCTTCCCGCGCCAGGGTCAGGGTGGAAACTGGGGTCTCCTCTTGCTCGGGGATTGAGCTTGACATTTCCACATCGCTGTCCTCGTTGTCCAAATTTTTGGTACCATAAACCAGATAGGTCGCATGAACTGAATTGGCTTTTTGGGCATTCTGGTATTTGTGAAAGTCATAAAGCATTCTAGAAATTGTCAGATACTGTTAAACAACTGTTTTGCGGCAGACTCACTCCTTTGCGGTGTTGACATGCACTTCCAGAGTTCGACTTAACAGCCGATATGTGATCTGTGTTATATCAGTGGACTGAACGTGAGAAATGGAGGATATCACAAACCGGTCGCTCTTCGCTAAGCAGACGGTCTGCTAGAAACTTTCTGTACTCCTCCATCTTATATTGTTTGTGATGTTTTGGGGTGTATCGGAGTCAACTATGGTGAAGTCAAAAATACCGTTAGTACACTCCGCGCTTCAATGTTCGATAACAAATGATCCAAGAGTCGGCTATAGGACACCGTGGATTTACATACTAATTTCGTCTTTTATGTTTTCTGTCGCCAAGTTTTCTAATAGAGACTACCCAGAGGCCAGGTAACGAACGCGCCTGAACGCGAGATCACGTGTCAGCCTCTAAAGAACGGAAGGTGCAGCAAGCTAACAGTACAATATCCCTGTAGTGAATACCAGCAACCCCTGGTCCTTCACTGGCATCGTCATTTTCGACGTCGCGTCTTCAACGCGACTAATTTATTCTGGGTCCAGGATCGCAAATCGACCCCTGTACTATACCGGCGAATTCTAGTTGTCATTTTTGTCATACATAAACACCAGCAGACTGTTTCTTCTTATTAAACCTCACCGATTTCTCCATGTCCGCGCACAACGTCCCCGACTCGACAGACTGGCTCGCGACGCCTCTTAGTGCCCTTGCCGCTGTCGAGGGCGCATTGCGATGCCAAGTATGTAAGGACTTCTATAAGACGCCCATGATCACCAGCTGTTCTCATACATTCTGTTCCCTCTGCATCCGAAGGGCACTGTTGAACGACGGCAAATGTCCGCTCTGTCGTGCAACAGATCAAGAGAACAAATTACGAAGCAACTGGTCCTTAGAAGAGGCTGTACAAGCCTTTGTTAGCGCTAGATCGGATACTTTAGAGTTGGCGCGCAAAGGCAATTCCCAAAGCACGACATCAAAACGAAAAGCCACGTGTGATAATCACGACTCTACTAATTCGCCAGATGGCAAGCGGCTAAGGTCGTCGTCGCGATTACAAAGCACTCGTTCTTCAACCCGTCAGACGCAACAAATCAAATACGACGAAACTATCGAGGTGGCAGATAGCGATAGCGAAGACGACGATGAATACCAACCACAGCCAGGTGAGTGTCAAATCTTTCAAAGTTAGAGAATTTCTTCTAACCAATCTCAGACGATGGTCTGGTTGCATGTCCAGTCTGTCAAGATCGAATGAAGGACTGGCAGGTCTTTACGCATTTAGAAAGATGTACTGGGCCGAAGCCAAAATCACAACGGACTGTGTCTGGTGTTTCGAGCTCAATATATAGCCAGCAACGGCAACCTACAAAAGCGCCCGACCGGCTTCCCACGATCAACTACACTATGTTCAGAGACCAGGCATTGCGAAAGAAGATGGCCGATCTTGGCATTCCGAACCAGGGCCCCCGCAATCTACTTGAGCGACGACACAAAGAATGGATGACAATATGGAATTCAAACTGCGACGCTGCACGACCTAGGACGCGCCAGGAATTACTCCGTGATCTGGATGTTTGGGAAAGGACACTTGGAGGACGGGCCCCGACTACAGGGCAGTCTATCCAAAACGCGGCCATGATCAAAGACAAAGACTTTGATGGCGCAGCATGGGCCGCCAAGCATGACGAATCCTTCCAAGACTTGATCGCAAGCGCACAAAAAACGAGGCTTGAGGCAAAACAGAAGGCCGAGAAAGCGGCCAGAGAAACGGAGATGGAAAAGACTGCCAACGCACATTCCCAAGCGCAGGAGACAGAAGTTCTCCCTCGACGGCTGACTGGGCGAGTAGTCTCCCGTACAAGGGAACCATCAGAAGAAATTTATCAAATGCAGGAGCCACAGGCTTTGAGTCGACTGCATATTGAGCGAGAATTCCCTAATGATATAGGGGGGCCACTAGGAGAAGATTACCAATGACACTTCACCTATGGGTGAGGGTGCGCATTTGCAATGAGCTTTCGGGACGAGCGCCAACATCCCAAACCGGCCGATAGTAGTTCGAACATGGGCAAAGAATCACTATGTGCACATAGATAGGAGTTGGCTAATTTGGGTGAATAGACAGATGATGCGTGGACTGAGATACAATACAGTGATGCAAGAAACAGAAGCAACACAGATGCCCTAATGTATGGATTCTAACAAAGAATGACCCAATTTGTGCAATCTTAAGCTGAAACATAACGCCCCGAATACCCTACTACATTGATCATGTACACATATAAACCATTGGGTCAGCACTGACCCTCTTCCTCTTAATATTCTGTGTCGTTAGCATTCCCTATATTGCCAGGTTCGCAATTCCAGTCTCGGCAGTCGGTGTCTGTTCCTTTTGTCGGATTTCCTCGCTGTCAGCGGGCACAGTTGGAAGCTCGTCGAGTTTCTTTTGTGCCTCGGCCGCTTCCCGTTCCTCGCGTGCTTTCTCCTCTGCAACCTCTTTGGTCTTCTGCTTCTCCTCTTCCTTCTCGCGCTCCTGTGCCTCCATAGCCTCAAGCTCGTCGTCGAGTACGCCCTCGTCGACGACTTCGCCAGTTGACTCGGCCATGATGGCGCTGATCTCGTCTGTAGAGCTCATCTGTTCGCGCAGCTGATCCATAACCGCATCGACACGGTCTGCACCACCAACTTGCTTGTTAAGACTTGCCAGCGCTCCAGAAGAAGCCTCCATAACGTTGACCATCTGCACGTTGTCAGCGGCCTGTTCAAGCTTAGCAGCGACTTCTTCCAATTGGTTGAGGGTTGAATATCGGGTAGCCAAAGACGCCTCTGCGATCTTCTTGGACTTGAGAGCTGCGAGCGCTGCCACACGGTTTTTGCGAGTGACGGCATCTTTGGCTGTTTGTGAGAGTTCGTCGATTCGCGTGTTGAGGATGTCGGTTTGATGTTTGAGGTTTTCTGTAAGCTCTTTGAGAGATGCAATCGCAGCATCTTCCTTTGTGATGCCACCCTGCTCCCCAGACCCCTTGATCCTAATCGTGTTTCCGTCATAGTCAATGACCTCCTTATCTCGCGACAAAAATTTCAGCAGCACATCCAGATCGCTTTCTGTCAAACGTTGGTCCTTAACAAGAGCCGCAGAAAATGCCTTCTGGAACTGTGCTCTGCTGAAAACGCGATCAAATCTTGACACCTTGTCTGCCATCAGATCGCCCAACTCCTTTGCAGCGGTTTCCATATTCTTGATAACGACATACTGGCCGGTTGGCAGCTTATCGTCTCCTCTAGAAGGGTCTATAACGCCCAGTTGTCGCAGAGTCCAGCTCATAACACTCCATGGTAAGCCTGCCCAGCTGCTCTGATATATACTTTGTTGGGATTTCTCGAAGTCGTTGAGAGGTATGAAATCGCGGCCAGTGGTCGATTCGCGGACCACTGTTCCAAGAGCGAGCGGTTGCCCGAATTCTTTGTGTTCCAGTGACCGGAGCAGCGAGTCGTCGAGTTTGAGGACAAAATGATCGGGAGTCGACCCGCGATGGGATATCATGCCCTTTGCGACGAGATCTGATAAGGCCTGGCGCCAGGCAGAGATGTTGGCTTGGTAACCATCTGGGTTCAGGGTGCGTTGGGATCGAAAGTCGGAGTATCGGGCTGGTAATCGTGACCTGTGAGGCAAGTTAGCAAACATCGATATAGATTGATCGTGCAAGGTTGTGTTACCTGCTGAAGCTCGGGTCGTTGTGGATGAGGTAGTCTGCAAGCTCGCCCATGATAACTCAAGTTGAGCACGCCTGCCTGTATGCATGCACTCCTGGGGGATATCAAGGTTTGGGATTCCTTTGAACAAAACGGTCAAGAATTTCTTGGTCGTGGCTTTTTGCGTCGCAGAGTAAATGATGAAAGGATGGATAATAAAGGGGGATATCAAAAAGAAAATGACGACACTTTACTTTGGATGCATCCCGTGAATGTAAATCGGTGCAGCCCGTCCCGTCTGTTAGGCTTTGGCTGTTACCAGGGACGATGGCCCTTATAGTGGGGCTATTAGTGAATTAACAGGGGGGTCCGTTCGCTATCATTCGAACGTTGAAATCTTTCCATGAGCTGCTGGTACAAGACATAATGATGGATATTAATCGTGGTCAACCGGCACCTTGAATGGGCCCTATGCTGAGCATATAGTTACCTATATATGATGTTTTACATTCATAGATAATAGCATATCTCAACATGTTTCTCCGAAGAGTCGTTACCATACTCTAACACAGCCCAGGTTTAGTGATTGTTTGACAATCGGATCTGTAAGTATTGCAACGTGGACATGTCATGATGTCTTGTAGCAAAGAGTCCTATCATATCGATTCTGTTATAAGTCCAGGGCCGTAAACGGATGACTACGGCAGTCGACCTCAAAGCCGAGACTCCCTGCTACAACCCAAACTTTCGGTCTTCAAATCTGTGCTTCTTTCGTCACTTTGGCCGGGATAAGGCAACTATTTGAGCCCCTGATAGGTCAGAACTCAGACGCAGGTCCTCCTCTCGACTCCAATTTACTGGAGTAAGTCGATGGGTCGAATCGCGGGGTAAGAAAAGGCCGCTCAGGTTGTTCGATAACATTAACTGAACAGGTCTAGTAGATGCTGTAATTCCGTTTTATCATGAATTACCTATCGTAATTGATTATTAAATTCTGCTTAGCTTTTCTTCCTCAATGTCTTATCACGATAATTAAACTGTCCCGTTGTGATATATCAGGGACAAAGACAAGACTTGTAAATAACTTCATCTTCACAAGACCCTCATCGGTTACCTATCTATACCAGTCTGGGCTCCTCCTCCTTGTTTTGTCCAAAACTCTCCTATCATATTCGATCACACCATCCTCATCTTCCTTACATTTCTCCACCTTGCTCTCAGTCTTAGTCAACAAATGAATACCCGTCGGCTCTTCACTACTGCATTCAAGACCCTCAACGTCTCTCTTACAAATTCACATTCACTCCTTCCAATCTTCCGTCCCCTCCTCACACATCGCACAATGGCTTCAGCTGCTGCTAAACGTCTCACCGGCAAGACTATCCTTGTCACCGGTGCCTCCTCCGGCATCGGCCGTTCCACTGCTCTCGAGTTTGCCAGGACCGCACCCAAGAATGACCTACGTCTCGTTCTTACTGCGCGCCGTGTTGACTCTCTCAAAGAGCTAGCCGAGCAGATCAAGAGCGAGGTCGGTGATGGCGTTCAGGTTCTTCCCTTCAAGCTTGATGTCAGCAACTCTGCCGAAGTGAAGAGCATCGTAAACAACTTGCCCGAAGAGTGGAGGAACATTGATGTCCTTGTTAACAATGCGTAAGTAGTTTACTTGCAAAGATAACATGATACAATGGCTAATAGAAAGAAAAGAGGCCTTGTCAAGGGCGTGGCTCGGGCTCCAGAAATTGCTGAGGAGGATATAAATATCATGTTCCAGACAAATGTCACTGGTCTCATCAACATGACCCAGGCCATCCTCCCTATCTTCCTTGCCCGACCTGATGGTGGGCATGGCGACATCATCAATGTAGGCTCTATCGCTGGTCGGGAACCCTACCCTGGCGGCGGTATTTACTGTGCTACCAAGGCTGCCGTTCGCAGCTTCACTGAGAGCTTGCGAAAGGAGCTCATTGCCAGCCGCGTTCGTGTTATTGAGATTGATCCCGGCCAAGTCGAGACTGTAAGCTGAGCTCGGCCCCCGTAACTTACAAGAGTAACTAACAGATATACAGGAGTTCTCCGTGGTGCGATTCTATGGCGACAAGACAAAGGCCGATGCAGTCTATGCGTAAGTAATCCTCATAATTTAAAGCTACTCATACAGTAAACTAATCACAAGCAGTGGGTGCGAACCTCTCACACCCGAGGACATTGCCGAGGTCGTCGTGTTTACCGCGACCCGCCGAGAGAATGTTGTTATTGCTGATACACTAGTTTTCCCCAGTCATCAGGTAAGCTTCAAGCTCGACACTCAAATGGACCGACTAACTTTGGTGAACAATAGGCTGGTGCCGGTTCCATGCATCGAAAGGGGGCATAGATTACTTAGGGTAGAAATCAACGAACAATCATGCATCATGCTAGTCTTTACGTTGTGTGCAGGACAAATGATTTTGAATTGAACGCGATCTAACGCGTGGCTAGCAGCTATAATCAATGACTGACAATGAATCCTTAAAGGAATGCATTACGGAATGTTCGAAAATTTCTCTTGCCCATAACTCATCTGCCCCCAAAGAGACAGCAGACCAATATTGATCTTGAGTCACAGGCCTTCTAAGACCGAATAATTTGATATACCAGCGTTCCGTTAAGAACCCATTCTGGGATGAATCGGGCTCCTGCCGTCAACAAGTGACGGCACCACTGGGTTGCATTTTGCCATACCTCACGTCAAGGCTGGCAGACATATGACACGTCACATCACGCTGCAGTGAAGCTGAACCAGAAAGACCGGAAACCATCATCATAATTCATCACCTACTCTGCTTTTGCTCCAATGTTCCAAAATCGGAGGGCATACATAGCCAGTACAGGATACCGAAGGTTCCTTTCCCCAGACGCCTCGCTAAAATAAATAGTAATCATAAAAAACAACCTTGACGGTGTTTATCAGTACGAAGCCATCCGAACTGGCCAAGTAAAGTTGTGTAGCAACAGGTGATTGGCCAAGACCAAACACACGGCAATGCAACCGTGTCTAATCACCGTAGTGTTGGAAGAGAGGCGAGAGTGCCTCACCGTAGTGGTTACGTCGAATGGCTTCAGCGAGCAAGAAGGAGAGGTCGAGAACGACAAGCTTGCTGATGCTGCGAGCTCTGTCTTTGTCGATGGGAAAGCTGTTGGTGACAACAATCTGGTCAATGCACTCGCACGCTTGAAGTTGTTCCAGACTATCACCGCCGAACACGCCATGAGTGGCCATGCAGTAAACCTTCTTGGCTCCTCCCTTCTTCACTACAGTCTCGGCTGCAGCGATCCAAGATCCGGCCTTGTCAATCATGTCATCCACGATGAAGACGGTACGGTTCTTGACGTTTCCAACCAGGGTAATGAGGTGCTCAGCGCCAGGATCCTCGAAAGCATTGTCTTCCTCATCAGAACTTGCCGCAGCATCGCCAGATCCTCCAAGAGATTGGGGCTCAGGAACAAAGAACGAAGATGCATGAGACATCGTCATTGGGTCGTCTTCGACACTGCCGTCGACAACCGATCGATCAGGAGAAGGATAGTCATCCTCAACGATACGACCCTGGACCAAACGACCTTGCGTGACCTCAGACGCCTTATGATCATCGTAGTCCGTCTCGCCGTTGACCGAATCATCGGGTGATCCGGCAGGTGGTGTAGCGTTTGGATCCACAGGCTGGGTAATGTTGGAGTCGGGCACACGGGCGGAACTGTCGACTCGTGTAGGGGAGCCCTGCGAATTCGTCACAATTCTAGTGCGCGGAGGAGGGGTCTCCCTCTTAGGAGTGACGTCAGTCTCGACCGCGCGCTCGGGCTGCGGAGGTCCGCGATAGGGAACAGGGCGGTTTGACTCCAAAGGCGTCGGTTGGCGCTCGACGTTATGATCAAAATGTCTCATGATCATGCTGGCCGTCATGTTGCTTACACGCTTTCTATCAGTAGTGACGATACCGAAGTTGAGCTTCAGAGCATCCGCAAGCGATGTCACACGCTTGGTTCCTCCAGCATTCTTGGAAACCACGACCGCTTCGCGCCAGTTAGACACATTGTGACGGATCCATTTTGCGAGGATGGGCTCTGCATGTAGATTGTCGACAGGACATTTGAAAAAGCCCTGCATCTGAGATGCATGAAGGTCGACAGTGATGATGTGTTTAACACCAGCAACACCCAACAAGTTTGCGAGCATACGAGCAGTAATCGCACCTCTATGCGACTTCTTCTTCGATTGCCGACTGTAGGGGAAATACGGGAGGACGGCTGTATAAGGATAACAAGTAAGCCGATTGAGGTCTCAAACAGGGGAAGAGAACCACAAACCAGTGACTTTGTTAGCAGAGCCGCCTTTGCAGGCTGAGATCATGATGAGAAGCTCCATGATGGAATCATTGATGCTGGGGCTGCCGGACTGGACAACGAAGACATCCTTCTCTCGGACACTTGTCAGAATTCTGACGCTCGTTTCGCCCTTAGTAACCGGTTAGCTCAAAGCACGCAGTTGACTGACTGCCAGACATGGGCCAGGGCGAGTCGGTCCATCGAGAGTGTCGGGGCCGTGTGCCAAAGAAGGGTCGGGTCATGTTGAATAACCATGGCCACGAGGGCAAGGGAAGCTCACATTGGAAAACTGCGTAAGCTCAGCGCTGGCAGGATGCATACCCAAGTTCTCGCAGATTTGACCTGTGAGGACTGGGCATGAATTGCCGGCGAAGATCAAGGTGTTGCGCATCTTTACCAGCCCATTAACCGAAGTGTAAAGGGTGAGGTGTGGATGTGGATGAAGAAAACAGAAGAAAGAAGGATGAAGTGAAAGGAAACTTTTTAAAGCTTGCGCGATCCACTCTGGCAGGAGCTTTTTTTTCTTCGTCGCTTCCGTACAAGTAACTGTGTGAAGTATGATTTTCCGCACTGTAAATGACAACCAGTGGGACCATCTTCTAGTAAGATTAAAGAGGCTTTGTCCACCAGATTATAGCTTCTCCGTACTCGCATCACAGTGCTGCTACTGTATGTTCTCCCCGCACTCATTAGCCAAGCGGGGCATCCCGGAAGTGCGTCAGTCGCAATCTCCAACATTCGGCCGCCGAAATCCTTACTATGACTGTGTCGCAGTCAGTTTGCGCAAGGTGACATCTTGTGACTTCAATCATCGACAGGCTTTATTTTATGTTGAGTAACTTAAGCTGCCATACTTTAAGACCAAAAACCTTGTCGACGCGCACATTCTAGTGGAGATGTGGTAACTTCAGGAAAGAAAAGACTAAAAACCCATTCCTTTCTTCAACATGGGGATTCCTCGTCTTATATCTACCCTAGAGCCCTATGTCGTTCACGGAGTTCTCGACAATGAAAGTGTGGTCATTGATGGTCCTGCACTAGCCTATCATGTTCTTTACATTTGCAACAGGCATGAAATTCCTCAGCCGTCGTACAAAGTCCTTGGTGATACTACCATAGCATGGCTGGACGCGCTCATCGAACGTGGTGTCAATGTGTATGTTGTTGTCCCTCCTCAGCAAGTCGACATTCTCTAAAGCCCCAAACTAGCGACGCCATATACTTCGATGGATATCTCCCACCAGACAAAGAACCAGTTCGTATGCACAGAATGGTTAAAAGCCTTGATCAGTTAAAGAGAATTCATTCTACTGAAACCGGCGGCTACTTCCCAGCGTATTTCTCAACCCCTGATGAAACCTTGCCCACTCTCTTCTCTGCCGCAAGACCACCAGTAGGAAAACCGACGATACCACCCAGCTTTCATGTCCCTGCTATAATCGATGCTTTGAAACTCTCACCACGCTATGCAAAGCTTGTGCATCTCGTCCCAGGGGAGGCTGACGCATACTGTGCACAACATCTCTCACAGTCGGGTGGCACAGTCCTGACCTCCGATTCGGATTTAATCGCTCATGAGTTGGGAAAGGGAAGCGTCGTTTTCCTCCGAGATATTTATCTGGATGAGAATTCTCATCTCGCATGCGCGAGGTTTAATCCTACACATATATCTGAGAAACTCAAGCTTGCTTCCTCTGCAGAAATTTGTCGATTTGCATATGAACGAAAGTGTTCTCCACATTCGACTCTGCCGCAGCTCTTACAGGATTGCATAAAGCCAGTTGCTGATAAAACTGGATATACTGAGTTCTGTCGCGAGTATCTAGACCATGTCGTTGCTCCCATGCCTATCTCTGCTCATGGGACTCCGATACCGATTGACAATCTGGACCCAAGGATATCCGAGATGGTGCTACAACTGGCACAAAAAGATGATCAGATGAAAGAAGTCTCTGAGCCTAAGATCTTCCTCCCAATCTTGTTGGAAAACACACAAAGGGGAAGTGCCTGGGAGCAGAGCACACCAATCCGACAGCTGGCATACACAATCGCTCGTTGGCTCATTCCCGGACCATCCTCAGCCGTGCAGGAGTATCGCCGTGTCAACACCACGGTGCAAAAAGGACGACAAGCTATTATGCTATCCGAAGGAGAGGCAAGAACCTGCGCGGAGAGACTTACGAGGCTAATGGCCACGATCAAACTACGGACTCGGAATGATACAAATCTGGCATGGCATGTAATTTGTTTGGCCCAGGATATCCGATATTGTCACGAAGAGGGCAAACAGTCACACACACTGCAGACACTAGAGACGAACTCACAGAAGCCGCTGCTCAAACGGGTTTCTTGGGATACCATTCACTTCACGGCGCACCTACAAGCGGCCTATTACTCATTCCGGCTTTTAAAACAAGTTTTATCGCTTGGACAACCCAAAAAGGTTTTGCCAGAGTTATGGGATATGATATCGTCACTACCACCTCTAGCGGAATGCCCTGATATCAACAGTACGCTTGAATTGTTACAAAATAGCAATGAGACACGAATTTATGAAGCAATTGCCAAAGCTGTGCCGTTGCCCAATGTCAATGTGGGCGAAAAGCCGAAACGGACAGCGAAGAATAAAAAGGGAAGGATTACCAAGGAGAACTCGCCCAAAACGAAAGCAAGAGTCACAAAGTCTGGAACAAGGAATATGTTTGATCTTTTGTCTCATGATAATTGATGATGTGGATTATGATGCTAAATTCTACCGAGAGATTGAATACACCGCCACTGATCCTGTGCGATATCCGTAACATGACGACCGTCTGATTGTAGTGACTGATCCCACCAGATCCATGAATTGCAGTTGGCTTGAATGTTAAACCGTACAGCCATGTCTCATTGCGCCGCCACCGAACCTAACCCACCCGTATTATCGTACATCATGTGGAAGATACTCATACAATCATTGGTTCCTAGTTTGACCAAGCCCATGGATGTCATCCAAAAGCAGGGACAACGGACTAACATCTTCTTGAATGTCGTTCATATCCCGAAGCAAACTCTCCTGCGGGCTACCATTGCCCGTAGACTTAATAATCCTCCATGCCCGACGGAACTCATCCCGTATCGAAACGATCCCGTTGTGGGTGACAGTTCGAGCGACGTTATGATCTAGTTCGAAGGGATCTTCGATAGCAAAAAGATAACGGTGGCGAACTTCTTTGAATTCAGCATTCTTGACTGCTCCGTTAGCTTGCTTGGACTGTGTTGCTGCCTCCTTTCCAGCGGGCTCCTTGCCATCCGATGTCGTTGAAGCTGTTTGTTCGGACTGAGGAGGAGGATGAGCTCCCACGTTTTGAGCTTCAATGACTGTCTTGGCGCCTGTCCAACCTTTGTCTTGCTTCGTCTGCAAGCCGCCAGGTGTACGAAGGCTGAGAACATCTCTACCCCAATCAAATCCTCTCCCGGTGGAAGTACTTAGCATGCTGCTATGGGCATAATATTCGAAGAAGCCTCGCAGGAGATGCCCGATGGTGTCATTGTTCCTAGTGAGCTGGTTTGCACGAGCGAGACGGAGGATGTCTTCTTCGTTGCGCCAAAACTGAACGTTGCGGCCCCGACAGCTTGTCATGTTCTCAAACTCAACAGGCGAAAGCCCTGGAGGAAGAGGCGGGCTGAACAACTGCAGGTTGGGGCTGACAAAGGGGTCGGCGACATTGACCAGGTAGTGAAGAACCATTAAAACGTAGCCATAGCTGCTGAGTGTACCGCGGTAACCAGAGTTGATGCCTCGTATCTTTGCCCAGTGCTTCACGAATAAGACCATCGGTCGGACACGGGGGTCGGTGTGAGAATAACAGCGTAGAAGAGCCGTATTATGGAGAGCCAAGTGTGCCGAGAAGTTGATGTCGCATTGAACACCTGCGCCAGTCTTGGGGAACTCCAAGTGATCTTTGTAACGATCGCGCGGCTGATTGGGGGCCATCTTATGTGGATCGGGCAACTGGCGAATCCTCGCTGCAAGGTCTAGCGTACTTGGTGTAAGGGGAATCGAGAATTCGTTACCAAAGTCAAAACTGTCGGCCTGCTGGAACGGCGTTCGGAGCAATGTAACATAATCTTTGATGTCTTGAACCACATCGTCGTCGTACAATTCCTTATCGAGCGCTCGTTCAAACTCCCATGCTAGATGTATGCTCTTGTGGAGAAGGCCGACGCCTCTGAGCGTAGGAGTTTTGGGACATGTGGCTATGAAGCTCTTTAATGTTTTTCGTGTATCCTCTTGATGAATTCCAGACACATACTGGCTGATCAGTATCTGTGTCCACTTTGACGAGACTTCCTGGTTAGTAGGATTCAGGCCGTTGAAGATGTACAAAGCTCTTGTGTAGTAAGACACTGGTGTCTCATGCTGACCCTGCTCCAGAATCACAAACTGCACAGAGGGGGCTTTTTTGAACTTATCGAGGGCCAGTTGAAGCTCCTTGGTGTGGGAGATTGGATCAAGACCGAAGTTCTCTTTGTATTGGGCGTCTTCCAAAATTTGCAATGATTGTTCAGTGAGGAAGTGCGAGGGTTGGCTTCGCTCTTCTACACCACTTTCCTCCCACGACATCCGGATTTGCTCACCCTCAACCTGGGTATATACGGCAAGCAGGGAGCGTTTGATGGGCGGGTTTGTGTCATTCGAGAATTGGAGAGACGGGTATCTGCTCAGGCGATCTTGGAGGCGTGCATCTGAAAGACCTGCAATGAAAGCTTCGCTGACCCTGTTTAATAAATCCCAGTCTTTATCCACGAACGAACGGTAGTTCGAAATCGTCACATCATGACCACCCGCCCGACGGAGAACTCGTTTGGCTAAGCCATAGTATGAGGAGAGGGAATTCTTTGATCCTTGTTTGAGCTCAATCACCTGAGATTCCTCATGGGCAGCATCTGGGGAGACAGACTCAGGAGCGGTGGATTCTTGGTTTGGAGCCTCTCTAGTTTGGTCTCGACTGTTTTCTTGATCATGAGGTGCTGTGTGTTGGTCGTTTTCATCATCATCGTGACCCTCATGAACTTCGTCCAGTCCATTCTCCCATCGAAATCGTTCTTCTAGAAGACCTTGCCGGAGCTTTTCTGGTGGAGACTCGCATAACTTGATGATTGGAACTCTAGTGCGAGTGAGGAGCCTCGCGCCCAGGCCAGCCTCCAATAATGCCTTTTCTAATAAACGCGGGATAGGAGAGCCTGGAGCGTCGGGTTGAGTGGCTGACATAGGGGAAAGTAGTCCAAGATCCATGTCAGAGGCCTTTGTCGCAAATCCGGAAGACAGACTGCCGAAACATTTGAGTTCAACTGAGAAAGGGTGGAATTCGGCCTCAGGCATTTCCTTCTTCTCGTGGGTAGCGATTACCTCTCGGCTGATGGCTTCGATACGGCAACGGAAGTCTTCCTTCTCTGCGATTTCCGACCTCTCGATCTCGGAACTAGTTACGACATCAAAACACAATTGGTCGAGTAGAGCGGCCTGGGCTGCAACCTCTTCAGGATGAAATTGAACGGCACGCCTAGCGTTGTATAGATGGCCGCCACCTCGATTTTGCTGAGCGAGCATGGAATCTTGGCGGCCATGGTTGGGAGGCTGATAGTGATCATGTCCACGAGGTCTGTGTTGCTGAGGACCATTCCATGAGCGATGCGGTTGTGGGCCACCCTGACGGTTCTCATTGTAAGTACCCCTTGACTGGCTGTCAGCATGCTCATGTCGCTGATAGGACTGGGAGGGCCTTGAATAATGAGCCATTGGGCTGTGGTAATTTCTGTTTTGGGGCTGTTGTTGAGCTCGAGGGTCAATAGAAATTGAAAGCTGCGAGCTCATCTGACGTCTTTGTGCTTGGTTCATTCGTTTACGGGTTGGTTTGGACGAATTAGAAGCACTTTCAGACGCTCCTGTTTGAGCACTACCGTTGTCTATGCCATGCTGAGAGACTGGGGCATGCTGGGAGGAAGTATTGGGCTGTGGGCCTTGTGATGGCGTGCCATTGGAGATGATGAGGTTGCGCAGATGGTTCTCAAGGCCTGGAGGGGCAGGGCCCTCTGCTGGAGGCTCGTGAAGATGAGGAACCATGGTGGGCTTAGACATAAAGGCTCTTGCTGTTGCAGCTGCCCAGGGTCGGTTGTCTTGTAAGAGGATTGACTAGGGATTGAGTAATTGCATTCCGTCTGTGCAGCTTCCTTAAAAGAAACTATCTTGACTTAAGTTTTTCCTTCAAATTCAAAATGCATAAAGCAAAAAGAAAGAAAGTAAAAACCAGGAGCTGCCGTATGGACTGTGATTGCGCTGGGTCTTCGTGATTCTGCTGAATCTGAGGGAGGGGTCTGTCAAGCAAACACAGGCATATGACTTAGCGCACAGCTTCGCCAAATGGAAGAAGTTATGCAGGTTGGGAAAGAATGGAAGAAAAAAACAATATGAGTTCCGGAGAGTTTTTTGGTCGACAAAGATTTAGATCAGGGCGATACAGCCATGCAAGATGATGATGAAGCTTGCCTGGTGCGATCTCCACAAAATGCAGCTATGCGATCACTGCTCAGTATGTACTACAGTAGCGTCTAGTTGGTGTCGCACTGTCCAATCAGTAGCAGTCCCACTAACTGACAGTGCTGACCATCAGTAGCACAAGTGCATTATACAGTCAAAATATTGTTCAAGCACTGTACAACAACAGTCAGTGATTCACATATATCAACAGTCTTTATTTATTTATTTGTTCTTGCACCTTTGTTATTACAGTGCGGAGGCTTATTGCAGATTTAAGATAACAAAGAGGGGCAATCAAAGTAAATGTACTACCAACAAGCTCATGAAGCAGCCAAAGTTGACAATTAGTGGCTGAACGTCTCTTTCTGGATGCACAGCCACATGTCTGCCTCTGCAGCCTTTGTCATCGTCATAACCTTACGGTAGGCACTATCCACCTAGGCTATAGGCGCGCTGGTCTCGACGATTATCTTTGTTCGTGCATCCTCTTTGTCAATAAAAGCGAAAGGGCTCCTTCCTCGCACCCGCGCCTCGCTACTCTCGACCGCGTATACTTAGTACCGATAACAGAAGCTGTCTTAATTTCTATCGATATCGCATACTTCCGAACAGTCACGCTATTGTCGCCAACATGAGCGCGCCGCCGCCTCCAGGTAATCCACCTGCCAATGCGCCGCCTCGCCCAAATGGCTCCTCGAGGAACAAGAAAGCCAATCCTCTCCGGCCGATGCGAAAGAAGCCTGCCAACCCTATGGTTTCCAGAAGGCCAGCCCCCGGACCTGCAGCACCATCTGGTTCAGGCACACAGAATGGAGCAAAGCCAAACATTGAAGAAATTCGAAGACAGAACGGAGGATGGTCAGAGCCACCGCCGGCAACATACAGTGATATTCCCATCATGACAACGAAAAAGGCTCTCCTCGATGGTATACGTTACCATATGATGAAGTTCACCCAATCGAGAGTGGGCGACAGATCGATAGACCCAAGCGACCAGGATGATTTCGCACGACCTGTAACATTACACCGGCGAGACGCTCGCCAGCCACCTCCTGGAAGAGCTGTCAAGGTTGAAGCGCCTGAGGCACCGCAACCAGACGAGCAAGAGGCAGAAAGGATGGCACAAGTCAAGGCGGAAAGAGAGGCCCAACGCGCAATTGACCAGGCAAAGATAGCACCTGTAGCTAAGGACCCGAATCCTAAACGACCAAAGAAACAGAAGGAAGATAAAACCACTTTCAACAGGGCGCCCAAAACAGACGCTGCTAAGAAGGAGTCCGATCTCCGATATGAAGAGGCTCTTCCATGGCATCTTGAGGATGCAGATGGCAGCAATGTATGGGTCGGCAACTATGTCTCAGCGCTTTCCGAATCGAACGTCGCGTTCATGATCGACCAGTCAGTCTTTCGCATGGTACCCTTGGAGAAATGGTACAGGTTTACTTCAAAGCCCCCATTCCAACCTTATACAATCGATGAAGCCGAAGCTCTCATGACCAAAAAGGTAGCCGTCGCTCGGTGGGCTATGAAGAACGATGAGAGAATGGCAGAGCAAGACGACAAGGTAGAAACTCGAAAAATGTTCTACGGAGGTGGCCAAATGATCAAGACGGAAAGCGCCACGTTCAAGGCCGCGTCGCGATCAGAGAAACTTGATCATGACGATATTGACTTCTCGGGTGACGAGTTCCAAGACGACGACGAGACACCTATGTTTGAAAAGAACAATGATGACGAGGATGCCAAAGATGCCAAAGACCGCATCCGACGCGAGCAGCTTGGTGCCAACTTGTTTGGAGATGGTAACGAGCAAGAAGTTGACAATGAGTTGAAAGAACAACTTAAAGAAGACGAACTGCGGCGGGAGCTTGGCAAAACAACCAAAAAAGCGCTCATCAAGCGGGATCAAGAGAATATCTACGAAAGTGATGATTCTGCAGAGAACCCCTGGAGCAGCTCGGTAAGGTGTTTCACATACTTATAAGCAGGAAAAAGCTAACCGATGTCAAGTCTGACGATAATTCATCCGATGAAGAAGACGAGGAGAAGAAGGAGGAGGAGAAGAAGGAAGAAGAGAAGAAGGAAGCTGGCAAGGACGACAAGGCTCAAAGCGGCTCTGGTTCCAAGGGCACCAACACCCCATCGGGAAAGAAGCCTGAGAGCTCCAAGAAGGGCAAATCACTCAAAAGAGCCGGCTCTCCAGCACTCTCGGAGTCTAGTGGAAACGAGTCTTCTCGAAAGAAGCTCAAGAAGAACGTCACATCTGCTGCGGCTAGCAGGTCTGGTACTCCGTTGCCCCAAGGAGCAGCCGCGCGCCGAGCTATGGGTGCCGGATCTGGTAGCGACGGCGAGGCCACTGCTGGCGAAATGTCAGATGGTACTATGGGCAAGAGGAAGTTGAAGCTGGTTAGCCACAGCGCTCGAGGCACTCCCTCGGCGTCTCGAGCTGGCAGCCCTATTCCACAAGGTGGTGAGTCTCCGGAATGCTTACTTTCAAACGAAAATAGCTAACACTTCATTTTAGCCGCTTCTCCTGGATCTCCTGGAGGGTCGATCGTTGAACCATCCGAGATTCTGGACAAGATTCCCCCCGAGGGCATCGCTATTAGCGAACTCATCAAGGCCTTTAACCATCGCTTGGGCGACCGACCTGGCCAGATGCCCAAGAGCGAATGGATTCAGTTGGTCAAGAAACTTTGCGACTATGGGAATGACAAACGACTCCGTCGCAGAACTTGAGTGACAAGATACCCTGCTATGTAGGGGGATGTTATTATGGTTCTCTCTGAGGCCTCGAGACCTCGTAGATGTACTTTGGGATGCGATTGTGGATAGAATTCACACATCCAACACATCAAGATCGTTACAACAGACGCAGTCGGGTTGTAAAGTGCTAAGAAAAGGGTATATAATTAGAATATTTGTATGAAACGTTACCCGTCTATTCGTCCATCTGCCATGAGTAACTCAGTCCCTTGTTCCGCTCTTTGCGATTAATCGCCTTGAACCTCTCTGCCTCAAATCCGTTGCCACGATCAACACCGTCCCAACGATAGCCTGGCTTAATTCCGTAGCGATTTGGAGGCGCTGCACCAGCGTATACGGGCTTGCGTTTGGATTTTTTCCCTTGCCCTTTCCCTGAATCTTTCTTCTCGCTCACAAATTGCATCATTGGATCGTCCCAACGGTCCTGTTCCTTCAGTTCCTGATTCATTTCTTCGTCGTCAGCTGTGCGAGCAAATGACATAAGTTTGGCATCTTGAAGCTTCTCGCGTCGTTTGCGAGCCTCTTCAAGCTGCACGTCGCCCTTGAGAGCTTTCTTGGCAAGTCGTTCTTTCTCTTCGGCATCGGCAGCTGCACGTCGCGCTTCGGCGCGCTTCATAGATATGTCGATTCTTCGGCCAGTGGCATCCCGGTATACTGTTTCTTCTTCCTTGGCTGATTTGCGGTGCCTTTCAAACTCCTCACGTTCCTCTTTCTGCCGTCGCTTGAGCTGCGCTGATACGGTCGCTGCGCTTTGCAATCCTGCATGTGTTCCATCGCTCATTTTGACAGCCGAACCATCATCTTCCACCATTGGCATGTCTTCGTCTTCATCGCGTGCTGCATTCTGCTCTGCTGCCGCCGATGCTAGAATCGCGTCTGCAGCAGCAGCAGAATCATCCTTGGGAGTCGCGTCGCCCCCTAATGATTTCCAGTTACTCTTCTTAGTTTTTCGAAACTCTGAAGATTGCCCTGATACTGTAACCGGACCATCAAGATCTTCATCGTCGTCTTGCGCATTGGTGTTGCCCCAACCCGAGTCGTCATCGTCTGTTATAAGAAGGCCGTTGTTGGCTTCGGCGCCACGCTTGCGTTTTCGTTTCTTGGCTGGTTTTGGGTCCGCGACTAGATATTTCGAAGCCAGATATGCCGATAGATCTGAAGGCATTGTGATTTTTATCATGCAATGACAAGTATTGGTTTTCTATAAGCTTTGCCTTGAAGCTGTATTGGCTTCAAATTATACTTATGCAGTTACCAAGTATTGCTGGCGTCGCCCCGATAAAGAAATCTGGAGGTAGACGATGCGCCAGGGTCCATCCAATGAGTCCACCTCACCATGAGGTAAGGGTACGTACCGTTATCATGTCCCAAGTTTCCACATTGCCCAACCTTTGTCGCTAACCAAAGACTCAAGCCTTAGAGTTGCAAGGCTACATCGACAATCACCTGCTATACCGTTCTTTCTAGTAATAGGATCATGCCGGGTCAACCTAGGGTCTTCACAGTCTTCGATTCACTACCTACTTGCGCATCTTAATCCTCCGATCTTACCTACGAATCTATACCTGTCTTGAAACCCCTACCAGTATCCGTTCCACCCTTCGAGATATTGTAGCGAGCTACCGTTCCCTGTCGCCTTCATGCCACAACCTCTCGAAAATGAAGCTCCGACGGAACCGCTTCAGGCGTTGCCAGCAGCTGCGTCTGGCATGAAGTTCACAAAATCGCGACACTCGACCCCTGTTCTAGAATCATTACCATTATCGCAATCTGAAACCAACCTAGCCTTCCGTCGCTCCAACCCGTCTGCTGCTTCCTTGTATGCGTCAACACTTTCACCCCCCGGATCGCGATCCATATCGCCAGCCGGTCGAGGCTCGCCTGCTCGAGTACTCTCGCATACCGTCTTCGATGCCCGGCCTAATCGACTCCCCGAGACCGGGGGGGACGCTTCCGAACCTCTAAATCTAATGCTCCGGGCATTCGTTCCCCACGTCTCGATCTATACTTCCGAAGATACGGAGAGTTTGATGGTGGAGAAAGGCTTCCGAGGTGGCCTTTGGGAACTTTTGCGCCCATTTGGCGAAGATGTCCAAGGCAAGGTCACGATAAGGGACAGTAACGGCATGAGCAGAGTAGCAGATGGGTTTTCTGTCCGGTTTACACGATTCGGCGACAACATCGAGCATCCCGATCCTACAGTCTCGGGCTTCAGAAGCCCCTCATCGGCCCAGGGGCAGAACGGCAGTCAAGCAAGCACATCAAGGGACAAGCAATTCCTCGCCGACGTGGAGGCTGTAGTGGACAGGCATTTGTCCTACGCTGAGCAATCTTTTGCTGTTTTACCGCACTATGGCATGTTTGCGGATCAAAATACAGCATCGGAAGAGACCTCGCCATACTATGCCCTTTATCTACGCCGATTGCTATCAGGTCTTCCCATTTCGCCCCACGAAACATTTTCACATCCAGTAGCATGCGTAATAGCTGTCAGCTCGAGAAATCCTGACCCCATTTCGGAGATGAGAAAGCTTTACACAGAAACGGTCGAAGGGAGTAAAAGGCTTCCTCCTTGGGTTGATAGCGAATTTATTCGATACTATGTGCTGGTCCACGACGAGGAGAAAGATGACATAATACAATCCATGGCTGTATTCGAACAGATGAAGAGGCACCTTGGAATTCATTGTCATCTTCTTCGTTTGCGAAGTAGTCAGAGCGCTGAGACCGATGATGAAAGTATTCCACTACCCCGCAGCGACTGGATGTCGGCTCATGAGGAACTTGAGGATATACGACAAAGCGAAGACGATGAGGACTTTGAGGACCCAACACGCTACATATTTGAATCTGATGCTACTGCCATCCGTACATTTGTGCGTGAGATGGTGACCATGTCCATCATACCTCAAATGGAACGAAATGTCTCTATTTGGAATGACCAAGTTGCGTCAAGACGGAGAGGTATCACTGGTCGATTTATGAATTTGTCGAGGAAGTGGGCATTCGGCGGCAGCTCTAGGAACTCGACGGGTGGTACCAGCAACTCAAGAGACAACTATAATGCTGCTGGATTCTACGGATCAGAAGCCCCTGAGGCTATTATGCGGAAGCTGGCAGATTATGCCTTCATGCTACGAGACTGGAAACTAGCGCATTCAACGTATGATCTTTTAAGATCGGATTTTAGCGATTCCAAGGCTTGGAAACATCATGCTGCCGCCAACGAAATGGCTGCTTTCAGTCTTTTGATCTTTCCTCAACAGATGTCATCGAAGAATCGCGCTGAGACAATCGATCAAATGCTCGAGGCTGCCTTCTACTCCTATAATACCCGGTGCAGTGCCCCCTATGGAGCGCTAAGGAGTTTACTACTTGGCCTCGAACTGTTGCGCTTACGGAACGGTACAAATATTGATGATGCCGGCCGATGGGGAGTTAGGCTCCTTGAGTCCAAAATTTCGGGTAACGTGGGTGATGCGTTGATAAAAGAGCGTCTCGCCGTTTGCTACGCTTCCAAGGATGGGGTTGGAAGCTGGCACTGGGGCTCACGCCGCCGCAAATCAGCAACATGGAGTATTCTCAGTGCAGATGCCTGGCTACAGCAGTCCAGGCATATCCAGGCACGGCGTTGCTTAGACGAAGCCCACAGAATGTACGCGAACTTACCCCATAAGGAGGGGATTACCAAGTTTGGGGCAGCGGGCCACTTCATGGCTTCATTGCAGCACAGCTTGGCCGAGTCACCAGACGCTTCAGATAACGGCAGTGAAGATGGAGGGGATGGCGATATAGATGAGGAGAGCGAAGCGTTGAATGACATGAGACCGCGACGGGCGAGTACGGTGACAGCCGATATGTTTCGAGATACGACCAAGGAGGAAAGCAGCACCACGGATGATGGTACATAGATTATTACAATGGACAGCAATCCAAAGGCAGTCTTCTTCATATGTGCAGCCAATCTTATCCTATGTAACTGAACAGTTTCAGAGCCATGCCATCCTTTATCCACATCAGGAGGGCATATCTCGTCCATCGACATAACAATCAAGAGCTCAAGAATTCTAATTAATTACATACTTCTATCTAAACTAGTGAGAAGGTTTTTTCCCACTGTATCAATACAACGCAGGTCTTTTTTCCGTGCTCGTATATTAGACTTCGTAATTCAGGATATTGCATTTCCAATGCTACGACAGCCAAAAGTATTGCCAGGCTCTTACTGTACTTTCCTAAAAGGCATATGCCCCAGAAAGATCCAATAACATCTATTTGGCTGGATCACGACGACGAGTAGCCTCTTGTGCAACAACTGCGGCTCTTTGTTCAGCTATCAAAAGGCGCTTCCTGCGAAAGGCACCAAATGCAGAGATGACAGAACAAGCCGCAACAGCTGTTGCCACCTTAATTTCTACATTGAATGCGTCAGCGTAGGTGAAGCGAACAGCCGACCACTGTTCGTTGGAAAGCGGAGTGGCGGAACTGCCGATTGTCGCCTGCTCATAGGGAGTTAGAATGCTGACAAGATATTGTGAGCTCTTCTCGTTGAGTAGAGCTGATGAAGTTGCAATGCCCAAGCTACCACCCAACAGTCGTACTTGGGACAGGATGCCTTGTGCAGGGGCTGAGAACTGTTAGTACATGCGGTAACTTGCAATTCAAGTTGTGTCACTTACCGTAGTCCCGAATAGGTACTTCCACCATTGATAACATAGTCGACGAAGCGACAGTCAGTCCGAAACCAATTCCACAGAACGTCATGTAGCCAAGCAACTTAGCATCCTCTGACTCATGCGACAGGGAAGAAAGTAATCCGCAACCAAGCGTCATGAAACAAGAACCAACTAACAGCGACTCAAAAGTGTAATTCTTCGTGTTGTTAATCTTTCCTGCTACTACACTGCCAATGGCAGAAGCTCCAAGCATAGGAAGCAACATGACGCCAGAAATAAGGGCAGACTTGCCGCTAACAACTTGGAAGCGAAGCGGGATTGCATAGATGAGTAGCAAGTAGGGGAAGCCGTTAAGAAGCGTATTGACGACTGCAGTTGAGTAAACTCTGTTTTGAAAGATGTTGACTGGAAATGCGGGAGCGAATCGACCGTGCCAGCGGTGTTGGATGAATATTTGCCAAGACACCAGTAGTGCGCAGGCAAGCAAACCACATATCAAAGGCGCAATGAAGATGGCAGTCTTCCAGCCTTGGTTTGATGGTTCAGTCCCAGCATTCTGAAAAGAGAAAACAATAAGTACTGCGGCGGCGATTGCGAGGAACGATCCGAGAAAGTCGAGTTCCTTCCAAGCTCGTCGTTGTTGAGATGGTAGGTACTCAGCTTTGGGCCAGGCGAGGACGAATACTGTAAGAGATACAAATCCTATGGGTCCGCTAGATTTATTTTGTTAGCCACGTACTTATGAAGTAGGGAAAAGTCATACTTGATCCAAAAAACCCATCTCCAAGAAGCGTAGTGTGTCAGGATACCGCCAAGAACAGGTCCAAGAACCCCTGAAACGGTAATGACCAAACCGACCATGGCCGCCATATGTTGCTTCAGATTGTCGGGACTCAACTCTGGCATCATGATCATGGTAAGAGCGTACAAGCCTAGTTTGATTAGACCTGTGAGCCATAGAGAAGCGTTTTCATACGTACCTGGGCCACCAACGCCCTGCAAGGCACGAAAGGCAATGAGCTGGTTGAGAGTATGGGCAAACCCACACGCCAAAGAAAACACAAAGAATATTATGTAGGCTGCAATGAAGGCATTACGACGCCCAACAATGTCAGATATGCGGGCAAAGACAATAGCACATCCTAAATAAGCCAGTGTATAGGCGAGAGCAACCCAGTTGACATCTTCCAGAACTCCAAAGTCGACACCGATACTATGAAGGCTGGTAGCAACGATAGACGTGTCGATCATGGATAGAAAGAGGCCCAGAAAGACACTTGATAGTACATGTTAGTAAGATATGGATGGGAAGAATAGTGGCTATCACGTACCCAACACACAGGGTCCAGAAGCGAGCAGGCGGGATCGAAGGCTCTCGTAGCTCATCGCAAACAGAGCTCTGGGCAGAAGGATCTGTCTGGGAGGCACAGGCCACTGCTGGTTTGTCGTCGCTTTCGGAGTGCATGCCGTTGTTCTTGACTTCTTCGTCCATTACGACGTCCAAAAATGGTGACCAAAACGGAGATGACCAAACCAAAATAGGGATGAAAAAGGTACTAAGGCATAGAGAGAAATCCAATAAATTTTGTTGTTTGCGAACGGATGATGACAGTTGCAGCACAGCCGACAGGTGATGAACCCGCCAAGGGTGGATTGTAGAAAACCGAATCAGCGCAGTGGCTACCCGTAATTCGTTATGATATTCTGTTTGTTAGGAAACGCCGTTTGATATAGCATCATTTGTCACCAATATGATTGAACTAGAACATGGCATATATATTTATATGAGTTGGGAGATGAGTATCGACAAGTATATCCGTAGACATGAGGAGTCATCGGACTCGGCTAACGGTACATAGCGCATTGCATATTAAGTAACTGCATGTCCTGAAATGCGGACTTTATGGGCATCATCGAAACGATAATTGGAGAATAATATTGTCTCTGGGTGTCAGGCTGAGCAATTCATAGTGTAAAGGAGCTAGAGGAAGTCAGCTCAGTCGTTGTGGTGGAGTGAAGACGGCCCACTCTCGCATTTCGCACTCGCTTACTAGTAACTCCTGCTTGTTCATTGGTGCATAGAATCGTGGATGCGTTGCAGAGTGAGATTGGACTCATGGAGATGCAGTCCAACGCTAGAAAGGAAAGGGAAATGCATTCGAAGAAACTGAGAAATACTCAGAGTTCCTGATAGAAATCACTAGCTCTGTTAGTAAAGTCCGTTTTGTTTTCAAGATACCGTTTACTTAAACACCGACCACATATGCACATATGATTGTCGTCGATGTCGGAGATTCTCCTTTTGACAGCAGGAGTTGAATCCTCGATCTGGAGTTTCTTTCTTAAACAACATCCTTCCCTGTATTCTGTGAGACGCTTCCTGTTTCCTCTGTCATAGGTCTTCTCCATTGAGCCTCAGACGGAATCTAGGATTAACAACCCGGCAGGCATTAGCTTGGGGCATGTTCTTGGATTATTTACTCTACACACAAGCTTCAAGTCCAAATACTCCAAAGTAGTGGTTTTATCTTTTCTTTACCAATTTCTAGATATATTCATGGAATGCTGAAATAAAACACCTACAGTGCAATGTAGTTGTCACTCTTGAGCTATAAACTGATCTGCTGTAAACATTTACACCAATCATAAGCTCCATTTCTACAAGCTCCCCACTTATCAGCTACCAAAGCGTGACGTAGCGCAGTTACCTTCACAGGCAGACAGGCACCTGCCTCCTTATGATTTGGTCGATACTCGGCGCCTACCAGTTTCGTAGCTGTAGGCAAGGTAGCTTACCCCAGTATCCGACATCTTCAACACCATCGCCATCATTACAATTGATCTCCAAACAGCTTGATTATGGCCGATGTCATGTCTCAGACTCCCCCAATCCTTCACGGTCCATCCGAGAAGGAGCGGAAGTATGATCGTCAACTCCGCCTATGGGCTGCGTCTGGCCAGGCTGCTTTAGAGTCGGCCAACATTCTACTTGTTAACTCTGGCGCTGGCACTGTCGGTGTCGAAACCCTGAAGAATCTCGTGTTACCTGGTATTGGTCAATTCACCATCGCTGATAAGAGTGCCGTGGGTCAAGAAGATTTGGGCGTCAATTTCTTCATCGATGATAGCTGGCTCGGCAAGTCAAGAGCTGAAGCTTGCACCAACTTTCTGTTGGAGTTGAACCCAGAGGTGCAAGGCGAATGGTATCCGAAAACCGAGGTAGGATATTTATTCGATGGAAACAAGATACAGTTCCGCTAACATGTCGTAGGGGGACTCTTTTAATCTCGAAGCATTTCTCAGTGACTCACCTGCTTTTACCATGATCTTATACGCTCTGCCTCTACCCCAGGATCAGGTCCAGCTCATACAGAACTATTCCCAACAGCACAATATTCCTACAATTGCAGTGCATTCTGTGGGATTCTACTCTTATTTCAAGTCTACATTGCCTGGAACATTTCCCATTGTCGACACTCACCCTGATGAGACTGCCACCACCGACCTTAGACTCCTTGCACCCTGGCCTGAGCTTGTCGAGTTTTCAAGGGGCATGACCGAGAATATCGACACTTTAGACAGCCACGAACATGGACACCTGCCCCTGGTGGTTATTCTGCTTCACTACCTTGAACAATGGCAGCAGACACATGATGGCGCCAACCCTACCAGCTATGCCGATAAGACATCGTTCCGCAAGACCGTGTCTGAAGCTATGAGGACCGACAATCCAGAGGGAGGCGAAGAGAACTTCGAGGAGGCTGTGGCTGCTGTCATGAAGCATGTCGTGACACCATCACTGCCAAGCTCTCTCAAGCAGGTCTTTGACTATATACATCCTGCAAGTACGCAACAGATACATGTTAGTTACTTCACTAACCGTATTTAGGAGGAAATCAAGTCTAGTTTCTGGATCATCGCAGAGGCAGTCAAACGCTTTTATGCCAAGCACAGCAGGTTACCTGTGCCCGGAGGATTGCCTGATATGAAGGCCCAGTCCAGCGTGTACATAAAATTACAGAACATCTATAAGGAAAGAGCCCGTCGGGATGTTAGCCAAGTTCTTGAAACTGCTCGGAGCATTCCTGGTGGCGAGGATGTGGATCCTGAGCAAGTCGAACTCTTTTGCAAGAATGCTCGCTTCATAAAGCTTATCAACTCCCCCGAGGAGAGCACAGTCAAGCTTGATCAGGTTGTCGGTGAGTAACCCCTCTCTATCGTTAATGGCTCATATACTAACAATCAATTTGTAGAGCAGCAACTAGCCAACGATGAGATGGCGGCTGTTGCCGGCCCCGAGATGCCTCTGTCTCTGATCCCACTTTACCTATCCCTATTGGCGACATCAAACTCGACAACAGCCACTGCAGACGAGATCATGGCTTTCATCAGCAGCCATGCACCCCAGGCTGCTGATAACGAACGCTACAAGAAGACTGCACAGGAGTTGGAAAGAGCTGCCGGCGGCGAACTTCACAACATATCAGCTCTCACGGGTGGTATGGTTGCGCAGGAGATGATCAAGATCATCACGAAGCAATACGTTCCGATCGACAACACATGTATCTTCGACGGTATCGACAGCCGCTGTCAGGTTCTTCGCCTGTAAGTTCAAGGTTCTGGGAGGGGTTATTGTATTGAGGCCAGATAGACACTGCTACGCAAGAACAAAGATCATTGCAACGATCCGAACAAGCTGTTTGTTGAAAGGAAACTGTGGCAAATCATGACTTGACAAAATGATAAACAACGGAGAAAGATGTCACTCAGCAACTTTGGAGATGATGAGGGGCGTCCTGGAGTATCCAAGTCTTGACCCCCCGTGGCGGTTCCCTAGAACGACACCAAGATGCATGTTCTACATCGCGCACCCTTCTTGACCTCGACCATGCTCTTGCCACGGCCAAGATCAAAAAGATGTCATATCCATAACAGATCGAGTAAGTCAGACACAGAACCGGCATGGGCAAAAAACATACAACAGCGGGGATTCGCTGGTCGTCACCGACCCAACTACTAATCCGCCGGTTAGTGGCTTGACTAAGGGAGAGCGGACGGGATCCCGTATTTTCCACTACCTGTGGTCGTATGTGCTGGAGTTGGCGATACTTTGCCTCATGATTATGATCTCATGCATGTCCGGCGTTGAGATGTCCGGGATGCCTCCCGACGTTCCTAACAAGTTCATGTTTGACTACCGAGGTGGGTAAGAACGCGTCAAGTCGTACTATGGAGAATAGTAATCTTTTCTTTGAAACCTTGCATCTTCTCAGTCTTATTGTACTCTAAGCGCTCGTCATCAGCACCCTAGTGGTGATGGTTAATGGAGAGCAAGGGGGCAAGAGATGGTCTCAGCAAACATGTCATCTTGGCATCCCAAGGCAAGGTTCGATGAGCCACTTCTGCAATACCGCTTGAGTAAGAGATATCTATTAGACTTTGGATGTCTATGGAGTCGTCGACAAAGCGCGCAATTATTAAAGTTTTGCCTTTCGCTAAAAATACGGGAGTTGCAAGCTTCATGACTCGGGAGAGGTTATACAAGTGGTTTCTTACCTTGACAGCTTGGCTATTGCCGGAAGCTTTTACGCATTCTTGAGGATTTCAATTTTGCCGGAAACTCTCTCCTGCATCTGTCCGAGATAGTTTGAGTTGTGGAGTTAAGTCGATGGGCGTTTGTCGGCGAACCGTGGCTCACGCCATGCATGCCTCTGAACTTGACCGAACTCAGGGGATCTGCCCGCAACTGTCAAATCACAACGTCTCTTGCAAGTCATAGGGCTATGGAAATATCCTATCATTGCTCGTCTCATGCGAAGGAAAAGTGGGAGCATCAACAGAGATGGGATAGAAGAGAGTTGTGTCGGGCCCTGAGAAGCGTTTAGCGGCAAGCGTACTACGACGTTTCAAGTTGATCAACAGTCACATCGGAGACGGATCACGGAACTTTTTACCACTCACCGCTTTACGGCAATACGACGTTTGTTTTTAGACAGTCTGGTGGTGTTGTTTACTTTCTGCTTGTCGTCACAGTCCATACTGCAACTGCTAGGTTGTCGAGACCAGCATTCTGCTTTGCCTTCTGTGTCAGCGATGAATAACATACGTGTACAAGCAGTATTCGAAGGCCAAGACTCCAACAGGGAAGTATCGTCCACTGTTGTACTGGGTATCTAATTCATCAGAGTTTTACCAGGGCAAGATCACAGTACTACCAAAACACTTGACAGGACCCCTATTGCTGCCATGAGTCTCGGCATGGCAGGTCTACTAAAGTATTGCTATAAATTTATGGCCAATCGCAACGCTTGCTCCAAGCAACCGATCTTTTGTGCATATTGAGAGCAACAAACTTGACAATCATGGCTTTGATGGGCTATAGCCCAAGTGCTGTATAGGTCTAGATAGGTAGGTACAGAGTAGCATGATGGGCTCTGCCAAGTTGTGGACTTGACGTACTCCGATCACAGACATGGATAGTGCGACATTAAGCGAACCCGGACGAAAACTCCGGCATGAATTTTGACCGGCTCTACTACATAGCACGTTCAATCATACGCTCTGGCACCGAAAGATGGCGGTTACCAGTCTAAACGAGTGCCATTCAAGGTTGGATTCGCTTGAATGCCGAATCTGAGGGGTGCTGTCACTACGCCATTAGGCCGTCGTTACATAGGTGCCTAAGCCTAAGCTCAAGGCCCATCCTTGACCCTTTATCAGATCAAGTTACATAGAGTATGGGGTAGTATAACAGAGCTGCCACTATACTAATCCGAGCCGGGGTTGGGAGATTACAGGGGTTGCTAAAGCATTTTAGAAACAGCGATATGATCGACAGACACGCAAAAGGACCGTGGCAGGCTGTCGATTTCGTGCCTATGAGCGATTAGAACCAGGTTCTGTGTACAAGACTAAGACGCTTGATCTGGCTGGCGTGCCCGAGATTTCCGAGATGTTCTCCGAGCATGAAGGGTTAAAAATCCTGTTCTGGTATGTAATTCATGATGACTAGCCGGTCACCGAGTCTGAATATCCTCAGCCTCGCTCATCATGGGCGTCAATATTCATGTACACTGTCAGCAAAAGAGGCGAGCAATATCAATAGGGTGTTGGGCGGCTGATGGATGGTTTGGGTAGCTTTGGAGTTGAGCTTATTCTTGTTATAGACAATGTCCGATGTTGAATCCGGTCGAGATGGTCCAGTTTGCCAGCGAGTGACCACGGGTCTACGTGCCGATCGACCGCTTTACAGAGGATAGAATATTGGAAAAAAAGACGACGCAGGCGAGACAACGGCCGCTCGGGTGGCGCTTCGAAGTCCGGAGCGGAGAGTTCAGCGTTGCGCTGTGCATGCATCGGATTCAATCAATGCCATGAGGCTATTCGAATGGCCCTTTGTGACCAGACCCATCTGGCCGGGGTCTTAGCCTCATATCGGCGCGAGGCCGGGCAGCGGGCAGGCAAGAAGACAGTGGTGATGGGTGTCCAAGTGTTCCGATAGAGAGCTCACGTGGAAAACAAGGTCGGTGAATTATACCGGGTCAGTTATGAAGTGGACGAATCTTGGCGATGGGGCCCCAAGGTATAACCTGTGGAGTCTCGACAAAGAGACTGGACCAATGCAACAGTACTGGATACTCGACCCAAGAGGAGACAGATAACCAGTAGGTCGGCCTATTATCCAGCCGGCCACCTTCCCTAGTCGGTAACCAGGGGCCGAAACAGTAACAAAGAGAGAAAACCCGGGGTGCAGATCCTGGAGGTAATTCATGTCATGGCATGGTACGGGCCGAGAATCCTAAATCCTTGACTTAGCCAGAGTTCTTTACTTGTGCTATGCTGCGATGCGCTGTGAGTGGTATGTAAAAAGTCCCCGATGGGTCGATTAATGGATCACACGCGCGATGCGAGACTCGATTCGGTCGAGGTACCCAAAGGTTGTCATCCTCGTAATTGGAAGCATGTGAGCGAGAGATGCGACATATGCTGGTGGTTTGGTTTAATGTGTGTACGGATGCTTTGCGCGGGCAGGTGATGGCGGCTGAGGGCGGGAAAAAAGAAAAAGAGAAGTAAAATACAAAGACAACCTAGACAAGGCTATGAATGGTTAATTACCAAGGAAAGACTAAAATCAATGAGGAGGCGAATGGTAACATCGGATGAATACCTGCATGATATGATATAGTCTTAGCGCTTGACGGAAAATAAAACCACTGAATAATAAAAGGCGGAATTAAATGACTGATGGTGGTTTGAAAGACTTGATTTTGAGTCGAGTCTAAAGGTACAGTACTGTAGACTATCTTGTCAAAGGAGAGATAGATCTCTTATACGACCAACATACTGGATACCATATCTCGCTTCTCGACCAACACGTAGTACATACATAAACGCCTCCTTCCCACAGTTTGGTCTGGTCTGGATCAGGTCAATATCTCAACAAGTGGCAACTCGGTTATCAGGTACAGTACCTGCTTGGAGAAATGCCAACTTAACCATAAAAGTTGCCAAGTCCGAAAAAGGAAGCTTGAGATGTGGTTCCTGGATAAATGCAAATTGACAGGGGTTTCGGACAAGGATTGAACGTGATAGGACGAACATCGGCGGCTCGAATGCAGTGAAGATGCAGTCTAATGCACATTGTGAATGCAACACGACACAATATAGTAAAAGGCTAGACCGCTTCTGTCTCTAGTCACTGCATAGAGAGGTTGTCTACTAACCCTTTGATCTTTTTCGTCTGGTGAGCCTTGGTTGCCCCTTGAGCCACCGCATCGAGCCCCAATCACTGATGGTGTTGAACAAAGACAAATGACGATGCTGTACCTTCGGAAATAAGGGAACAACCGCACGCCGAGGTTCTTCAAAGATCCATCCAGGCCCTCCCCGCCTTTGCTTCGTTCATTCATCCATCCATCCACCCATCATTCGACTGCCGTGATTGCTTCGGGCCGCCAAAGCTAATATGCCCTCCGCTATGGACCAGGTTACGTTGGATCCGGATATGAGAGGATGACGGCGGATGCTTCACTAGCCCAGTCTCGACTCGAATCTGATACTCGCAACTTGACATGTTTAATGAAGCATCATCTAATTATCACCTCACTTCTAAATTACCTACAACGTACGTTCTGCCCGGGACCGGCTGTAGAATATCCGCAAAGGCATTGACCGGTTCGGTCTGTCTTTCTCTCTATGTAACTAGCCTCGGGTACCGCAGACGAAATGACTCGCAGGAATTGATCTGTCGTAGAGGTGGCTAAGCAGATCACGTCCCTTGTCGAGCAATATTCTCTGCAAGAGTTTCCCAATGGGTCGCCATGCCCGAAAAAGTGAGAGTCTTCAACACCAAGATTCAAGGACCCTGAGTTTAACCTGCCTTAATTTCACTTTCACCTAACATAGCCACCCACTACCATCCATTACCGCCCCCTCTTCTCCGAGCGAGAACACGTTCCCATGGTCCATGGTCCTTGGTCCTTGGTCCTTGGTCCATGTCGTGTGTGTGTGTGTGTGTGTGCTATGTGACGCTACCCCATACGCTCTGGATCTTCCCCTTCATGGGTTCCTGCAAGGATATAATTCATCCCACGAATCACGAATCCTTTCTCCTGTTCCCCACGATTCATTCGTAGCGTCCGTCTTCTTCTCCGCATTATTCTCAACTGCACTTCTGAGTGAAGACCGGGGTCAGGGGTGGCGCCCTGGCTGCGAGTGACCATGGGGAATGAAAACGAATCGACGTAACATCGTCGCCGCTACTATAACTTGGCACGTCTACTTGGTCAAGCTGCCAGTACTTAAATATGTCGTCAAGCCTTATACACATCTCAGTTGGGGGCCCTTTACATTTCGTGGCTTGCACAGCAGAACACAAGAGGATTATCTTCCCGACTAGCGCAGACCACTCCTTGTCAATCTATCCATAATCATGTCTCCTTCAAGCACCAAGGTTGCCTCTGGCGGCTCCTTTCACACTTGTAAGTCGTCTTCGACTCAAGAGTTTCGCCTCACGATAATTGCATTTTGTCTCTAACATTATCTGATTGTTGCAGTCCAGGGAATTATTCCCAAAAAGCAGCCAGCTGCTTCCAGCAATGCAAGGCCCAGGGTTGCGGGCACACGGCGCATAACAACTCCCCATGCTTGTACCGAGTGTAAACGAAGAAAGATCCGATGCGATGGCAAGCTACCATGTGGCCAATGCATCACAAGCCGAGCACCAAAGAATTGCTCTTACGATAAACACCGTCAAAGAATGATCCCATCTAGAAAGTAAGTGATATGTCAATTCATCTGCGTAGATCTCGACGGCAGTTGGCTAACCTTGTTCTTCCCAGAGCTCTGGATAGCTTGGCTCAATCTCTCGAAGAATGCCGTTCGGTGCTTCGGCGGCTTTACCCAAATCATGACGTTTCTGCACTTCGCTCCCTGGACAAGCAGGAGCTGATCAACCTCTTGGCTCAATCGCAATGTTCTTTCAGCGACCCTCTTCCCTCACCACCTCTCGAATCGTCATTCCCTAAGAGCGGCACACCTATGATGGGTTCCGACTCCCTACTGGAACTACAGACATCCCTAGAAGCTGACCTCGACTCACTCATTGGTGAGCTCGAGTTTGAGGTCCCAGGAGAGCAACGAGCAGCCAGTGAGGAATCAAACTACCTCACACAACAAACCTGGTGGGACTTTGGGTCGAGACAATGGAGCTCAGTATCAACTGTACCTCCAATGATGGAGGGTTCATCGTACGGGCATGATATGATGACTCCAGCGCCACACTCAATGTATGACGATTCACGTGGCCTGTACGGTTCACTGGAGATGAGATGAGATGATATGAGGTGGATGAGATGACGAAAAATGAGCATTACGCGATGTACTTTTATTTTACATGCGATTCCCAAAGCCTGATGGGCCATAGAGGGGCATTATGCACCCTGGGGACGCAGGTCGTTCTCTTAGCCGGATCACAGCTTACGACAATCATATGAGGCCACGACCATTTACTTTCTGCAGCATGCATTTCCAAATACCTACTACTTATTCAAGTACATATCTATATAAATTTCTGCCTTCTATACTTGAATGCCTTTTTATTGGCTTTTCTGCTTCACTTTTGTGGTTGTGAAAAGGTGACAAATGCAAAAACCGGCCGTCCAAATCTGGAAGGCACGGCCATGATGCTACTTCCATGCATACATCACCAGCAGGCCGTTTCTCTCGGTGAGGTTTATCTTTTTCTTTCTTTCTTCTCCACCTCCAACCTCTCTGCTTGATCAAAGGGCATCATTCACAACATCCAGACGCATCGACACCTCCGCTCCAGTGAGAATGGAACACGCACTTACTTGTAATAATCTCAAGTGCCGGCGGGAACTCAGCGACCGTGCCCTGGTGACAACATGCAGGTACGAGTATCTGTCATCAATCAGAAAATCTCTAACATTATACCACTAGTCATATATTCTGTGTGGAATGCGCCCAACGACTCGGTATTACAGGCCAAGATGCCGAGCGCCGTAATACGTGCCCTGCCTGCGAATCACAAATTACAAAGCCCGATGATGCCGTCATCACGAACCTGAATCCAAGTGAAGATTACAAGACCAGCGTTCTAAGTGGTCTAAGTCCCAATGTCATCATGGAGTGTGCCGGTCGTGCCCTCAGCTTCTGGGCCTATCAAACCACTCAGAACATTTGTTACCAACAGCATCTATACAGAACACTCACCGAGAAATACTCGAGCCTCGGCATTCGTCTTGAAAAGACTGTGAGCGACGCAAATACAGAGATTGAAGGTCTTCATCACAAGATGTCGGGTTGGTGTTCTTTTCTGCACAATTCGTAGTACGTCTGTTGACAAGGCAACAGGTCTAGTGGCAGAGCAGGAGAGCTTGAGGCGGAAGCACGAGGAGGTATCCCAAGCATACAAAGAAAAGAGCCACAAAGTTCTACAATTACAAGAATTATATGACAAAGTCAAGAGGAGAGCCGAACTTGGTCAAATTCAAAGGGCAGCATCCGATGCTGTTGACCATACGTTGCAGGCAGCACAGCTCGACCCGGGCTATAGTGGCAATATGACGGCACAAGGCAATATTGAGAACAATCGTGCACCGGTCTTTGGGCAAAGCCACCGGGTTAGCGTCTCTGGGATGAACAACGGTGCCTCGCGAGACTATCACAATATGACAACTGAAGGAAACCAGTGGTCACGGCTTGGAGGGCCATCTCATCGTGAGTCTCTTGCTATTTAACTAATTGAGTACTGATGTAAGAAAGGCGACATCTCCGGAGTGCCTGTTGGTGGGCTTCGCCGACCGACCATGGGTGGATCGACAGTTCATCAAAGCACAAGCTTGCCGGCTCTGACAGGAACGCCTATGACAGGGTTCGGTAGATCAAGGCAATCACCCAACAATTTCGCCCCGGGTTTCATCAATCATCGCGGCGGCTTAGCGGGTGTCGGTTTGACGTCTGGTATCAAAGTTAGTCAGGCGAGCAACAACCCAACACTGGATATTCCTACAAGGCATTTATGAGGGGGCGTAGCACAGATGGTTGACCAAGCCATGTTTTCTTGAACAAAATTGTGGCATATCTTTGATAATCGACAACAATTTCCCGAAGCGCTATGAAAGATGTCAACAGCTTTATCATTACCAAGGTGAGCACACCGTTTAACAATGGGTTGAGCTTATATCACACTTTCTTTGTTCACTCCCAAGCAAACCTACAGCTATTCAAAGAAACATGTACCAAGAACACAGCACATGTTCCTCTTGGAGCCTTCACACCCCCTCTACAGTAGTGGGGGATTTAAATCGCGAATGTATGTAGAGTTGGAGGGTTTTAATATTTCGTTTTCATCACCATCGATGTCAGTAGGCACATACCCGTTTTACACTACAAAAATTCAACATGCAACGCACTTCTAACGACAGGTCTGGACCGCAAACCCAGCTGGTACTGGGTACAACGTCACCATCGTCGTCATTATCGCTGTTTAACAGTAGGTACTCAAAGTCGTTTGTTTGGCCCGCCGACAAGCCTACTCCAGTCTTGGCGCTCATCAAGGACAGACTGAGTATACGGAAACAGAGAGCACTGAGAAAGATGGGGTTGCACAAAGGTTCAGATCTACGGACGGTGTTCCAGGCCAGAGAAGCAACTAGCGAGGATCAAGGTAAGTCTGTTATCTCAGCTCCCTTCATTGCACTCCAGCAGCATCCATTGTCAAACACCAATGGTTCTGCATATGAGAACCAGCAGCCATCTTCTCGACAGCCAGTCCAGCACAGTAGACTCGGCCAGCGGCATGAGTCTTTGGGGTCTCACCCCGCTCACACTAACACCGGAACTCGCTATAACGGCAATGACAGTACATCTTGGGAGCTGTGTTATTGTGGCACACAGACGGAACCTCCAGAAAGCGACGAAATATTGAGAGGTCAACCAAAGATCGACAGCACAAGGGGCACACCAGACAGTTTCCGAGATGGCATGCGCCCAGTCCCTGGTGTTCGGGATGAGAGGGTCCAGCAGCTCTGCGAAAACCCATATCTGTGCAGAGAGGAGAGAGAGGAGCTGGAGAAAGCCATCATGAATCTGAAACTTCGTATCGAGCAGGCAAAAATCGCTGCAAACATGTACTTCCGCCAAGCTCATGGTTGGGAGGACCGGAGTCCTATTCCCAATGACCTTGATTCGTTACCCCAGATGCTTCAAGGGCTTTACACGGTCATGATTTGGATGCAGCAGCGCATTCAAGTATATGAGAGTATCTACCCTAAGCTCCGACCGGATTACGATGCTGGAAAGGGATTGATCGACTAGAAAGGACCATGAAAGGAGAGATGTGGAATGTTTCTTATGTCAAGAAGATGGCTGTGTGATTGTAAGTACTAAGGTAGTTTGTCTTCTTTCAGGAGTTTGTTTGGGTGAATAACAAGATTGATTTTTTGCAAGAAAATGTTTAGCTTAACCCAGTGATTGTAGTAAAATACCATGTGAGCTTCCCTTTTTGTGAGAGTGGACATTGATTATTCTTGTTCATGATCATGTTTGTATCATGTCTAGGTACTATCCAAGAATAGATCAGGCCTAGCACTCACGTGATGCTTCAAAGGGATCATGGACATGTACTAAGAAGGTATGTTTCTTAACTTTCAGTCCTTGTAGGGCCGCGTATGCACTTTGTTGACGCCACTTTGCAGGAGATGGAGTTGTTTGAGCAACAAAATTTAGTTAGACCAATTGGCCACTATTGTTTTTATTCTCATCCCCTGCATGCATCTTTCCGATTCCTGGTATTGTCTTATCAACTCCCTTATCATATGCATCAACTGTCCTACCGCGCCGCGCGCAATAATCATCTATTTGACATCCAATCCACTTCCTAGCTCGTGTTATCATTGAATCCTTGTTCGTATCCATTCTCGCTAACCTTCTTTTGGCCTCTTCAACCTTGTCATCAGTGACCTTGGAAACTACTTCTTTTACGACTTGTTTTCAGCTTCAAGCATTCAATTAATATTCACTCGCTTTCGCATCCGGATGATGCTCGACATTCGCTTCACCTGCTGAACATTACCGACAGTCCCTTCCTTCTCAAGGCTGGCCTCCAGTTAGTCGAATTCGATCCGCTTCTGCGAAACCGTCGTTATCATCGAGACTACAATATACAGTTCCAATCACCCGTTATCGCAACATTTTAACCTTAATCGCGATACGCTGCATCGAGATTTCCCACTTCAGCGAGAGATATCCTTGCATCGCACCTGATTCATTCCAACAATTCTGACTCCTGTTACGCTCGTCGCAATTCACCATTCCCTCCCGATTAATCGTCAGCCCTAATGGGTAAATCATGTCGGTATTCGTCTTCTGATCGCTATACTGTTGACTGATGGTGTATTCTGCATAGCGCAATACGGCGTTATCCTTGACGCCGGTTCTTCTGGAACCCGAGTCTACATCTACAAGTGGAAGAATCACGCCAAAGCCTCCAAAGATGCATCCGCCGCTGAGCTCAAGGCTCTCCCCAAGATCAAGCTCAAGGAAAACAAGAAGATCCATCCCGGAGTGTCGAGCTTTGCCGAAAACCCGTCGCAAATCGGACCCGACCATCTAAAACAACTGATCAAAATCGCCCTCGATGAAGTTCCTGATAGCAAAATATCCGAGACACCCGTATACCTTATGGCAACGGCTGGTATGCGCCTGCTACCAAAGCCCCAACAGACAGCGCTTCTTAAGTCGATGTGCTCTTACTTGCAGTCGAACACGAAATTCATCCTTCCTGATTGCGATGCTCATATTCAAGTTATTTCTGGAGAAACCGAGGGTCTGTACGGCTGGATTGCGGCAAATTACCTGCTCGGTGGGTTCGATCATCCTGAGGAGCACGACCATGGTAAAAACCACCACACATATGGCTTCTTGGACATGGGCGGCGCATCTGCGCAGATAGCCTTTGCCCCTAATGCAACCGAATCCGCAAAACATGCCGATGACCTGAAGTTGGTGCGCATGCGAACCCTCGATGGATCCCCCACCGAATACAAGGTCTTCACTGCAACCTGGCTCGGGTTTGGCGCCAACCAAGCTCGCAGTCGCTACGTTGAGCGTCTGCAGGAGCACTATAACACCGATGCTACCCATGAGCTTCCTGACCCTTGTATGCCGGCCGGCCTGCGAACTACCCCTGAAGGCGAACTTGTTGAAGGGGCCTCAGACAAGACGGTTCTGGTTGGCACAGGAAAATTTGACGAGTGCTTAACTGTGACATACCCTCTTTTGGGTAAAGATAAACCCTGCGAAGATCAACCATGTCTTGTCAACGGCCAGCATGTGCCTGGCATCGACTTCGATATCAACCACTTCGTCGGAGTGTCCGAATACTGGCATACAACACACGGTGTATTTGGGAAGAAGCAAAAGGCGTACGATTTGGCAACATATCAGAACAATGTCATGGAATACTGCAGTCGAGATTGGTCGGATATCAATGGCGATTTGGACAAACGCAAAAAGTCGCCTGAGAAGAAGGCAGAGGAGGCGCGATTAGCCTGTTTCAAGGCGTCATGGCTCATCAACATGCTCTACGACGGTATTGGCATTCCTCGAGTTGGGCTTGAAGGCGGGGCAGCCAACGACACAGTTAAGGACGATGGAGAGAAGTCGTTCAACGACCCCTTCAAGCCTGTGGATACAATTGATGGTGTCGAATTGAGCTGGACCCTGGGTAAAATGGTCCTCTACGCCGCTGGACAAGTTCCTCCCACGAGCTCCGAGCTACCTGTTGGTTTTGGAAGTAATGTGGAAAAGGGCATCGCGGAAGACTTCCAGCACGCTGGTTCTTCGCCAATTGCCCCTCATACTGGAGATGATGACGATGATGACTTCGAAGATATCCTCAAGAAGCCTGGAAAGTCCACCGGCGGGGTTGTTGCCTTTATCATCATACTGCTACTCGCTGCTTATCTCCTCCGTAAGCCTGAGCGACGACGGAAGATATTTAGCATGGTGAAGCGACACAAGCGCTCTGGAAAGCAAGGGCGCGGCTCCTCTCTGGTCAACAAGATCTTCGGCCGTCGCTCTGGGCCATCGTATGAGAGAGTGATGGAGGAGGGCGACTATTCCGATTTTGAGCTAGGTGATGTCGACTCAGATGACAACGACCCTTCGGACAGCAGCAGTAATGGGTCTAGAAAGGGGCGAACATCAGGTCTGGCAACGCCTAGTATCTTTGCAGGCCGAGCGGACGAACTCACTCGTCCACCTTCAGCAATGGATCGTGCTGGCCTTGTAGTGCGAACCGAGAGTCGAGAGCGCTTGTCGCCCTCCTTGTTGAGTGCCGGTCGAAAGAGTCGCAATGGTAGCCCAACGCGTGCCAAGAGCCCTTTCATGACGGCCTTGCAGGAAGATGAGTAGCTTTGCTGGAGATGGTTTAATGCAAAAGTTGTATACGGTGGGCTTTTTCTCATTATTATGGCGTTTGGGGACTTGGGGAAGCTGATGGAGCATCACTATTCTGGCGTTCAAAAGAACGCATATACCACGAATCATCTGATAGGCGTTGTGAAAGTTTCTGATATTGATATTACAAGACAGGCAAGTCGCTTTTTCGAATTTATATCACCATTTGTGCTCAGGGGTCCGCTAGAAATTGTTGATAATTGTTTGTGTAAATATGTACTGGTTGCCCTATAATCATTGTTGATTCTTCGCAGTTGCTCCAAACAAGACGCCCATATAAACTGTGGTTCCAAGATCTGATCTCCTATACCTGCCCTGGTGTACATTAAGCCATTTGCGCAGATCGCTCGAATACGCAATTTTGAATCATCGTAGTAGTCTCTTATCCGATAGCAGTCTGGGCTTAGACTATTCTGTTTGCTTCTCGAGAAAACTGGGATCTGTTCGAACTCTTGACTCGAACTTGCGCCACCAGTTCTCGAAGGCCTTGAGGGGTACGACTTCAACGCCGCCGGGTCCCGCGGTGCCGCTAAAGCTTGATAGAAAGTTGAAAGCGTTTTGAATGATACGTTGTGCCAAAATGGCAGTGCTCGGTTGGCCGCTTGATGAGTTGTTTGCTTTGCTGGCAGCAAGTTCCTGCATTCGCTGGCCGACGGATTCCTCTGACTCAACAGACACTCCAATCACCAGATCGCTTGCCTCGCCCCCACCGCTGACCTTGAACATGGCACTCTCTTTTCCCGGGCCAATGCCGCCGAGGAAGCGGAAATTAGGGGTGCCGCCTGTTTGAGCAGCAAGGGCGACATCGGCAGCTGTGGCGAGGTAGATTGCTGCAGCGGTGTTTGGTGGTAGTGTAATTCCAGGCAGCATGAAGACAACGATGTGAGAAAATGGTTTTGAGGTCGGAAGAGCATAGAGTAGTGAAGTTGGTGAGGGGGTTGATGAAGGTTCAGTGATTAATGACTGACCCGCAGGGACAATTCCGAATAGAGGACCTGACATGATGGATGTGGTTATTGTATATGTATTGGGAGTATTCAATTTTGAACGGGAAAGGTCTCTGCTTTGATACTATGAATTGTGGTTGTTGTAAGCTTTTGAACAATGGTTGATGTTGACTTTGTTAGCTTCGTCGTTTCTTTCATTGGTGGTGTGAAACGATTGGTGGGCGTTTCGAGGGTAATCTAGAAGGAAGTGGAAGGGGACCCCAACAACCCCAACCCACCATCACCCTGGTACATAAGTAGTTGTCAGTGACCTCATATCACAGATTTTTCCTGTAGTGTGTAGGGTAGGCTATGTGAGAGTGAAGGTTTACGCGTCCATCACCAGTAGAAACTTGGTGTCTCTATAAACACTACGATGTTGTGGAAGACTGAGTAGCGGCTGCAGCTGCGATTGTTTTCAAATACACATGTAATACTCGAAACAATGACTCGTCACTTTCTTTGTTGCAACAGATGCTGGGGACGCACTTACTTAGCTTGGGTTCACCGAAAACGTGGGGCGATGACAACGACCTAACTCGAGGTGAATGTTAACGGTGGAAATGTCACTCTTGACAAGGATTCATCAACAATACAAAGGCAAACAATTTCAACCCATACCAGCAGCTACCGGGCCCAAGAGGGGATACGGTGTGAAAAGAACTGGTACGTTTTCTGCTGGTCAACTTGGACTACAGAGGAGGATCAATACGACAAAAACCCGCAGATTGATCAACCCTACCTCACCATTGACCATTCATTCTATTATACACCCCAGAAACTGCACGCAGAAGGCTCTGTATCATCGACAAGAAACCCTACCAGAGACACTGAACCATAACCTGTCAATCAAAATGGCTAAAACAAGCATCAATCTTATCGACGAAGTCGATATGTAAGAATCCAAACCCATGTGCTTAGGACAAACGTAACTCATATGTCAAGGTTCCCCTATGCTGAGACAGACCCTGATGCTTTCACAAAGATGAAAGAAGGTCTGTACACTCTGGTGTGGGAGGACAGTCAAGGCACATACCCCATCGGCTACATCCTGGATCGCGTTGTCAAAGAGCTTCACCAAACGCCTGAGGATATCAGGGGTAAAATGACATGCGACGAAGCAGAAAAAACCATTATGTTATTCCAGGAGCCTACAGAAGAGGAGCGTACTCGCCGTGTCACTGCCCTCGCTGATTATTGGCGCCAAAATGGAACGTTCCCCCTTCTCCGTGGCTGGCGAAATGAGCTCTGGCCAGTCTATGGACGCACCGGGGAGCTCTTATTCAGCATGGAGCGAGCAGCGATGGGCTTGATCGGTACGATGCGCTACGGTGTTCACATGGTCGCCTATGTCAAAGATGAGACTGCACCTTACGGCATTCGTATTTGGGTACCCACGCGCGCTCAAAACAAGTCTACGTTCCCCGGCATGCTAGACAATACCGTAGCGGGCGGTTTAATGACCGGAGAAGACCCCTTCGAGTGCGTGATCCGAGAGGCCGATGAGGAGGCCAGTCTTCCTGACAGCATTGTCCGCCAGAATGCCAAGTTTGTCGGCAACGTCACATACATCTTTATCACAAACGAGGGACAGGTTGGCGAAGGTGACTTTATTTACCCTGAATGCCAATGGGTCTATCACCTTGAGCTCTCTAATGATGTGATTCCCCAACCAAGCGATGGCGAAGCTGAAAGATTCGACCTGTGCGACGTCGATCAGGTCAAGGCGGATCTTGCTGCAGGACGCTTTAAACCTAACTGCGCCCTCGTCACGCTTGATTTCTTCATTCGCCACGGTATTCTGACTGACGAAAACGAGCCCGAGATCGAACAGATCAAACGGAGGATCCGCCGCAATATTCCATTCCCAGGTCCGCATCAGAGCAATTGGCGCCCACTATAAGTCTGAAATCGGTAAAACTGAAGCACTTTGAAACTTGTTGGGGGCAAGGCGGCGGGTTTTGGTTCGGGTATCATTGATATGACCTAAAGCCTAAAGCTAGCGAGGAAGCAAAAGCCTGCGGTGGCGTTGAAGAGCTATAGTCTAGATAAATGTATCATTTGCGCTTCGGATTATTTCTTGACAAGAAGGTAGACGTCGTCGACGCGGAGCGGAGTCAACTTCTTGACAGGGCCCTGGAGCGACATGAGCAGACCACCGAACGAGACGTAAGCGTTGCTGTAGGTTAAAACCAATCAGTATCTTCAACCCGTAGAACAATGAGGGCATCTTGGGTTTGGGGTCGTGAACGTACATGGTGTTTCCATCGAATGTCTCTTCGAACTTGTAGATCTTGCCATGGCACACATAGTCGTAGAGGTCGGCAATCGTGGCTGGCGCATCACCGCCCTTACCAACGTCCCGCCAGCCCTTCTCTTCCTCCTTGCTTCCATCCAGAGCCAGTGTTGTTGTCAAAACAACGTGCAAAGAGTCACCGGGGACACATGGGAACAGCTCAATGTTGATGTCAAGCGACATGACGGTCTGCGAGTCGGCCGATGTGCAAGAGATACGTGCGACACGATCATACTTGGACTGATCGTACTCCATTACGGTAAAGGACTCCTCAAAGAGGGTGGCATCTCCGCTAGCCATTTTGAAAGAGTTATGAGATAATTGTAATATGTGAAGTCGATTATGGTGTTATATCGGGGGGAATAGAGCGAGCGTGTGTAGGTAGCTACTGTTAGATGCTGTTGATTGTCGCGAGCAAGAGAAAATGTTTGGATGCAGCCGGGAAAAAGTTGGTGGGGTCGAATGGAACTTGAGGACCTGTTGGTGGGTCCCACACACAAGACTCACAGGCATCTCTTCCCAACTAACTACCTAATGACTGCAAGCTTAAAGTTCTCATTTTCTCTTTTGTTATCGTACGACTCAAACCTTGATATATATGAGAGAAAGGAATCATGTCATTTCGAAAGCGTAATGTCGTCATTGGAACTCCGGGATCCTCTTCGTTTACTCCTCGGCAAGAGAAGTCTCTTGCGCCAGGAACGAGACCGTCACCATTAGATGGGCGATTAACGACATCTACGGGTACGCAATCCTTGGATCAACTCTTGTCAGGCCATGCTGGAATGCCCATGGGAACTTCCTTACTCATCGAAGAAACTGGAACAACGGATTTCGGAGGCGTGCTTCTACGGTACTATGCTGCTGAAGGACTTGTGCAAGGACATCAAGTCCATCTACTGGGCTTTGGTGATGCTTGGAGAAGAGAACTTCCTGGTCTTGGCAACCCGGAAGGCTCCAAGAAGAGCAAATCTAGTTCATCCTCAGACGATAAGATGAAGATTGCTTGGCGTTACGAGACACTCGGACGACAAAATGTTCTAGCTAGAGGTATTGTCCCCATGTCTCTATCCGAATCTTCTGAGAAACAGCAACTAATGGGCCGATTTAGATGCTCAAGGACCAGCAAGTCCCGGCCAGACACAAAGCACTTTTTGCCATACCTTTGACCTTACCAAGCGTCTTGAAAACAGCGCTATCAAAGGCCAGCTACATGCAATGCCCGTTGAAGGTCCCTTGGCTTCTCCTACTCATACACCATTCCAAAAATTTGTCACCGAAGTGACCTCCAAGATTAAGAACTCACCTCCTTCCACTGTTCATCGGATTGTTGTGCCCAGTCTTCTGTCGCCTACGCTTTATAATTCTGCCGCCAGCCAGCCTAAAGAGATCCTAAAGTTCCTTCATGGCTTGAGGGCACTCCTGCGACAGTTCCCAACTCAAGTTACAGCTGTTGTAACGATTCCTATTACACTGTTCCCACGTTCGACAGGATTGACTCGCTGGATGGAGCTGCTATCTGACGGAGTCCTTGAATTGATACCGTTACAGCAAGCTCCAGTTGTTCGAGAGCCTGGCAACGAGGACAAAGGGCAGGGACTCCTCCGTGCCCACAGCCTACCGGTATTTCATGAGAAGGGCGGTGGACTGGAAGGCACCTGGAATCGAGAGAACTTGTCTTTCAAGTTGAGCAGTTCTAGCGGGCTGGTTATCACACCCTTCAGTCTTCCACCAATTGGCGACGAGGAAGAGCCGACCAAGGCAGCCAAACCAAACGAGCCTAAGAAGGAGAGTCTTGATTTCTAAGACAATAATGAAACAATTATCTTTTTGTCGCTTGCATCGAGTCTGTCTTTTTTCGGAGAGTGGGTTTGTGTTACTTCATTCCTGAGGTTAACTTCAACTCCACGAAAGCTTGAGGACCCTCTCCTCCCTTATCTTATCATCACAAGGTGACCCCACCTGACTAAAAATTTCAACACTCATAAGAGCTCCCAGCTTCCAACCTTCCTTCTCTTTTTTCTTTTGATCAACATCAAACATTGAAAAGGTAAGCAAAGAATGCTCTTCTATCACATCTTCCCCAAACCGGATACTATGATTATAAACATATTAATCTGTCAATCCCCTGATTTTCTGTGACGACACATAATAAAATTACGAAGACGACTTATGATGTTCCTCTCACTACTTCATTTCAATTTGCAAACTCAAGTTGGAGCTTCCGCTAACTCGCGTTGCTTGATAGATACAATGGCTTCTTCAGAGTCTCCTTCCGTTCGGATTTCTAAGATCGCAGGGCGATACCTTGTTTTCGACTCGGAAGCTGCTGGTTTCTTGCGGCGGAGCGAGAACATCAATGGCACTCTCACTGGAACGGCGCCTCAGCAGCCAACTCAAAATATCTTCCTTGGGCTACCCATCGAACTCCGCCCGGAGGAGGCTGAAGCGCTGTTGCGAAAGAAGGTGGCTTATTTAGTAGACGACGTAGCTGCACACCAGGCTGTGCTGCAGAATCCCAACACCGAGGCAAGGAGGCTGTATCTCGATTCGCTTAAAACACGAAAGCAGACAGCCCAGCATGTTTTTGCTGAGAAGGATGCCAAAAGAGCTGCCGAAGTGGCAGAAAAGCACGGCAAGACTAGCCGCCAAGCACCTCCCAGCAATACTGACGAGGATGCAATCTTTGCAAGTGACAAGCCTGAACCAACTTCACGTCAACAGGAATCTGCTATCAGATCTCTGAGTGTTACCCCTGCGTCTAGTGGGCCTTTAATCTCACCCGAGGCCGAATGGGTACACCAGGCTGCTAACCCTACACAAGGCCCTTTGTGTGGCTTTCTCCTAACGTCTGGCTATTATATGACTCCTGGTCTGCGTTTCGGTGCCAAGTACAGCGTCTACCCTGGTGACCCTCTCCGATTTCACGCTCATTTTATGGCAAATCAATATGATTGGGATGAAGAGATCCCTATCTTGGACATCGTAGCAGGGGGGCGTCTTGCTACCGCCGTGAAGAAAGCGTACCTTATCGGAGGGCAGCAGCCACAGACAGACGAGTCGGTTGACGATGGAAGGATGAGAACCTTCAGTATTGAATGGGCTGCTATGTAAATGCTTCAATAAATATCAAGACTACGTACGTATCCTAGGCAAATGACTGATTCCATCCGTGCAACTTGAGCCTTGCATGATTGTGATACAAATGTGCTTCCAACTCCAAAAGAAAAAACGATATGCGTTAGGTTCAACTGATGCTCCCTGACTTCTCCACAAGGCATCTGTTCTCTGTTAAGCCTGAGTCCGATGTCATTTGCGAGTTCCAGGCTAAGGGACAAACACACGACTGAAGCTGACGACCTCTCGGCGACAGCAGACGCACTTGTCAAAGTTATTCATAGCAAGAGACACGCGGCAATCGTCGCACAGACTCAAACAGCGACAAGGCCAAACAATAATGGTTCTGGGTGAGCTTTGGCATACAACGCATTGTGGTCCTTCGCTACCGAGCCCCGATCCCCCATCCTCCCATGGCGTTTCCGCAAGCCTTGTTGTAGAGGCCTGTCGTCGGGAGAGTAGCAGTTGTTCCAAAAGACGCTCCTCTTCATCCAGATCCAATTTGTTATTGCGGCCCGGCTGGATAGTGTCGATTTTTGGCTGTAACAGACTAGACCCTGGTGCTGCGAGAACCCGAGTGCGCTGCAGTTGCTCCATTCGCCTGTATTTGGCGCGTGTCATGATGCCATCGCTTTGTAGATGAGCAGACAATGTCAAAGCCTCCTCACGCTCTTCAGGATTTGTGGGGTGAAGAAGACGTGCTAGGTCGGCTATCTGCATGGGAGTGTCATGGAAAGGTGTACTCTCGCGGGTCATTTGAGGGGACCGCTGGGTAGGTGTTCGTTGACCATCGTCGTTCTCCTCGTCTGATTCCCAAGCTTGGTAGTCATCAAATGCTCCACCAGCAGTCGACAGAGAGATCACACTTGTGGTATCAAAGTCATCGTCTGAGTTTGGTTCGAAATCGCCGCTGGTATCACCAGATCCCCACCACCCATTCTTGACCCAATACTTGTACAGCGCTTCATCAAAAGAGTCCTCGTCTTCGACGCTGCGTGTACGTCTGAATTCCGCTTCTATATCGGACGAAGTCTCCTTCGGTATAGCTCCATCACCGTAAAAAGATGGTCCACTCGGTGGCGCTTGTATCGGAACGGAGCTTTTGCTTTTTCGTTTGTCTTTGCTTTCCATACGTTTTGGGTGCTGTGCGAGCGAAAGGAGCCAAGTGGGCTGGTATCGAATTCTAATGACCGCGAGACACCACAGTAGACACTTGGCGCTGATCCTTGCAACAAGTTTGTTGATGCTCAGTAGAAAGTCAAGGGCCATGAGCCAACGGGAACTCCTTTCAGATGCCCCGATGCCCGCACGAATATTGCGCTCGCCGCGTCCTTTTGGAATCTTCTGAGCAGCACGTTCGCGAGCATATCCATTGGAAGCAATCGTTGGCCCTCCTTTTATAGGAATGAGACCAATAGCGCCGGCCTGATCATATCGCGAGTCAGGCAAGCCACCAACAATCAGTTTTCTTTGCAGTTCTTCAGCCTCCTTGAAGCGCTGCTCTTCCAACCATGTACGTCGTTTCAGACTGACGCCTTTATCCTCGTTGAGGTAAACAGCTTCGCTAGCCATAGATATAGCGCTGAATCCGGTACGAAGTAAAGCTGTATAGAAATCCATTTCCCGAGTTATCCGAACGGAAGAGAGGGAAACGTTCGCTTGCATGTTTTCGTGGGCATGAACAAGACGCTGACGAAAAGACATCGAAGCCATGTCCGATGCCAAGGGCGGAGATAGGGCGGAGAGCAACAGAGCCAGTCCGTAGATGAGCAGGCACATGCCGATGCCGAGTAGAACCAGAACATGGGGTACGAATCCAATGATACAAACGGTCGGAAATCGGAGCAGACTCTGAGAAGATGGGTAATCAAGGTCAAAGGAGATACCTGCCCATACAATACTGCCCATGAAGCAGATGCCCCAGAATCCCGTGCTGATCAAGCGATACTTGGCTTGTAAGCCGAAGACTCCGAGAACATGGCTCGTAATATGTGTCATCGAAGACAGGAAAGCGACAAGCAGCACCTCCGGTGATGTGTTGACCCTCTTCAGGACCATCGACCGGGTCAAAGCTATGGCATTTCCAAGTCCAGATGCTGGGACATCAATGGAAGTGGTCTTGGTGAACAAGTTCCAGCCAAGCTGGTTGCTAATAGCAGCATCTGCCTCAGCGAAAGCCAACGATTGTTCAAATAATGTCATGCCAGTTTCAGGGGCTACTGGGCGGCCCTGTACAGCACAAGAGACGGTCTCAAGAAATTGGCTGAGGCAGAAAGTTCCGAACAAAGGCCAAAGGAGAGACAACGACCCAGTCAAGTTACGGGCAGAGCCAGATTCATCCGATGGTATCATCTGGACAGCGATGCAAGACTCCTCATCAGAAGCTGAGAACAGTAGGGCCGATGACAATGAATTGAAAAAGGCATTCTTGTGCGAGAACATGAGGTCGGAGCTCTTGCTTGCGTTGCCCCATCGCAATTCGGAGAAGTCGGCAGAAGTCTGACATTGGATAGACTGAAGGATTTGGCGGGCCTGTACCACCAGTAAGATGATAGGAACAATGCGTAACAAGAATCTTGTAGGCCATCGAAGTCGTAGTCTTCGGCGAGTAGCAGCGAATATGTGCGTTCGGTTGAGAATGACGGCCATAGCAATGCAACACAATGCCCACTTGCTTGTAGCATAGCCAAAGATGCTACCCAAGCTACGGGCACTGTCGACCGACACACGTCCCATCGGCATAGTGGCGGCTGTATCAGTACCGGGTGTCTCGAATGTACCCAGCCCAGGTTCCATGATGTTTTGAATCGTTGGACCAGCCTCGGCAAGTATAGCACTCGCACCAGCTGCCGCCGGTAGATAATCCGAATTATTGGAAGTCGTATCGAGGAAATCGGAGATGGATGCAAAAGATCCAAGTTTCTTGACAAGTCGTGGACCAGCCCGCACAAGGTCCTCTAATTTAGGTGCATAGCGTGTCACATTAAAACTCCAGGCCGTAGGGTTGTACCACGAAACGTGCGCGCTGGCGGTATTCAGGCCGGTATCTGTTGTGAAGCTGGTGAGGGGTGTTGGTGCCGATGGCATGAAGTCTCCGGACATGGCCTTCAGGAGGTTATCGGACGCGAAACTGTCGGGAGAGAAGGAATCGTCAAGGCAAAATAAAGGACGCAAATCGCATATGTAGTTTGTCGAGCGTTATTACGATGGAAAGTTCGGCTTCGTCGAGGACATTGTGAAGCGTCCTATCACCAATAGTGGTTTGTAGTTTGTGGTGTTGATGAAGCAAGGCACCTTGTTTGTATTGACCTCGAGGTTCGGTAACAGTGGAGGTGGAGCAGCCAACTTGGATGTACTTGTCAGACTAAAGGGTGTCAAAAATGTACAGCCTGATACTGGTGCTTACCAGCATTGGAAGGCTTAATTATTTTGTCCCTAATGCTTCTACTAGCCAACTTTTCCGACGCTCCAAGGTCAGTTCAAGCACAATTGCGGAATTCACGGGCATTAGCGCGTCTTGGAAGACCCGCCCGCCGTACCGTTCAAGACAGCCCCATCATATTGTCACATCCGTGGTAGCTCGGTCATACATATACTCCAACAGAACACGACCAACTTACAGCAAACCCTCATCCAAAACTGCTAAACCTCAGGGTACAAACAATGAAAGGTTTAGCATTTGCATCATGTAAAGACTGCGAGTGTTTAACTACGTAGGTAAAATTACAAGAGTAAAAGAAATGCAGGAGTGTTTAATTTGGTATAAGCACCTGCAAATCACACATTGGAAACTGTCTCTCATCAAACTACAATCATTCACTCTTTCAGTTTCCATGGACTAAGTAGCGATCCAAGATATCATCATAATTTTATATTCAGGGTTTGGCTTGAAGGACGATTCTAAGTTCTGCAACTGTCCCTATCAAGTCCCTTCACCCTCACGCCCTAGGGTATGTCTGCAGATAAGCTACATTTTTCCAACGTGAAGCAGCTGAAAGAGCGAATGTATGGGTGCCTATGAAGCGGCGCGGTTCCCAGTAATCGCAGGATAGATATTGCTCGAGTACAAGATGTAAACCGTTGACCAGGAGTGATTAAAATATGCCAACGTTGATATTATGTGAAAGCCGGGATTCTTTCAACGTTGTAGCTCAAGTTGTAAGCGCCTTGATAGAGCGCCGGGTAATTTTTAGATGTGTTTGTTATATTATAGACTGGCCCGTTCCTTCGCTCAGACCGCGAGAATGGATTCGTTGAGAGATGCAACTATAGCAAGGTTGGTACCCTTGCTTGCATGTACTGCTCGAGCAACAAGGCCTCGATGGAGGTTAGCGTCAGATGAAGGTAGGCTTCCCTTCAGCCAAAGGTTTGTGATTTCATCTCGCGCAGGAAGGTAAGCCACGCAGCAAGCAGCGAGAATCTGTGGGTGCTCCGAAGGAACTGGATCAAGTACCATGATGGGCTTACCATTGTCTTGTCCAGGCACGAGTGCTGCAACACCTCCACAGACTGTGTCGACACAGTCAATGCCTGCATCAGCAAGAGCAGCTGCCGCAACGGTAATACAACCACCCAGCACATTCATCATGTCCCATTCCTCACTTCCTTGTTCGACAGCTACCTGTCTGGCTTGGTCCCCTTCAATGATGGTGACGATTACATCCACACCACTCTTGGGCCATCGGTCTGCAATAATGGCACCGCGCAGAGCCGCCTCGAGATGTGAGCTCAAGTCACGCTCGCTGGAATCGCGGAGATAACCTCGCCTTTGACGTGTCGCGAAAGGTGCATACTTGACATGTGTAGAAAGGACCATGTGAGGTGAGAAGGGTGCTGATCGAGGCAGAGACCTGGGTCCATGAACGGTACATGTAAGTTTCATACCCTTGCTGCCGGAAGCATCTTGCGATTCAATTTCAAGATATGCTGAGCCAGAGGCAGATGGGGTAACTCCTGTCTTGAGATCTGATCAAATATTAGCCTTTTTATTCATGGTTGGCTTGGCCAGTGAATTTGACGGCGAATTGAGTCAACTTACATTGCGCTCTGATACCATTTGCTGCACGAGTACGCCCTGGGACGGTAGATTCATCGGCCTCGAAAACAGGAGGTACAGTATTGCCTCCTGGGCCATTAATACGTCGTCGGTCAGCCATTTTGAGAAGCAGCCCTTTCTATACCATCTTTCATTGACCTGGAGGGCATGGATTTTAACTGAAGTGGATAGGAATTTGCTAATGCATCAAACGGGGCGCTACTGTGATTAGTCATCCTTGACTCCATCGGCTCTACTTCAAATTTTCGTGAACCTGCATTCAAGCTCAGAAACTCTTTCCTCTTCATCACCCTCAAGGATTTGGCTTCATTCCTACGAACAGCTTCCAGCAAGCAAAATCGACTGCAATTTCATCGATTTCAAGTTCGCCCGTTGCTTCGTCTGGAATTGTCGACCGGTCCTTGGGTGATGCTGTTTCTATCAGGTACGTTTTTTCGCAGCAGCATTCTTTCCCTGCAATGATGATCCTTCACACCACTGTTCCCGCGACATCCTGAGCGATTGAACACATGCACTACCATCTGAGCCTCACCCATTCGTCCATCTTCTCAAACTCGCTCGCTATAGCGCATGTACTAGTGCTAACTTGTAAAAAGAAACGGAAATATTTGCTACTCAAAAAAATATCGAAATTGCGCATATCCACATTAGGACCAGGTTAGTAAAATTTTTCTTCCACAATTCCCTTCCGATGTCGATGATGAGAAAACTTTTCAATCAGTTCTGCTACTGAACCAATGTGATGACTCCTTTATACCATACCAAGATCTCTGATATACATCTTTACCCTCCATTTTTATTACATTTCATGCTTGACCTGAACAAAGCTGACCATGAAACCAGAACAGACTGAACTTTGATTCCACTACAGCTCATTCCGAACGCAACCCACGTATCTTTGGTAAGTACATTGTGAAGCTGCAAGTTCAAAGGAGTTGCTTTGCATGATGAAACAAGTTATATCCATTCAACGACATCATCTTGGCCAAGTCACCCTCCCGCACCTTAGACTCCTTGTGGGTTGATGATGGGTTGTGGAGTTTCTCTTCGGAGTGTTATGAAGACTCCAGTGTCAGGGCTGCTGGTAGCTCGTTTTGGGTTATCAGTATCCAGGGCCGGTCGAGCTGACTGAGTAAAAACGGCTTGTCTGAACTATCGCATACTCCTTTGCATCGTGTATAATCTTCGTCCGTTTATAGCCTCGACTTTGAACAGTGGCTAACGGATAGATACAGATTTACGAGTGTAGATCTCGATCATTTGAAGATTGAAGTGAAGGTAAGATGTGGCATGAAATATTTAGTTATCCCATAGTGAAAAATACCATTTTTTGTTTTTTGCATGCACCTAAGTTTGAACACCTACGTCTTTGTGAGATGCGACATGCTTACTACATTACGTCCAAACACTTGACCCTATTAGAGATTAACGCATCGCCAACCAATGTTGTAAGTAGGAAGAATCCTGGACTCGCTGTGGCGCCACCAGTGATACAATGGAACTGGGTCCTATTGTTTTCCATCAAGAATTCAAGTGAGATAATCCAAACTTAGCACCACTTAGCCGTTCGGAGTAGGCGACAGATTCATAAGCTGAACTGGAAAAATTCGAGATTAATCCATGCTCGCTTGTTGCCGATACTCCTGGCAAGAGACAAGTTTTCTGATGTCAGGAGCTATTTGTTGTTCGTATTTAATCTGACGGCGGATGGTAGGTAGTGGTTCCTATTCTTAGACCCTTCAAAGTGTGGATCGTGTTGCTTCTCGAAAAGGCCAAGTCTGGAACGAGCTGACCGCAAGAGACCAATCAAAAGCGACCAGCCACCCCTTGCCTCGATGAGGGTAACTGAACACATGCATTTCAGCGCTCTGGCACATTAGATTTCGTATCCTCCAAGTCAACTTGGTCGGCGTTGGAGCCACCTTGCCCTTGAGCACCATAGAACTATCGCGGCGACCTCCACGAAGAAAATCAGAACCGAAAACGATTCAGACACTCCTTTACAAACCGACAGCATTTAATCACGTTCTTGACCGACAGGGGACACCTACCATCTAGCCCACCCTCGACACTGTATACCATCTCCTTTCGACATCGAATTGCGTCCCGCTCACTGGTTTTTGCGTCCGACTTCATCGTACAACGATTAACTTGCCTGGTATCTGGAATACAGGCTCGACTTCGAGCACAATATATAAACGAGCCGTGGAGCGACTCCACGCCGAAGCCGTCAATGCCCTCCTATGACTTGCCAGGTTCCAATTCGAAGATGATGCCCCGGCACCACGCTGCCGCCTTTTCGAATGGCTACCCACGCGGCAATACCTTCGATATCTCACCACACAAGTACGGCTTCCTCTAAACCAGAAATGTTTTTGAAAACCAATATGACTTGTGGCGCAAACATTCATGATCAACAATACTGACACAACCTCTTCGCTAGATTCCAGCCTCGCGCTTACACACCCGCTCAAAGACGTCGCAACAAGCTCCTAACTCGCCTGGGTATTTGCGCAGTGATCCTGTTTATTTTCAGCCTTTGGCTTTGGCCTTCCAGCTCGGTGGCTTCCCTGGTTTCATTTGGCCTCCTTTCTTCCAGTGGCACTCCCGAGCTCGAGACGGTTCGATATTACGACTTGACTAATGTTCAGGGTACCGCTCGTGGTTGGGAGCGCGAAGAGCGTATTCTCCTATGCGTGCCGCTCCGTGATGCTGAAGCGCACTTGGAGATGTTTTTTTCCCACATGCGCAACCTGACATACCCACACCACCTGATTGATCTCGCATTCCTCGTCTCCGACTCAAAGGACAACACTCTCAAGGTCCTCTCCGATAGTTTGGAGGCTATTCAAGCCGACGGGGACCCTAAGCAGCCTTATGGCGAGATCTCTATCATCGAGAAGGACTTTGGTCAGAAGGTCAACCAAGATGTCGAAAGCCGTCACGGATTCGCCGCCCAGGCTAGTCGCCGAAAGCTGATGGCACAGGCTCGAAACTGGCTTCTGAGTGCGGCCCTGCGACCCTATCATTCTTGGGTTTATTGGCGCGACGTCGACGTCGAGACTGCGCCTTTCACCATCTTAGAAGATCTCATGCGCCATAACAAGGACGTTATCGTTCCAAGTAAGTTTGGAATCAATGTGCTACAAGTTGTCTTCTAAATACTAACCGTGCACCAGATGTCTGGCGACCCTTGCCTGACTGGCTTGGTGGTGAACAACCCTATGACCTGAACTCCTGGCAAGAGTCCGAAACGGCTCTAGCTCTCGCCGACACTCTTGATGAAGATGCTGTCATCGTCGAGGGATATGCCGAATATGCCACATGGAGACCTCACTTGGCCTATCTTCGTGATCCTTTTGGCGACCCTGATATGGAAATGGAAATTGATGGTGTTGGTGGTGTTAGCATTTTGGCCAAGGCCAAGGTTTTCCGATCCGGAGTTCACTTCCCAGCTTTCAGCTTCGAAAAGCATGCCGAGACAGAAGGTTTCGGCAAGGTAAGCATCTTGTCCATGTGGTATGCTTATAGTTCACAGCTAATATGATTCAAATAGATGTCCAAGAGAATGGGGTACTCAGTTATTGGTCTACCTCATTATGTCATCTGGCATTTGTATGAGCCTAGTGTGGATGATATCCGTCATATGGAGGTTCGTGTCTTACAAATTCAAGATTAATTTCTACATACTGACTTCGGGTACAGGAAATGGAGAAAGAGCGACTTGCCCGCGAGAAACAAGAAGAGGAAAAGAAGAAGAACCAGCAAAAGATCAAAGAAGAGTACAGTGATACCAGAAACGAGTGGGAGAAGGACAAGCAAGAGATGCAAAACTTGGTAGCTCAACCAAAGCCTGTCGTCAATAACGCACCTGTGGCCCAGCCTCCCAAAGAGCAGGCTGCGCAACAGGTCAACAATGTTCCTGGTAATGCAGCACAGGGCGAAAATAAGCCACAAGTGGCCAAGCAGGAGGTTAAGCAGGCCGAAGAAGTCGCAAAGGATGTGCCCAAGGCTGCCTAAAATGCTGATAATGCGGCTGCTTGAATTTTACTTGCTGTATAATAGAATGAATGCCACTGGAGTCTTTGGCCGCTGGAGCGGATGACTGTCAATAGCTACAGTTGAAGATGTAGCCAACAATAGCCCCCTTTTATTGGCATGTAGCTGGCGTTTGGTAGGTTGGGAAAGGGGCTGTTTTTTTTATCAACTCTAGAATGAGGAAATCTTTCTTCTATCACAGGCTTTGGTATTGGTGATCGCAGGGTCAGATCAACACATAGTAACAATGGGAACATGTATCTATCCCTGTGAGCATGTACATCTTCATTAGAATTTAAATAATCTCTATCAAGGCCAACAAAGTATATAATAAGTCTGGACAGGCGATGAAGTTAATATGTCAGTTCTAAAGGCCCTTGGACTTAAAAGATTAGCGATCTTGTGAGGCGCTCGCCTAGCTAACCGGGTGCACTGGTAAAAAGAACTCTGGTGCTGCGCTATAGCCTTAGCGAATAAAACCGTGAGTCCATTCCATTGAATTATGCTTTGTTGAGATCAAATCATCAAATATGGTTATCTTTTAAGGTGTGTTGTTCGTTCAGGGGGGCCGTTGAATGGATCATGACAGCCCCGCTGACCAATCAGTGCAGGTGCTGGACGACACCTGGAGGACAGCACGTAGCTTCGGGGGCGGGATAGATCTTTGGTCGGGAAGTGGTACCTTACCTAGCCGTACGCTACGTAGCGACTTTATCCATCATCCAACCTCACAACTTCTCGCAGACAAATTCCTAGCGATTGTTGGATTATTTCCCGGCCGAAACCTGGCCTTATCTTCCAACAAACTCATTTTTTTCTTTTTCCCCAGCAGGTCGCCAGCCATTGCTTTTGCACAAATATTTGGACCTCCCTATCCGCCCTCGAGTCTGAACGAGCCGAACGGTCGCAAAGCAACAACGATCTCGAACTTACGATACAATGAGTCGCGATGAACAACCACCATTGAATATGGAGAGTCCTAGACCGTCCGGGGTCTCGAGTTTCGAGAATCGTGCGCTCTCTGCGCGCATGCAATACCGAAGTCGACCTGTCACTGTCGCAGTTGACCCCTTGTCTTTGATTATATCGGAGTGCATCTCCATAACGTCTGCTATTCAGAAGCATGCGCGCTCACCCCATTCGTCCGTCTCAGCCATTCTCGGTGGAAGTCCCAACCCTCTTCAGTTAGGACCCCCAAGCCCTTCACCTCACGAGCGAAGTAAAAGCCCAGTGGGCAGCATCAGTGGTGACGGTTCTCATGATGGCCTTACCAATCGTTGGGGTTTACGTGGGCAAAGGGGGAAAAGTATGCAAGACAACCCCATGATTGCTGGCTTCGGCAAATTGAGGCATGAACTTGCCGGTGTGAAAGGTACGGTAGACCAGTTCGTTCGGAGTCTTCTCCATACATCTATCATGGTAGCTGACTTTTTCGCTTCTAGATATCCGATCTTTCGATGCCCCCACGATCCTAGCCCCCTTCCTTCATGTCATCCAGACAAAGGGTACCGCTGCCCCGATTACAATTCTTGCTCTGGGCGCCTTGAGGAAGTTTTTGGCTTACGGTTTCATCTCTCCCGAGTCGCCGCGATTCGCATTAGCCATGCAGTCTCTCTCGGTTGCTGTCACACATTGTCAATTCGACATCAGTGACTCGGGCCAGGTCGAGGTTGTTCTTCTGATGATTCTCAACCTGATGGAAGACATGATGTCCGGGCCCGGAGGAGATATTCTGAGCGACGAGAGCGTTTGCGACATGATGGGCCGCGGCCTCGCTATCTGCTCGCAGCCACGATTCTCTCCTGTTTTGCGTCGCACTGCTGAAGCTTCGCTGGTCAAGATGTGTCAGATTATATTCGAAGATGTCAAGCATCTAGAGACTGAGGCTGGCGAAGACGGTGAGACTCTGGAACAACAGGCCGACGATGACCTGGACACTGTTAGGATGGAAAACCCTGCTCCCGAAACAGGTGGGCTATCTACGGAACCGATGAGTCTAGAGGTCCCTGGTACATCGACACCAGACCCCGAGCGAATGAGTAGAGATACCGTAGCCACCACGGAAACAGCGCCGGCCACTGCAAGCGACCCCATGGAGGAAACAGAGTCCCTCGACCTTAGACCTTACTCTCTGCCTTCTGTTCGTGAGCTATTACGGGTGTTGGTAAACTTTTTGGATCCTCAAGATCGAACGCACACGGACACAATGAGAGTCATGGCATTGCGAATCATACATGTCGCCCTCGAGGTTGCGGGCCCCTTTATTTCACGACATCCAGCCCTGGCAGGCATAGCAGAGGACCGCCTATGTTGCTATCTGTTCCAGCTGGTGAGGTCGGACAACATGGCCCTCCTCGAAGAGTCTCTTGTTGTTGCTGGGACACTCTTGGCAACTTGCCGTGGAGTGCTCAAGCTCCAGCAGGAATTGTTCCTTTCATATCTGGTTGCTTGCCTCCACCCTAAAGTTGAGATACCTCGCGAGCCTGGAATTGATCCTTCTCTTTATGCCGGTATTCCGCAAACTCCTAAGTTGGTGAAGCCTTCGCAATCTTCGCAGCCCAGCAGCGGACGAGCGACCCCAGTTCCGGTCAAGGACCGTCAAAAGCTTGGCTTGGAAGGGGGTGCTCGCAAACCAGATGCTCGCCAGGCCATGGTGGAAAGTATCGGGGTCTTGTCGCGAATGCCAACGTTTATGGCTGAGCTCTTTATCAACTATGATTGTGATGTCGATCGGGCTGATCTTTGTGAAGACATGATTGGTCTGCTTTCCAGAAACGCTCTTCCTGACTCTGCAACGTGGAGTACTACAAGTGTACCGCCACTCTGCCTTGATGCGCTACTTCGGTATATTCAGTTTATCGATGAGCGTCTTGAAGAAGACCCCGTGCTTGAAGGCTTTCCAGACCCGGAGACCCTGAGGGATCAACGACGCAAGAAGAAGATCATCATCAAGGGCGCAAGCAAGTTCAACGAAAAGCCCAAGGCAGGCCTGGCATACCTAGAAGCACAGGGCATCATCAAGGGTGCCTCGGATCCTGTGGCGGTCGCCAACTTCCTCAAGGGCACCTCTCGCGTTAATAAGAAAGTTCTTGGTGACTTTATCTCTAAGCGAGGTAATGAACTAATTCTTGAGGCTTTCTTGAATCTTTTTGACTTCGCTGGAAAGCGAGTGGACGAGGCGTTGCGCCAATTTCTAGAATCCTTCCGATTGCCCGGAGAGGCGCCTTTGATTGCCACGATCGTGGAAGCTTTCTCTGAAAAGTTTTGTTCCGATGATTCAACTGGCGAAGTTGCTGACAAGGATGCGGTGTACATCTTGACCTACGCCATTATCCTGTTGAACACTGACCAGCACAACCCCAACTTGGAGGCGAAAAAACGCATGACACTGGAGGACTTCGCCAGGAACCTAAGGGGAACCAACAATGGCCAGAACTTTGCACCCGAGTATCTGCAGACAATCTACCAGTCAATCAAATCGAACGAAATCATCCTTCCTGACGAGCACGACAACAAGCATGCTTTCGACTATGCTTGGAGAGAACTTCTTCTCAAGACAGAGTCAGCTGGTCCCCTTGTCATCTCCAATACAAACATTTATGATGCCGACATGTTTGCAACAACGTGGAAGCCCATCGTTTCCACGTTGTCTTATGTCTTCATGTCCGCCACCGACGACGCCGTCTTCGCCCGAATCGTCACTGGCTTCCACGAGTGTGCTCGCATTGCTACGAAATACAAGAACACAGAGGCACTCGACCAGATCGTTTACTGCCTCAGTCATATGTCAACTTTGGCAACTGATTCACAATTCAACACTTCTTTGAACACTGAAGTCCAAGCTGGCGATGGCAGTGTCATGGTTAGTGAGCTTGCTGTTAAGCTCGGACGAGACCTCCGGGCCCAGCTAGCGACGCTTGTGCTCTTCCGTGTTGTCACTGGCAGTGAAGAACTAATTCACAGGAGTTGGAAATACGTATGTATTCTTATCCCGTCACCTAACGTTCTGCTAACAACAGTAGATGATTCGCATATGGCTCAACCTTTTTAATAACTCACTTATGTCACCTTTCTCTCCAGACAATCTGCCAAGTTTGCCATTGCCGTCCATTCCCCTTCAGACGCCATCACAAGTCATTGACCGAGGAGCACGGAACGCAGATACCGGCTTCTTTTCAGCATTTACATCATACATCTCTAGCTACGCTGCGGATGACCCCCCTGAACCATCCGATGAGGAACTAGAGAGCACACTCTGCACTATTGATTGTATCAAGCAGTGTAATATGACTGCTGTGTTCGAAAACATCGCGTGAGTAGCCCCGGAGGCCTTCCTATACCGAAAACTAACGTTTTGCAAGGAATTTGAACCCGTCTGTAGCCAAGCTCATTGTTGAAACACTTGTTGATCAACTGCCTGAGGATTCAACCACGACTGTCATTAGTGTCAAGCACGAGAGTATGCCAGCGCCACCCACAAATGGCCATACGCGATCACCAGGACACATAGAGTATGATCCGAGCGTGGCATACATTCTTGAGTTTTGTACGCTGTTGGCATCAAGGGATGCCGAGTCAATCGAAAGCATGGGCAAAATTGTCTTTGACACACTCCAGAGCGTCCTCCGGGACCCCGCGCGATACCATGCTGTCACGGTTTCTCGAGCGTCGTTCTATGCTCTGAAGCTGCTCAACATCGGCTATGTAAGTCTGACGACAACGCACTTGCAATATAATGCTAACATCGTCCAGGATCACGACTTCGTGAACGTTCCCTTTTTGCTCCACACGATTTCGACTCTTCCACAAGAGGCATTGGGCAAGAACTCGGATTTGGTCCTGCAGGGCCTCTCGCTTTGCATTGAAGAATCTGGCCCCTTACGACGCGAGATGATGACGTCTCCTGACTTTTGGGTCATCCTGCGAACCTTGGCTCAACGCCCTGAGGCGGCAGCATTGGTGTTTGAAATCTTGGAGAAGGGAACCACCGGAACGCCTCCAGCCATCATGGCCGATAACTACGAAGCGGCAATTTCGCTCTTGAATGACTTTGCTTCTGCTGCCAGCCCGCGTCAACCTAAGATGCAACCCCGAAGCCCCCGATCGCCGAGAACCAATCCTCCTAAACAGGAAAAGAAGCTGTAAGTACCGGAGAATACTTCGTTTTGGTGCCAGTTTAGCTAACTCTTGCTCGTAGCAACCCCGAGGCTGTCAACAGAGGATCAAAGGCAGTCAACATGCTTTACAACATGACAGACAGGATTCCCCACCTCATGCAACAGTCTCAGCTTGAAAGTAGTGAAGGTTTGTTAATTACATGAATTACTATCGTGCGCCTGTTTCTGACCGTCCTATAGCTTGGTCCGCATACTGGTTGCCTATCTTCCAAGCATTGACGACGCAATGTGCAAACCCTTGCAGGGACGTGCGACAGCTTGCCTTTTCCGCTCTCCAACGGTCGCTCCTATCACCAGAGTTGACTTGCAGTGACCCCAAAGAATGGACCGCCATTTTTGGAAAGGTGCTGTTCCCTCTGATAACCCAGCTCCTCAAGCCTGAAGTATTCCTTTCGGACCGAGATGGAATGAGCGAGATGAGAGTACAGTCTGCCTCTCTCCTCTGCAAGGTTTTCCTTCAGTATATGGTACTGCTATCTGAATGGGACGGCATGCTGGATCTCTGGATCAAGATCATTGAAATCATGGACCGGCTTATGAACAGTGGCCAAGGCGATAGCCTCGTGAGTTATTCAACAAACAGTCCTAGTCGAGCGAGTACTGACCAATTACAGGAGGAGGCGGTCCGTGAGAATCTCAAGAACGTGCTCTTGTTCATGGCAAGTAGCGGATATCTTGTTTCGCCGCAGAAGGATCCCTCAAAGGAGAAGCTTTGGTCAGAAACCTGGAAACGTATAGATCGTTTCTTACCCGAGCTTCGCGGAGAGCTCGCACTAGACGAGCCACCGAGCAAGGAAAACACAAATGAGCAGACTGTTGACGCGCCAGCACAATCTCAGGATGCAGACGAAGAGATTCAGGAGAAAGCAGCTGAGGATGCAGAAACTTCATCATCAGACGACTCATAAAAGGAGGGCGATGCAAGCATATAGTAGATTTCTTAATAGAAGGAGCAAGAAGGAATGGAAGGTCAACTCCAAGACCACATTATCAACATTTCTTGCCTAATGGCGTCTGGATTGAGATTTGTTGTGCATTTAATTGCCACGTTAACGCAGTCTCTACGACATGACTAATAAAGTTTTTGTTTCTTTTATAGTCACCAGGAAATTGATGAATTAAAGAATATTTATGTAGCAGCATTTTCAAGCACATGTTTGATATCTTAGTCAATTTGGGGGGACCATGGTCGCCTGAACATCTAAGCTAGCTGTAGTCGTAAGCATGTGACCCAAGCGACGTCATATGAGATGTGGGGGATTGTTCGGGGGTTAACTCAAGACACTATACCTACGATAATTGTAAGAGGTAAGTAGCACGACGATAGGGGACTTTGAGTAACAGTCCGAGCATCGGTCCCTGGAGTCTAGATCCCGATCTGTTTGGCTGTGAATTCGTTTACTACGCGCCCTGTACCTAGGTGCTTCCGGGACCCAGATTCCTAATTCTACAACAATTAAAGCCTTTGGCCGATTAGGCCCAAACGAACGTTTCTCTTATATGTGCAAAAACATCCTCTAGCAGCTACCCACTGACAGAGGTCGTGGGATGTCACGCGGTTGTCATAATGTCTGAATACGGTATTCCAGACGCGCTCAGCTCAGGAACCGAAATAAACGCTTTACCAACCACCGACGACGCGAGCGGTGATGCGCCCGTATTTCCTTCACTACAAAACAATGGAGCTACAAGCCCACTATCTTCCGAAGCCGCTGGCGGTCCTACGATCGAGGAAGACGATAACGACGACGAGCCAGCGGTAGCGAAACCCTTTGTCCGAACGACAAGTCCTGATCCTTCCACCAGGGCCTTTCCAGACACATTTGACGATCGTGTCCCCGATCGGCTGATTTACAAGATGCATAAGTTCAGTCTATACGAGACGGCTAGTCGATATTATATTGTCGGTGTGGACGTCAGCGAAACGCGGTACCGTATCCTCAAGATTGACCGCACTACCGAAGGCGCAGAGCTCAGTGTGACAGACGACAAGATTGTTTATAGTCTCAAAGAGATGAATCAACTGCTGGATACCATAGATGATGGAAACCGAGGGACAGGCGGTATCAAGCTCCGTTGCACAACATGGGGTTTACTAGGGTTTATCAAATTCACCGGACCTTACTACATGCTACTTATCACCAAGAAAAGCACCGTCGCAATGGTGGGAGGACACTATATATATCAGATTGAGGGGACGGAGCTTGTTCCTCTTACGCCACCCAAGTTCAAACCCGACGCTCGCAATACGGAGGAGCAGCGATTTCTTGGTATCCTGAATAATCTTGACCTTACTCGCTCTTTCTACTATAGCTATTCTTATGATGTTACGCGGACGCTGCAGCATAATGTTATCCGGGAGCGCGAGGCTCTAGCGAAGGGTATGCTCCCACCAGACGATGATAACTTTAACTCCATGTTCGTGTGGAATGACTACCTGCTACAACCTGCCGTTGCTGCTCTACGAGATCCTTACGACTGGTGCCGTCCTATTATTCATGGGTATATTGACCAAGCAGGTGAGTATTGTTAGCAATGATCGAAATTCTGTACCAGCGAGCAGTTCTGACAATCAGTAGCTCTCTCGATATATGGACGTACTGCGCATATCACGGTTATTGCCAGGCGGTCACGCTACTTTGCTGGTGCCCGTTTCCTGAAGAGAGGAGCTAACGATCTCGTATGTTGTCCCTTACCCATACAATCGACACCAGTTTGAAGGACTGTGCTCTGACAGCTTATAGGGCTACGTTGCCAACGATGTTGAGACCGAACAGATCGTTGCCGAATCTCTAACGACATCATTCCACGCACCTGGACCTGAACTATATTGTAGCCCGCAATACACTTCCTATGTTCAGCACCGAGGAAGTATCCCACTCTACTGGACCCAAGACAGCACTGGCGTTACACCCAAACCCCCAATAGAGCTTAATTTGGTTGATCCCTTCTACGGAGCAGCTGCACTACATTTCGATAACCTGTTTGAGCGATACGGAGCACCAATCTATGTCGTCAATTTGATCAAAGCCAAGGAACGCACACCACGGGAATCGAAGCTGTTAGAAGAGTACACGCATGCAATCAACTACCTCAACCAATTCTTGCCAGAAGATAAGAAGATAATCCACAAGGCTTGGGATATGAGTCGTGCCTCGAAAGTGCGCGGAGGGGATGTCATAGGCAATCTCGAACTTATTGCAGAATCAGTCCTTACTACTACTGGCTTCTTCCAGAATGGCGACGGTTTGACGAGCCCCATGACGGCGCAGAACGGAGTCGCCAGAACGAATTGTATTGATTGCTTAGATCGTACCAACGCTGCGCAGTTTGTCATCGGAAAGAGAGCGCTTGGTCACCAGCTCCATGCTCTTGGTATACTGGAGGATACATCGATCGATTACGACACAGACGCGGTCAACCTGTTCACCCACATGTGGCACGATCATGGCGACACCATTGCCGTTCAGTACGGCGGCTCGCAGCTAGTCAATACTATGGAAACATATCGCAAGATCAACCAATGGACCAGTCATTCACGAGATATGATCGAAAGCTTCAAGCGGTACTATAATAATTCTTTTCTCGACAGTCAGCGCCAGGAGGCATACAACTTGTTTCTTGGCAATTATATCTTCGTTCAAGGCCAACCGATGTTATGGGATCTGGCCACTGATTATTACCTACATCATGCCGACCCGCGAGACTGGTCGGTCAGAATGAAACACGACTACATCAATTGGTACGTTCCGGCTCACTTGCAGGAACGAACTGTACCGCCATACGTACCAAGCAAGGATATTGCTCGCGTTCATCCGGTTGAATTCTTTGACGATTATTGGCTGGAGTATTACAGACCTTCTACCCTCTCCTCCTTTCCCAAAATGTTTGCATATAAGATGAACTCGACTATCAAATATATCCCCCTGAAATCAACTCAGGATGGCCGCTACGACCTGAGCCCCTTTAGAGTCCGCACAGACAACGATGTCGAACATGGCGAGAAGAAGAAAGCTAAGAAAGACGCTTCTTCAGTACGAGGCGTGACAGGAGTAAACGGGGTGTCAGACACAGCTTCGGGCGTGCCACAAGCGAAAGGAATCTCTCTCCAGCGTTGGCTGCAACCCACACAAGACAAGCATGCCCTTAGCAGTTCCTTGCGATCAGATGCAAGCCAGCAGTTGAAAGCGTCTGACCAAGATCCTAATGCGAAGCCGACCGCATTGGAAAAGTCCAAGGCCGCACAATGGACCTTTACCAAAGCTGTACACGATTCTCTGAATCCATCTGTTGCCGAACAAGAGTCTGAAGATTACGAGCGGTATATCAAACATCCTCAAAATCTTCCTCTTGTCATCTCGAGTGACACGCCTGTCGATGTAGATGCATCCGAATATCAGGAATATCTAAGTGGTGGCTGGCAGGACGAGGGTTTAATGGTGAAGGGCACGGAAGAAGAGATTGATGTCTATGCCGAACTACTCAAGGTAGGGGAGAATCCCCTAACGGTAACCGAGGAGGACGGTCCCAAGAAACGATACAAAGCTTATAGGAAATGGCTGCGTGGAAAGTCTTTCTTCAAGCAGCAACCACTTGACTAGGTCTTGGTAGCAGCAGAGCTGGTCTTCAAGCTGAGGCGGTAGAAAACAGTCTTGCTAGTTTTGGTTCTTTTTTCAACGCTTCATCGAGATCTGATGGCCGTTTAGAAGCATCCTCGGTCCAAAGTGCCTTCAAAGCTTTGGCCTTGCTTGTCAGTTCTTGAGATACAGCTTGAAGCCCCTCTTTCTGGTCTTGAGACACACTGTCTTCGATCTCTTCCAAGGTGTTGAGCCAGCACAACGATAGGATTCGAATAACATTTTCCATATGTTCAGGCTCTCGGACTCGAGGCCATGCGTTGCCGATTATCGCACCAACTAGCTGCGTTGTTGCTAAGAGAGTTGGAGGATACGAGACTGCAAAAGGGTCTGTCATGATGGACGACGACATTGAGAGAAGAGCCTAGTGCAGATGACTTAGCGATTTGAATATTCTAAAGGAGCACATAGAAACGTACCGAAAGGTGCTTAATTGAATAGATACCCATGCAATTGACCACCGCTGCGGCGTTTTGCACGATGACCTGTACTATACGCGTGTACTGTGAAGCATGATGGTGACCAGCAAAAACCCCATCTCGAAGGATCTTGTCGAGAAATCTGCGACGCTCAGGGTTGCCCTGGCTTCCAGTGCGCTCTGCCAGCTTGATGAGCACGTCGTAAGCCGGGTTAAGGATGGTTATAGATTCAGCCTCTGGGGTAACACTGGGGAGGTAGAGGAGGAGGGGGAATGTGACGTCTGCGAAGACACGTCCTATGCCTCTGCCTTGCAGTACTTGAGCTGGACACTTTTCCACAAAGACAGCCAAGACTCTCAAGCCTTTTGCTTTGACCTCGATCGCCTGGTCTTCCACAAGCGCTAACAAGGCTGGCATAAACAAAGGCCAATGCTCTTTGATAGTTGATTCCTACGAGAAGTAAGATTAGCGCTCCAAGATAGGTATAGATAAAGTGACTGACGGTTGATGCGTTGACAGCCCATTGTATCGTGGCCTCCGCCCAGGGAGCTTGGCTTCTCCACGACTGTACTTCTGAAAATGTCTGTGACCGATCATCTACTGTGGCATACTGGTAGGGTCTTCCTGAAGCTGTGATTCTAGATGAAGCTTTTACAAATAGTGGCTTCAAAGTGTTTTGGAGTATGTCATTACCGATGAACCCTGGCAGTTTCTGAGCTGAGATCTGCTCAGTCAAAGTCCTTGTGGCTGTTGATGCAGCGATATCATTTGTGCATGGATCTTGGGAATCCGTAACAGCAGTCAGCTTTATCAGAACATCCGTGCCTAAAGCCAGTGAGTGGGTTGAAGAAGCAATAGCAATGCCAGCAACGGCTGCTTCTGTGATAAGGTCTGACTGTTCTGCCTTGTGTTAGTCATACGCCAGTGGCTTCAGTAGGATGATGTTTTGGCCTACCTTTGTCTGTCCCTAATATGATCACTTTTTCACCAAGGCTCCTGACAAGTTCTTCCAAATGAGCGTTTTCCAGATCATCTTGCGCTTTTGAAGAGAGATAACCAACTGCTAGAAGGACGGCATCATGGAGGTCCTAATGATTGAATGTTAGCCACAATATATCCACATGAGCTAAGCCGGTATGCACAAAGTATGGACGCGCACCTCATCGTTGGCGGCAGCTAAAGAGGAAGAGACATCCGCTACGCTTGTTTGAAGGTTTTGCTGTAACTTATCTGGACCACGAAATACAGTCAGTTTTGAATCACCATCAAAGGAGCCACTATATGGTATAGCGCTTACCTGAAAGCTCAGAAAGTCGCTCGAGATTCGAAGGGCCGAGTAAATCCTCCAATGCGCCGGGCGTGTGGTTAGTCGTGATATCGGCCATTGCCACGAATACCTAATATCTGGGCAGGATAATGTACGGGCTTGTCAAAGGCAAGACAAAGAGACCAATGCAGGTACAGTTACAGTTACAGAGGATGTCGTTTTTACGCTGGGAAAACAGTGGAGACCCACCATACTTAGCTGCCTACGGATGCTGTACAACTACTGGAAGACTCCATGTCATTGTTAGGTGCTATACCTACTAAATCTGCTCGCTATTACACTTCAATAGCTACCTATAGATATGTAGAAGTATAATATTCTTTCTCGTAATTCTTTTCGATTCATAAATGTTGAGTGGTATTTTCACATGTAACCTCTTCCCCATCTATAGTAAAGTGTAAGCAAGCAACACAGTATCATGTGCTTGGTGATGCCTTCCACATGCCTACTCAGGTAGGAAGCAAGGCAGTTTGAATGCCGTCTGGGCTAAAACTGGGAATAGAATCATTCTTCCTTAGATTTAACCATCATAGCCTCCTTCCATCTATGGTATCTCCAGCTCTGTTCTCCGGCTTTTCACCTCCTCTATAGCACCTGCTGGATCCGTTGCATCAGGGTTACGGAGTTGCCATGCAATACACACTTGAAGAGCCGGCCCAGTCCATTTTCCAGGTTTCGTGCCGAGTGCTTTGACCAGACCCTTTCCATCGAGTAGCTTTTTGAGAGATGTGACTTCATAAAGGTCCAGCTTAGCCAGGTGGTCGAGGAACTTTTTCCAACCTGCTAAGAATTCGCTTTGCTCTAAGAATATGTTAGTCCGAATGCTGACGGATAGTGAGAGAGCCCGTTACTGACTTTCTGATCCTTCACGGTTCCATGTTGGAAGTGTTTCTAGTGCTTCAACTAGCAGAGCATTGAGGACTTGTACTCTCCAACTACCAGCTGGAGAATCCCATTTGCGGATGGCCATGCCAAAACGATCGCGCTCTTCGAGATATGAAGCTCCGTTACAGACAGCCTCTTTTAATTCCAGAATCTCTTCTCGGTGGCGATATGCTGCAGAAATAACGTCTGCCAACTTGTTTGGGGCCCTGAAGCCTTCACGAGCGACAACAGCTACGGGTGGATAAGCACTTGGCTTCTTGCGAAAGTTCGGGGGTTCTTCGACGATCATCCAGGGAGTCAAAGCAGCAAGGTTCCATGCATAGAAAGGAGAAGAAGCATCTTCAGAAGTAATAAGACGTCCAGCCACAGAAGTTGGGGTTTGATCCTTCAGGAGCTCATCGAGGCAAGTGTATGCAACGCTCCACTGCGAGATCTCTGGTGTTGGGAGGTTGTTGTGTTCAGGGTCGGTAAAGATGGCGTGGAAGAGCTGCAGCTCATCGATCAGTTCGAGTGATTGATGTGGGTGAGCTCCTTCTCGGGTGTTAGTAAATCTCACGATACTGTTGCAACCAAACTGACCTTTTAGCATCTTCTCATACTCTACACCAACTCGTTCTCGGCTGATCTTGACACGCAGTGCCTCCAAGACCTTTGAGTCCGCCATGAACTTGCGTGTTTCAGAATCAATTTCGAACTGAAGTCGACTGGCGAAGCGAACGAGCCGCAAGACCCGTAGGGGGTCGTCCATGAAAGTCTGGAAAGGCTCCAAAGGCGTTCTGATAATTTTGGCATCCATATCGGCAAGCCCCCCTGTGAAGTCCTCAACACGATCATCATGTAGGTTATAGAAGAGTGCGTTCACAGTAGCATCGCGACGGCGCGCATCTTCTTCCGCTGTGCCAAACTCCATCTGAGGGTTACGACTGTCCTCAGTGTAGGTCTCTTTTCGAAGATTAACGAAGTCGAGGTCTAGTCCGAACATCTTGACCATGGCCGTTTCAAGATGCTTTGACTTTTCTGGGTTGCGGGCAACATTGTGCAGACTGCCAATATCCGCAGGCCCAATGTTGTGCTTAGCCATGGCATCTGGCTGCTCACAATAATCGCACATGGCTTGAGCAAAGGGAACGCCAGTCATGGCGTTGATTGCGACGTCGATATCATGGCTCTGAATGTTGAGAAGCTTATCGCGCACCCAACCACCAGCCCAGCGGAGGACAATAGGCTCTGGAGCTTGGCGAGAATCATCAATGGACCTGGCTACATCGAGAAGAAGACGGCGAAGCTGCTGTTCCTTGGGAGTGAGTTGGATAGTAGCAGTCGCCATGAGGAGTTTCCGTTTAAAAATCCGAGTAGGTGATGTGGTAGAGGACGAGTCTAGGTTGGAAGCCAGTGGGTATTGCTCTTTCAAGAATGAGTCAAGATTTCTCTTCATGGCAAACCCAGGACGGCCCAGGCGCTTTAGCATGGATTGAGCGGGTGAGGGCGTGGTTGACTGCCTTTCAGGTTAATCTGATGTAATTTTTGAGAGCTTGAAGTAGGTGGGGCCGTTGTGCAGAAGAGGGAAAAAAGAAAGACAAGATAAGAAACATTGGTGTTGTTTTTATTTGCTCCTTCAACATTCTTCGCAATTGGTAGTGAAGGAGGTTCATTAAGTTAAAATCAATTTGAGTATGTAAACACACTCAGCTTGCCTTGAAGATTTAAGTTGAAATCTACAGATTATTCTAGTACTTGGTGATGGTTCACAATAAAAGTTTCTTGGTGTTTCTGTCGACCTCTGTAGGTGGCAGGTTCCCTATAGCGCCATAGGCCTCTACAGTCCCTCTACAAGCCAGGCGACCTCATTGGCCCAAAACTTCAAGACACACCACTGTGTGACTCAGAATTACTGTATGGCTGATACTTTACAGGGGATCAACATGCAGAACATGCCTGATCTGATCGTAAACATTAGTATGTATCCTATTACTTCTAAGATGTGGTTCAAGCAATATTCGTCGTTTGAGAGTACACTCATAAAGTCTAATAAAATATCCTACTTCAAAAATAGTTCGTCCGTCCACCTTGAGTTGAGGCTCCTTGATGATCTGAGACTACTGTATCGGAATGGGTCTGCTCAGCGCAAAGTTAGCCAAGTCTCGTTGATCTTCTTACCAACAGCTTCCTAAACCTGGGGTAAAGCCAATGCTGGCTAGAGGCTCTTGGCTTAGATTAACTAGCGCCTTGTATTACATCCAAGATCGAGCTGCCAAGTACAGTTATTCAGATACCGTACAGTGCCTATTGGATGTATACGATCGGTGAACAGGCACACGAGAGTTCATGATGGATTTGTCCAGAGTCTACCATATATCTGGAAGTGTCTCTTAACGTCACCTATACTGTAGGATACATTCTTACAGACCATTGTATTTCCCAATTACCGTTGCCCATTCTCTCCTGTTGACACATACATATCCAACACAGTGATTTGACATGAAATTACAAACAATTGCCAAAAAGGCTTCGCTGGCTTGCCACTGTGGCTGCATAAGTGCGTGCTGCATGTCTGCCAGCTCTTTGCCGAGCTGAGCTATCTACGGTGCATGGCTCAAATTATTCATCCAATTATCTTCATCGCAGGAACACCCTCGTACTCCTGATGCACCTCTCTTTTACGGATAAGCTGCCGGGTACGGTAGCTCTGATAACCACCAACGGACTCTGGCAAATAGCTATTTGAAGCAATGAGCGACACTGGTCACGGTACCTCTGCCTAGCTTATCTGTTAGCCATCGTTACCACCACCACCTCCAATTTCCCCTCAAAGCTATCATGTTTGGCGCCGCCTCCCAATCATTTCCTCTGTTTTGGCTAGAGGCGGGCTGATCCTACACTGTCTCGTCATCGAGGTTGTGTTCCAGCTCAAATGGCGGCAACCTCCTTTGCGACTGCTCAACCACTCATCAACGACTCTTTGTATTGTGACCATCACACTTACGTCAATGGCCGTGGTGATCTAGAATCTAAGCCACGTTCACTTGCCTCTTTGCGTAGTAACGGACACTTCTTACCTCGACTAACAGATTCTCAAAGGCATCACTACGTACAAGCCTCAGTCGATGCACCTCACCTTCCTAGAGCTAGCAGTCAGCAGGCGAAGCAAAGACTCAAGCTTTGCGGGGTAGATCGTCCCAGTGATACTTTCATGGGCAGTATATAAACACCCCATCATCGAACTCCTTGTCATCAACTTTCCCAGATACCTACATACCAACAACTTCAAACTACTCGATACCCCTTACCATATACCCCTTTACCAAAAACCTACAGCTTGATTAAACCGGCATCAGATCCAAACCAAGAACAATGGAAGGACAACCCATCAACAACCAAGAAACCACCACACAGCCTCTGAACGAAACCCCCGTCGTTGGCTCTCCTCCTCAAGACCGCCGGGCAAGTGATGCTGGATACGACCGAAGAATGAGTGATGAGTGGGGTAAGTACCAACATCAAAACTCTCTAAGATGAGCAATAAGGCTGATCAATACAAGATGCCTCAAAGGTCCCTCCCAGTCGTTTCCAGAAGCGCAAGGGATCCATCTATGCTACGCCCGGTTCTCGTGACGGCCACGTTGACAGGAATTACGCAGACAAGTATTGGAGCAAGATGACCGAGAAGAATTGGGGTAGTAAATAAACTCCAACCATTGCAACAAATAAATTTCGGACGGTGGTCCTTTGTAAGAAGACAGAGAAACGGGAACTAAGGGAATAATTCGTCGTGGGTAAACGAGCTACATATATGACTTGGCGCAATTGAATTCAAATCAGAAATACCACCTGTTTTACCAATCATTCATCAAGACCATCAATCTCAATAGCATCGGGATTGGATGGAGCGGTGGTCGTCGTTGGGTTTCCTCCTACTGGGCCCGTACTGGCCGCGACAAATCCTTGAGGTGCTCTTGACTGTCTTTCCAATGCTGCCATAGCATCTGTAATCTCAGCATCCTCCGCACTATCAGGTTGGCGCTGGCTTCTTGCCAGAGCCTGAGAGGCAATGAAGTTAACATCAGTGTTGTACTGTGCTTGGACACTTCGCTTGATGCGCAGCATCTCCTTGAAAGTGTCTTCGTTGCCGTGCTGCACCTCAAACTGCTCCCACTTGGTCCAGAAGTCGGGGCTGGTTCGAGGATCACAGAACTGCGATGCGTGGCCATAGATGGCGCGAGCCCGGTCGATTTCGCCCAACCTCTTCTCCATATCCGCAAACTTGAGGCACATGTCCTTGGCTTCGACATCGGGAAGAGCAGCGATAGCTCTCTCGTAGATTGGCCGGGTCGATGTCAGGCCAAAGTTGGAAGCAGATTTGGTGATATAAAAGTTGAACATGTCGGCTCGATCTTCGTCCGCGACAGCCCTTGTGGCCCGCTCGTAGATGCGCATGGCATGTCGCGCCAAGCCACGCTCCTCTTCTAGATTACCGTACATGAGGTAAATCGTCTTGGCGAATTTGGGAGGGCAATCCTCCACGGCTTGCTCGAAGAGATCTCGCAGACGTTCGATTCCAATCTTGCGATCGGCAGCTTTAGTAAGATAGAGGTTCCAAAGCTCGAAGGCAACGGGATAACTAAAGAGATCCAAGCCGCGCTCATATATCTTGAACGACTCTTCATAGTATTTATGCTCCTCGAGCAAGTTTGCGTAGTTGACAACTGTTTGAGGTGTCGCAATGCGGAGCTCAAATATCCGCTCATAAACCTTCTTGGTTTCATCCAATGTTGATACACTTTCGACGAGGTCGACGTAAAAACTCCACAGTTTCCAACTCTTGTGGACTCGTTGTTGCGGTGATAGAGTCTCGTCGAAATAGTCAACGGTGGACCTCTTAGGCGCTTGAACTGCCTTGGCCATGATTCGAACGGCATCATCGAAGTTCTCGTTCCGTAACTCCATTTCTGCCCATTCAATCCACATATCGGCGAGTTCTGCTACTGATTTGAAAGGGACTTTGATAGCCTTTTCCATGATAACACGAGCGTTCCTCAGGTCACCCCCACGCTCATAGAACTTGGCATAATTAGCCCAGAGTTGGTGGAAAGCACCCACAGCCCGCTTTGGTTGAATGGCTGCAATGGCGTCTGTGTATGTCTGAGCAACCTCTTTCTTGTTATCGCCCCAGAGGGCGACACGCTTCTCCCACTCAGGCACATTGTTGGGGTTTTGGCGTAATAGGACGTCGTTTAAGAGGAATGGACGCCTGTCCATCAGCTGTTCGAAACGCATCATCCGGATGTCGAGTTCAAAATCTGCGTTCTCATCGTCGACACCCTTTTCAGCCCGTCCAGATGCAACTTCCATCAGGGCACCGATGATAGATTCCTCGAATTCGGTGTATGCCTCGAAGATCAGAGTGAAATCCCGAACTGTCATGACTGTAGTGATGCCCTCTTCAAACACATCGCGTGCTCGCTCAAAGCTTCCTCTTCGAATCCAGTAAGTGGCGAGACCAGACCAGAGCTTCCCTCGCTGGTCAGCAAACCTGGAGATACCACTTCGAATAATCCGCTCGGCGTTGATTCCTGTTTCGTGTCCAGTTTCGATGTCGGCCGCATGCGCGACAAGCAAATCAACCATCTCACTCCAGAGTTCGTAATGTCCTTTGCCGTGCTTGCTGTTGAATCTAGTATTGTTGAGAACTTCGATAAACTTGAGCGCAGCCTCGGTATATAGACCGTTTTGTACAAGAAGTTCGATAAAGTCTTCGGCATCTTCAGGATGCACCTGCATGTAGCGTCGCCAGATTTTCACGGCAGTTTCTCCAGCAGCAGAGTTGGCAAAAGGCCTATAGATGGCCCATATACGATTATGTTGTGTTATAGGAAGGGCTCTCAAGGCTCGATCGAATACATGTCGTGTCAGGGTGACGAGTGGCTGCTTTGTCAAGAACCGAAGGTACATCTCCCATATTCGCGGCATCTTGTGGAGCAGGTTGAGAGCTTTTTCAAAGAGGGCGTTGACTTTGCGATATTCCTTATCGAACAAAGCTGAGTTCAGCTTGGCGACGTGCTTAACTCGAAATGATAGATACTAGCCATTGTTAGAATCGGCGGTCGGGCAACAAATAGAAAGCAGCAAAACCATTCAACGTACCAACTTCCATAATTTGTATGATCGAGGTAACTGGGTGCAGGCCCGCTCCATCACATATGCTTGCTCGAGTATTGAACCGTGCCGGGTCTTGAATTCGATATAAGTAAGCCATGGCTTGACGCTACCGGGATCGCGGATGATGTCTTGCTCGTAAACGGAGTCTTCGTTGGACTAATAGTTTTTGCTGTCAGCTCTTTCGTATCCTTAAAACTACGCGTGTTAATAACACATACCACAAGATGCAGCTGAGGCTGTCTGCGCGCCCAACTCAGGGCTGGAACGATTGGGGCCATAATGACTATATTGGTGGTACGAGAAGTATAACGCAACACTTCCGCAGAAACAGTAATTAAGTTGGATCAGCGTGAACTGAACATCGTCGAGATCTGTGTAGAATGTCGAATGTCGAATATGTTTCCAAAACCAGTCTTTTCGTCGCGGGCCACGGTCTGGCCGTGAGCGCAAATTGACCGCTCTACGAACCGTCCGTCTCGTGAGCGTCTCGGGTCGATAAGGGAAAAGTCGGCGCGGTGACTCGGTATTTGCGACAGTCAAACGCGAGTATGGTTGTATTTTTCCAAAGCCGCGACATGACCTGCTGGGTAGTTGGAATATGTATGATCCACCCGCCGAAGTGGGTCTTTAAATGCTTACGTTATTGGGATTCTACGTAGCTGCTTGGCTGCCCAGTAGCCCAGCAACTCTGAGATAGAGCTGGTGCTTACCAGTTTAGTGGTGTCTCGGCCTTGTGACGATACCCAGCACGCTTCGACGAAACAGGAGCTTCTTCAACTTCACACATACACCTAGCACAGAACACCACCTATTACAACTCAAGATGTCGGGAGCTCAAGTGGGTTATATTAATTCTTCCACGATGGATGGAACGCTGATCTAGAGCTATCGCAGGATCGCGAGGCTGTCTTCCCAACCCGGCAGTCGCTGGGTATCATGAAGGCGAAGCTCAAGGGCGCAGAGATAGGTCACAGTCTGTTGAAAAGAAAGAGTGAGGCCCTGACGAAGTACGCAATTGACCCATACCAATGTATATTTATTTCTACAGTGCACTAATAATTTCGATGCAGACGATTCCGAGGTCAATAACCCCATCCCGCAGCTCTTTACTGCGACCTGAAGTATTCCCAACTGTACTGATACTTTTTGATACAGAGATCACCAAACGAATCGATGAGGCGAAGAGAAAGATGGGAAGAGTAATGCAGATTGCAGCTTTCTCCCTGGCAGAGGTCACCTATGCCGTGGGTGGTGATATTGGCTACCAAGTACAAGAGTCCGCCAAGTCTGCACGATTTCGAGTTCGCACAAAACAAGAAAACGTCTCGGGTGTTTTGCTTCCGGCGTTCGAAAGCTATCTTACCGAAGGCAACAACGATTTCGGCCTGACGGGCTTGGGCAAGGGTGGACAGCAGGTTCAACGCTGCAGAGAGACATATGCTCGTGCTGTAGAAGCACTCGTTGAACTTGCTAGTCTACAGACTGCATTCGTGATCCTTGATGAGGTTATCAAGGTAGTGAATAGGCGCGGTCAGTTCTTTCGACATTGTCCAAAGCCAACGATGCTAATGATTCTCAAGTTAACGCGATCGAACATGTCATCATACCAAGGACCGAGAACACCATCAAGTACATCAACTCTGAGCTAGACGAACTCGATCGTGAGGAATTTTACAGATTGAAGAAGGCATGATCCAACCGCCCGCTACGCAAGGTACAACTCTAACCAATCCCAGGTCGCAAACAAGAAACAGCGCGACACAGCTGTGGCAGACGCCGAGATGAAGGCGCGCCGAGAGGCAGAGGCTGCGGCACAAGGCGAGAAAACATCTCAGAAGAACGACGATACTGCTACAGACGTTCTTGGTGAGAATGACGACGACGACGTCATCTTTTAAACACTCAACACACGACCCAATTGATCAAGATCAGATGATCACACATTGTTTCGTTCACACGGTTGCACTCAGTTCAGAAGCGAGTTAAATGCGAGTCTCGTATATTAGATAAGAAATTATTAGGCCTTTGCAATGACCTACATCATCCCATGATAAAACAAACACTGTACCGTTGCTAGCGTCCTCGCCAAGTCTATTGTCGCTGGTATGTGACCTTGATAGGTTTGTCGCCCAGGTTCAGGCCAGCAGTGTTCTCCTTCGCAGTTATAGCTCCTTGTTCCGCCTCATATTCCACAAAGGCGATGCCACGACGACCAGGAACCAGTCTGACTTCCCGGAAACCTTCGAAGCGTCCAAACACACTTGTCAAAGCCTCGATATCGTAATCTTCGGGTAGATTCTGGACGAAAAGAATCTTGTTGGGTGGAAGGAACTCGTCGAGAACACTGTTTGCTGCTGCTGCGCTGGTAGACTTGAGGCCTGAGGACTTGGCGGCCTTCGCGGGTCTATTGTCGACCGCACCAGAAGCCCGTTTGTTGCTCTGTCTCTGCTCTTCTTCGGCTTTGCGCTTGTCTGTAGAAAGTAAATTAGCGGCTTATCGATGTTAATATGCAAAGAACTACTCACCCTTTTCAGCCTGTCGGTGGCGCTTGTGGTTTTCAAGCTCTTCTTGGCTGCCTGTAAGTTCGACAGTCTTGTCGCTTCGCGATCGTGCCAGGGCAAGCTTCATCGGCTTCTCAAAAAGATCAAATCCATTGATTTCTTCAATGGCCTCATTTGCGCTCTCAGCATTGTCATAGACAATGAACGCCTGGCCTTTTGCGCGAAGGTTCTTCTTCGCGACAATGTCAACAACATTGCCAAACTCGGAGAAAATCGTTCTCAAGGCATCCACCAACGTTTCGAGCTTGACGCGCTCTTCGAGATTCTGAACGTAGACACTACAGAATGTTAGCATAAGATCTCACACGTGGCGTCGGGTGTGCAATGACACGCACGTGGAAATTTGCGATTCTGATGCCATGATTGCGGCTTGCTTGTTTATTGTATTGATGAGCTTGGGAGGAATAATTAGATGGAGAATCGCGAAGCATGAAGTTTGGATTGGTAGACTAAGGCCAGGCACATGTAAGTCCAGATAAGATAAGACGGTCACATGATCTTCTAGCATTATACCTCCCAGGTACACTACAACAGCTATTAAGGCGCTAAGATGTATGGACAGCTGAGCCAACAAAGAAGCTTCTTTACTAACAAAACGATGGCCATTTAGCAGTCGAGCATTCTTATTTATCCGGCGATTCCGTATTTGTTAGTCTACACCAGTGAGAAGCTGCCCCTGGGGTTGACTGCATGAGTCAACCACCTATGAGGTAGGTAGTGGGCGGTCCGTCATCGGAGGACCCCTCTAAATTTTGCCTACCAACCACCACAAGCCATCCCTGCCCCGCCAATTCAACCCTTCAACGAGTCACTCTTTGTGAACCTCGACTTGTATCATTTTGATCAACAGGCAGGTTTTTAGCAATTGTAGCTTGCTGTTACTCAAGATGGCTCAAGCGGGTGGACAAGATCCTACGAGGATTTCTATCCTCGGAGAACCCAACATTATTGTTGATCATGGGCTATGGCTCAACTTTGTCATTGATGATTTACTTCAGAATATCCCAACATCAACCTACGTCCTCATTACCGACACGAACCTCTTCAATACCTACGTTCCTGATTTCCAAAGTCGCTTTGAACATGCGTCTCAAGGAAAGGATACAAGACTTCTGACTTACACAATTCCTCCCGGCGAGGCTTCCAAGAGCCGTGACACCAAAGCTGAAATCGAAGACTGGATGCTTTCCCAACAATGCACTCGCGATACCGTTATTATAGCTCTGGGTGGTGGTGTAATGGGAGACATGATCGGTTACGTTGCAGCAACCTTCATGCGTGGTGTCCGCTTTGTCCAAGTACCCACCACTTTGCTCGCCATGGTCGACTCTTCCATCGGTGGAAAGACTGCCATTGACACACCTATGGGCAAAAATCTTGTCGGTGCTTTCTGGCAGCCAAAGCGCATTTACATTGACTTGACATTCCTCGAGACTCTTCCAGTCCGTGAGTTCATCAATGGCATGGCTGAAGTGATTAAGACTGCCGCCATTTGGAACGAGACCGAGTTCAGTGTCCTCGAGGAATCAGCAGCCCAGATCCTTGAATGCGTTCGTTCAAAGGGTGAAGATCGACTTACCCCCATCAAGGATGTGCTGAAGCGAATTGTTATCGGTTCCGCGGGTGTCAAAGCAGAGGTCGTATCCAGTGACGAGCGAGAAGGCGGCCTTCGCAATCTTCTCAACTTCGGCCACTCTATTGGCCATGCATTCGAAGCTATCTTGACACCCCAGCTTCTCCACGGTGAGGCTGTTGCCATCGGTATGGTGAAAGAAGCTGAGCTCGCCCGCTTCCTCGGTGTTCTGCGCCCAGGCGCTGTTGCGAGACTAGTCAAATGCATCGCTAGTTACGACCTCCCTACCTCCCTACAAGACAAGCGCGTCATTCAGTTGACAGCTGGAAAGAAATGCCCGGTTGATGTCCTGCTGGAAAAGATGGGTGTCGATAAAAAGAATGATGGCAAGAAAAAGAAGATCGTCTTGCTTTCTGCCATTGGTAAATGCCACGAGCCACGCGCCAGCGTTGTAGCGGACAAGACGATCCGAACCATTCTATCATCGTCAGTTCAGGTAACGCCTGGTGTCCCTAAGGACTTGGCCGTCACAGTGGCTCCTCCAGGCTCGAAGAGTATTTCCAACCGAGCTCTCATCTTAGCAGCCCTTGGGTCAGGAACTTGTCGTATTAAGAACCTCCTTCATTCGGATGACACCCAGTACATGCTGTCAGCTATTCATCAACTCGGTGGTGCATCTTACTCTTGGCAAGACGCTGGAGAGGTCCTGGTTGTGGAGGGCAAAGGTGGCAATCTGCAGGCCAGCAAGGAGCCCCTTTACTTGGGAAATGCTGGAACAGCATCCCGTTTCCTGACTACCGTCGTGGCTCTGGCTTCTCCTAGACAGGATACGACTACCAATGTCCTCACTGGTAACGCACGAATGAAGGTTCGTCCGATCGGTGCATTGGTTGACGCTCTGCGCTCGAATGGCCTTGAGATTGAGTATCTTGGCAAGGAGAACAGTCTGCCTCTGCGGATCGACGCCGCTGGCGGTTTTAAGGGAGGCGACATCGAGCTTTCTGCGACCATTTCCTCCCAGTATGTCTCTTCGATTCTTATGGCCGCTCCTTATGCGAAGAGCCCCGTCACACTGCGTCTCGTAGGAGGCAAGCCGATTTCTCAGCTTTACATCGATATGACTATTGCGATGATGGCGTCCTTCGGTATCGATGTCGAGGTCTCTTCTGCAGAGCCCAACACCTACCATATCCCCAAGGGTACTTACAAGAACCCTGCCGAGTATACGATCGAGAGTGACGCAAGCTCGGCGACTTACCCTCTGGCGGTCGCTGCCATCACTGGCACAAAATGCACGATCCCCAACATTGGCTCAAAGTCTCTGCAGGGTGATGCTCGCTTTGCCGTCGATGTGTTGCGACCTATGGGTTGCTCTGTTGAGCAATCTGACTACTCCACAACTGTCACAGGCCCAGCTCCTGGTCATCTCAAGGCTTTGGCCCATGTCGACATGGAACCGATGACCGATGCGTTCCTCACGGCATCAGTCTTGGCCGCCGTGGCTTCTGGCACGACCCAAATTACAGGCATTGCGAATCAGCGGGTTAAGGAGTGCAATCGTATTGCCGCTATGAAAGACCAGCTCGCAAAGTTTGGTGTACAATGCAACGAGCTTGACGATGGTATCGAAGTGATCGGAAAGGGTCAAGATGGTGGTGTCTCGACACCAGAGGTTGGCATCCATTGCTACGACGACCATCGTGTTGCGATGAGCTTCAGTGTTCTGGCCGTTGCTTCACCGGGCCCCGTCATCATCACTGAGAGAGAATGTGTTGGCAAAACATGGCCTGGATGGTGGGACATCCTATCCCAAGTCTTCAAGGTTGATATGGTTGGTCATGAGTCAGATGCTGACGTCCACGACGAAGAGGTTGAAGAAAAGACATTGGAAAGCTCCGTCTTCATCATTGGTATGAGAGGTGCTGGTAAGACCACTGCTGGTAACTGGATGGCTAAGATTCTTGGCTGGAAATTCATCGACCTGGATCAGGAGCTCGAGAGGAGAGCGGGATGTACCATCCCCGAAATGATCAGGGGTGACCGTGGATGGGATGGTTTCCGCAAGGACGAGCTGGCTCTGTTGCAAGACGTTATGGAGAAGAACAAGACCGGGCACGTCTTTTCGTGCGGTGGTGGTCTTGTGGAAACCCCTGAGGCTAGGGAACTTCTCAAGAACTACGGGGCAAATGGCGGCAATGTGCTGTTGGTTCATCGTGACACCGATCAAGTGGTTGAGTATCTCAACCGGGATAAGACTCGCCCAGCTTACACAAGCGAGATCCTACAGGTCTACCTACGTCGCAAGGACTTTTACAACGAGTGCAGTACCCACCTGTACTACAGCCCGCATTCCGAGTCATCTGGCCGTCAAAGTCACATCCCTCATGATTTCCAGCAATTTGTCCATTCTATCGCAGGCAAAAACACTCACTTCAAGGACGTCTTGAACAAGGACCATAGCTTCTTTGTGTCTTTGACTGTGCCTGATGTGGATCAAGCTGTTGATCTTCTACCAGAGGTTGTGGTTGGCTCCGATGCCGTCGAACTCCGAGTAGATCTCCTCCAAGACCGTTCAATAGACTCTGTTACCCGTCAAATTTCGACTCTTCGAGCGTCCGCAAAGAAACCTATTGTTTTCACTTTGCGAACTGAGTCACAAGGAGGAAAGTTCCCTGATACTGCTTACGAGGAGGGTCTTGAACTCTACCGCCTGGCCGTGCGAATGGGAATGGAGTACATTGATGTTGAAATGACTCTCCCAGACGATATCATCAAGGCTGTAACAGAGTCCCGTGGCCGTTCACGCATCATTGCCTCGCACCATGACCCCAAGGGCACCATGTCATGGAAGAATGCCTCTTGGATTCAGTACTACAACCGTGCCTTACAATACGGTGACATTATTAAGCTTGTCGGTATTGCTCGTACTCCTGAGGATAACTTCGATCTCGCCAGGTTCAAGGCCAGAATGCAGGAAGCGCAGAAGACACCCATGATTTCCATGAACATGGGCAAAGCAGGCAAGTTGAGCCGCGTTCTCAACGGCTTCCTGACACCTGTATCGCACCCAGCTCTTCCCTTCAAGGCTGCACCTGGGCAAATGTCTGCGGCTGAGATCCGTCAAGCTCTGGCATTACTGGGCGACTTGGAACCTCACAACTTTTACTTGTTCGGAAAGCCAATCTCAGCTTCACGATCACCTCCTCTTCACAACACTCTGTTCAGGCAGACTGGTCTGCCTCATCAGTATCACCGTCTTGAAACTGACAATATTGAGAACGTTTGTGATGTCCTCAAGTCTCCTGATTTTGGCGGCGCCTCAGTGACCATTCCTCTCAAGCTGGACATCATGGACAAACTCGATGAGCTCTCGGACGCAGCCCGCACCATTGGAGCTGTTAACACCGTGGTGCCATTCGGTAAGCCCGACGTTGACGGGCGTCGACGTCTCCTAGGCGACAACACCGACTGGAGGGGTATGGTTCACGCTCTCCGCCACGCTGGTATTGAGGGACAAGACACAGACAACAAGGGAGCGGCCATGGTGGTAGGCTCAGGGGGTACCACCCGAGCTGCTATTTTTGCGCTTCACTCATTAGGATTCGGGCCAATCTACATTGCCGCTCGCAATCAGGATAAGGCGGATGCTATTGCTGCCGACTTCCCAAAGGAGTATCAGCTTGAAGGTATCAGTCAGGCTTCAGGTGCCGAGAAGGTGTCAGAACACTTGAAGGTTGTCATTAGCACTATTCCCGCTGATCGGCCCATTGACCCAACTCTACAAGAGCTAGTTGCTATCGTTCTTGGCAGGCCAGCTCCTGATGGGGAGCGTAGGGTTCTCCTTGAGATGGCATACAAGCCTAGCCACACCCCAATTATGCAGCTGGCAGATGAAGCAGGCAACTGGACTACAATCCCAGGTCTCGAGGTGCTTTCATCTCAGGGCTGGTACCAGGTAAGCAAATCGTCATAGTTCTCAGCAAGTTTCACGCAACTAATCTTCTCGTTTTAGTTTGAGTTATGGACAGGCATTACCCCACTGTACAAGGACGCCCGTGCGGCTGTCCTAGGCGAGTAAGGATTTCTGCTTGTCGATGACGACGTAAGGATATATCAAATTTACAAACGAACGCTTTCCATCTAAATCGGACCACCTATACTCAGAGTGGACGAAAAATGACGGCGTTGTTGGTGGGGAAAAGGGAACCCGGCTTTGGTAGGATAGAAAGAAATTGAGACACTACATATGTCAAACTGTTCACAAAAAAAAATTGTTGGTCGGTACGACGTCGTACGGCCTGAAATTGCTGCATTTGGAAAAGCTAGAGCGGGGGACCAAATCTCCCAGCAGTGACGTTATTCAGACTATGCCGTGCCGCGAAGGAACATGTCGACCCCTCCCAGCCCTACCTAAATTTGTATATGTGCCTATGCATTGCGTCAAGGGTGGGGAAAACACTGTAGTCCATGAAACCCATTTGCACAACGCAAAACGAAACCTGCATTGAGCATCTTTCGTCATGTAAACAATGCAGTAATCGTACGAGGTGTGCTGTACCTGTGCATATGAATCCTCAAGCGAACCTGTACAGTACAGATAGCGTGCATTACAGAAACGACTGAGGGACGAAGCAAACAGAGAGTATCCGTTGTCATCCATGGTATCACAGTAAACGACTAGTCAACACGAAATGTTGTAGACCCAATGCAAAATGCAAACGAGATTATCTTCCAACGACGTCAGAAGGGGTGCGATATCATTCTCTCTTGTAACTTGTGTCAACCTACTTACATCATGTCTCAGTCTCCTTGCAACGATGTATACTATGGGACGTGAGAGCTATGATGTTGATCAGCAGTCGAGCTTTCAGCTCAATTCCATCATCGGTGCATATCAATGATCGTTTAGCATGGGTCAGATCTGCGATGTTAGCGTCAACCGTTAAACAGCCTCTTAGATAGATTGCTACACATATTTATGGGGGAGATTACTATGCTACCAATGACAACACCACTTGCATCATCGCAATGAAACAACAAAAATGATTGGCGCACTTAAAATCAGAATGGCATATCCGTCACAGATGGACCCTTGGTTTTCTTGTTATATCATATTTTTAATGGTAAATTATGTAATTACATATTAGAGATCTGTTATTAAACTACGAAGGTCAATGAGTTACTACTGGCCATTTCACGAGACGGGCTCAACTAAATTTTAACAACACAAGTAGACTGGAAAGTTATGGTAGTACCAAAATGATATAATCATAATATTCGTTATCAAAATACAACGCTATATAGTCAACCGTAACGCTTCTTTTTATCTAGACCATATTCCGTTTTCTCAAGTCTTTCCCAATATTCAGACGATAATATCCTGGCCAGCCAGACATCCTCGATAAACAGTTTATAACCGCTCATAATATGTAAAGAATCAATGATTCGTAATGTACAGGGCAAGCAGTACGGGTGTTGATCCGTTATCTTCCATCCGCTTCGATTGGACGCCGAACAAAAAAAGAGAATTAAAACCAGGGTAGAAGTACACGGTACATTAGGTACAATAAGTACAAGATTTGTGGATGTATGTTGGCGAGTGGGTGGGTGAATGGGATGGCCAAGCGGTGCGTATCGTATCCATGACGGGCGCCATGTCATCATCAAGCAGTGTCAGGGAACGTCGGTGGTGGATGACTGAGACTTGGGCGGAGCCATGTGATGTCACAGTCATAATGAATGGATCGGTCGTGACGTCAGTCGAAAGGACCCTTACTGCAGGAAGGACCCTTGGGTCCACTTTTCCGCATTGGAGACCGGGGCTCTATCGTGTTGGGCTCTTAATTAGCCAACCCGATTTGAACGACTCGAAGCCTTGCGACGATCGCTCCACAAGCGCCAAGCCTTGTTTTGACGGTGGTCCACGTCATGCAGCATCATCCAACGCCGGATACAACTTCCGCCAATGAACCCACCAGTCAGTAATCTGGTAACTTGAAGTCGTCTTCAGGGGTAGCATCGTGGGGGAGGTATCGAGTGCAGCTATGCTTGTTCAGGCACTAAACAGCTCAAGCACCTCCACGACGTCTGTGCTTTCCCGGAAGCTCCATGTCCGGATGACACACCCGGTAGTGTCTGGTGAGGGCGTCTGCACGGCTGAATGTCTTCTCTTCAGTGCAGAGGTCACATCGCACCTTCTGCTTTCTAGCGTTGTGGATAGTATCCTCGTGGCGGGTAAGGTCGTATGGCCGAGAGAAAACAGTGTTGCAGGGCTTGCCAGTGCTTGGGTTGATTCGATCACAGCGATGAGGACCAGCTTGACTGTTCAACAATGAAGTTGTCATGCTAATATCTCGAGGGCGAGCAGGACCCATTGTCTGTGTCTGACGGTGACCTTCTCGCTTGTGCTTCTGAAGCTGTGCTGGTGTGTCGAATCGTAGAGTGCAGCCGTGATATGTGCAAGTGTAAGTGCCACCATCGGCAGCGGTGTTGATAGGGCGGGTTGCTGGAGTGGCGTTGCGGGACCCGTTTGAACTTGAACCAGTTGAACTCAGACGAGGAGGGCTATCATGGCTGATTCGTGTCGGGTGTGCGATGAATGGGTATTGCTGTGGCACTGTAATACCAGGAGCTCCGTGAGGTGGAAGAAAGTTGAATTGATGTTGAGCATGTGTTTCGGGAACTGACTCCTGCGAACTCATCATAGCCTTGGGAAACTGGTCCATACCAAATCCATCCTGGGGGAAGAGAGGGAAGTTGTTGTCGCCCTCAGACTCGTTAAACTCCAGGATAGCATCCTTGGGAGAGATGGTCTTTGGTGTCTCGGGCTCCTGCTTCATGTTCATCTGCTGTTGAATGAACTGGGCGTCTTGCTGAGCCTTGGTTTGCTCTCGAATGCGCTGAGCGCTGTTGAATGGCATGTTTTGGTTAAGGTTGGGGTTTCCGAAATCGTGGGCCGGTGATGGTGCCAGAGGTGATCCTGTGCGGAACGGTGATCTATCCCGTGAAGTGCTGGAGGCTGGTGAATGGGCAGCGCTGAGATGCTGGTTGTTGGCTGCATGAAGTCGCTGGTTAAAAACGTCGTTTGTGGGTGACACTGAGACTTGAGCCTGAGAGGGAGGAGGCGTAGATGTGACGGCGAAGTTGGGGCTGTAAAGTTCATCGCCATAGATATCCGTCATAGTTCTGTCGAGCTTTGGGGCATTTGGAAAGCCTAGACGATCAAATTGTGAGTCCTTGCTTGCAATTGATGAGTAATAAAGGTTATTACCTTTTCTTCTTCTCTCTGTGACATCTGTTTCACCAACTGTAGGCGTGGCAGGTGAGTCACCTGCGATGGAACTCGCCACCGAGGCAGGATGAGAACGGGTAGAGCCACCGAGATATTCAGGAGCATGCATGAGTCCTCGGTCCATTCTGGGCTTGCCATTAGGTCCAGGAAGTGTAACCGGATAGTTCATGTCAGGCATGGCGTGCTGTTCCATTCCTCCACAATTTTGATATGCTGCATACGAAGGCATTGACTTGGCTAGTTGATAGTGTGATGATGAATTGCCTTGGTCGTTGGCGTCTGTGATGGCGATGAATGGGCCGGGTATGTTGTGGTTGTTGAAAGGAGAAGTAGGTCCTGCAGTAGAAGATCCAAGCGATGACAAGGAGGTTTCACGCTGGTGAGCGGCGCGAGACCTTGGAGTCTGCTGGGCGAGTCCCCAGTTTTCGTTAGGCATGAGCTCGGTAGGTAATTGCTGGCTCAGAGCAGCAATCTCAGCGTCGTAATTCGATCTTGGAATATCCGAGTAAGAAGCAGCGTTGTATTCGGCGTGACAATTTTGGGCGAAAGGATACTGCTGCTGAGAGTTGGAAGAGTTGTTCTGAAGATGTTGTTGGAGTTGAAATTGTTGCTGGTGTAGGCGGGGAATCGATAACATGGTGAAGTGTAAAGACAAATTGTGTGTTTAAGGTTGACAAGAAAGTGGCAAAAGGCGGGAAGGCTCGTCTTTATAAAGCAAGGGACCTTTCGAACAAACTACCTGGAGTCTGTAGATGGAAACCAAAAGACAAATGATGGATCCCCTTCCTTGGCCGATAGTCTTGTACAGTACCTGTAGTACAAGCAATCGTAGGTGCACCCCCTCCGGCTCATTCGAGACTAAGAAGACCCTGGACCCACTCAATGATGTACAGAGCAGGGTCAAGGCTGGGATTGTATAAGCATGACTGGCTGGCCTAGACTCGGATATGGGCCAGAAAAAGAAACAAGCGTACCGGAGCATGTACCTCTGCGTAGGGGGTTTAACCTAAACAGATCTTGGAAAGAAGGTGGGGTGTGCAGTGATGTCTCAGTGGATGTGGTATGTAAAAGTCGTCAGGTTGCGAAACTACCTACCTAATGGTGTGTGGACGTTTTCTTCGTTTTTTCCCCTCCTACCCGGCTACATGCTACATGCTACCATTAATGCGCTACGTAGTGTCCTTTTCCTGATGAATGATGGCTGATTGATGATGGATGATGCTGATGATGTCTGGGATCCCCATTCGATATGACTATCGTCACTGATCTTCTCGATGCTTCAGGTAGCTTCCGGGTACTTCTCCAAGCAAAATGTTGCATTTTCCTTACTGCATTACTTAATTATGCTGTGCCTTTTTCAAGATGTATTGATTTCCAATACATTACTTAATTCGCAAGACGAGGACATCGACTGCAATACACGAAGCGCGAGCCTTGGTTGTCGGGTCCGAGGTTCCCTCCCACAAGCCCTCCTGCGCCAGACAAGCCCGCCCGTTCAGTACCTTACCTATTGCATACCATGCCGTTCCTAGCAGATAACAAGGGTGCAATACGTATCATTTAGGTTTTCCCAACGTCAAGCCCAGGTCTCAGTGGAAGGACCAAGTCCAGCTTGGGTGGTAGCTGCAGGGCTCTGACGCCAATAGGGGCCCATCAGCGACGGTGCCCAATAGGCTATCCCAATGCCTTTGACCTCTGACGCTGTAGAGGAAAATCTTAGCCTGCCCCAGCATACTCAAGTTTTTCCAGGCTTGTTGAGCGGTTCCACTGACGTAGTCTAGCCCCGCCGATCCTTTCGCTATCATCGCTCACTTTCATACCGACGTAGCTGCGTTTCCTTCCATGGCAGTTTCAATTTCGGCAACGGCACAGCCACATATCATGCTTTGTAATCGAGTTTCTGCGCCACTTCGATTTTTCCGCCACACTCTATCTGAGTCTATCTCGGTCTACATGCACGGAACTACGGACATACTCCAAATTTGTCATCACATGATGAGTCTTCGTCGTGGGTCACATGAGACTCGTTGTCGTATGTCAATACATCAAGATGTACTGTACATACGATGAAGCCAAGTAAACCAAGATGAGCTGCCTGTTCTCGATCAGTCTAGTGAGCACGAACCAAGAGTTAATAGTGGGAGAGAAACTTATTCGATCTACTCATCGCATGACACGCCAGATGGGGTGACAAGGCACGTGTTTATTTCTCTACTTGTTTCTGAACTGCCAGTTCAGCACCTCGCATGTCTTTTTCCGACAACTACCACCCACTACGGGAAAAGTCTGCAAAAAGGGTAAAGTCAGGGAGTCAATGAGAAAAAAACTCTTCAACTTACAGCTATCAAAGGGATATACATTGCTGTACAATTAGACTTGCGACGCAGGAACCCACCCTAGTTGCATTTTACTCATAGCACACCCTACCAAGCAAATCAAGAAGCATCGTGGTAGGACAAACGACAAATCTCGAGCTGCCAGAGTGACAGCGTTCTCGGCCTGACCGACCCGCTACAGCTAACCGTACCAGTTGCCGGGTTCTATCGGACTTGGTAACGCAACCAATCATATGTGTGGCGCGTCAACCCGCTAAGCCACAATTACAGAGTGCACCCTGGTCCTTTCCATTTTTAAGTTGGCTAGATCGATCTTTTACCCACAACAGAAGCTCGCTGTCTTGTGTTTCTCCGCGTGAGTAGAGTACAGCGACGGACCACCCGAGAAGCAGTTTAGTTGATAGTCGTGTTTCAACGGGTTATCGGACAAGATTTCTCAATATGGATAGGAAGAGGGAGCTTTCGTTGCGTCTAGCCCTTGATTGATGAACAGATGCATGCATACAGGTATGGGTGATCATCCGGCTGCTTGGTATCAGCACAAACCGTCTATAATTCAAGAGATAGACACACCTCATCCCCGTAATAATGTTTAGAAATCCACTCGCATTCGGGCTGAGTTGATGAATTAGGCTGGGGTGACTCATTCATACTGTACAGCGAAGCTGATGAATCACTCCTTCGGTATTCCACTGTGCCAGGGTTGGACGGAGGTTCACGCAATGCTTGACATGCTACCTCCGTATGTACAGGAATCTCGATTTGCCGGTCCGAGAGCACGGTTTTGAGATCGCTTCGGATTTCGTTTATGCACACTGGCAGTACTTTACGTGCGAACTAGGCACTCTTGATTCAACTCCGCGGGTAAGGCTGGAGACCAATGGACCCGCAACGGCTACGGCTCCAGCCGGACGATCCGCCACTTTTTGTTCTTTTGAGCCAGAGTCCAAGCTGTCTTGAGACGTCTGGTCTAATTCCATCTATCAATGAGGCAGATCCACGGGGCGAATCTCTTTAGTGTTTGGCCTGTGAACTTCTGGGGTGCCAAGTAAAAATTCCAATTGGTATATCTTTGAGCTTATCAAGGATAGAAAGATACGCTGTATGAGAATCTTTGCCAGTTTCAGAGCATTAACTGCACAGCCACAGCTCGCGATGTATATACGGCTTTCGACCACTTCTTTCCATCACATGACAAGTCTATGTTACGTGACATGACATTTAATTGACGGGACGCCGGTACGGCGTCTGGAAACCTGGGTACTATACTCAAAAATGTGTAGAGACTATCCTGGATGCCTAGTACCCAAGACTCCCCGTGCCAGAGTGCTGGGTATCATCTCCAGAGTCCGAGCTTCCCTACAACGTTCCATCTTTCACCCCCAGAACCACTCCGAGCCTTAGTTGTCCTCATTCCATCTAAAGATTATGTGAGCATATATCAGCATCAGAAAACGAGATGTACTCACCTGTGATCGCATTTCTCACAATAGTGAAACGATGTCGTTCCCTCATCGGCACTTCTAAGCTGGAGGGCAGTGTAACGCACCTCTTGCGCGTCACATTTTAAGTTTGTGCACTCCTCGGCTATCGTGCACCAGGTATCTAGTGAGGATATCTTTTCGGCATGTTGAACCATGGCGTTTTGCACACTCCGGCAGGATCCTTCACCATGGAGACGCTGACGGTGCCTATCAAAGTGTCTGGGACGAGACAGTTCTTTAGTGACGTGTGCAAGACGGAGCGATGATGGATACGAACTCTTGCTCACCACCCCGCAACAGTCGCACTCGACCTCCGGGTTCTGTGTTTTTGGGAGTAAGATCCCACAGGGGCTACAAAATTGCATAGGCATGGTTCTCTGATTGGTGTTATTCAGTTGGGCAAGGTAATGTTGGATGAGAATGGAAAGTCAAGTAAGTCAGCGTATATTTTAGCAGCTACAGTATGTGTCACAGAATTTCTATCTTGATTAAGTACGGTTTCTGTGTGAAACCTCCATCATCGTAGAGTTAGAATTGCGCTGTCAAATCTTGCTTGGTATTATCGTCAATTAACTGGATCTCCCACAAGCCAAAAAGTCAATCAGGTTAACACAGCAAAAGTCACAAAACAAGTGAATTTACCCAAACTGAACACGTCTTCTGATTTTTTTTAACCATGAAACCCTCGTGTACTGGCTTGGTGTATCGCCAGTCCCCAACTGTTTCTGATATGGATTTGACGTTTTGTATAAAGCGATACTACAGACTGGAAAGTCAACCACTAATCCTAAGTGCACAATAATGAACAACCTAATGTTCTACTCTAAATTGGCATAACTTATCTAATTACTACTTGGATCTCTCATTCTTCTAGCAGTCAACTTTTGATGATATAACGAGAGCACTCAGGTTGTATAAGTTGTGTAAGCAGCCACAATCAATTCGACTCTAGCTGCAAGGCTGGACAGGGCTGTTGAATTCCGACCGAAGAGCGAGACATTTCCCGAGCATAAATCGCATGTTCCACACTAGGGGATTGAAAACTTCCATGCATTAGTTCTCACCGTTCCATCCTACTCTATCTGACCTTCCCCCGATGTGGCTTGAATTTACTACTCTTTGTTGGGGCATAGATCTCGTTTCCAGATTTCAGCTTTTCCGGTTCGGCCTCGCCGTGTGTGGGGGGTTTGTTTAGTGTTGTACCGCATTCAAGTTTATAGCGCTATACCTAAAGGATATGCAAAACGGCAGTGACAAATCCACTGCCGGCTGCAACGGTCGGGCTATGCATTCCCGGCTAACACCATTATTTCCGTCGCTCTCGGGTTTTGAGCGTTGTCCGAGTCTATCCCTCGCTTTCTCTTTTGGCAGGAATTGGTAATCAGTCGCATTCGCATGATTTCCACGGACACAGCCTTCTGGTCAGATTTTTGTTTTCAAGGCTTGGCAAATATTTGTAGCGATGTATAGTACGGGCAGAGTACGCCGATGGAGATTCAACTGACCCCGGATCTCAAATGTGGCAACCTCTAATTTTAGCTTGCTTCCACGTGGTCCAGGCCCGACGATCGTTTGATCTCGCCACCCGTAGGCTCCGTTACCCGACAGATTCGGCCGATTGACAAGTATCGCTAATGTCGACATTCAGATAAGCAAGGATGAGCCTCTCTAATCGTTGAGGTATGCAATCTCAGGTTTATCGACAACGACCAGGGCAATCAATGAGTTCTTGATTCAGCCTTTCTGCCAAGATCTCGTATTTCTCCCTTGTTGAATTGGGCCGGTCCAGAATTGTAATGTTCAGTCATCTGTGAATATGGCTAAGGTAGTCACGCGGCTCAGGCTGATAGACCTAAGCCCATTTACTAATTCCAACGGATGTATCCAGTAACTTGGTATATGTGACTCATCCATTGAGTGGCGCAATGCTGATTGAAGCGAGTGCGACGTCTCCCAGTAGAGTTAACAGCTTGGTCCATGACATGCTCTAGGGTAGGTTTTTTGGACCAAGCTGTCCCATTACGAAGCCAATAGAAAGTTGCACCGTATGCTTCTCGACATAATTCTATTGGACATAATTCTGTTCTTGACTTGATATCAGGGATCTTGTCTTACGAACCGTTTCGGGCAGCTTGGTCGTTCTCATCATGTGAGCAATGACCAAGTAATGACAAAACCAAAAGGACATGCCAACGGACGCTTCGTATGCTGACATATTTGGGTTTGGAATCACGATCTGACTGCAAAACAACTCGGGTTCAAGTTGGACATTAAAGCCCATTCGATTGACGCAAAACCCTGGGAACTTTTGCATCATGATGCCTGTAAGATCATCACCAACGTTCTGTCACAAACCCATCTAGTTAAGATTCAACACTTTTACTCCAGCTATACCTGGGACCATAGCTGTCGACACGCGTGCATCAACGACGATGCATATACATAAACTTATACATTACAGTAGCACCATGTCACTTGCACTATCACAGTCCGCAAACGTCCCAGCCGGTTCTTCTTAGCTCGCCAGTTTGACTTCAAACCTAAATGGATACACTGCGGGCCATTACATATACAGCGCGTGGCATGACGCGTTACCGCACAGCGGGGATGCGACGCGCTTGAGATCACTAGCAATACACATTTGACCACATGGTTCGGAGGCAAACACATCTACAGTATTATCATTTGCATTTAGTCACGCCGGTTGGCTATCATGGTGATCAATATCGCCTCGAGGGCATTTTCGATTATCCCCGAATGTAATCCCCCAAATCCCTTATGGTACAAAACACCCAAAAACAATAACCGGACCCATATGTCATCATGAAACACCCTACAAGGTCCTGCGCAGCAAGCAGTCGACCGCAAAGATTCGTAACAGGCATGTAAAACAAAAAGCGCTTAACCACCGAAACCGTAGAGGGTACGTCCCTGTCGCTTCAGGGCGTAGACAACGTCGAGAGATGTGACGGTCTTTCGCTTGGCGTGCTCGGTGTAGGTGACGGCGTCACGGATGACACCCTCAAGGAAGGTCTTCAGGACACCACGGGTCTCCTCGTAGATCACTGCGTAATTGGTTAGATACTGCTTGGTGTGCGTTTCAGAGTGAACTTACTGGCAGAGATACGCTTGACACCACCACGACGAGCGAGACGTCGGATAGCGGGCTTTGTGATACCCTGGATGTTGTCTCGCAAGATCTTTCGGTGACGCTTGGCACCGCCCTTGCCGAGACCCTTTCCGCCCTTGCCGCCTGTCGATGGGTTAGTATTGATGTCATTGTAGATGTGTGCGAAGCGCGTTGTTGGACGCGTCGGTGTGTGATGCGCATGCTTAGGGGCGATGCGGTGGGAAGACAAGGCTACTTACGTCCAGTCATGTTGATGGTTTGAGGTGTGAAAGTTGTGGATAGAGATATACACGCTAGGTGTATACTGTAGTTTGATGGGTATAGAGTCGTGGGATGGAAGTGATGAAGTATGAGGTGTAGAAGTGAAGGGTGGGAGTGCGAGAGCTTAAGTACGAGTGGGCCAGATTCGTGATCAGTTGGGAAGACCCACTCTGTGATCTTGATCCCTGCTTGTGAGACGCGATGAGTGACGCGAAAATCGGCGCGGGCGAATTAAAAATTCGGACTGCGTTGATTTTCAAAAGCGGGGTGGTCTTCAGCAACAGGGTCATCCACCAACAGCGCTAGAGTTACCCATGGACGCCTTATTGATGGGTAAGTTTCACTGGGCCTCAACTTGCTGGTTCAGGGTAGATGATGCATTTTGTTGCATGATATGTGAATGTTTGTGACCAGGTACTACATGGACAGTATGTAAATGAATGAATGACAATGAGAGTTCATTACTCATGCTCTGTAGTGTCTTTGTTTTCTTTGTGACTCATATGTTTATGTGCTGTTGTGGTGACTTATGATAAAAGCAGCTGAAAGTGAAGATATTGACAATGAAATATCAAACATATGAAACGACATTAATAGACTCAAACGTATAACAAAGTTAGAGTATCCAGAATAAATATCAGTGCACCATCTTTAGCAGACACGGTAAAGCATAGATATTTTTTATTAATAAATTTTTTAGATTAAAACGGTAAATAACATAGGTCTAGACTATAGTGACAAGGCACAACAAGAGCAATAAAGAATCCATAGAGAAACCCCAACCGACTGACTCAGTCGATACCAAGTGTATGCAGCCCAACCCAGAGGCAATAAACTACAACTACGTACTATGCAGACGGATACAGGCATGCTCCAGCTACTCAGATAGTGTCGTACTGTAAACGTTCCCCAGAATCTGGTCCGTTTCCCCGGGATGTTCTTTTGCCTCAGTTACCAAGTGCCGCACCCGTGAGCGTTGCCTATCTAACCTTACTGTGGTTACTCACCAAATTCGCCATTGGTTGCCTTGCAGAAACAGATCAGATCAAAAAGGCTGGGCCACAAAGCGTGGAGCATTCCAGCTGCGTGGAGGAATTTCGAGCCAATGGAAATTCAGTACGCAAGATGGTTTTTTTTGCACAACTAAAGCCTGCATTTTAGGCTTGGGTCCATTTTTCCATTTTCGGTGGGTGATTAGGAAAAACGCACTCCAATCAGCGCGCACGGTCCACAGGAAGTCAGATCAGCCGCCGCCTAATGCCACAGGTATAAAGGATTCCCCCCGCCTGCTCCCTCTCTCAACTTTCCTTTCTGCATCACACACCCACTTCAGCCTTCCACCCCCACAACCATCAACACAACAACAACAACTTTCTACATCATATCAATCATCAACAATGGCTCGCACTAAGCAAACCGCCCGCAAGTCCACTGGTGGCAAGGCCCCTCGCAAGCAGCTCGCTTCCAAGGCTGGTAAGTCTTCACCGCGACTTGACGCGACACGCGTCTTTAATTATCATCAAGAGCATCATCGCTAACATATTCATCAGCCCGCAAGTCCGCCCCCTCTACCGGTGGTGTCAAGAAGCCTCACCGCTACAAGCCCGGTACCGTCGCTCTCCGTGAGATTCGACGATACCAGAAGTCCACTGAGCTTCTCATCCGAAAGCTCCCCTTCCAGCGTCTCGTAAGCATCACTCACATATCTCATCATCGCTTGGCATCAACTAACATTCAATCAACAGGTCCGTGAGATTGCCCAGGACTTCAAGTCTGATCTCCGATTCCAGTCCTCCGCCATCGGTGCTCTCCAGGAGTCCGTTGAGTCCTACCTTGTCTCTCTCTTCGAGGACACCAACCTCTGCGCCATCCACGCCAAGCGTGTCACCATTCAGAGCAAGGATATCCAGCTTGCCCGCCGCCTCCGAGGCGAGCGCAACTAAGCGCTTGGGGTGATGGAAGGATAACGAATTTTTTGCTTTGACACGAGGGAATATCATGGTTATGGGGATAATCAAGGCGTTCACTAGGAACATGTTTTATACACAGGCTTGTACACTAAATGGCAAGCGAGTTTAGCTGCCCTTTCACAATCGACCAAAAGGTCTTTCATCGTTATATCTTGTTCCTTGTATGACTCGCCACCGACAAAAAAATTAAGTAGTTTAATCGCCATCGCGCGCACACTTCAGTAAATCGTGACCATCGCATTAAGAGTAAACGCACGCGCCTTGCTCGTGCATTTCATTAGCAAATGTTCCACCAGTCTGATTTGAGACGTATGAGTGTGACTCGTGCCTGGTAGATTCCTTGGTGGCAAAATGTCTGTGTAGTACGAACGCTCAAGGAAGATGAACATGCGCCATCGATTGCTTGGAAAAGAAGTGCACGAGAACGACACGACGAATGTCGCACGTTGATCAGTCATGTTGTAGGGAAGCGACCACGGCAATTATCATCAATATAACATTGGTTGTTTTTTTAATTATAGAAAGAAACATTAAATACACAATCAAATTCGTTGCATCTAATCTTTTTATAAACCGTATTACGCCAGAGAATCAACATGATATGTAGGAAGCTGCGCCAAAACATCGAAACCACCAGTGCCAACCTTTCCAAGTCTGCCCATCACCAACCGACCGCTAGGTGTAGAGAGATCATCCCAGTCACCATCCAACACAGCATCCTTGAGGAATCCCAATGTCGTCTCGAAACTCATCTTGGTAAACGGACTGACGTTGCCCTTGAGACCCATTCGGTTGAATGGTGTGAAACCACCGTTCCTTGTCATGTGGTCACCGATCAGGTTCAAGTGGCGGTTGTCGACCTTGATGCCGTGAGAGCCGAAGACGCCAGCCAGCTCCTGCACAATGTTCTGTCGAGCTGCCTCGACACCGTAAACCTCCAAGACAGCTGCGATGTCGTTGGTCTGGATACGATTGGGGTCGATGAAATCGCTGTATCGCTGCATAGCCTGCAAGTTGACACCTTCTGTGTGGATGACTCTGATCGTCTTATTGTCCTTTTTCTCCTCATGGAAGTCGCAGGATCTGACACCAGAGATCTCTTGGATCACGGTCTTCTTGACAGCATCTTGGACAAGGTTGAGCATAAGGATTTTGGGAATGGCCGAGTCAAACTCAAGTGTGAAGCTGCAGTCGATTCCATTCTTCTCATTGAATGTGAAATCCGTGACCTCATCGTATTGCTCAAGAACACGGTCGGTTCGCATCTTGGCACCCCAGTTGACGGCACCGCTGTCCTCCTCATCCTCTTCGTCGCCCGCCTGCCTTTGGCTACCGCCGAAGCCCTCATCATCAAGGTCAGCATCAGCAGCGTCGCGGCTCATCTCCTCTTGTACGGCATCATCATCATCGTCATTAGGACCATACGACACTGCCTCGCTCCTGTTGGCTCGCTGCTTGGCATTTGTCGCGTCATCGTCGCCTTCTTCATCGTCGTCCTCGTCGAAATTGCCGGCAGCCTCGGCGTTAGGAGCAGCTGTCTCCACAACACCAGCCTTCACACCAATCTCGGGAGTGGCCATTGTAGAATGGGTTTGTCGCTTCTTGATATCCCTCTTCACAAGGGACAGCAATCGGTGTAGGAGCTTCTTCTCCACTGCATTAACAACGTCTGAAATTTTGATGGCATAAGTCTCGGTGTACTCCTTTGAGTCAAAGAACTTGAGGTCGATCGAATAGATCTTGGCTGAGCCATAAAGCTTGCCTTGGCCAACCTTCTCTTCGACATGGATACTGTCGAGAATGTAGCCAAGAGGCAATACTGAGATGGACTTGGCAAAGATCTTCGCATCCTCCACGGACATCTCCTCAATAGGGTAAATCGACATGGCTGGGGTGGAAATCTTGTCGCTAGCGGTCATGAGAATTTCTCGTAGTCGAGGAATACCGAGTGTGACGTTCTTGGCAGAGTGACCAGCCAAATGGAAAGTGTTTAGTGTCATCTGTGTCGAAGGCTCTCCAACAGATTGGCCTGCCACGATACCGACCGCTTCTCCAGGCTCGACGAGAGAGCGCAGGTATTTCATTGCAAAAAGCATCTCCGCGTTCTTCTTGTTCAGACTCACGCGCGAGAGCGCCTGTTTGTTCTTGTCAGACTTGTCACGGACAAGGCCATCCTTGTTCTCCTTGAGATATTTGGTCATTTCCCAGAAAAATTTCTCAGAAGTAGCGAATGCGGTGGTGGCGGGGTTAAAGTGATTCGAGATCGGGTCCTGAGTCTTGGGGTCATGGATGTTCTTCATGTACTTCAGGTCCTTAGCCTTGGGGTCATTGATATTGGTGTGCTTGAGAGCCTTCTTCATGTACTTGGTAATGGCCTCGCGATGCATTCCTAGGCGTTCTCCGACGCTGGGGTCGTATCGGAGCTGGGCAGCCTCCGAAGTGACATTCTCCAAGATAAAGCTGAAATCTTCCAAGTATTTTTGTTTGCAAGCATCAAGACCATCCTCGCCGTACAGGAACTGGATCATGGAGCCATCGGCGTCTCTTACGGTGGTATCGTAAGCGACAGTCAGGCCTTCCATACCCTTGATGACACATCTCTGCAGATAACCGGAACGTGATGTCTTGACAGCAGTATCAATCAGACCTTCTCGACCAGCCATATGATGGAAGTAGTACTCCTGAGGGCGAATACCTGTAAGGAAACGCTGTACAATGTAACCACCAGCTCGAGCATGAGTCTCAAATGGGCTGAAACAGGGCAACGACTTGCCGCTGACCATAATTGGAACACGGCGACCTTCCAAAACCTGCTGACCCAGGTTACAAGAAATCAGATTGGCATTGACTCTGGATCCCTTTGCACCAGAGGTTGTCATTGCTTGCATCTGATTGAAGGGGAAAGCCTTTTCCAGACCGTGTGGCATAGTAGCTTTTTCGATACCGTCTGTGACCTTACTGAGGCGTTCCTTCATCAGCATATCAAGGCCTTCCTGTTTCTTGTCGTCGCGCATTGCTTCTTCAAGACGCTCCAGAAGCAAAGGGTCGTTAGGACGAGTAGTTTCCGTAAGTGAAGTGTAGGTAGATGCAACCTCAATTCCTACATTGTCGGCAGGTTTGAGCGCTGCTCGTCGGGCTTGTTCACCCTTTCGTGTGAGTCTCAAATCGTCCATACCACATGAGAAAGCCCTCATGTTAAGGTATCTCGTGAGTAATCTTCCCAGGCTGCTAAGAAGCTTGCCCGCAACGGTAGGACCATAAATTTCATGAACAGCGTGAATGATACCGCCAGAGCTAGGACCGATTTGCGACTTGTCCAGAATTCCGGTGATGAACTCGCCATCCTGGAACAGTACAGTGCCTTCCTCAGAATCTTTACCCCACTGACTGGACTTGAGCTGCGTCTGAGACTTCATGCAAAGGCCACCGCAGTTGGGAGGCTGCATGTTCTTCAGGATGGTAGTGATGACTTGTTTTCCGGTCCACCTGGGAACAGGTCGGATTATGGCTGGAGCAACAAGCTCAATCCTCTCGCCGACGATGTGACCGCTTTCGGGTCGCAGTGCATTGTAGACCAACTGCTGGTAGTCGCCCTTGGTGAAAAAGGTATCGCGGTTACAGAGGCCAACGGAGACTGAAATATGATCCTGGATAAGACCTCGGAGAGGCTTTCCAGCTGTGCCAGAAAGATATTGGTGGTCGGTATCAGCAATTTGGAGAGCTTCTGCTCGAGCAACTTCGTTCTGGGGGAAATGCATATTCATTTCATCTCCATCGAAATCGGCGTTGTAGGTGTTACAGTTGGCGTAGTGCATGCGAATCGTTTTTTCACCTGGCAGGACACGAACTCTGTGACCCATGATAGACGGCTTGTGGAGTGTCGGCTGTCGGTTCATCAAGACGACATCACCGTTGGTAAGATGTCGGTAGACCTTCTTGTTCTTGGTGCGAGCAGCGTTGCTGCTTGTGGGAGCAAGGAGCTGATTAGCCAGAGACACACGGTCATCAACCGACTTGTTACGAAGGTTGACAATTTGGCCATTCTCGTTTTCGATCGCGAAAGCACCGGGCCATTTGTCAACACCATTAATAACTGCTTGTTGCATGTCTCGGAAGTTGTGGCTTGTGACAGGCTCAGGGTATGTCAACTTCTTCGCAAAAACGGGCGGCACACCGATTTCGTTGGTTTCGATGTTGGGATCGGGAGAAATAACACTTCGGGCGGCGTAGTTGACACGCTTACCCATCATGTTCTTTCGGAAGAGACCTTCCTTCTTTTCGAGCTTCTGCTTGATACCATCCTCATTGCGCTTCGCAGCAGCACCTTGAACGGGGTTCTTGTCCTTATCGATGAGTGAGTTGATCGACTCCTGTAGTTCCGTCCACGCCTGATGCAGCTGATTGACATCGGCATTCTCCTCCTTCAGTTGCTTGTGCAGTCGGGCGATTGTTCCGCAGCCTCGAAGGATGTTTTTGTAAAGAGAGTTTTGTTGGGCTTCAGAAATCTCGGACTCGCCTGTTCGGGCTTCGGGACGGTAGCGGTTGGGAGGAACTAAGATGGTCGTCAAAAAGAACATGTCGGGAGTGACCTTCTTTGAGCTTCTCGTTGCGGGTTTTGCGTTGTACACGAGTGAGATCAAGTCTTGCTCCTTAGTGAATAGCTCGCTCAGACGGGCGTGAACCTCCATGGCACTGATATATCGCTGTGAAGCAGAAAATGCCGGGGTTTCATCGACATCCATCATCTCTGTGTCTTGCTCGGCATCATCTCCGACAAGTTGCGACTTCTCAAGAGTGGGGGAAACGACATCTGCCACACCCTCGTCAGAGGAGTATCCGTCAAGTTTTTGTTTTGTTGTGGCCTGCTGCTGAACTCTGGACATGGCATCAGATTGCCTCAAGTTCTTTTGGGCCATCTTGGCCTTTTCCTTGTCGGATAGAGATCTCTCAAAGACCTTGACGAATCGATCCTTGCGGTATGAGGGTGAGATGCCGTTACAGTTGGCGCAAAGTCTTCGCTTGGTGATCTCTGCAAGGAATTCTTTAATGACCTCACGGCGCATTTCGCTTGAGCCTTCGTGCTTTCCTCTCTTCGCATCGCCGCGCTTAATCTTGACACCGCGAAGACACTTATCAACATACTTGTCTCTTGCGCGAGTCACGTTGTCGATCGAACTGCTGGCGCCTTCTTCTTCGGCTTCGCTCTCGAATTCAGAGAAGTTTCCGAGTTCGATAGCCAGGTCGTTTTCGCCAATAACGCCGACCATATGTGCTTCTTGGATCAAGCCATGTTGGAGAAGCTTAAGCTTGCACATATATTTGTGAAGCTCCTTTTGAGGAAGTCGGAATCCCTTGCAGTAGACACAAGTCGCCTTCAAGAGTCGATAAGCCTGGTCCATGAAGATGGGGTGATACACTGGGACGGGAAGCTGGATATGGCCGGGATGGCCGGGACAGGTGGCCTGGTTCAGATTACATGTTGTACACCTAAGATTTGGTTAGCCCTGTGTTGACCTTTGACTAGCGGCCATTGGAACTTACGGCGCATCGCCCCAGGATCCAAGAGCAGGATCATATAGACCACCAGGTACAGGATTGAGGAGATTGTCGAAGGTGCTGTCGTTTTCAATTCTCTTCACAGAGATTGCTCGGATTTCCTTTGGCGACAGGAAGGTGAATTCGACGCTCTCGACCCCGGACGAGATCGGCTGCGCGATATTCATGGTGGCGTTGATGTCGCTCTATCGAGCGAAAAGAATATTAGCGATTGAGCGACGTCTTGAGGTTAACTGATGAAATCCATTCCCCAGCGCAGTATGCGAAGTAAAAGTAAATCATGCAGGCAGTGGGGAGCTTTGCTAGAGAAACAATTTTTTGGCGGTGCGGGGCGGCAGAAATTTAGACCGACCCATTACCCGCCACTGTTGCGCGCGATTCGTCTGCACGCGGGTCCATGCGTTACTGCCTACCTATTTGCATCATCTTTGAGAGCCCATCTTATGTGCATCAACAAACTAGCGCAACGTGACCTTCGAGTACAGCGACAACCGGAAGAAACCCAGAGCGATTGTCTACGTCGATACGGACCCAAATAGAACCTCAGCACCCTTTTCGAGGATCGCGAACAGCTAGGCAGCTGTGCGATTATCTGGACAAACTGCAAATGGATCGCAACCAGTCTCCTGGCCTCGGCCCTCGTCATGATGCCTCATCAAGAGTGCAAAAGCCCGAATCTGCTGCAGACAGGATGGCTGCGCTAAAAGCACGTGTTTCCGCAGCTATCGGTACTAGCAAAGCAAAGGGTGGCTTGAAAGTTGGACTTCACCCTGCCTTGGAAGACTTGGGATCATATAACAAATCGAAGGAATCAACACCAGCACCCTCAGGCGTAAGATCAGATAAGCCTCGATCGCAAGATGCGTCTAGATCAGCTTCTATCAACAGGGAAAGCGGAGAAAACCCGTATTTCGACCCAAGCTCCTCAACACAACCAGGCGGAGGAAAAGCGCGCCAGTCTCGATCACTCGTGTTCAATCAGAAGGGCAAATATATAGCACAAGCCAATGCTTTACGTCGACAGGCCGCCCTGGAGGCGATGAAGAAACGAATCGCAGAGCAAACTCGAAAAGCCGGCATTGATGACGACCTAGACGTGGAAAGAAACTTTGTAGTGGAAGCACCCCCTGCAATCGAATGGTGGGACGAAGGACTTGTCGAAGGTGGAAGTTATGATGTGCTGGATGATCCCTCCAAGCTCAAACTCATGACACCCGACACTATCATCACCGAATACATACAGCACCCTGTTGCTCTTGAGCCGCCTCAAGATGGACTTTTTCCAGCTGCTAAGCCAATGTTCTTGGTAAAGAAGGAACGACAAAAGCTACGACGACAACGAAGAATGGCTGAGTTGAAGGAGATGCAAGCCAAGATTCGTCTGGGCCTGGTGCCAGCACCCCCTCCCAAGGTCAAAAAGGGCAACCTGATGCGAGTCCTTGGTGACGGTAAGTTTCTCACCCATCCTATTCATTTTATCCACCTGCTAATATCTGTGCAGTCGCTGTCAAGGATCCTACTGCCGTCGAAGCACGTGTGAACCGTGAAATTGCCGAACGCCACCACAAGCACGTCGAATCAAATGAGGCAAGGAAGCTCACCAAGGACCAAAAGCACGAGAAACTGGCGGCAAATCAACAAAAAGATGCCGAAAAGGGAATTCACATGCTCGTTTTCAAAATTGGAAGCCTGGCGAACGGACAACATCGATACAAGATTGGCGTCAACGCTGATCAACTGGCCCTCACAGGTACATGCATCATGCACCCCAAGTTCAACCTGGTTATCGTTGAGGGAGGCGAATGGGGTATCAAGAAGTTCAAGAAGCTCATGCTTAACCGAATCGACTGGACCGAGAATTCGCCGTCAAGAGATCGAGACGGAAAGCAAGGCGCAACACGCGACTGGCTCCTTGCTGAAAAGGAAACCGGCGAGCTCAAGGACATGTCGATGAATGAATGCAAGCTCATCTTCGAAGGCGAAGAGAAGGCTCGAGCATTTAGAAAGTGGGGCAGTAAGGTCTGCGAGACAGACTCGGAAGCGAGAGATGCCCTGGCTCGAACCAAGATGGACAACTTCTGGCAACTCGCTAAAGGTTTCGCTTAAAGCAAATCATACTGTATAATTAAGACCAGGGGAAAGGGTGAAAGAACCCATGTGTTGCGCTTAATACACCGGGCGGCAAACATCTGATACGCTTTGAGCCGACAACCGTTGCGAGACAGAAGCCCTGTCGCGACTGTGTTCCATGTTATTGCTTGAATACCAAAGACAGATATCATGATTTCCCCCTCCATGTTGGCGCTTCTCGGCGGAGACGGAAGCTTTTGCCGGTTTCAAGAGCCAACCTGCTTGTCAACTGAGGCAAGCCCATGATCATCGGACCATGTTGTTTGCTAAAAAGCGGCACTTCGATCAGGCTTCACTTACTTTGATGGGAAGGATAGAATGGATACTAGACTGATAGACATATCAATAATTACACCATCAACTCTTTCGTGCAAGTTTCGGCCAGATGCAGCGTTTTCAAGTTGGGACAAGCCTCAAGGCACGAAGCATTGGGCTCCGTCGTCCGCATAGCGTGAACAAGCCGCTAGGTATATAACTAACGACGTCCCAAGAATAGAATCAGAGACTGAATGTGCAACATAAACTCTGTTCCGAAGTACTTTATACAGGGACGTCTAGAGCGCGGCCGCCTCAACAGGTACGTATCTTATGTATATGCCCTCCTTCTGAATCTCGCCTGTACCAGTTTTGCCCAAATATCAGCATCAAATGCCTGCAAGGATACAGGTGAGTACTGGCTGCAGTGGCGAACCAAAACGGAAGGCAGAAATCGGGCAATGTTCCGTTCCGGGTGACATGGCTCTTATGTTTCTTGTGCGACCTTCCATTACCAGGCCGGGTAGGACTAGCCGCGAGATCTTCGAGATCCCTAAGATCATCACGGCCCATATGCGTGGCCTGGGGGGCTTCTACTGGAAGGGATCTCCGGGGACCCCTGAACAAGAATAAAAGCACAAACCGGGGATCAGTGATGAGCAGGTCCATGTCATCCATGGCAGGGTAGGGCTTGTAAAGAAATTCAGATTCTGCATGTATCGGAAGGGCGGACCAAGCTTTAAGGGTTACATGGTGAAAGTAAGTCAAATGAGTTTCTGAACTAGACGCGTTTCTGAACCGAGATGGTATATTTACTTGGCCAAAGAAGTAGACGAGAGTATAAGCAGCCATGTATATATTGCTCTGATACCAGCATATTACAGACAGGACTCTCATCACATTAACGACATTGAACGGGATTGCATGTTACGTGCATTTGATGAACATGGTGGGCAATGTAATCCTGGCAGGGTTCCAGGATGCAGATTCGATGGTCTTGGTAAAAGTGCTGTAAAGTAGCAACAAAGATGGACGACAGAGCCTACCACTTCCATTACGGCCCATGGCATTCCTAATGCAGAACTGTCTGCAGGTGACAGAGCCAGGGGAATCGAGGAATCAGACAAGTTCTGTCACACTTTTCCTGGCCAATCCTAGTTCATCAATGCAAGCCTGGAGCCAGTAATAATAAGCTCATGCATCAAACGATCGGGGATTGCAGTTTTAGGATTTCCTTGAGCCATCATCTCCAAAATCGCACGAACGACACCAAATCATTCAACATGGCCAAGATCTCAGCTAACGAAGTGGCTTTTTGGCTTCATCACACTGTGATCAACATCTTTACTTTGAGTTGCTGCTCTTCATTTTGGAACTGTTCCCATCAAGGAGAAGTGTGAGGGCTCCCTCCACAACGTTGCACCGGGGCATGGACTCACTTCGGCTCAGCCTCAAACATAAGTACCTACCTACCTACCTAATATACATTAGAGCTTTGAATCATAGCAACCCGACCCGTACGCCTGACAGGGCTGGATTTAAGCTTATGCTTTTCCTAGAATCATGGTAACAGAGCTAGCTACAGTACACATATGCTTGCTGTGATCGTTCGTTCATCAATTTACAGCATTAGAGGCGAGAAACCCTGGCTAAACTGTATTATTTACCAGGTACTCTGTGCATGAGAGCGAAAAGCTGTGTAACAGTCCAGCTGGAGTACTGAGCAGATAGGTAGGTCGGCAGGCCTTGAAGTCCAGCTCATAGCCAATTAGCAAACATGTATAACATAATACGCAGCCAGAACCATGGACAATTTTCGGTCTTTTCTTTCCCGTTTTGTCTACGTTTAGCAATTCAGGTTAGGCTGAGTTGTGACATGTATGGATGGCGTCTCGGCGGCAATAAGAAAAAGAAACTTTTAGTGCGCCTGTCGAGCCTGTCCTGGTCCTGTCGCTTGTTCGTTCCATCAATAAGGCAAGGGTCCCTAGAGCATCCGTCTTGGCTTCTCCCACTCGGGCAAACTCATCGCAACTTTACCTTGAATAGTAGAGTACAGGACTACAGATGAGGCTAGCGACATACACATGACACTGGACCACCTCGGAAGTTAGGCCATATCATGAGTGTGTTATTGTTTGAGCTGAACTTGTTTGATCAATGATGGGCATTAGTACTCAGCATTAGTACTAGCATCAGAAGCACGTCCTTTTACGGAGTAGCAAATTGCAAGCCTGTTACCATTTAGTGCAGTCGCGTTTATGAATGTGGATGTACTGTTAGTCTCCCCTGCTACTAAACACATTCTGTCTTTGTATCTGTGATACTTGCCCTGGCATGGGAATAGATATGATTTTAAACGAGACGAACCTTTGTAATTTTAAAGGACGAAGGAATTGATATCCCAGATAAAGTTAGCAGATTGCTTCCAAGTCCCGTACCTGGCTTAGCTACTAATCGGAGACGGAGTGAGTAAGAACGGAGCATTAGAATAACCGGGCCACCGTCGTAGGATTTAACTAATACAGACTGACAGATAGTTTAAAATAGAAGGATGCATTAGATTAAGACCTTTTGATTCGGTTGGATTATTTACATGTGGTTTATTGAGGCTATTTGGAACTAAATCTTTGACCTAGGTGGTATGACATGAGGAAGGAAATGTCAACACAGGCTGAAGATGGCTCAAGCTAGCTGTTTTGCGGGGCGCCACCCGAACCGTTGAGGTCGAGCTAGCTGGGGCCAGGAACCTGCCGAGATATCTGCTTCCCTTTTTGGCAAGGCGACAAACACTGTAGACAGCCGCGCCATTTGGGTGATAGAATAGCTGTGCGTCACAGTAATAATAAAATCTAACACAGTCCCTATGTCACATCGCTTCAATCCACCCACTCCACAAGTTCCTGGCCGTGTCCACTCAATTATTCTTCCGTTTGGACAACACGACACGAGGATAAATTGGAGATGAGCAAGACAAGATGAGCGAGCGAGCAATCGCAGGTGCTACTGCAACTACAGTGCGTTCGCTTGCTCACATCCCATCCATCGCATCCATGATCCCTAATCCTTGACCCATGGCCTATCTCCAGGCCGGAGACTCGGCCCTGTCCCAAACGAAGAGCAACTGACCGGCACGACCAGGGTTCTTTTTTTCCCTATTACCCATCGTCTTCTGGGGATTCCTCGGCCTCGAAACTGTCACCTTCCTCGTACATTACCGTATCGGCTGTTCGGATCTAATCCGGTTCCTTCTTGGCTACCATTCCCCTGCCTCGCACTGAGCCGGACTCGCACGAGTCGCACCACCTGATCCGTCTCTCCAAATGTGAGACAAAAAAAAAATGAAGAAAAACCCGCTCAATTTACCTTGATGGAAGGTTCTTTGCTCTGTCTGGACCAGTCTTGAGCATCGGGTTGTGGTGCATCCGTGAAGCAGACCCTAGTTTGCAGACTGCCAGTCATCCATCCTCCATGAACCAACGATACACACAAGAGACAATAAAGCAGAACAGAGCAGCACCGAAAAAAAATTACACATGGCACCAATGACGTTTTACTTGAGTAGTAGTCGAATTTCTTGTTTTTCCCTGCCTGCAGATCTACCATGATGCTGTAATACAGAACGGACAGGCACGCAACTTTACTCACTAATAACTTACACATCACCACTCAAGTACAGGATACCGTACAGTCCAACAAGTGCCCAGGAAGTAGACTGCATGGTCCAGCCTGCCAAATCGGGGCTGTGCGCATGCTTCAGTACAATAGGTCTTCCGAGGCTGTTGGTTGCTCGTTCTTGGAGGTGGAGATCATTTCAGGTGTCCTTCAGCAGTTGGTTCACGATGGGACGATGGGTTTCCAAACTGGGCAATGTCCTTTTTATTCTACAGTTTTTCTCGTTGCCGCCGTCGCGTCAAAGCCAGACCATCCCATCTGTACTGTCCCGTCCCGTACTGGCATGTACCCAATGTAATGTAGGTTGTTCTAGGGAGCCGAACCCTGGTCTCAACGGAATCCGGCCCTTTATACCTTAGCTTGTGTTGGTTGACGGTAGGTTCTAATTTGCGCAACCAAAGGTTGAACCTTGAGCCTTGACCTCGGGTGCGTTCACGCTGGCTGGTTGATCCTAGCGATACCGTTATCTGTCTGCTTCTTGCTATCCGTGAGATCTGTCAAGGGCCAAGATGGCCCAGCCGTCTGGTTGGCGAACGGCATCCTGGCCTAGACCTCATTTCGCTCTCTTCCCGGCCCCGTCACCCGCTGCTCGACACCTTCCCAGTGGCTCTTTACCTACCTTACCCGTCTCCCCACCCTAGGGAATCCATGCCATGCAGGCGGAGTCCTGATCCTTCGACAATCCTCGTCCGGTCTGGTCTGGTCTGTCTTTGCCTGGGTCTAGGTAATTCATCAACAGTAGCTTCGTCAAACGGCATCTAAGTAATCGTTATTCCCTGTACCTCGCCCAGAAAAGGTCGGAAATTTCTGTGTTTGATACTTGTCTCTGTTGCCACTGTCTGTCTCGCTCTCGCTGTTACTCTTGACCTTGACTTCATCTTGCCCGTGTTGGTCGAGCCCTCGTTGTATTTATCCAACTCGTACCCCGTCATGGGGCTTGCCAACTTGGTCGATGAATCTCTGCTCACTGCAGTACCTAATCTAACCTACCTATCTACCTACCTGCCTGCCTGCCTACCGGAAGTGCATGGCTCATGAGACCCTAGCCTCTAGCTCCCCACGTATTCTAACCCGACCCTCGCATCCTTTAACGACCTCAAATATGTACCTTACACCTCCCTCGACTTCGAACTCTCCAGTGTCGCAGTATTCACAGTTCTTCGAAACGAGTTCGACCAGTCCGGATCCTTCCCGTCACCCAGATCGCTTGTCTTGCTACGATTCTCCATTTGAGCAAACTGTTCCCATTGGTGTTTCCCGGCCAGATTTGGAACCAGGTCCGTACTCTCATCACGGTCGCTGGTACTCAGTACCTCAGACTGAGCTTCTATCACCGCCTCCCATGGACCACGGTAGCACTGCCTGGGTAACCCCGGATGGATTAGTCGCGGGGACAAGTACAGCATCTTCGAGTTCCGTGGAACCTGATGCTTTGCATGCTGATTTCAATGCATTTGCTGGATACGACTCATGTCTGCCTGCCCCGTACCAACCCCATGATGCTTATATGCCAGCTGGACGCAACCCGTCGGTTCATGAACCTTCGCAACCTTCCACAAGCCAATCTGCACGAGCGCCAACACTGGGAGCGAGGCCATCGTATGGGTACCTTCAAGACCCAGCCAGCTCAAGATTCAGAGTAGAAGGTTCTGTCAGCACCTACGGCCAAGGATATGAATCTCATTCTTACTCGGCGCCTGGTCCGCCAACTACTACATACCAAACCGATGGGGCTGCCTTTACTTCAAACCTGCCCTCAAGTATGGGCGCAGGTAGCTCAACAGCATGGCCCAAGCAGGAATATGAAGTGTCACAATTCTACCCTACCCCGCAAACCCAACTTCCAGAACTTGGCCAGGAGAGGAGATTATTGAAAGCAAACAAGGTCAAGAGACCCACCAGGAAACATACGTCCAAGGAGGAGGCCAACTTTCAGTGCGAAGTAAAGGGTTGTGGGAAGTTTTTCAGTCGCAGCTACAACTACAAGTCCCATCTGGAAACTCATGATGAGAAGCGCGAATATCCTTTCCCATGCACCGTAGATGGTTGCACCAAGAAGTTTGTACGGAAAACCGACCTCCAACGTCATCACCAGAGCGTACACATGAAGGAGCGCAATCACAAATGCGACTACTGTGGACGTCTCTTTGCTCGCAAGGACACCTTGCGAAGGTAGGCAGATTGATACCCCCTTTCCAAGTTCTGATATTAACCATCTATTTAGACACATGGAGGACGGCTGCTCCAAAAGATTTGATATAGGCACACTCAACTTACAAGGACCAGGATTTGCAGGTTTGGGCATTGTCAGCCCGGGCAGGCCATCCGGCTTGGACCCTCGTCGCCCCGGATAGACCTGTCCCAGCAACCCACTTACATAGTGCTTAATCGTACTTCAAATACATGCCCGTATGCCTGACCGACGAAAGAGAGGGATGTTAAAGGCGCAATGACGGTGCCTTGGATCGATCTGCCCTGCAACAGAGGCTAGGCATTCCTGACTATGAAGTGATACCCAAGAATCTACGAGGTAGGTTGAATCACTCGACCACAGCTCAGAACCTGGCAGGCATGAGGGTCAATAACTAACGGATCTCGCTTTAGTCACTATCTTAATGTTAATGAGGAAGACGGCGAACACACTTCATCAAACCCTGAGGCTTTCGACGTCGAACAAAGAGGGGGTTTATACACGGAATTCGACTGTGTTTCCCACCAATTCTCGCCAGCATGCACGACACAGCTATAAGCCATTTGTCCACTTGAACACTAAGGAGCTGCAAGTTTCGAATTGTTGCTATGAGACAGGGAAATGTTTGGTCCATATTTCACATGCAAATGAGTTACGCCGTGCATTTTGCCGATACCCAAGGGGCCTCGCTATGACAGCGTTTCGAAATCAGCCACCTCGGCATACGCAGGATTTGACTATCACAACTTGATTGGGAAGCTCGTTATGAGAGGCGATTTTAGTTCAAAGTTCCACCCTGCAAGAAAGAACCTTTGAGGTTTGCTGTCCGACTCCCCAGCAAGCAGATTCATGTCTTTGTTTTCTCCAGCGCAACGAGACTATAATGGATTACGGCTGCATGTTGTTCATTCCCTGTTTATATGCGGAGGCCTGCATATTGGAGTCAACGTTATTACGGCGCAAGGTTAAACCATATAGCTAGAGGAGCTATCGGATATGACGTGTGTTAATTTATTACGAAGGTTGTCTCATGAAATAAGCTTGACAGCCAATTTGTTTACTTTGGCTGAATCGGGTCAAACAGCTACCAAGCTACTGAGACATTGAACTGTTTTCACCTTTGAAACCGTGTTTTGGCCCATTAATCTGATTGGTTGATGTCAATGACAACTTTGCTATACCAGTATTGAGTCATCGAAATCCGGGAAGCTCTTCATCCTTTATGTATCAAGTTACAAGTCCACGTTGTTTGCAAATGTGATAGGGACAGTGACATCGGGGTACTACAAAAGTTGGCCGTTGGAGACAAATTAATGAGTCAGTTTATGCTATCTAGACTCGACTCTTAGTATATTTATTTTTGTAGCCTTAAGCTCAAAGTCCAACTTTTCTGCTACCCACTAGAATCAGTGACAGTGACATACTGTTGCAGCCTACGGGTCTACGTGGCAGGGGCGTAACTAATGCATGTGATATGGATCGTTTGGCTCGCGACAGGATCTTCTAGAAATCTGATCTGATACAAGTCTTTTTAGATCTTCTCAAAGTATCTGATGGGCAATTTTGAAGCCGTAGGTACAAATCGACGAGAACAAGATACCTCTCTTCACCTTAGCACTTCCCCTTAGATGTACCACTTACAAGCGAGATCCACATTTTAAAGGCAGATGTTCTGTCTAGTCTGTACCCACGTCATCACGCCCTGGCATCGCAGCCCATAATTTCCATAATACATCCCCATCACCGATTGCTGGGCAGGCTTCTTGGTGAAGCTTCCGCCCTGGAACTCACAACTTCTGCCTGTCGTTGCGAACACGGAACTCGTTTTTCGACTGATTACCGTATTCGCATGGTACTGTAAGCGACTTTATGGCACGTCCGACTCTTGCGCTGTATCCACCCGCCTTGAGAGGCTTGTCCGTCCAAGTCGCACGAAATCGATTTCTACGGAGCCGCGTGTGGAGACAGTAACTATCGTCATGACGGACGATCATCACACCTACGGTGCCAAATGCCGCTTGGCACCTGTTGCTCGAGTTGAACGCGAAGATGATGTCCCTCCAGTCCAGGCTCAGTTCTTCTACTCGTCCGTCATCCCTATTGATGATCCTCTCTCGACATCCTCAACCGTCGGTGCCGATACCAGGACAAGCAAGGGTCAGGTGCGGCCCTTTGCGCGAGGCGATAACAATGCGTTGGAGAAGGCCTGGTTGGGACTTATGTCCGAGTCTGCTCATCGCGCGCATCAGGATGCATTAGAGACTCAGGGCCGTGCTGCTGAGTTTGACTCAGATAGGCTGGCATCGATTATACAAGCCATTACCGCAAAACATTGGGACAGGCATCGTAAAGGCTATCAGCCACAAGATGTAGCAGCACCAACTGGCGATTTTTTGCCCACAACGCCTGTGGCCGCTTGTTGTTCCGAGCTGGTTCTTGACGTTTCTGATGAATTAGAGCAAGGTTTCTGTGCACTCGTCCGGAGGCGCAGCGCAGCTTTGAGCGTCGATGAAGTTGTACAGCAAGTCGTTCTTGCTCTCGAAAGACTGAAGAAACAAGCCAACGACGAAGTAGAGACTCAACCTTTGCCTGGAAGCCCGCCATTCAGCCGCCCTGGGACCGCTTCTACCACTAATACGAATCACCCCCTAGCTCGAATGCCAAAGACGACAACGGATTCAAACAGTTCTAAACGTCGATCAACTGTCAGTGACGCGAGAACCAGAACAAACAGTCTATCGATGTCTCAACCTGTTAGCCAGCCTCTTCGATCACCAACACCTTTCGGAAGTCTGGGGGCGCTCGCGAGGCCGCCAGTTCTTGATGATGGAATATCTGGCAAGCCATTTGTACGCGTAGGAAGTCCCGAGACACAATCAGAACCAGGATCCCTTCCTTTATCTGGCATTAGTGGCCCGGCACGCGATGTCGCTCGAACGCAAGAACAGTCCCAGGCAACTGCTGGGCAACAAACTTCCACACAAACCGACGATTCAAAAACGACCAAGGCTGTTGAGCCACTCGATATTGCTGAGGTTGCAGTAGGGTTATCAAGATTACACATGGTTTCTTTACCAACGCTCCAGATGAAACCAATATATTGGTCCCCTATCAATGATGTTGCAGTCGTATCTCGAGCAACATGGTTCTACAGGTAACCCTAACACCCTTGGCCAGGGGGTAAGTCGCTCACATGGATATAGAGACACGATGTTACCAATACCACCGGCTGTTGCGAATCAACTTGAGGCGGGCTATCACGATCTACGACCCTGGACCGAGACCTGGAGTGATGAACTTCGTTGTGCCATCGATGTCGGACCAGCAGGTGAAGAGAAGGTCTCGCATCTGCTGTGGCCTAAGGAGTTGGAGGTTGGCTCTGGTGACGATTTTCCAGAGCCACACATACCAACAGATCCGTTTTGCGCAGCTCGTTGTTTTCGTGGTGAAGCAGCTGCCGAAGGGACTATTGAAACGTCCCCAGTAACAACAGTCGCCCCGGAAGATCAAACTCAGCAGACACGGTCGTACTCAAACTATCATGTGGTATATAAAAATGCCAGAGAAGCATTCCTACTAAAGCCAAGCCTGAAGCCTTCGGCATACTACGGTCGAAGACCTGTGATGAAAATTATGAGGGGTGTCACCGTTGGAATCCCTATTATTCGCGGGTTTGATCGGGTATCATGGGAGCGTTTTCACCACAAGAAACAGACACCCAACAAGGCAGGGGCATCTGCTGCCGATGAGTCGCATGAGAGCACTGGACAAGATGTATGCACAGCATGCAAAGTGGACAAAGAAAAACACCAGGTTACGGACCTGGTCTTAGTCGCTCACGGCATCGGTCAAAAGTTTGCCGAGAGAGTGGAGAGTTTTCACTTCACCCATGCCATCAATGGTTTCCGCCGAGCCGTCAATATGGAGCTTCAAAGCCCCTTGGTGAAGCAGGTCCTACGCGAAGACCAAAATGGGTTGATGATACTGCCGCTGAATTGGAGAATGGGCCTTTCCTTCGAAGATGGAGGGCCGATGAGAGAGGAAGACAAAGACGAATACACGCCAGAAGGCTTTGGACTCAAGGACATCGAGCCTGATACAATTCCCGCTGTTCGGAGCATGATATCAGATATCATGTTCGATATTCCATTTTACATGTCCCATCACAAAGGCAAGATGATCAAAGCACTTGTGTCAGAAGCAAATCGTGTATATCGACTATGGTGTCGTAACAATCCAGGGTTTGCCGAAAACGGGCGTGTTCACATGATCGGGCATTCGCTCGGTAGCGCCATGGCCCTCGAGGTTCTCTCGAATCAGCCGACTGAAGTTCCCAAACTGGATCTGACGCGCAAGGAGCCAGAGACAAAGTTTTTCGAGTTTGATACGACCAATCTTTTCCTGGCTGGCAGTCCCGCTGGATTCTTCCTCCTCCTTGAGCGTGGAGTGCTTATGCCTCGCTATGGCCGTATGAAGCCTGGAGCTGACTCAAGCGACATCATATCGAGAGACGTGGTGGCAGAGGCTGGCACTTTCGGTTGTTTGGCTGTCGACAATATCTACAATATTCTTGCCAAGGAGGACCCCATCGCATATCTCCTCAACGGTGCCGTCGATCCCATCTACGCAGCCAGTCTAAAAAGGGCATATGTCCCAACTATTTCCAATTCTCTTTGGAAATCCGTCGGTGCCGCGATGCGTGGAGTAGTGCCAGGTATGGCCCCAGCGCCGAACCTACTGGTACCCGAACCGGAGCGTCCAACAACGGTACGACTTCCTTCTCAGTTGGAGCTTGAGGTGCATGATTTTGGCCGCGAAGAAATCGCCGAAAGAAAGGCGTTCTTGCTGAACGACAACGGGCAAATCGATTGGTACCTTCGCTCAGGAGGAGGGCCGTTAGAGATTCAGTATCTAAATATGCTCAGCGCGCACTCTAGTTACTGGACTAACCATGACTTTATCCGAATGCTTTGCATTGAGATTGGGAGGAAGCCTGGTCGAGCGCATTCGATACCTGCGTTGCGGGCAGTGAAGGCAGCGAAGCGACTATTGGTAGACTGAAATTGATTTTATTTCACTGGGGTTGTTGGGCATTTAACATGCTTATCTTGTTCATTCTTTTTTTGTCTTATTTTAATTAGCCGGCGTACGGGATGGAACGGGGAACAACTGGCATTTTGGTGTTTGCCCTTTTAGATTTCATCCAGCTCATAGTTCATTAGATCCCCCTTCAAAGGGCTTGCATTACATGTCTATAGATGGTTCTTAATATCTTCTAATTACAATAATACTATGATGCAGCTTGATATCCTTTTAGGAATGCGATCTATCTTGTCCTATCTTTTTCAATAGCGTCTCAAAAAAAATCTAGAAGCCGTCCATCTCCATCATGTCCTGGTCTAGCTCGTCGTCATCATACTCAAAATTGTCTTCTTGCGCAGCAGGCTTTGGTCGCTGCGCCTCCTCTTCGAGTTCCTTGATCCTCTCCAAGTCCATCTTCTCTTTGTGTTCCATCAAGTCCTTGTAGCCCCATGTGCTGATACCTTCTTGGTCCTTGGCCCGGAATGGCTGTGCCATGGTTCGAAGGAATCGTCTTGCGCTGCTGACTGCCATATCAGTGCTCAGATTGACATCTGATTCTTGCAGACCTTGGTTGATCCATTTGGGCAGTTGTGTACGCTTCTTCTGGAAGCGACGGTCGGCGAGAACCATGATTCCGTAGTCGTCCTTTCCACGCAGAACTCGTCCCAGACATTGGGCAGCGTGTCGCATAGCATCGAAGGACAGGAAGTCGTTCTCCTTGATACGATATGTTTCTCGCAAGAACTGCAGTCTCGCTTTGAGGATACGGGACTCGGTGTACTGGAATGGTACTCCGATACACAGCACAGTACGGCCATATTGGTGATCGAAATCGATTCCTTCAGAAACCTTTCCTCGGGCGACGCAAAGCAACACCGCACCTCTACCATTGCAGCATGCTGTACGGTATGTTTCCAGAGCAAGCGAAGTTTCCTGAGCATCAGGTGTTTCCACCAGAATGAGCTTGTACTTCCAGACCTCGTCGAGCACGCCCATTCCCTGCCACATGCTGATGATCGATTCCATATAAAGATACGAAGGGAAGAAGACGACCATGCCATCGGGTGTGATCTTCGCAAACTCAGTGAGCAGGTTACCGTAGTTTCGAACCACACTTGGTTCGTTTCGAACTTGGAAACTGGTTGACACAGAAGCCTGGTCACTTCCCCTAGTAACGATCATAGGCATGAATGATCTGCGAGCCAACGTCATGGCGTACGATTCTTGAATTACTGTCGAGAAATCCAGCATCTTAGGGTAAATCTCAAGTGGAGAGATGGTACCGGATGTGATGATGACGGAGTAGAATCTGTCGAACACGGGCTTGATAGCGATGGCCGCATCAAGACAGGTGAAATGCAGCACCGGGTTGGGGACTTCAGCAGTATCTGATTCATAAGGCTCGAGGATGAGAAGGAAGCCCTTCTCGTAGGTGGCCACCAACGTTGCGAAAGTGGCAACCTCTTGTAGAGGCTGGTAGTCCTCGATGTTGGTAAGTTCCAATGTCCGAACTAGTGATGTTAATCTCTCCGCACAGAATCTCAATGGCTTCTTCTCGATAAAAGTGTGTTCTCTCAAGTGCGCAAGGAATGAAGGCGGTGTTTCGGAGATGACTTGTCGGACTTTCATCCTTGTCTTGAGATACTCGATGAATCTCTTCAGGAAAGCAATGAAGTGCTCTGCTCTCCTGATATTTCCTGGAACAGCTTCTTTGAGCAAGTCTTCAGGAAGAGCTGCAGATCGGTTAGCACTCTGTTTGCCAGTACGTCAGTTACAGAGACATACCAGGGTTTGCCATAAAGGCATCTTCTTGGCGTGCTTCATCAGCATCGCGTAGCCCCTGCACCAGTTTCTGATACTCGTTCTGAAGTTGTTCCTGATCTGTGTCACGCATCTGCGATATCTTGTTTTCTAGATTTTGAGCGCCCCTGGTTGCCTTCCGCAAGGAGTCTTCTGTGATGTCTGTACTTAGAGACTCGATACAGACGTTGTCGATGTTGTGAGCCTCGTCAAAGACAACGATGCAGTCCTTGGAGAAGTCTTTTGACACCCTTTCGGCAATCTTGGGATCAAGGAGGTAGTGGTATGAGAAGATGACAACATTACAATATTGCATCTGGGAAATGAATTAGCGTCCTTGATGAACCTTCCACCAGACCCGTATACACTTACCATTCGTCGTGCAGTAAAGTATGGACACTGCTTTTGCTCCTCGCCGTATCGGATGATATCATCAAAAGACCAGACGCCGTTGGGAATGAGATTGTGAGGCTCCAAAAGGTCGAGATTCTGTTTCCTTACTTAGCAACGCCCCTATTGAAGGACTGCATCGTTTCGCAAGACTCACGTCGTGATACACACAGACATCAACGTTCTCACCACGTTCCTTCTTCTCCTTGACAAAGCCGGCAGTAAGACTTCTGCAGCGGGCATCGACGACGGAACCACTCTTTTCTCGCTTCACAGAAGGATGGAGGCACAGGTTCTTTCGACTTGTTAGACCGAGGCCACGGAATTCTTCCTCGTACCCAAGCTCCTCAGCACGGTACTTCATGAGAGACTTCAACTCGACTAGCGCCTTCTCAATTTCGGACATGGTACCTTGAGGGGGGTTGTGTCAGTGTGTAGGCCAAGATGATCACAGGATGCGACATACGAGAGCAGTAGATCAGCTTCCTCTTCTCGGGCATGTATTGCTGGTAGGCAACGATCAGAGACAGCAAAGACACTGTTTTTCCTGTCCCTGAAGGCATTTCTAGGACACAGTGGCCCCCTGCATCCAGGGTTTCTATTGAAAGCTCGGGTTAGTAATCCCAACTCCTTTCAGAGGAAGCAAAGGGTGCATACTTTTGAGATCGCACATGTAGCTTAATGAAGCTCATAGTCAGCCTTTTAGTGCATAGTAGCTCGGGAAACTCTGGTAACTCACGCATATTGTTCTAAGAAGAGTTAGTCTGACCAAGCAAGCGATCGTCAATCGCGGATATATATGGCTTACCTGGATATATCCTAGGGTAAGGAAATAGCACAGGTAGATCGCTAGGATATGTGAGTAAATGAGGCGCCAGGGATGGGGGAGAACGTACTCGATATTGAACTTCATGATGGGCTGATTGTTTTGCACCGGGGTAAGCCCTCGATGAGTTATTCTATGTCTGCAGTTGGCGAAAAGCGTGAGGCGTGACGTGAACTCTGTGATCAAAGCGAGCGTCGCGAGGTCACGTGCCAGAGGACTGATGTCACCGAGACTCTCGGTGAGAGCACACCGAGGAAGCCCCACCACTTACCCCGTAGCGATCTCTAGAAAATCGGCCTTTCTCAAAGCACCAAGACCGAATGTTCCTATAACTTTCGATATAGGATGGTTGGTTTCAGATTGAGAAGGATTTTGGCTAGAAACTTCCAGGTGCCTACAGATAGAAGCTTGGAATTTGTGTTGGCTACTATTGTGATGAGGATACAAGGCCGCGTTTGTACGCTGAGCCAGTTATAGATAAAACAATAGTTGCGATAAACTCGAAACTTGCTCTACACCTTACCTGGTTCTTGCCCCTGCCTCAGGGTATTAGAAGAATAGGCCGCTGGAGCATAAGAGACGAAATTAGTTGGATAGTTTATGTTACTTAGATTAGACTTCGTAGGCTGTTTATTTTTGTATCCCAAAGTTTAGAGACCAACTTTTCTACTCATGCAAGTTCACAAGATGGATCACGGGGCTCGTGTAACATTGTCTAAAGCACTTGTATGGACGGTTGTTGTTCGATCAACAATGCTGTAACTGGTAAGGTCCACCGTACCTTAGCATCTGTTTGACATACTCATGCCGGTAGTCCAATGTGACAGTACATACTAGCTTCAAGTTGTCTATGGATACTCTGGAGTTTGGGGTCGTGTGAAAGAGTGGAGTTTGGCAAGGGAGAGAGCCCTGAAAGCACCCTTTAGTTGCTCAGCTCGTGATACGTTGACGAGGTCGCGTTTTGCTGGAAGATAGAGGACAAAGGTACTCCCGAACACATATAGTGATGATCTACTTGAGAATACCTTATCTTTTCCTTATAGATAGTAGTACCTAATGAAAGCGTTGTATTATCATCGTCGACCGAGATAGGTAGATAGTCTAGTGGAGGACATGTCTAAAGTTTTTAAGGTCAGTGGGGAAGAGACAAGGGAGCTTGAGCTTGGGGCGGGCTGTTTTGTTCTGTTCGCATCGCATCGCAGGGACGCTAATGCACCGGCTTTGTCTTGCTCTGGCCCGTGATGGTCATGTCACATCATCTCGACTGATCTCGACTCATATGTCTGGAGTTGTGCTTTGCCCCCAAAGTGGTCTCATAGTTTGATACTGCAGTGAATACTGCATAAAACATGCCATAATAGCTACCAGAGACTACGGATCTCATCCATCAAATACTTCGGTGGTTTTAACCAGAGTCGAATGCAATGTCGATTGTCGAATGTGATCCAAAAGCCTGCAGAGTCTCCATACAGTAGCGTCTTGCTTCCCCGCTCATGCATGCAGCTCCCCACCAATTATAACGGCGATGCAGCGCCAGCTTCCCGCCCCAAGTTACGCTTCTAGTGGAGCCCCCCAATGGTTGCTCGCCTAAGTCTCCCATCTTTCCATGGTGTTGACCACTATCATGAACCTCAAACGCCCGCTAGACTTGCTTCAACGTTGATATCATGGGTTACAGTCTGCAGCATGTAGCAGGCAGAAAGGGATACATACTGGTTTGAGAGAGAACAAAAAACGCAATTGACAATATAACCCTTCTAATTTATCAGAGACTGATATACAAGTAGGCGTCTAAACAAAGGCTGGCATGGTACAACATAGGCACAGCCCGTTTACTCACCCCGGGACCGGACCACCCTTATCATCATCTTCAGGATTCGCCATCCGCCAACCGCCATCTGCATTTCTAAACCATCCAACCAACATCGACATACTCCAAACCGCTGGACGAGCAAACCAAAAACGTTGACGTGCTGAAACCAAACCACCACTACCAACCACTACGTCCCTCCATTCCTTGTCATCAACTGCTATGTACAGCACTTGACTACACTATCTTTCCGACTGCCAGCCGTGATCTGTTCCCCTCTTCTCCCTCATCTTTGTTCCTTCATCTTCTTGGCTACACATATTCATATTGTCTTTAGTCCATTCAACAAGCTCTTTCTCTTTATTATCTCAATTACTTCACACGCGCCTATCAATCGACTAAATATCCAAGTTTCCAGCAAATCAGTGACCATCCCACCACCCAAGCCCCGCCCAGGTCCATCCATTTGCCTGCACGCGACAGATCCGACAGTATCTCGAGTCTGCATCGTTTTATCTTGTTCTTGGATTTCAATTCGATAATCTGGTGCAGGAAATCTGAGACATACTCTGGCGTCGTCAGTTTTGCAAATCAAGTCCCCTTCGTCTTTTTTCTTTTCTTTTTGTTTCCTAGGGTTCATTTTTTCTGGAAACTCAACCTCCCCGCATCATCTCCCTGCATTCCATTCCAGCGACCCTGTGGCTGGCTTCATGGTGCCTTGTCTCTTACTCTGATCTGATTTGAGCTCAGGCATGTGCGACAGTAGTCCGGTTACAGGAAGAACGAAATCGCGTGCCTCTCAAATCTGTATTCTTGCATCATCCCTCAAAATCTTGATCCCTGTTTCTCCAGCGTCTTGTGGCTGAGCTGAAGATAACAGCATATCGCATTTCTTGCTTAGCTTACGGTTTTTGAATTGCTGTTTGATTGTCCGACCAATTTCCAAGACATCTGTCTTACTTGGACTTTGGCCAGATTGTTGTACAACATATTGCATATAAACCCGTCTATATCCTTTCCTGTCTGCCGTCCGGCAACATTACATACTTGCAAGCTTTCCAGCATAAGCTTACTTGTCCATCCAATCTGACCCAATTGCTCTCCGCTGCTATGACTACCATTGCGCTTGCTCGACCAATCCCGCCTCATCGTCCCTCATCTACCATCACTCCGCCGCTATCTCTCGAGAACAGCTCTGCCTCCAGTTCTTCGCAATGTTCCGGTCCAATTCCTAACAAACACCTTCCCATATGTCCTCCTGGACCCGCCTGTCCTGACGAACTCGATACCCCGCCACCATCACCACCAGCCCATGATCAACTACAACAAACCTCGACTCTGTATCCCCTTGATGGCTTTAAGCGAATCGATTCGGGTGAACTTTCTATATACGAGCTTGATGCGGCCAAAGTTGCAGAGGCAGTTGATGTTGCTTCACGTCAGCCATTGCCCGACCCTGCGCTCGTCTTCCCTTGGTTCCATGGCCTTCATCCCCAAAACCATGTCCAACAGTCTTTTTTTGCTGCCAGGCGACGTGCTTCGAGGCCAACTCCCTCTTGTATCAGAGCTCTCACCCTCGTTAAAGCTGACGGAGATCTGAATTGCGCGCGACTCAAGGGTGCGATTGCCCCCAACGAAATCATACAAGCCAACAACCCTGCCAGGTTTATTGAGGCAGATCCACGTGAGGGCTTTTCCGTCAGAAATTTTCAGATCCAAACAGTGAAAACAGCTGTGCTGTCGGACATAATTGTTTATGGTCAAGATTTGAACAAGACTCGCAAAGTGGCGTGGGATATTGCGAGCGCGCAGCAACTATGGCGTGAGAAACACCAAAACCAAGGCGAGTGGATGCCAGAGTATCACACCTTTATCTGCACAAGCCCGTTTTCTAGATTCGAGGAAAGCCAATCAGAGATTGTGGCCGTTGATGAATCTGGTCATCTGACGGGCAATGTTCTCGACTTCTTTAGTCAGGAAAGGCGAGAGATGTGGGAAATGACGGAAGCATCTGAGTTCTCCAAAAATGTCTTTATGGGTCCTACTCCCGAACAAGGGAGCCCTGAAGAACAGAAGTACGACATTCTGATTGAGTGTAGTGACCTTGGAAGACTGAACCCATTGGCTCTTCAGCTTATTGCTGAGAGTCCTGACAGTGATCGCAAGCAGCGATTCCTCGACTTTCCATCGTCTGGCAGTATTCTTCCACCAACGTGGTCGCACTCAGAAGCAGACGGCATCCTCGAAACCTGTAAATGGATCTATCATCTGGCACATGGTTCGTATCCAGAACCTGAACCAGGTATGAGCACAGATATCGATGCAGACGGTGATTCACCTATGCCATCCGATCATGAGTCCACTTTCGAGGTCAGGCCTCACAAGATATTGCTTCATTGCGCCGACGGCTACACTGAGTCAACTATGCTGAGCATCGCCTACTTCAGTTACAGTACTGGGCGACCAGTTCCCGAGGCGTGGCTACAACTCCATACAGAGAAGAAGCGAAACTTCTTTGCGTACCCAACAGATGTTGCGCTCTTGACATCAATTACTCCGCGACTGCTCCGGGAATCACCTGTTTGCAAGGGACTCAGCCTGACGGATATAACTCAGCTGACAAGGGACGAGCCAAGCTGGTTCGCCGCCTTGGACGGCTCCTTCCCGAGTCGCATCTTAGACTACATGTATTTGGGTAACTTGGGACATGCCAATAATCCCGATCTCCTGAGAGCGCTTGGTATTACTCAAATTCTCAGTGTTGGCGAGATAGCCATGTGGCGAGAGGGAGACCTCGAGGAATGGGGCAAGGAGAATGTATGCGTGGTACAAGGGGTTCAAGATAACGGTATTGACCCGTTGACCGAGGAATTCGCTCGATGCCTCGATTTTATTGGTAAGTTGAACCTGTTAAAGCATGATGGTCGAATTTGTAAATGCTAACCGGTTCACAGATCGCGGCCGACGAAATGGCACTGCAACACTGGTGCACTGTCGCGTGGGAGTATCTCGAAGCGCAACCATCTGCATTGCTGAGGTTATGAGATCAAAGGGGATGTCATTTCCTCACGCATACTGCTATGTCAGAGCCCGTCGTCTGAATGTCATCATCCAACCTCATCTTCGGTTCGCCTACGAGCTGTTGAAGTACGAGGAGGCGCTCCAGCAGGATGGTGACCCTGACGCCGAGATCAAGAGAACATTGGAGTGGTCTGAAATAGCACGAGAAATTGCGCTTATGAATCGGCCATACTCCCGTTAAAACGGCAAGTCGGTATATTGTCGTCCTTTTCAGCAGACATCTGGATCGAGCGGCTTACAGAACCACAAGAACTGGATCCGCCAGTTGTGTTTGTGTTTTGATCATTTTCATGTATCCATGAACTTCTCTTCAAGTTATCTTCGTTTCTTCTTCTTTTTCTATTCGGACGAATCGGCTATCGATATCACAAAGAACTGCAGGGCTGGACTTGCAGTTGGATAGGCGCATCGTCGGTACAAGGCGTCTTTGAATGTCTTCCGTTTTTGGCGTTTTGGCAGACACTGTTACTTGTTTTATTGTCCTAGCTCTTGATGTCTTGGTTGTTGTGTTTGAGTTATGAGGAAAGTTTGGATTTGGTTGTACATGGCAATGAATGATGACTACCACAATGGCTTTGGATCGATACATATTTCTCTGATTAACGCACATATTTCATTACTAGCATAACCATGACGGTTTCTTTTTATTCATGTGAGACTCATCGAGAAAGCCATTGGAACGACTCCTTATCCAACATGCGTTCTACCCGGCTAGAGCAAAAGTTCGAAGAAAACAAAGTACCGATTAAGAGATGAATAAGTTCTGACCGAAACACGAATCAGGCGAAAAGTGAAGCTCCAATTCCGATAAACGCCCATAGCAATGCTTCCGCTATACTGACCTCCCCTACATGTCATAAAATTCCAGCACAATTACTCGTTGCGATAGATGGCCTCTTACTTGAGGGTATTATCCTAACTACCATATCCAGAAGCGTCGCTTTTGTCGTCACCTTCCAAGACACTGTGCTGCTGTTAGTACGTCTTTGTTAAAGCTGCGTAAAGGAATGCACTCACGAAAATTGCTTTACAAGATAACCCTCCCCGCCATGCTCCATGTCGATATTGTAAACGTAAAAGCCTCCATCACTTGTTACAACCATAACTTGTGGGCTGCTACTACTCATGGCCACAACACTGCGCAATGGACCACCGGGTGCGTCACGCAAAGTCCGCGAGGCCCCAGAGGAAGTGGCGGATTTGGGAATCTTGATATAGGCGAAATCTCGCAAAGGTTCCCACATCTCTGTTACGGACTGTGGCAAGTATGATCCCATAACTCCTGCAACGCCACGGCCCATGATTTGGGAAGAGCGACGGAGCATACTGCTGAATGAGCCACTCCCCCTTGTGTGGCCTTGGTTGTTGCCTGAACCGGCTCCTGGCCCATTCAAATCCGCTGGCTCGTTCTTCGGCGACTCTGCTGCACTAGGACCTGGTGACTCGGAGTCATAACTTCTTGCCCGTGACCAACGATCCTGTCGCTGAGAGGCGGGTGATTCGATAGGCGCACCAGCTGGAGTAGTATTTCCGGGTGGTGCCCCAAGTCGGAAAATATGGATTGTGTCCGAGGTTGAAGAAACGCACAGCAAAGTTGAGCTGAGGTTAAAGGACATGCTGTATATAGTGGAGGGATATGTACCACGCCGGAACTGATATAGCTTTTGGCCCTTGGGCACTGAAAAGACACGAATAATGGTGCCTGTCTCACTAGCTGTGGCCAGCAATGTGCCGTCGTTATTAAGGCAAATACAGCACAATGGCGATCGATGCGCTTCGATGACATTGACAGCCTTGAGCGAAAGAGTGTCAAATATCAAGACCTCGCCTGATGTGGGCGCAACGAAAGTGGACTGAGGAGGAGCATGCGCCGGTCGATTCGCATCGGGATCTTCTCGTGGCTTCGGTAAGGGGTATGCGATATAGCAGTTCTCGGAGGATGGCGAGAGCGCGCATATAGCGGACGGGTTTGGCGACGTCGCAATTGTATGGAGGAGGCTCATGTTGCTAATATCGTACAAGTATATCTCTTCCTCGAGCACAACAGCAAGTCGCTTTCGGTTGAGTCGGACGGCCAGTACGGCTGAAGGAAACGTGAGTTCGCAGATGGTGGATGCTCTCTAATGCGCGTGTAAGTGATGTTGCCTATTTGTGAGGACTGAGCTCATGTACCTTGGTATTTTGAATGATCAGATGTCGAGGAGACAAGATAAGAGCGACGAGGGATGTCGAGAACAACATCTCGATGATGGCAATGTTGCCATCATCGCTGCTAAAGATTCGAGAAAACGGATCTGTGTGGTAGATACGAAAGCCTTTGGAAGTGCCTATAGAGAAGAACCGCAATTAGTCCCAGGCCACACAAAGAAAGATGCTAGCAATGCGGTCCTACCAACAGCAAGACAGCTGTGGTCTTGATTAAAGGTTATGAAATTAAGCGCCGGGCTGGTCATGGTGAAGTCGAGGTTCTGATGGTCAAGCTAGTATGTAGTAAGATGTACTAGCTGTATCTTATGTATTCTCGTAGTCAGAGACTTGAGCTCGACGCTCGAGAGGTGGTTTCGGTCGTCGATGGTGCAAGCACGAATGCGGTATCGGAAGCGGTGCGGCAGAAATGGAGTACTCTCTGGGTAGGTTCGATATTACTTTGCAGCGTATGTTAATAAGAAACGCTCAGCATGGCCCGTCGGAGTGGCTCAAGGTTGAATTAATCAATTTGGCGGTGATTTGGGAGGTTGGGAGGAGACAATGAATGGAAGGCTTTCGTACGAAGAAGCGCGGTGGGTTGGAAGCTTCAAGGTTGGGACCTGCCACACCTTACCCTGACTAGTTCCACTGGCCCTGGCAACCTTGGTACCTGTTAGCTTTCAACCTTGGGGGCATGAGATAAGTAAATCATGAGAACACAAGAGGCTAATTTATTTACCTAGTATCAACCTAGTCTTTTTCTTCATATAAATAACTTTAGACTATTCTTTTCCACTCCTAAAGCTTCAATGTTGATTTTTCCAACTCGGCTTACACTGTCTAGGATTCAACGTACCTTGACAACAAGGACCTGGTGGGGAAGAGGGGAAATCGACACAAGATATGGATACCTAGACTTACTAGAGGCACAGCAATACTTGACTCATCCGGATGTCTACTGAAACTCCTCTTTGCTCCAACATAATAACCCGAACCTGAGGATATATTCAACAAGGGTCATGCTAACAAAGTGTACCTGAGTAACTACCTAGGTACCCATGTATATTCTGTCTTCCCTGGTAGTACCAGGTCAGGTGAGATGAACACCAGGCAGGCTTGCTAGTGCCCTACCCTGAGGACACCGTGCTGATAGTTCAGGTGACGAAATGAACAAGGCAGTATGCTACCTCTGAAGAAAACCTCTTTGTGCTGTTATTTCTTTATTATTCAGCCCCGAGGACAAGTTTTCTGACATCTCTCAGCCTTAACAAGTAGATCGGGTGACGTCGATTCTCGTATCTTATCAAGATAACAGTGCGACGCTAAAGACGTAGAGCAAACCGCATTCATGATGGACCCTACCTCTCACGCTAAACCTCAAATAGTGATGAGACGGGCACAATTCACTAACAATTCTTTCCATCTAACGTCTTGACAAAGTCAATGTTTGTTGCAAATTTGGCAAATCAACCTCTTTGAAAGTCCTCACTGCCTAGGTAGGTAGTAAATTACACCTACCATGCCCAAGGAAAAGCCTTCGTCCACACGGGCGGCCAAGACGCAGGCTCTTGATGACCTGATCATGGGGGTAAGTTTTTATTTCGCTTTCACACTTACAGCATAAATGAATAGCCTCAGGGCATCAAGCTGGCCGCCAGAAGCATAAGTGACGAAATCAGCAGGCCACTTTATGCTATTTAGACCATACTTCTTGGGCTGTTTATTTTTATACCCTAAGACTTAGGAGCCTAGCTGCAGTTTGTTAGGTAACTAACATCACTTACAGACAAACAGCAGCAGCATTGTGTCCAAGAGGAGTGTTGAGCGGCTCTACTACCCCAATGAGCTGCACTTCTTTCGATACTTTGTCAACAAGTTCCAACGAAGAGCTCCCCTCATAAATCGTGGATACTGGCTAAGACTCAGGGCTATTGATGTGATAGTTCGCCAATTCATCACTATCCCAGAGCCGGGCCGAAGAAAGGTGGTCATCAATCTCGGGGCAGGAAGTGACGTTCTTCCTTGGCAATCGTACCATCGATATGGCGATTCTTGCGGGGATGCATTGTTCATAGATGTTGACTACCCGGATCTCATGCGAAAAAAGCGAGCAATCGTTCTAGGCACCCCCCAACTCCACGAGTTGTTGGGTGAAGATCCTTACATCAGTGAAAAAGATACAGACCATCTCCTTCTTCGCAGTGATAAATACTGCCAGGTAGGATGCGATCTCAGGGAATTGGAAACACTCCGCAAATGTCTCGAGTCGTTTCTACCCCTATCCGAATGTTCAGTATTGTTTGTTGCCGAAGTCTCGGTGACTTATATGGACACAATATCGGCAGACTCTCTTATCCAATGGGCAAGCTCTATCGGGCAGGGTATTTCATTTTCGATATAACCTATTTCTCTATCATGAAGCTAACCGCCTCCAGCTGAATTCTGTCTTTTGGAACAAATCCTACCTCATGGACCGGATCATCCCTTTGCCAGCACCATGTTGAAGCACTTTAACAAACTCAACACATCTCTCAAATCTGTACACCAGTATCCAACTGTTGATAGCCAACGTAGCCGATTTGAGAAGCGAGGCTGGAACAGTGTTGATGTCTGGGATCTGTGGGAGGCATGGAATAGCGAGGTGTTTCTCAACTCGTCCGAAAGGGCTGCCCTGGACGACGTCGAACCGTTTGATGAGTGGGAAGAGTTTATTCTCTTCGCGAGACACTACATTGTTTTACACGCCACATCCTATCATCGGAGCGAGAAGGGTGCTGGACAGCAGATGCTTACCTCTCCTCCTGGCAAGCATGTCAAAGCAAATATGGTCGCCAACAAGTCTCTGGGTGCACCCAAGCGGCGATTCGGGTCACCATTGGTAGCATCCAGCCCAGAAGGAGGACAATACCTGGTCCACACCTTGGGTATGGGAATCAATGCAAGACTTGATTCGTGTGACATATACTCTATTCAAGAAAGCAACGTCTCTTTCGAAATGCCACCCATCGGCCCTTCCGCGAGGATCTGCCATACGACTACAGACCTGGGGCAGGGTGACTTTTTGCTTGTTGGAGGTCGTGCCTCTCCCTCAAAGGCTTTCAGTGACTGCTGGGTCTTGAAGAAGAGCTCGAACAGTTGGGAAAAGACGTTTGACCTGCCTGTTCCTTTGTTTCGACACTCTACTGTCAATTTGCCGGGCTCATCACTCGCTTTGGTATTAGGCGGCAAGACAGGGCCTTCTGAAATATCATCGGATTACTTTATCTTCCATCCCATCAGAGGATGGCTCAAATGTGCAGTTTCTGGAGTGTCGCCTAACTCGACCTTTGGGGCATTTGCCGTAGCTTCTACAGGCATTTCAAGCAAGCTTGGGCACTTTGAAGGCTTACTGGCTGGTGGAATAGACGGCGAAGGAAAGATCAACAACCAGGCCTACATTTGGACTGTTGACGTTACAACTCACGAGGTATGTTGATCTTATACTGCATACTTGCAACTGCACCAAGTATGATTATACTGACAGAAATGTAGCCAAGCATCCATTTTGAATCTGTCCCAAATTATGACCATCACTCCTGGGCATTGTCCGTTTTCGGTGCCCAAACTGCCAACATCGAATCCCTAAGTTTTGTGTGTGGTGGCGTTGGCCAAGATCCTTCTTCGCAAGGCCAATCCGTGGCTTGCCTTGCCATGAAGGACAAATCATTAGAGGTTCATCTCGTTGATTTGGGAGAAAAGGCCGGGCAGCTGCCTTTCATGGTAGGCTCTGCGACTGTTTCTTCCGGTTCTCAACTGGTCATAGTCGGTGGAGGAGCTACCTGCTTTTCCATGGGAACATTCTGGGATACCGGCATTTATAAAGTTGATCTTGCAGATGTTTTCTCTGGGATAATTCCTGGCCGACCAATCCATAATGAGCCAGTCGTTATTAAGTATCAGAATTCACCCAAGCTGACACAACCAACAACGGACTGTGGCCAGCCTGGACCCCAGTCCAATGCTTGTATCACTACGATTCCAAAGATCAAATTGCGATCAAAATCCGATTTCGAGAAATTAGTCCAGAATCGAAAGCCGGTTATCATTGAGGGCCTGGACTTGGGTGGCTGCACGGAGAAATGGAACCCGGAGTACATGGCACAAAGTATGGGCGAGACTAAAGAAGTGAGTTAGGCCGGGCCGTCCCAGCTTAGATTGGTTTACTAATTTGAAACATCAGGTTGTCGTTCACGAATGTCAGACTTCGACAGGCAGGATGGACTTCAACTCCAAGAACTTTCGTTATGTTACTGAGTCATTCTCATCGTTCATGACCAAAGCCGCCAGAGGAGAACCGTTGTACTTGCGTGCTCTCTCTGAAGAAAAGCCCACAGAGGCGCCGGCAAACCTTGCAGATGATTTCCCAGGCTTGGCCGACGACTTTCGGCTACCAGAAGAACTTGGCTCAGTTAAGGATCGGATGTTCAGTTCCGTGCTGAGAATATCTGGCAGAGCAAACATGTGGCTGCACTACGATGTAAGTAAACGATGAAACTGTGACTTGCTCTGCTTTGCTAATCAGTCGATAAACACAGGTCATGGCAAACGTTTACACGCAAATCCAAGGCTCAAAGCGCATGATTCTATTCCCGCCAACTGACGTTAACCATTTAGCCTTTGCGCCAGGTGCCTCGAGTTCAAGCCTAGACGTCTTTTCAGCCCTAGATACGAATCGACTGGCATCGACTAATCCCTACGAAGCATTCCTGAACCCAGGCGATCTTCTGTTTATCCCAGCTATGTGGTTCCATACAGCCAGCCCATTGGCGGATCTCAGTGTCGCAGTCAATGTATTCTTCCGCGATCTTGAAAGTGGTTACTCGACAGGCAGAGATGTTTATGGGAACCGAGATCTGGCTGCGTACGAGAAGGGACGACAAGACATCAGCCGGATTACCAAGAGTTTCGACCGTTTGCCTTCTGAGATCCGTCAATTCTACCTTAGAAGGCTTGCGGATGAGCTGCTACAAGAACAGCACTGATGGAACAAAGTAGCAATGGACCCAAGGGCCGGGATGGAGGGCGGGAGGCGCTGAGGTTATTGACAGATACTTGTTTTTACGGTTCATGACGCTACGTTATCCCTCAACAGAACGCCATCTGTGGAACGGAATCAAGGACCCTACCCTCAGGGTATCAGAAGCATAAGAGACAAAATTAGTAGGTCAGTTTATGCTCCTTAGACTATAGTTCTTAGACTACTTATTTTTGCACCCTAAAGCTTAGGAGGCCAACATTCTGCTACCCACTAGCCCACATAGCCTACTGTATCCAGGTTTTCTTTAGACTTGCCGAGGACTCTGCGGATGAGTCAACGCTCGTGATTGACTTCAATCCAACGAGCTGGGGCTTTGTGGCTAAAGTCAATGGGGCTGGCGGGTCTGTGATTGAACCCTCAGGTTGAATATACCTCACCTACCAACGTAGATACCGTATTAAGTGATAAAGCACCTACCTGTTTCGAGGTCAGAGCGCACTAAACATCATGATTACGCTGCCTCTTGCATATAACACGGAGGTATTTCTCAGACAGGGAGGGTTACTCCCTGTCTGTTTGCTCTGCCCCTTGCAGAAGCGTCGGCTATTACTTGACTATTACGAGCTGAAGAAAGTGAGTGCTCCTAAGATCCACATTTTAGTTTGTGCCCTTCCCTCGGGTTGGGTTGGGTTGGGCTTTTTTTCGATCGTGCGCTTACCCGAAGGATCATTGATGTTAAGCCATGGTCGACGCCATGACGGGTAGCAGAATCTACCGGAAGCAATTAGTAGATGTCAAATGCTTTTTAATTTTTGACTTGGTCAGTACCATGGTCCATGGCTATGGTTGTAGACTTGCATGAATGGCGTTCATCGCGATGTAGAAAAAGAGGCGAAATATCCGGAACACCACGAGGTCTAGACTAAAGATTGTCAACGGACATATAACAGATTCACGAGCGGGTTCTCTTCATTAAGGCGATAATGTAAGACATGATGTTACAGCGGGTCACATCGTGTTGTGCTAGGTGTTGTACGTGCGTGCACAACACCAACACTCGAGAATATGATGTTGGCCAAGGTCATCAGTCTCTTTAAAAATGCAAGGAGTTGTTCAGGATTCAAGATCAAGGTGTGACGGAATGGCGTCGTAAGGTCAACTCAGAGGGAGATGAAGACAAAAAAAGGGATGCAAAGGGTTCCCTTTTCGAGACAAGCCTGATGTTTCTACTGGCTCTTGCTCATGTTACATTCCAGTTCGAGATCTAGGCTTAGACATGACTTCAAGTAGGTACCGAGTACCGAGGATTCTTTTGCCTTGATGAAGATGTATGTGTATGTCCTTAGATGGGCCCCTTGGACAAAGGGTTTGAGCTATTTACAAGACAGAAGAAAACTTCCTTGAATTAAGGATGTAGAAAACCGTGCTTGCATGTGTCTCAGCCTCGGTTGTGGATGTTATCGTCAGCTATGGTACAGTAAACTTTGGATGCGTATTGTACCAGGTTTAAGTGTCACAGACTCACAAGGGTCCTTGCTACGCCACTGATTTTGTAGATCAAGGGTGTTGAAATTGCTTCTGCAGGTTGGTAGATAAGTAATGAGTTAGTCTAGATATAATAAAAGAGGGGGATCGGATTAGATCGCCCGGGTTGTAACCGTACAATGTGGATCCCAGAGAGATATCAGGATGGCCTTGGACCAGATCGTTTGACTAGGCGTTTGTTGATTTCCCCGACGACATGGACATGGTAGATGAAGCAAAGACGGTTTAGTTTCTCATGAATACGGTTCCACAAAATAACTCTGTGCATCTCTTGTCTCTGCATCACACAGAAAGAGAGAGTGTGTGGCTATCGTATATATCCGTTTCACAACCAAAGAACTTGGTTATATGATAAGACAGGGCAAAGTAAATAATAATTAAAGCAGACATTCGATCGAGACCAGGAATTGCATCATTTCGCATCGCATCGCATCTCATCGCATTACTTTTTGCTTTTGACTTTTAATTAGTGACACGTATTTTTTCTCTTTACATCCCCATCGTATCCATGTTAGCTAAAAGTAAAAACCGTAAGCTGCATGTGCCAATCCCGATCACTCCGGGCTGGACGAATAGCAGGTCCTGTTTCTAGAGGGTTATTCAAAGTCAGACAGACACTTGGCTACTATCTATACTTCTCCGCCTCCTTGCAGCTCCCGTTCCAGATCAAACCTAGCCCTGGACACTCCGAGCTCAGCTCTCTACTTGCCAGCTCCCTTTCCCTGATAGGAAGGCAAAAAGGAAGGATTCATCTGTTGCCGAATCCTGATCCCAACAGCTTGGTTTATGCGAGAAAAAAAGCCTGCAGGTAATCTCTGTCGATACAATGTCTCGACTGTGAATGGCTCAACGCCCACACACTCGTCATCCCCGAGGGAGAAACTCGATCACGCTAACAAAATTGGCGAGATAAGTTGACAGCCCTCCGGCACAAACTAATCATGCCCGTTGTACCAACTCGAGATCTTTGGCTTCTTTAGCGCCGTCACTCTAATGGAGAAACAGAGAATCTCAAGCCACAACTGGTCGGCCACCATTCTCCATTGGTTCAAGGCTCGGGGCATTGGCTCGTTAGTTAGCTTGTCTCCTCCAATGTCCCGTTTCTTAGCGGCTAGTAGACACCGGGTTCTTGGTGTGTGTGCACTGTACTTGCTTCTCCCTTGTGTAAACGCAGAGCAGATGCTGGTTGACCTCACATCAGGTTGTGTCCGTAGTGGCTAGCGAGGCCGATATGGCAAACTCCACTATCATACAGCCTGCAGGTGTCGGTTAAGAACCTCTGATGTCCCAGATGTCTTTGATATCTCGTCCAAGACCCTTGCCATCACCATCTACGGCGGAAGCAACTCTCTGTTGCCCCTCCAAACATCCGTCGACATGTCGACCGAAGCATTGCTTCAGAAGTACCAAGGCCATATCGTGCCACAAAGCTACAATGCTGGGTTTGTCGCTTTGAGCTATGTGGTCAGCCTGGTCGGTGCTGGTTCGACTCTCGAACTCATTAACCGCCGAACCGGATTCAGAGGTCTCTTCAACCAGTATGTCTACAACCGTTTAGTCAAAACTCCATCAGGGAACAGCGCTAACCGAAGCAGTCTGCTACTGATGGGCTCAGCAGTTACTATGGGTGGAGTGTCTATCTGGTGTATGGTAAGTAGTTTAGTTGTATGCCTCTTTGAATTTTCAACACGTACTGATCATCACATAACAACAGCACTTTATCGGTAACAGAGCCATCGACCTTGCCGATGGGCAGCCCGAACTGCAAGTCGCCTATTCCAGTAGCTTCACCGCGATATCCTTTTTCGTCCCAATTATAGTGCTTCTTGCCGCCTTCATGGCCGTCGGTACCAACAACGTCGTCTCGTGGTGGAGAGTCGTAGCTGGCGGTGTCCTTTGTGGAACAGCTGTATGCGGAATGCACTATCTCGGCAATGCCTCCATCAACAACTACACCTGCGTATATCAACCGGCATATGTTATAGGATCCGCCATCATTGCTATAGTGGCAAGCAATGTTGCCTTGGCTATGTTCTTCGTTTTTCGAGCCATGTGGGCGAATGCATGGTGGAAACGAGGTATCTCGGCCATTGTGTTGGCTGGGGCCGTTTCAGGCATGCATTGGTGTGCTTCTGTTGGAACCCGTTATCGACTCAAGAGCATCAAGCCTAATGGAAATGAGCCCTCCAGAACAGGCACCGTTGTCGTCGTCATCTGCTTGTCCCTAGGGGCATGTTTCGTCATTGCTATCTCGGCGATTCTTCGAGCAAGAAACATGAGAAGAATGGCCCTACGTGCCCAGCAGATTACTCTCGCAGCAGCCATCTTCGACAAGGGCGGAAGAATTCTGGTTGATCCTGATGGATACATCCCAAACACTGTGGTGACTGACTCTTTTCTGGAAAAGGACGCAAAAGAAGGATTCAACACTGGCCATCCTCTGTTCCATTGGATGTATCAAGCATCAAGGAACTGGAACATGATCTGGAGTCTCATAGGAGGCATGAGGCAGCACCTATCGGAATTACCACATTCCCGCGCAAAGGATGGCCGTCGGGGAATTCAACTCGTGAGCGACCATGGCGAAACCATAGACAGGTACGACATGATATTCAGAGAGCTTTTCTGTTTAGCTGCTGCTGCTCTGGCTGATCGTTTCCGGGAAGATCTCACATCGATCGGAGTGCTCTGGGATCAAATCCTGCCGACCGGTGCCAGCGGTCGAAGACCACAGTCCCAACCCCTGCCCCAGCACCAGCCCCAGTCGCGCAAGCAATCTATTGCAGGGGGAAGCGGCTTGGAAGGAAGCGACACTGTTGACGAAGTGCACAACAGTTTGGATATTACCGAGAAAGGTCTACATTCGCTGGACTATGGTTATGGCTATGGCCGTGGATCGCTCATGTTCCTCATCCGCCGTTCCGAATCGGCTCGTGATAACGAACGTCTCATCTCAGCCGGTTATCGTTTTGCTGAGTTGCATCAGGTCAGCGATCTCATCAAATCGAACATGCAGATCCAAACCCCTGAATTCGAAAGCAAGCTTAGGGAAATGGCAAGCTACACGAGTGAACACAATCACATTCGCCAGGGTACCCATTTAGGCTTCTTTGCCGTTCGAGCTCGTGTCAGCTCCAGCTTTGAGGTCCTTGTGAGGAAGGGCGCACGTCACTTGCTTCCGACGATGCCCCTCCCGTTCAAGGACTTACAAGATTGGCATTTGAATTATCTCAGGAGATTTGAGAATATGCCAGTGTCCAAAATTGTGGAGAAATGCAAGGAGGATTCTCAGCATAATGACCGAGAGGCTGAGTTCGCTGGGCAAATCGCAGACACCATCCAAGGTTTGCGTGAATGGACACAGGAACCCTTGCTTGAGGATGCACTTCTCACGTCGACGACGTTTCGCATCCCTTGTCGTGGAGACGAGAAGTGGTCAGAAGCAACGATGATTGCAGTACGCCTCGTCATTCCCATTCATTCGGTATTGTCAAGCCCAACTTGCGAGTTTGTTCCTCTGAGCTTCTTCAGAATGCGTCAGGTATCGACACAATCCTACCAGGAATTCACACGAGGGTTACATCAAGAATTCGGTCATATTGCGAAAACGGCAGATCGTCATGAAGAATCTCAAGTTGGTTTGACTCCTTCAGCATCCAGTCGATGGCCATTTGGGCGTTTAGACACAGCTAAAAGTACTCGAACTAGAGGGAAATATGCATCAAATGTTTCTGGACGTCTGACTTCGTTTGCTGACTCAACACGATCAAGCTCAACAATCAATCTTTGCTCCCCAGGATTCAACATTCGAACCCAATCCATTGACTCAACGGATGTGTCAGCGCCATACACGCCCCGACAGGAGCCTCTCCAGACTGCACCGTCGTATGGTGGTATTATGGTGTTCCAAGAGATCACCGTGGATGTGCAAGAGGGCAATGAGCCACCGGGAAGAAAGCCAAGCAGCGGCTCTGACGCTGCTACGCTGGCAATCGAGAAAACAATCACGAGACCTCTGCCATCGGCAGGTATCGAGTTACAGTCTATGAGTCATTTTGGGGCCAACGATGTTGGTACGCAGTTTTCCAACGATATTGAGGCAGGTAAAGGGGGTCACAGTTATGTGACGTGCTTTGTCGATGTTTTGTTCGCAAAGACGGTAGAAAGCCGTTAATTATTTGACCAAATTGCTTTGTTTGTGCTTGTAGGATTGGCTGGGCTGCTTTTGTGCGTGGTGTTGGTTTGTTCTCTTGATGAGCGGTTGATTAAAAAAGATACCAGGTGCCTTTTCAGGCACAACTACAGTATTGCGGAACAGGATAGTATATAGAATACTTAGGCAGTATAATTTGGTAATGAATCATGTTGATATTGAACTTCCTAATATTGTGCTGCGATGAAGGATGGGTGTTGAAGCGTGTGAGTGGTATAAGGGGGAAGTTTTGTGAGACTGGTTTGTTGAATTTTGGCCTACCTAGGTAGGTAGAAAGGATTGGCTTAGTTATCTCCCTCATACTTAATGTGAACATGTAACTGAGTTGGCATTCTTCCCCTTGGTTGATTCCCTGACTACCTAGTAGGTACTGGAAACTTGGCGTTAGAACAAATTACTGCCTACCTATTAAGGTATCCTACCTCTTACATAGGTTATAAGTTATTTATTATTTATCATGTTTCCTTAAATGCATGCTGACGGTGGAACAGGCAACAGCCAATCTAAGGAAGCTTCTAGAAGTCTAGCTAGGCTATACAATCCCATGCTTCTTCTAACTTAGATAGAAGAACCAGGCCCCTTCTCTCATATTTCGTCTTTCCTTTCCACCCGCCTCCAAGCTTTAGGGTATAAAAATAAACAGCCTAAAAGGTGTGGTCTAAGGAGCATAAACTGATCGACTTTTCGTCTTTTGTCTCTTGTGCCTCTAGCGGCCAATTTCTCTGATACCATGAGGAGTTCCCGTAGGAATCTCATCGATACCTGTGCGGTGTATTATAGTATATAGGCAACAGCGGAACAACTAGAAACGAAAACGCAGGACGGAGCTTCCTTCCACTTTACACAACCTGCCCCAAGAATCAACCCCCGACAATGCCCAGCATTTGCTCATTACTGCCTCCATCATTTGAGGATACCTCTAAGGAAGTCACCAAAGACTAAAACCACCGGACGAAAACCGGACGTCCGTGAAGGATGACTGGCTCAACTACCTCAAGTATGCCGACATGTGGGTTAAATAGGGGCATAAACTGGACGACACGGAAAAGCACATCTGAAGGGAGGATGCTGGCGACATCGTGGCTGCAAGAGGCAAGCCGGCGATCGGCAATACGAAGTATGTCAGGCGTGGTAACCATTCCTGGGCTGGCATCACCTTCGGAAAGGTTGTATACGGCGTGGACAAGGTTCTAACCTCCCCTTGCTTGGAGGAGTTCCAATACAAGTTCCCAGACGCCGACCTGTCAAAGTGGGAGCCAAGCGAAGACAGCCCTACTCAGTCCTTACTGAGCAACGCGACGCAAACGGGACGGGTATCAGAGGAAGTTAAACTCAAACTCCAAGCAAAGTACCCGACTACCGACGTCGCGACAAAGTCGAAAAAGCGTCAGCAGACCCAACAGAAGACGGGCTCAACCAAGAGACATAAACTCACCGGAAGCAGGACGTCGTGAGCAGGCAGTAGGACGTTACCAAGCTGGTAGCAGATCTTCGATACGTATTTCAGGATATCAAGAGCAGCGTCAAGGAAGTGCATACAATGCAGAGACAGATCGACGACAAGGGGGCACCACAAACGGCAAGCTTGACAAGCTTAGCGAAACAATGCTAAAACTTGTCAATGTTGTTTCAGACCCAGCTCGAAAGGACGACGACGTCGCAACTATTAACGTACAGTGTATGAACCGCGTCATTGAAGACTTCAAGGAACGGATTGAAGGGCTGGAGGTGGAGGCACAACAACGTTGTGATCTGAGGAACAGCAACGTCGTTATATGGCTTGATTGAGGTAAAGCAACGCAGGAATATGGTTTCATATGCACGTGGTTCTACAGATGAAGGGGAAGTTTGGACTTAGATCAGACTTTTAGGTTATTTATTTCTATGCCCTAAGACTCAAGAGATAATGTCTATCATCACTTCTTCACGTCACCGTCACCGTCAACGAGTATCGCGATCATCAGGCTTCTCATTGTATTGGTCCCTGGCATCGAGGTCAGTCTGCTCCCTACGCTTTCACCTTCAGTCTCTCTTCGCTGATGCCAAAGTTTTTAAGAGACTTCGCCGCAAATTCCACGAGATCCACTTGTCTGGGCTCTCCAGTGATAGCAAGACTGCTGGCATTGAGCGTAATATCGCTCTTATTATCCGTGATTGCCGACTCAAGCGGCGCATCCTTACAGAGTGGAGGCTCGATTAGTAGCATTGCGACAATGTCCATGCCTATAATCTCCCCCCAGCGGCATTGGAATTGAATTCCCAAGTCACACATACAAAACACTAGAACGTGGAGATAAACTATATCAGTTCAAACTAGAAGTTGGATTAGTAGGTCAATACTCGGCACGCTCATCTCTAGTCATATACTCAAGTGCAAGCATGATCTGAATCTCGAAGGCGGAGTCAATACCAGCGTTGTTCGCAACACTAGAGATCTACTCAGTCTCGCAAGGCCTTCCATTTATGTAGCGAAGACTGAGTGCATATATGGACTTGGAACAGCCAACGTTGGTTGCCATGCTTAAAATCAATATGTCACTATAATGCATTGCGTCGGCAAAGACAAAGGGCCACATGATAGCCCATTTCCGCCTGATGTCCTTATTATCTATACTTCTAAGATATACATTATTGTCTTCTATTTCCTTGCTATTTATCTAGGCAGGTTTCTAATAATATATATATATAATAGTTCCTGCTACTACAGATCATCCTGGCAACACACGTAGCCAAGCTCCCTTCGTCGATGCTTGGGACAACTAAACGCATTCTTTTGTAACCAGGTGCAAACACATAGCGTAGGATAGTTGTTCACAAAAACTTTTATTTGTATGGCAGTTCAGTATGTTCAGTGAATACTGTTTCTCCCTATTTGAATCACTGTTGCAACTGCCACTTCAGAAACATTATACGCGCTCAGGCCAATGGATTACAGACATCAAAACCATGCACAATTACCCTATATACTGTAATGTCTGGTTAATTCCATACATTTATGAGATCTAAATCGTACTAGTTGAATAATTTAACACTAATACTCTGGTCAATTCAGCAGCAGATACGATTAGTCGAGCTATCATACTTCAGATGGTAACTTCCCATCAATAGAACTTGACACTATATTCATCTGAGGAGAACAGCTACTAATACTTGATCTAGATTTAGTAGGCTCTTCAAGCTATAGCTACGATCATTTCATGTGATACTCGTTCCTGATTAACATAATTCTGAATAAGATAGGGTTTCAAAGTTTCAGCACAGCTATAGCTTCCCTGAATCTCATCTGATCTCATCTACCTGGCTATTTCCAACATCTACTTCTGACTTTCATCCTTACCTACATAACTGCCAAGGTAGCCTACCAGGGAATGGTGGAATTGATAAGAAACTTACCCAGCATGACAAGAAGAAGGGGGGGAAGTAGACCTTTACATGACTCACTCGTGCCATGGCAGACGATCTGGGCAGAAATGATAGCTACCAAAATTCCTTAAAGAACCTACTGGATATCATAATTGGTTGCATAATGGTCAATCAAGGATCTACTGGGAATGAAATCAGCCCTAAGGAATTTCCGGTTTGAAAGCCTGGGTACATCCTGGTTATTTCAGCCAGCCAGCCTCTTATGGCAATGGCGCATCAGATTACCACAAGGCCAAATACCATTCGATGCATGCCTGATCAGTTATCACTTGGGCGCTTTTAGTAGTTCCTCTATGGGAAAGCACATCGTCGATACGGGGAGCTTGAGACTGTTGGGCACATGATTAGCAACCCAGGCCAGCCTTACTTCTGCTCATTCCCTTCCAAATTCCGACTTGATCATAGTTGAGACATTCCAGAAGAGTTCAATTTGGGGGGTTTTGCTCCGGCAATGTGAGCTTGCCCAACTCATCAGTTTCAATGTGTTCTTGTTACCAGTGGCTTTGGGTTGGGTTAGCTCTGGAATGTAATCTTTTGTCCTCACGGTGGCGCATCAGTATCATAAACTCGAAAAGGAACAGGAAAATGTTGTTAATGTAATGCAATTCTTGTTAGACATTACGTCTAGATTCCCTCCCATCTATCTAGGATGGAAGGGGGGTATCATGCTAACTAGACACGAGAGTCCATCTCTTTCTTTTCTTTGTAACCATCGTTCATATTAGGCCTGTAAAAAAGAGGCCGTTATCGTCATCATCAGACTGGTCACCAAAGACATGTTTTGGTGTCCCCCCAGTCGTTTATCGCCCCATGAAAATGCAATTTCAGCATCCAAAAAGCTTGGATGGAAGACCTGATGCGTACATCAGAGCCAAACAATCTCGCAAATGAATAACAAACCCTCCCTGAGCCCTGGTGATGTACTTTAATTGAGAAACCAAATTGTATCGCCATAAACGCCTTGCCTGTCCCGAATGGCCAACTTCATTAATATGGCCCATGATGAATTCATGTATGCAAGTCGTAACGTAACGTCCAGCATAAAAACAAAATTAAAACGTATTGAATGGAGGATGAACCTGGAGGTCCAAGCCACATCTTATGTCGCGGCTTCCATCTTAGCCATGGAAGTAGACGAACCGACCCGAAACACGCGCTGTAGCAAGCTATGTTTGCTGCCATTCGCTCGTCTATAGCTGAGGGCGATGGAGTCGCAGCCCTCGTTCGAACTCATCGACGATCGGCTTGGTGATCGGCGGCGGTCGAGCTCTGCGTCCCACCCGTACATGTCTTCAATAGGAGACGCGTAACGGAAAGCTTGATGATCCGAGGTGGTTGAAGGGGAACCAAAATCCTCACTGCTTGCAGTAGGTGTGGGTAGGTATTTGGATACATCTACCATTGGAATCTGAGTGGCTTGCACGTTGCCTCCAGAGCATACAGGTGATATTGATAAGAGTGGGAGATCGTGGCGATAAGAAGTGCTGTGTGACTCAGCAACATGCTTACCTGCCATGGGCTGCATAGCAGCGACGAAATCGTGGTGCTTGTTTGATCGTCTTCTCATGCGTATGTTCTTTTGCACGAGAGACGTCTTCACACCGTTACGAACGGTGTCGAATTTTGCGGTCGTGCCATTCCCAAATCCGCCGTCTTGTCGGAGGTCAGGATTGTGGTGCCAACCATCGTCTGCTGCATGCAGAGTGCCATGCAGAGGAGGACCGAAACGAACGCCTTCCGTCTCATGAGTTTCTTCTGAAATATCATGAGTCCAGTCAGCTTCGTTGGACGATTCAGGTAATGACGCGACCTGTGACCCTCATAAGGAGTCGTGGTGCATATGAAACCCTTCTGCAGGATGTGATGAGGTAGGGGCAGAGCGTGTCCTAGAGCTCTTGCGATTGAAACCCAACTTGGCACCCATCTTCTTCCAGCCCTTGTTGTGAGCGGCAACAGCACGTTGGAGACCACCGGGAGAAGTGGTAAAGGCCCATTCGGAAGTAGGGGGCGTTGTCGGGGGAGTCATGGGTTCCATACCCGGAGCTGAGTTGCAGTCGCTGTCGTCTGTCAGAGATTCGGGCTCATGGTGATGGTGCATTGAGTTCATCGATCGAACGGGAGCTCCCATTCGAGTATTGCTATTTGAGGACCGGCGAGACCCACGGCCATGCTCTTCTGTGGATCCATCGATGTGCATGGGAGCGACAGACTGGAGGAAAGGGACGAGTAAAGAATCGTTCATAAGCTCATATAGAATACGACCAGCCTCTTCCAATTGTGCAGGGTGGGGAGGAGAAGGGCCGCAAGGGAGGCCGAGCAACTGATCTCGAATGCGGGCGGGGAGGTTGACCTCTCGAGGAGCACAAGGAATGATGTAAACCTGCATGAGCTTTTCCCACAATACACAAACACGGTCGTTGTCCTCCTGGGTGCGATTCGAATTGTTGGTGATGATTTCGTTGTAAAAAGCGGCGTATCGTTGTGAGTCGAGTGTAAATTCGAGGCTCTCCATACAGTGATTTTGAGAAAGATAGGCCATAAAAGCACTCAGAGTCCACGGTGGCGAGGCGACATCGAGTAGAATCTCAGTGAGCGATGGTGGGCGAGAGCTTGTTGTGCCATTCGGTGTGGAAGCTCCCGACATGAAGGCTTCGCTAACGGGTCTCGAGACGGGTGAATCGACGTCGAAAATATCCTCGAAAGCGGAAGATGGTTGAGGAGATGGAGGTATGGCATGGCAATCAAGAGATTGCCTCCGCGAACGCGACACACCCATCATTGTAGTCAATCCAAGCGTTCTGAGCAAGTATTGAATAATAAATAAATCAAATCAGGAAACAGATCGTAGACTCGAAGCGTCTTGGAGGGAGGGGACGAGGTCAGGTAATAAGAGCGAAACCAAGTGGAGTCGTGGTACGGCGGGCGGGTAGTGGAAATCTGACGCAGAAACTAACGCAGTTGCCCATGTAGTGGAGGCAGGAAGGGGCGTCAAGTCTAGATGTAAGGCTACCGTAGGAACGATGAGGCCATCAATGTCAAAATATGTCTTGAACTTATTGATTAAGATCAAATAAGAATTTCCGAAGAATGATCGTAATGACGATTGAAGATACGCAGGCTTGATATGAAGCCAATCTATACCGCCAGAGGAGTCGATGAATGAAATCAGAAGGCAAGATTAAGTTCCAAGATTGCCAAAAATGACAATATTCAAGTATAAGATCGTTGCGGTATTGTAGAAGCGTAACAAAAGTAAGAATGTCACAACGGACAAGACGGGTAGCGTAATTGATGATCGGGCGTGACAACAAAGAAGTCCGTCTGAAGGTTGGTCAATGTGACGTTTTGAGGACAATCGGTCCAAAAGCGGAGATGGCGCAAAGAGGGTCGAGGCCGTCGGGTTTAGAAGCGTAGAGGTTGCTGGGTAGTTCCTGTATTGGAATGCGAGGGTCGTGGGAGCCGCGAGCCGGCGAATGTCGTCGTAGACGGATTGCGGATGGTGCCTTTGCAAGAGGGCTTGGCAAAGACCGGGTAGAGAGGAACACGGGTCTGGGACAGACGAAGACGACGAGAGTTCGATGGCGTGTAGCCGACTGCGAGTTTATCGACAAGATAACAGAACGTCTAGAGCGGAATGATGTTTGGTTTGGTTTGGGCGAAGGACAGGTTAAATCATAGGAATGCGGACCTGGGGGACCCAAAGTGTAATAAGAGGTCCAGAGTCCAGACCCTGGTTGCAGAACAGGTAGGCTGTGGAGGTGAAAGGGCGAGAAAGCGTGGGTGCGGCGGGCGTATGAGCGGCGTTGGAGAGCAGCGCTAAAGTTGAGTCGAGGCGGCAGATCTGCTAGTTGGTTGGCTACCTGGGTCTGGTGGTATTGGCTTTTGGGGATCTTTGTCAGGAAAGGAGGGGGAAGGAGTTTACAGTTGAAACAGGACAGGGCCTGGTATGCTAACGTAGTGTTTATGGAGTATTGTGTCCGGGATTCAATTTATAAGAATGGCGACAGAGAGAGAGAACGTGCGCCTTGTACCCAAGACAGTTGAAGGTCGGTCGGTCAGGTCGATCGGTCAAACGAATGAATGAACGATTGATAGATAGGTAGCATGTGTGTGTGTGTCGTCACTTGAGATGTACAGAAACAACACCAAAAAAAGGAAGGCGACCAGAAGCGGGTGATGGTGATTAGGATTGGGCTGAGCTTGTTTTAAAGGGAAACCTCCCTGATGAAAGTTCACTGTCTACCCTCCGCCTTCTCGTTTTTCAGTCACTTTTTTTTTTTCGTCTCTCGCAACCTGGATCACTAGTGCGCTGTAGAGGAGCCCAGACGGAGACAAAACAACACAGAGTGGGGAGGTTGATGTGGAGATGGAGAGGACAAGAAAGAAAGAAGCCGGGATGGAAGGAATAGTGGGTACTACGGGTGTGTGGTTAGCAATAACGACGTCAATAACATAACACTGCATCTGTCACCAGACGGAGGGAGCGAAACCAAACCGAACCAAACCAAACAATCGGGAGACGGTTTGAACAAAATTGAATGCTAGCACTGTGATCCCTGATAATTAACAGGGGAGCAACCGTAGCCAACCGATACACAGGTCGTTGTGCAATTCTGCACCCTGAACGACTTGACCCCATCACCATCAGAGCATGAACAGCAGGCAGGCCAGTCTGCCTGTCGGTTGGACCTTGCCTCTACTAAAGGTGTGCACTGTACTGTCCCTACTATTGTCCAGTCACAGTACGAGAACCCCGAGACTGGCATCAATGGCTGGGAACATCTTCAACCAAACAGAAGACAGAACCGTCAAGGGGCGGGGCCGGGAGGAGGCGACGAGGATGTGAGAGGTGGCCACCGGTACTGAGACTCAGGAAATAGATAGCCTGTGTTGTACAGTGCAGCACTGTACGGCAGGCGGCCTATCTAAGCGATGCCCTGTGGCAACCCAATAGCGCTCTGCCGTCCCAAAGAACGGGCCAATTCATGAATGGATCTTCACTCAAAATGCCCCTTGTTTGGTATCTCATCGGCAGAGGCTGTTGCTGTCTGCTGCTGCACCTAGCCGGAAAGCTTGGCTAACAAGGGGTCACACAGATGCTCGGATATTCACGAGGGTTGGGTGTTTTCAGCCTGGCGTTGAGGCAAAAGAAGCCTTTTGGAAGCTCCCTTCTTTCAATAACAAACAGGGGTTCACATTGCAGTTTTGCTGGCGGCGTGCTTATTAAGGTATCTTCCGTTGATCGCCTCTTGTTTATATTTGGCCTGGGCACGTGTGTATAATTGCACAGCCTTGTAATTGATGGCCATTGCGAAGACTGTCTATCCGTATAGAAGAGATACTGCAGATACACTCCCTTGGTACAACGGTCTAGAGAACAGAACAGAACAGAGCATCAAGTGTTTGTTCTCGTTGACTTCCCAAAGTGTCACAGCATATTCTGCTCCACTTACCCATGACAAACACTACGAAAAGTAGGCTCCCTAGACACTTAACCTGACACGCGGAGGGCATGAAAAAGGGTCATACTGATTCAGGGTCACGGTTCAAAGAAAAGAAATTTTTATTTAAACCAAGGCACAAAAAAAAAACGATTCTTTGAATTCAGGCACGGACAACGCCGAAGGCTACCTGAGCTGAGATCAGAATTATGTAAAGTATCTAACCAATTAAGGAGAGAAACGGAGTGAGATTTGAGCACTGTTGCGTGGAATAACTTAGTGTGGCAAATTAGATACCTCTACGGAAGCGGTGGTTTCGGCAGACCGTGACGCAGTGGCACCTGACTGGCACAATACGCGAAGTACAATATTGGAAAAGGTTAGGAGACGGATAGTAGCCGGACGGTAGAATTCAACAGGGCGAAATCCAGTATCAAGGTAGGCTGGACAACGATGTACTCTTTTAGGTACTGAAGAATGGAAATGGAAATGGAAATCGACAACTTCCCAGAACGCAGAGTTATTCGGAAGTACGCCATTGTTTGACATCATTGCCAACTGATGTGTCCATCCTGAGCTACCCGGTCAGCCAGTTGAAGCAGCACACTAGAATAGGTAGGCACAGACAGCTATGGGCAAAAGGTGGAGTGAGTCTCAAGCCAAGTTTTAGTGTGGCCTTTGCTTCTGCTCCCTGACCTGACCTGACCTGACCTGTCTTTCTTGACCACGCCATCTCGATCGCCCTGGTCTCTCTGATGACTGAACCAAATCTTTCACAGCAAATAGACCGTTAGGAAATGCACGGTTTGGACGATTCTTTGTCAATAGGTGCGATGCAATGCAATATGCAATGCAATGGTGCGCGGGGGATAAAGTGACGAACCAATCGTGGCTTGGTTCCCCGCACGGCTCTCACTCCAATTGCGTCTTGCAATGGAGGAAACCTGACATCATAACAGCTCGCAGTGGTGAGATGCAGCTTTGTATAATCCACACACTACATCATGACCCCGAGATTGAAACTGAAGGTATTTCGTGATCTGAAAACAGAGTTCGGTATAATTATCCTGACACGCCGACGGGAGATGTTCACCCCAAGATTAACATCCCTATGATCTACAGTAACCTCGGTAGATTAGAGGTAGTTCAAGAGCTTGATTTTCGTAACAGAGGACAAGCGGGCAGGCTGGATCGTCATCGACAGACAGACTTGCTTGGCTCTGATTTCCTATTACGGGTAGCTTATCTGCACCACACCTGCCCATCGGCACATCATTCAAGTAGGGGCTGTATTAGTTGACGAATGCTCAACTTCGTTTTAAAGTGTAGGTGCAGTCCACTTGGTGACATCCGATAAACGGTGCAAGAGCAAACGGTGCTGTATCGGGAATACGACCTACTATTATGCAGAATGAATGACATATGCTTTACCTTCTCTGCAGGTAGGTGGTGATGATTTAGTGCCTACATCTTAAGACAAGACATGCCGCCTTCTCAACCGTTCCAGTTACCGGTAGGGAATTGACTACCTTAAGGCAGGATACTTATTCCTGTGATATTCATGGCCTGAGCATGAATAACTTCTTTTTTCCAACTATCAGCGCTTGGGCTCTCTTTCTAGCAGTCAAGTGCCGTCTTGAACTCCCACTTGATAGACATTCCACTTCTCACTGCCCTTGTAAAAGGTAAGACGGCGTGGTTGGCCAGGCCTTATGACTGGACCCTCAATCTTCAAATGCAGCTTGACTTTGCCGCTAAAACAATAGCTCGGTCGATCGCGATGCGCACTTTCAACGATGCTCATTGGTTGTTATTTTACGGTACTTTGCTGCACGCAGCGCGCAATAGGCAATCCGAAGTCTCCCCAAAGCGCCAAGGACGCTTGCTATCCGGACACAAGGGACATCATACTTCGATGGCCCTGTGGCAGTTACCGATAGCATCATTAAGTGTGTCGATCCTACTGCATAAAGCAACGGGATGACTGTAAACGCCATCGACCCTGTAAGTTGTCGGTCCCTGGAAAAAACGATTCAAAGTTTATTACATGTCACTAGGCAGTATGGCACAACCCTCAAATCTTTACTCGCTTCGCGTTTGTGCCGGGGATAAGCACCAAGAGCCTCCGTCAGACTACACGCAAATCCCTCCTTTCGTCCACAACTCTACAGAGGCCCTTATTTCCTTTGTCGTTACCGTTTTTTGTCTCGCTCACATCTTGGAATTTTTCAATAATTTGGTGAGAGGCCAATACGGCAAACAATTTATGCTCAGACCACCGACTGTGGCGTTGTAGACTATCCGGAATCAGGCACATATTGTTGCGATAAAGAGAAGCTTGCTTATACTTGCTATTGCTCTAAACGCACACCACAAAGGTACGCAAGTGAGCTTAATTGCCGCTACTCGAGTCTTCTCAATTCATGTTTGGATAACGGGCCAGATATGACCAAACAAAACTCCACACAAGTTAGGCAGTTGCAGAAGTTGAGATCATTGGGATGCAATACCCTGGCAAGTTCAGGATTCAAGCTGTTGTGATCTGTCGCTGATTATGATGGCAGTGATACACGCCCACAAGCCTGTGTCCGTGACTACGCAACATGCCTTTCTCGTTGATATTAATCTCTGATGTTTTGCAGGGGTTTTGGGGTAATGGAGTCCTGCGGCTATTGGAATGAGGATGCCGTCATTATCGTCTACAACAAAACGGTCCTTGGTAACCCCATCCTCCATTTTTGTCAATGTGGACTGGGAAATGGCACAGAGCTGACCCTTAAATCGCAAACGGACAACCAGGGACGGATGCCGGTGAGGGATGATCAACATGGTGCCATTACATCGCGCTGCAGCTGGCCCATCTCGGCCCAACGATTACACTTGCCCCAACGCTGCTTCTAGGCTGAGTAAAACAACTTCTGTTGACAGAGTCTTTCTGCATGGGCTAATCAAAGAACTCTATATTTCCCTTAGTGTAGCGCAACTTGCGGCGTGCATGCTCAGACATCTGGCTTGTTCATCGTTCTAACACAGGTTGGGCAAGTCTATGCTACTCTGGCCAGATAATGGCAACCGTCATGTACGATATCAGGCATGTCTTACCACAATTACTCACAGCTACCTGCAGAAAAATAAGGTCGTTACCGCTAGATAAGCAGCCACCCTCTGTCGACAGATGTACCAGTGGGTGTAGGCCGAGAAGTGCACAGCGATTGTGTCCAATATCCGAACTTGTCGAGATCGAGACGTATAGTGCAACCTTACATAGCCAAGTCAGGCTTCGGGTGATACAGGGAGCGCTTACAACACTTATTTCGACGAGTTGTGAATGAATAAAGGGAGCTAGGCTCAGTCAACTCAAAGCCACAGAATGGGGCATAGGCCACGTCAACAATAATAAGCGATGGATCTGAGAGCTGGGCCGAGGACGCTAGAGTTATCCGATGCTTCTCTTGGCTATTCTGAGGTCTGTTGGTGGCTTGATTTGGAAGCCTGATAGAAAACTAACGGAAGGACATAACAAAGTGTTCTGATAGAATCTTTCTAGAAATAAGCAATCTGCTACTAACATCGGCGATTGTTCTGGAAGCCTTCCAAATCGAGAAATAGCATGTCTTAGTGGTCGTCGACGTTGAAAAGAACCACACCACCCTTGCTTAGTCCGCCGGATGAGTGAGGTGACACCACTCAACACCAACCGGCCTCGCCGTGTCTCCATCTCTCACCACCAATTGTGAGTGCTATCCCCGACAAGGGAGGGAAAATCCTGCGACAGTACAGAGTAACAGTACTCACAAAGGCACAACTTCAGCTGTCGCACCGGCAATTCTCTCCATCACCCTACCGTACCAATACCAATTACTGATCGATATCCAGACCCCATCTAGCCCTGTCAAGTTTCCGCGGCCTCCTTTCTCAACGTGTTCCAGAAGACTTTTTTCGAAGCCATGGGAGCGGGCTTTTTTTGTTCTTTAATTGGAACTATCGATTTTCGTTTTCTCGGGACACCCATACTGGCGGTGTCTAAAACGTCTCCAGTTTTGCAGCAACACCATCCACGTCAGGAAGCTTCTGCCGCCGCAACGGCCCGGGACTTGACACATACACCTGGCATACAGCAGGCAACATGAGTCGGGCCCCAGACAGGCATCAGAAGAAGACACCGTCTGAATGGCGTCTTGTGTGAACAGTCATCTCATCTGTTGCTGGTATGGAGACCAGGTAGTTAAATGGCACGCTACCTGTGAACGGACAACGCCGAATCTGCGACATTTAATACAACATATCACCGGCACGATAGATTGCTCCCACGATCGGTCTTCATCGGTGGAAGCATCTCCACAATCGACGATGATCGTGCGGACGAACTCCGTTTCTTTCATATACATAGTCGCTAGCGACCTATGGTTCGAATGATGGTCGGGATCCCTAGGCTTACTGTTTCCTAGCCCTGAGGGTATCGGAATAATTGACCACTGGAAGCATAAGTGAAGAAATTACTAGGTCAGTTTATGCCTCTTAGGCTACAGTTCCTAGACTACTTATTTTTATACCCTAAGACTTGGAAGACTAACTTTTCTGTTACCTACTAGCTAGCATACATATTGCCCAAGGAGCGGTAAGGTCGACTAGGATCACATTGTTTCGCACGCCCCCACGACATATGATAACGTTTCGACTATTTACAGCTACGTATTGGGCATCTACCACGAGCCGAACATATGCGCAGGACAACTAGACAGGGTCGTCCATACAGAAGATTTTTGCAAGTGCAAAATTTGTGCTTTTGCTCATGAATTTCCCACCGTGGCAAAATAGCTTCCCTATATCGAATAGTGGCCTGCGGCTGAAGAAGACCCTGGATCACAAACATCTAGTGCCGGCCAAGTCTAAACGTAGCTACTATGTACGGTTGGATATGCTCGGCAAACATTAACCAGACCCTGGCACAGACAATGTTGAACACCCAACTATGTTAAAGTTTTCAACCTGGTCAGAACGTGGAAGCCAACAGTTTCAGCTGCAGGCTTCGGTCCCGAATCTTTTGCCGGAACTTGTTTGCCAACGTGCTGGTGGCTGCCCTCCACTTCAGCCCTCCCTCAAAGAAGCTTTCAAAAGTCTGGCGCGAACATCACCACCAACAATTGCCAAGCTTTGTCTAGGCTTTCGCTTCGCAAACTGAACTAGTGCGAATTGGACAGATGGCTTCTTGACAATAAAGAAATCTCTCAGATGGAACCGAGGTACTGGTAGCTGGGTCGTGTTTTCTTTCAAAGTTATGACTTGATGCGTGGCTTCCTTTGTCTTCAATAGAGTCAACCACCAATGCATCACGCAAACCCAGGCCCTTGGTGCCGGTTCCTGCCTTTTCTGCATCTCGGATGTGTATGAGACTAGTATGTACGTCAAGGTGCAGTCCGAACCACTTACACCACTCGCTTAGGAGTTGACTTGGAGGCATATAGACCATTGTTCTTCGTTCTTCGTAACATCAGAATGTAAGACGAAATAATCAAGTCAGTCTATGGCATTTTCTAGCAGGCCTTAGGCGCTTCTTTTTTTTACAGCCTGGAGCTTGAAGTCCAAGCAAGGGCTATGTTGACCAATAACACACGCTATGTCGGCCCCACATTCATCGTTTAGTTGCACGCGTAGTGACCTGCCACCTGCAGTTTTGAATGGTTGCAGGCAATTCGACTTCTTTCACTGTCAATCTCTATTCACCTCACCGGACATAGACAAACGACTCGTACTGCGACCTCAGCGCCAAATACCCAGGCTTACATGTTCGCGATGGCCTCATTGAAGAAATTGGTATAGCAATTACGAATGGGGCTTTCACTGTAGCGACGCGCGATTGTCATTAACCTACCGCCTACCTACCGCGTCTCAGGTCCATACCTACACTGAGGTTACCCGGTCCATTGTCTCCATCATCAGCAACTACAGTCTCGATTCAAATTCATCAACTCAATTCACAATTGGGTTTCATTCTTCCAAGGACTGCCTTTTATCATCTGCCATTCCAGTTGTAAATCGCTACTTCTTGGCCTGTGATTCACCGCTATCGTACCCTGTTAGCACCTGTCTTTGACACTTCATCGTTTCACGTGATCTATATCACGTGATAACAGGGAAGAGTCGCGCCAAGGTGATCGATAGAACTTGGTGTTGTCGCAAAGAGGCAGCATTAATACCACATACCCTGTTGTTTCTATTCGTCAAGGAGCAAGAGTTCTTGACGAAGTAGCTGGCCAACAAGCCTATGTGCGGCAAATCCATCACCAGGATGATAACCAGCATTTACACTGCCGTCGCCGGCCTTGGCGAGGCGCTCAGCAAAATCAGTATGTTCTTGTTGGCCTCACTTCCAGGGTATTCATTAATTCATTACCAGTACGCCCTCAATCCCATCAAAACTCTGAGGACCACTCACACTTGAGCGAAAATCAGGTCAGCTTCAGCCGCGATGATGCTGGCCTTTCTCATGATAGTGAGCTCCGATGGCTTGACCGAGATGGACTCGTCGTCTTAATGGAAAGCTACAGGGATTTTTCAAAATCTCTGTCAAAAGTCTGGGAGTGTATTGAGCGCGAAACCAGAGAAGAGTCAAACAAAGACCTGGCCCCCTTGAGCGCCAGTATGGTGGACAGCAATGACCGCGACGTGACGGAGCGTTTTGCATCGCAACTTAAACGAGTATTCCAGTTCCTGGACAGAGTGTACGAGATTCGAACAATTGTCAGAATTCGTGACAGCAATGAATTTGTCCCTTCTGTTCTTGATTATGGAATTTCTCCGGATTTTGCTGCTGGTTTGGAATCGATCAAATGCTTCATGTCGGATCCTGCATTGCCTCTCGTTTGTAACAATATATTGAACAAGCACCGAGAATATGAATGCGGGGTCTCGCAGGCGTTTGTGGATCGGGTTGCGCTTGATATCAAGGCAATACTTCGCAATCTTCCAGCGCCCAGCTATGTTGAATCCCAAAACTATCGCCAAAAGTTACAGAATATTTTTCCCTCTCAACAACATACTGATTCCAGTGTGCGTCTTTCAATTCCAGGGTCATTCCCTGAGTTCAATGAGCTTGGAGAACTCGTCGAACAAAACAATACGCAACGTTACATAAACAGCTTTATCCGCCCAACGCCTCTTACCACGGAACAGCTGAGTTCTGTCAGATCCATTCTCAGAACTCGTCGCAAACATCCCTCTACATTCACCCCTAAGCGCCTTGGTGTGGCGCGCCGACCCAAAGCTGTGCGCTTCACCGATGATACCGTCAGCCCAAGACCGCGAACTCACATGGGCCTGGAAGTACCCAGAAGAACCAACCACAACGGCTCCCAAGAGCAGCGGCCCAGCTGGGTGCAGAAATTGTTCAATACCCCGACCGCCACAGTTGAAAACTCAGCCAGAGATAGCATTCTTGCTCCATCCAATTTCACCAATAGCTTCCGTCGCCGTGTGGAGGAAAGGGACCACTATGACCCTAATATTCGCATAAAAGAACTATTGGATACTCCTTCGCTACAGCTCCCAATAAGTGATGATTCGAGGGTTGGAATAGAGTTGCAAATTGAGGAAGTCAAACGAAAGGCTGCAGAAAAGGCCCGTCTGGCTGCCGAGGCCGCAAAGCGGGAGGCTGAGGAGAAGGCTCGACGCGAGCTTGAGGAACGTCTCGCTCGGTCTGGTGGACTCCGTATGCCCAGCCAGGAACTTGTTGCGCCTGTTTCGTCACAATGGCACCAAAAGGCTATATCGACACTCCGTGCGTCACCTGCCGAGTCCCTTGCGAAGTCTGCCGAGGGTGTTGATTTACGAAGGCATGACTTTGCAAAGGTAGTCTCCGCGACAGAGTGGCTCAACGATGAGATCGTCAATGCATCACTTCTCTGGCTTGATCGGGCTATCAACTCAGCCGCTGGCATCAAGGACGTCAAGAAAAGCACTCGCAAATGCTTTAGTCTCGGCTCCTTTTTCTTCAAGCGACTCCAGGACCAAGGCGTCCGCTCAACCCAACGAACTCTCCGCCGTTATGGTGTTGAGAAGAAGAATTTCCTCGATATTGATACCATCCTCTTGCCGATCTGCGAGCGTTCTCATTGGACCCTGATTGTCATTCGGCCTTCCAAACGGACACTGGCGCATATGGACTCGATCAACGCCGGTGGTAACTCGGCCTATACCAACCGTGCCATGGCATGGATCAAGGATGTTTTGGAGGAGAAGTTCGTCCAAGACGAATGGAAAATCACTCTTCACGAGGCTCCTCTGCAGAACAACGGACACGACTGTGGTGTTCATACCATCACAAACGCCATGTGTATTTCGCTAGGCCTTAGTCCTATTGACTCATACACTGCAACTGACATGCCGGCACAGCGGATCCGCATTGCCTGCATGCTTCTTAACGGCGGTTTCACTGGGGATTTTGACCTGCGAGTATATTAGTTCGACAACATGACACTGGCTAAAGGGTTCATCACCAACGTATGATCTTGTACAGGGGCGTTTGGAGAGTCGATGCACATACCTCTCGACTAGAAAATGGTTTAAATTGTATTATTGGGAAAGCAAAGGAGATACCACATGAAAGCAGTTCCATTTCATATACTTGCATTACAAGGAGTTCACATCTTCATTTTTGGATGACGAGGACGATTATGTTTAGGGTACAAAATAATAAATCACCCACGACCTAATCCAAATAGCCGTAGGCTGACTTGTTCATTCGTTTCGTTTCTCGTGATCTCGACAGCAATGCTTGCCCATCCCAGCATTTCTTTGCTCTGACTGCCTTCTTACAACAAACATGAACCTGCCTGATGGGGCGGCTACTTTTCTAAGTTTCTATTGGTCCATCATAGGAAAACACCCGGGGCTAGAGCATATTATACGCCAATTTGGCGTTCTTTTCCATGGAACGAGGTTGGTCTACTGGTCTTGGGATAATCTAATAACTTGCATTTATATTCGCTAACTCATTGAAATTGAACCAATATATCTCCCGTAACTCCTGGGCTTACTCATTCAGAAAGCCGTAGGTCCATTCTTATAGTTGTGCCATAGTAGTTCCAAGCTTCTTGGTACAGAAGGTTGAGAAATACTCGTTCAGCGCGTCCACTGTTCCGCTACCCTTGACAAGGCTGACCACAACACCTACGTACCCATCAGGCCGGACGACAACCACTCCACCAAGCTCCTCATCGAGACCCATTTTGGCATGAGCTACAGCCTTTGCCTGCGCGAATCGGGCATCAGAACGATCATCGGCATAGACGTGGTCCCTGTATCGCGCAAGGACACCTGGAACATCGCGGGAAATCTCGATATCGGGTCGCTTTGCAGCAAAGATTGTGGACAAGGTGAAGAAGCGGCTGTGAGGGAGGTGCTTTTCATGATAAGAGACCTTGTCCAGATCGTCTCTCTGATATGCGGCGTAGAAAGACCGTTGGCTACCAAGATGACTGGCAAGATCCTTTAGGGCCTGGCGCGTTTTTGACGGGACACCAGCGAAGACGAATAATCGGAAGGCGCCGTTCAGAGGAACCTCCTGTTCAAGATGCACAACGTTGGCATCAACGACTCTTGTCACATTTGAGTTGATGAAAATGCGACCTGTTCGTAACTTAGTTCCTTGAGGATGAATTAGAGGCGACTGTGCGGTATGTTCGGGTGACCAGTTGAAAACGTTCGGCTTGTAGTAAACTCCATATCCACTGGTGAATTCGCACGACTCTTTGAAAGTGTTGATAAACTCGTTTTCTTGAACATCGCCGTTCTTGCTATGGCCTGCCGACGCTGCCTGTACCTCAGCTGCCGCGGGCGGTCTTTGAGAGAATAGCTTGGCATATCGGTTGTCGAAATCGAGAAGAGATTCAGCGACGTGCTTGCGTTCTGTCTCATATGTCTGGAGGATCTCCCTCTTGGCGAATCCAGACTCGACAGCGTGTATCTTCCAGGCAAGGTTCTGGGCATCAAGAAACGCTGTGTTCATTCCCTGTCCAGCTTTGGGCTGCAGCCATGTTAGCATAGATTATATGCACTGGTTAGAAAGACTTACGCTGTGAGTATGGCAGGCGTCGCCGCCGAGGAAGACTCGCTGATCCAAAGTATATTTCTCAGAAATACCTTGTCCGATGGGATAGACGGAGTACCACTCGACGCGCTCCCATTCAATAGAATACGGCTGCAGAATCTTCTTGGCGGACTCCTGTACTTGCTCCTCGGTAGCTGTTCGCCTGGGGTTCCAGTCTGAATCAGTCGAGGATGCGATCTGGATATACAGGCGAACCATGTTGTCCTCTCGTGGAATGACCATAATAGAACCATGCTCACTGTGGATGGTACATTTCATCTAATAGGAGTCAGCAAGCAGGAAAGGTCATGATGGCTGTTCAGTCAGAAACTAACCTTGATATCAGGAAAGTCAGTTTTCACTACACCGTCCATAACGCCCCAGACATGTGCGATGGGATCCTTGTGATGGACGGCGATACCAAGCTCGTTGCGGATGAATGACCTTGCGCCCTCGCCACCAAACAGGTACTTAGCGTGCAGGGTCTCCTGGGCTGTGCCGTCAACGTGCTCCAGCTCGACGGTAACAGGATAGTCGGGGTTGGATTTCTCATCAGATGTGAAGCTCTTGATGGTCCATGGCCGCTGGACCTGCGCACCGTTCTTTTCCAAATCCGAGATAAAGACACGCTCAATCAGACCCTGGTGCAACAAGGTTGTGAAAGGATAGCGAGCATCAATAAAGTCTGGACAGCTAGCCCATGTGCCAGTTCGTGCGATACCATCGCCTGACGAAGCCGGGTCCCAAAAGGCGACCTCGTAAACACGAGCTGGCTTATGCGCCATGATGGCGGACTTGAGGCCCATGTTGCGAAGGAGGTCCAGAGAACGCGGCTGAATTCCATCAGCTCGACCAGTCGGAGTTGGCTCTGCTCTGTTATCAATGTGCTTGATCTTATAACCCCAACGAGCGAGACATGTTGACAGCATAAGACCAACTGGTCCAGCACCGACAATGACTATTGAGGTAAAGGTTAGACATCGATCCAATTTTGATAAATATGAGTGAACTTACCTATGTCATAGTAAGGTGAGCGATCAGATTGTGATTGAGACATGGTGGATGGTAAAAGAGATGACTTGGGTATATTATGATGTGGACAACCAAGTAAAGTCGATCTGCGGAATTCAAATCAAGCCGATGGGGGGTGGCATCTTATATGTAAAACGACATGATGACTAGATATGCCGGGGGGTTCGGCCGGGGCATTCAGTCAGCGTGCGGCTCAGCTTAGGATAGTTAGCGACCCGACAATCCGAGGAAAATTGACGGCATCAGGTTCGGTACGGGTGGTGGTGGAGAGCGTCTTGGCTCTTTGTCATGGTGCTTCAAGGTGCAAAGATAGGAAATGGTCTGGGCTAGTGCCCAGGAGATCCGCTTCGCATTCTTTTAGTGAGATATGGAGTAAACAACCGCTAATCGTCATGGGGTTCAGATTTCCTGAATGTGGGGTTCTGGGGCGAAGAGGAGGCAGGAGGTCTAGACTGCCTTTTTGGGAAGTCGGGAGTTGATTTCGGGAAGCTGTGACCCGGTCCGGCTTCTGTCTCGGCTGCAGGGGCACTGTGATAAGATAGTGCCAGATAGTGTCGCCTAGTATCTCACTAACAGATCATAACATATCTTAACTGCATGAATAACATGCGTCGCATTACCAACCACGGGGTGGATACACGGTGGGCCCCACGAATGCCGGGCAGCATACCGAAGATCTAATTTCATACGGAGTTTTGCTATAAGGTCTGCGATTCAATGAGTGTGACAATCAATTGACGGGTTCGGTTGAAAATAATTATACGGTGAGAAGAACGCTTCGTAACCGTATCCAGTAGGCAAGTCTGTTCCCGGACATTGTTTTCTTCAAATGTTCCATTACACAGAAAGTCTGGGTCGACCTGCCTTCACATCAAGCATGCAAGGCTGTCTAATGGATAGTAGAAAAAATGGCATCCTAAGTCTTACGGTATAGAAATAAGTAGTCTAAGAATTATACTCTAAGGAACATAAAGTGACCTTAATGTTGTCTTTTATGCCCAGCAGTCAACTTTCTAATACCCTGAGGACTGCCTACCCTGAATCACTGCCGGGAAAGACTGAGGACGCATCTTCGAAAATGGAAGTTGCATCACGCAATGCAGGACCTACCTTCTCCCAACAAACGCAATTCGAGTACCTCTTGCCAAACAACGCGATTGTTGTTTGCTACCTGCTCATATCTGGGCATCATGAGGCAACCACCCTCATCACATTCGAGTCACCAAGCAGGATTTTGGGAGCTTCATCTTTTACATAAAAAGCACGCGGCATGGCATGAATTCGGTTCTCGCGCGTGACACCGGGCTCGTTCAAATTTTGTTCTTTGTACTCCGAAAAAACAACGACTCAGATCCTGGTTGTACAAGAATGGACTATTCGTCGTTTTGCTCTACCTATCTCGCCAGAGACCACCCTACCGGCATCAGAAAGAGTTTTGACGAAGACAGTGAGTGCAAGAAAGTATGAAACCAGGAACACTGACTAACGACTAGGCAGAATGCCGTAACGTTCTCACGCGATACTGTGCCCACATCCCTCGCAACTACCAGTACCGTGACGGTATCCGACTTGTTAGACCGCCTCAAATTAAGGGAAACTGTTATCTGACAAAACCCAGGTATTTCTGGTGTTGCGAGATCATCTTGGAGACGAATTCCTTGGACTTGCAGGAGGTGTGCTCTACGAGATGATCGAAGTTGATTGTCACTATTCAGACGATCCAGGCGCAGCATTTCAGCGCTGGAGGCACGATCATCTGAACAGACATGTAAGTCAGATTGCATTGGATACACTTGAGCTACCTGTAACACAAGATACAGGCAGACCTCGAGCTCCCTCACATTCCGCACCTGAACACCGTTACATCCAGCATCGTTCCGACCACTACATTGATGCAGTGGAGAGAGGGTCACCCCCAAAGATACCGCACACGGCTTTCCGATCATTCGCCCGCAAAAATGAGGTCGTCTTTGTATCCAAGTGGTATTGGAATACGGAAAACTTGGATGATAGAACACACCATGTACGTCTCATCACGCCTTGGAGGTACACGGGCGTTTAGACAACTCAAAGCCAGAGAGTTTCACGAAATGCAATGGAATGAGAACATAGGACATAAAGGGAGACTTGTAGGCGAAAAGTCAATCGATCTAGTGGAGCTACCGAAAAGAGGAACTGCAGAAAGCTTATCCGGGCAGAATGGGCATGCCACGCATCATCGCCGTTCGTCAAGTTTGAGGCTCATGGGATATGAGAAGATAACTGAAATAATACACAGATTTCGTCTGACAGAAAAGGGCGACGGAACGAACGGCATATCTCGAGCTGCATTGGAACAAGATAACTATCCAACCTTATTGGTTCATGACACGTTGGAACAGCGACTGGACACACCCGTCAGAGATTGCGAAATACCAAACGCGAACTTTGCACGGAAATTCGGCTTGTTCACAGATAACAAACCGTTGCCGCCTTTTATAAGAGAACTCCCAGTTGCGGAAGACATTGCAATGGAAATGGCCACATGCCACCAGCCGAAGGAATTGGTGTACGCAAGAAGGGTTCAAGGTCCCTTGACGCCTCAGCTTTGGTTCGATAGTGGCATTGATTACCGATGGAAGTATAGTTCATGTTGAATCTTCATGATGTTGGCTATGCTGGGACATGTGTATGTTAAACTCGAGGAGGTGATATGAATTAATGAAGCACTTGAATTATATATCCAGTTGATATCGCAATACAAATAAGGGGTACCAGATGCTCCGTTCCTGGTTGTCCTTGTGCAATGATCCCATGGACAGTGACGATACGCTTGAGGGAAATGACGCCGATAACAAGCCCATCGTCTATGATGATGATAAAGAATGGGAGGATATTATTGACGATGACGGAAAATAGGAAGACTGGATTGCCCAAGGGTTTCTTCCCCCCCCTCCGGTTAATATGAGTTTGCGCCTCTATAGAATTTAATTTATCATCCCACATTACTGTTCAGGATGTCTTTCAGCACGCTGTTCCGTAGTATCAGCCTGCTCACCAGTCGATCTGTCGAAATGTTAGAACTGAACATAGAGTTATGTACTGAATTTTCCAGAACTACGTATAACTGAGTAGCTCATAGGACTTAGTGATTAAATGATGTTCCTTAGGGTCATTATTGTAAAGAAGAAGTCTTAGTACACGGCTGGTGCTATCTTGTGCACTTGCAGTGCTGCATAGCTGGCACCTGTCACCAGCTGGCAACGACGACTCCTAAATATTTTATTCCATCTGGCTTACACCACAGCGACTTTCGACTCACCCTGGGCAACTAACGGTAGTTTATTTATTTCCTCGTTCGTTGTTTACTTTGTCTAATATCATTCGACAACCATCATCAAGTGGTTGCCGTCATCGACCACTCGGATCCAATGCAACAGGACGAATCTACTAGAGGTCACTACTCTGATCCTCTAACATCTAGATTGACGCCTCTGAGGCCAGGCTTTCTTGGAACCGCGCCCGGGTTTGAGTCAAGAGCAAGTTCGCTATCCCCAAGCAAGCGCCTTGTCAAACAACCGCTCCATATTCGTATGAATCTGACTGAAAGTCAAGTCGACAAGATCACAGACGCGTATGTATACCATTGATGAACTTCAATGTCCTTTTGATCTGAAGTTTTCTGCAGGTTTAGCCAGAACGTGTACAACAGTCCGAACAAATCAACAAAGTCGAGGAAGAAGCCTGTGATGGCGACGCCAAGGTCTACACCACGAAAGAAGAAGCAGAGAAGCCCACAAACTCGTGATTCACACAAGTGGCTCGCAAGAGATGGCAGTTTTGTGGCAGACTCTCCAACATTTTCTGATATCATGCCTGGTCACCGTTCAGACTCTTCCAGAGACATGTTCTCGGCGAGTATAGCAGAGCGTCGACAACGAAATGCGCCTTCTCCATTGCAACTCGAGACTACCCACCGCAGCGGGGCTTTGTCTCGATCATTCAAGATTGAGGACATCCCAGGTGAAGTCTCTCCACTTGGCGAGGGGCGTTTTGAGCGTGATCCAATCTTTGATGATTCTCCTTCGGTCTATTCTACTCAACCTACAGCTCGTCCCTCTCCACTCCATCTCAGTCACGTTCGGTCACAACCCAAAGTAGATGGAAATGGAAATGATTCATACAAGGAGTGGCTCATGAGTCACGATCCGTCTATGGTCAGAGAATCAGAAACCCGTATGACGACCCTGGTCAACAGACCCCGACGTTCCAAGAGTTCGGCCGATGGGTTGAGAAAGGCTCAAGCCATGGAGTTGCACTCGCCGACTGCTCAGGTCGTAACCGTCCATGCGAACAACCACGGCAATCAAGTTTCTCAGAACACTCCTCTGTTTTCCCCACTGCAGTTCTATTTCAGAGGAACTGACTATCCCAGTGCGAAGAAGGGAGAAAAGGAGATGATCGGGGACAATGGTTGGCTGGAGCGTACTGATCGGGGTGTCGTTGAACATGTGAACAAGACGCCTCAGAAGAAAACGAGGATACTGGATAGTATCAAGAAGATGGCCAGGGATGTGGTAAGTCGATCGGTATCAAGTTCACTGCCCTAGCTAACATGTCCTTAGGCGGAAATTCATACTTCTCGCCGAACTCAGCCGGTACTTCGACCTCGTGCACCATCTCATATCACCATTTCGTTGAACGCAAGAGAGCAGAGCTTGCTCTACTGCGAACTTGAATTCAACTTGAGCACGGCTTTGAACGATTACATCGCGGTGCAGTTGGACAAGGGCCGACTTGTGCCAGACAAGCTCAAGAAAGTGGCAGATGCGTGGCATAGCAAGGGTCGTCCCAAGGTCGTTGGCTTCCGGTACGATCTCGAGACACAGCTCGAGCTGGTTAACCTACACATTGACGATTTCCGTTTCCATGGCCGTCGCCAGGCTGATCCTACCGAGATTGGTGGACTTTTGCACGCCATGAAAGTCAACGCTAGAGCCATAGGCGTCCGCACTCTCTGTCAGCCCGACTCTGTAATTGCGAAGCAGCTGGTTGATGCTCAGTCGATTTTCAAGATGCTCGGTGTTCCTGATGAACAGCAGGTTGCTCTTGCCGAGATTGCTCAGTTCTTCAAAGTGATTGTTGAGCGGGAACTGGATAAGCGTGAAGGCAATGGTGGCCACGGCAAGCAGTCTCGTGAGGAGCGACAATGGACGGTTCAAGGAGAGAGGTAATGAGCGAAGTAATGTGCTTCTACTTTCAAATTCTTTGTTTACCTATTATTGCTCTGAAGGTATAATGTTGGTTTCATGCGAGGATTTAAGAACGGGTTCCGAATGCCCGGGCCAAAGGGAAGATAATTGTAATCGTAATAAGGTAGCTTGTACAATACTGTAATTGTTTTGCAATTCTTCCAGTTCACTGTGTGACGAGGTATGTGTAAATGTGTAACGCATTGTCTGACATTAGAAGTACCTTACAGTATATACCTAAAAAAGACGCCTATTCATTCCTCATTACATATCTTTCAAGCAGAGATAATATTTCATTCCAATGCATAACGCAGAGCCCTTCTGAAGTATCTTGTTCTCGAAGCATGCCAACACAAAGTAGCAGCAAATCGTGAAGAGAAGGCAATCATTGGCGATATCGATAGCCATCTTCGCTCCTGCGTTGTCGGGGTTCTTTGTCTTCATATCGCGGATCATCATAAACAAAGTCATAGTCTTCATCATCATTCTGCGCAAGCGCTCTGCTGCGGTCGTAGCGCTCACGGCCCCCGCGGCCATCGTCTCTGTCCCGGTCCCGTTCTCGGTCTTGATCCCGGCCCCGGTCGCCGGATCTCCGTCGCTCATACCGAGGCATCTCTTCCTCTCTTACATAGCTACGCTCACGCTCCCACTCCTGTTGGCGACGTCGATCACGCTCTCTGGAATCCTCTACACGATTGGCAAGAGCATTGGCACCAAGACCGCCAGCCACGGCGCCGAGAATGGTAGAAACGAGGCGAGTGCGATCCTCATTATCATCATCGTAGCCACGGGATTTGTGCTTGCGGCGAGTCGCAGCCTCGGTTGCTTCACGAGCTACGAGGCCGCCAACAACAGCGCCCAAAAGGCCGGCGCCTATACCAGATGCAGAGTGTGAGAAGTTATCATCAACCACATTGCGAGCGCGAGTAATAGGACTTGGTGAACGGTTTTGCGAGCTGCGTCTATCATCATAATCGTCATCATCGGAAGGAGGACGAGAGCGAGATCGGTTGCGCCGGACCATGGCGGTGTTGGGCGGGACAGAGCGTGGGCGGTTCTGCTGCTCGGGAGGCTCAAGAGTCATGCGCTCTCTTGGAGGAGGCGCGCCTCCATAGTACGGATCATCGAGACGAGATGTTGAAGCGTAGGGAGGAATGCCAGGAGGAGGACCTTGCTGTTGGGGGTTCGGGGTACCGCCAGAGTAATTGTCTGGAGAAAAATCACGCCGGCGACGGATGGACTCTTCGTATTCGTAGTAGTCTTTTGACATTTTTGTAACCACGGTGTGTATGGGACTGATTTGAAAGTGAGGGTTTGACTCGGTGTTGGCTGGTAAAGAGGGGAAATAGAAGCTGTCCGTGGTTGGGTAAAAAGAAGATAGAAGAGTGAAGATCAGTCAGCCTTATGGATAGTGCCAAGATGGATTATATGTATACTAAAGGCTGAAGTGTTATAGTGGCGCAGCGGAGGGTTCTTTCTTGGCGAGATATTGAGACAAACGAGTCTAGAAGCGTTGAAATATCAAGTTAATAGTGATATCTGCCTACTGTATGTATAGTCGGATGACGACAGCTCTTTCATGCCACATAGTAAAACAGACCACGAGGTTCACAAACGAGATCCTGTTGGGTCACCTAACTAAAAGCCTGAGGCGCATCACCGGGCGTTTGTCACGTCGTACGGTATTCTTTTAAGCCGCCTTCACTACTTGACAACGGAAACGCCCGATGACGTTGTGCTTGTAAACTCAGACCCCGCGCGTGAATGTGGCGAAGCGATTGCGGTTGCATAGCCTCGTCGTATAGTGTTCAGAGTAACTGTAACGGTAACTCCGTAAACCTGCCTTGTGAGAAAAGAAAGTTAAGAACCCTCTAAGATTAATTCTTAGTAAAGACCCTTAGTTATTGTGCTTGGCTAAAACAATTAATCTGCCAATCTAGGTATTGAAATCTTGGCGACAATCTGGGGACAGTTATCAACCCCAGACTCAAAAGCCAATCATTTCTCTTGTACGGAGTAGGTAAATCAAGTTTAACTTTAACCCGTCTTTCAACTGTCAGGGAATCCTTACCTTAACTCAACCGTCATTAACCTTGTTGTGCTAATCGTTGAAAAGGAACTATATAGTACTGCTTCCCGCCAAACTCGATCTACATAAAAAGAACGGTAAAAGAAAATTAGAAGGAATAACAAACACGAAGAATTAACGTTTTCCTAGTATATCCTTCGTCTTTTGTTATTTTTCTATAGATAATGCCAGTCTCAATAAAGCCAATTCTCTCCCAGTACTCCTCAACCCTTTCAATAATAAGTAGAAGCAGGATACCATCCCCCTGACTTCCTATAACAATGGCTGTAAAGCGTTTCGCGCCTAATAGTTGCCTTAGTAGAGTCTTTATCTCTTGCCGAGTCTTTGCATAGCTCCACCGAGCCTCTCTAGTACGTAACAGAAAAAATAGCGTCCTGAGTCTTAGGGTATAAAAATAAGTAGTCTAAGGAGCATAAAGTGACCTACTAATTTCATCTTTTATGCTTCCTGCCGTCAATTTTTCTGATACCCTGAGGTCTTTGTTTCCAGTGCAGTGTAATGTAATATACCTAGTAAAAATAAACATTTAGCCACCACTCTGTCCAGCCTCTCGGTACCTCTCAAAAGCACTATCCGGATTTGCCTTTGCAGGATGCATCTCTTCCGCCTGCATTCTCCTGTCTACCTCAAATCGACCGTCCTTGCCCCAGTAACCTGCCTTGTCAGTGCCTTTGACGCATGCTTCTGTGATAAGCACGTAGGGCATAGGGGCGTCGAACATAGGCTCTGCTAAGACTCGTTCCATCTCCATCTTCAGGCCTCTTGCTCCTGTCTCTGAAGCTGCAGCTCGCTCAGCAATGGCATACAATGCTTTCTCTGTAAAGAATAGCCGCGACGGGTATGTTTCGAAAAGTGCTGTGTATTGGGCAACAAGGCTGTTTCGAGGTTCGGTCAAGATGCGGAAAAGATCTTCCTTGGATAATGGACTAAGAGCACAGATGTTGTGCAGCCGCCCAATTAGCTCTGGAATGAAACCGAAACTCTGCAGATCAGCCGGCGTGGTAAGATCCAAAGGCGTGAATGAGGAAGCTGATTGAGGATTGTGGTGAGGTAGATGTGTATATGTTTCCGCCGGTAAGGTCTGCTTGTTTCCAGACATGGATGAGCGGCCCCGGAGCTCTCCACCAAAGCCCATAGTTGGTTTAGCAATTCTCCTGAGCACAGCCTTATCCAGGCCGACAAAGGCACCACAAAACACAAAGAGGATGTTCTTGGTATCAATAGTATACTGGTCAACCTTGCCGCCCGGGGGAGTTGCCTGGGGCGTCGATGAAGAACCAGACGCATTGTAGTTTGTTGTGATAGGCGGCGTGGATCGTGACGAGCGGTTGTCCTTGACATTGATTGTGACCTTTGTTCCCTCGACGAGCTTCAGTAAAGCCTGCTGGACACCTTCGCCCCCAACATCCCGGCCGGTTGTCGTCTCGCGCCTCGCGATCTTGTCAAATTCGTCTAGTACAACGATGCCATACTCTGTTGCTTTAATATCATAATTTGCCTCAATGAGGAGTCGTTCAATGCATGTCTCGACGTCTTGGCCTATGTATCCGGCCTGTGTAAAGGAGTTGCAGTCGCAAATAGAGAAAGGCACGTTTATCTTCTTGCTTAGTGTCCTAGGAAACTGTCAATGATTTGTCGCTACTAGGTAGCAGAAAAGATAGCCTCATAAATCTTAGGGTCCAAAAATAAGTAGTCTAAGAACTTTAGCCTAAGGGGCATAAAGTGATCTACTAATTTCGTCTCTTATGCTTCCAGAGGTCAATTTTTCTGATACCCTGAGGAATGGGTACATACTCCAGGATATAGGTCTTGCCGACACCGGTCGGTCCGATCAGAAGGAGATTGCTTTTGTCGATTTTGACGTGCTCGGGGACTGTTATATCCTCAGTGACATAAAGATGATCCATAGGGTCATCATCGAATTCGTGACTATCATGGAGCCCGCGGACCGACTCATTGTGTCCTGGGAATTCATCTTCAATGGTATCAGCAGCGTAGCGCTCAGGAACAGAACCATGTGCACGCTGACCTTCAACTGGGTGCATCTCACGGCGTTTCTGATGCAGCTCCCTGTCCCTCGCAAACCTCTGGCGCATCATCTTATCACGCCTATTTCGGTCTTCATGGTCATGTTGATGTCTTCGGCGCAGGTTTTGATAGTGATTGAATATTGCCGCGCATATTGTCTTCTTAGCCTTGTCTTGGCCAACAACGTAATCGTCTACTCGTTTCTTGAGGTCGCGTGGATAGAATTGTGGTACGCCGAAGTTGGTCTTGCTAAACATAGGACCACGCCCCGAGTCGCCTGATGGATCATAGCTACTACTAAAGCCAGAATTAAAGTCGTTGTTTCTTCTCAAAGGTGGTAGGGACGTGGATATATATCGATGTTGTCGTCGTAACGACGTATAATGGAAAGATACCCGTGGAATCAAGGGAGGTACTGGCCGAACGATGGAGCGCGAAACGTGGCAAAGGTTACAGCGAGCCATAGGAAATACCCTAGAAAAGGGCGCCATCACGATGTATATTCAATGTTCATAATAAGAAGATTGGGAAGCGTCAGACGATGATCGACCGCGGTGGCCTGCGCCTGGGCCAACGATGACAGGATGCGGGGGAGTCGGTTAACGCAGCTCAATGCGGTCGCGTTATGGGAAGAGCCTCTGAGCCTATCGTGTGGATGGCACAGAGGCGAGCATAGACAAGACAATGAGGAAGCCGATCGCGAAAGTAGCTTAATTGATAGGATCGCAAACAGCAAGCGCGTGTGCAGATTGGAGGTTGTGATACACGTACTTAATACATCCCGGGACCCTTCCGTCGCCGCGATAGGTAACTCCCTGGTCCGCTATCGGCGCGGACACTTAAAAGTTGAGGATCTCTCGCCTTAGCACCAGCTGATGCGATACTACCCTTGGGATATCAGAAATATTAACCGCTGGAAGCATAAGAGACGAAAATAGTAAGACACTTTATGCTTTTTAGGGTATAGTTCTTAGGCTACTTATTTTTATACCCTAAGACTTCGGCGGCCATTTTTTCTGCTACCCGGGCAGTAGGCTACCTACCCATATAGCGACAAGCTTGACAGGGTAGGCAGCCACTGAAAGGCCTAGGCTCCCTTCCGGCCCGCTAAAGAAGCTGGCATGGGGCCCCGGCCTCCCCTCAGCACGAACCATTTGCTGTGTGGGCGGGACCCGTCAAGGTCAAAGCTGCACAATGATTCTCGCGCGACCTCATTGAGGTCTTTTATAGGAAGTGGCAATATGCTGAGTGTACTTTTTCTTATGTTGGGCCCGCTCCTACACTCACCTCAACCATATGCCGACATTTACAGGCATTCGAAAGGGTGATGACTTCCACTTCGAGGACAGCGTGCAGACACATACCCCAGCCGTTGGGACGTAAATCCACTCATCTGCGACGTCATCCCAACTTATCGATAAAGCTCTGCGCGGGCAATCCGAAAGATGCAGGTTAGCGAGTGAGCTAGATAGGAGGTTACAAGGTCTCAGATATCGTAATTCTACTGTGGTTGCCACAATTTTCTAATTCTTCATCTCATTTTAAAGTCCTCATTTCACCTTGAAAAACTCTTTAATACCTCTTCTCTTGCACTGTTTTATCGAATGCATGCCTTTCTCAACTGTGTCTCACTATAAGCTCAACAATTGTATGGAGCTCTGAAACAACAACACCTACTACCCAGTATAAACCTACCTACCCCGCCCACCTTCACCCTCGACATCTCCCTTCTACATACGCGTTCTATTTATTGTTGGCTAAAGAAAAAAAAATGGCTGCAATCGTTGAGAATTCGTCCAATTCCTTGGATCCAAACCAGACAAATGGTGCTGCTGGCGATATTCCCAATGATGGCACAGGTAAGTGGCCTGACATGTGATGATCTGATAGCCAAGAACGCTCTGCTCACAATGAACTCCAGGTGTTGTCAAGCTCGATCCTTGGCTGGAGCCCTTTAGCGGAGCTCTGAAGAGACGATACTCGAAAACCCAAGATTGGATCAAGACTATCAATGACACCGAAGGTAGCCTTGAGAAATTCAGCAGGGTAAGTTCAAAATCTCAACACCCATCTAGTCGCAATACTCATGCATATGTCTATAGGGTGCTGAAAAGTTCGGATTCAACGTCGATGCCAACAACAACATTGTGTACCGCGAATGGGCACCCAATGCTACTGCGGCGTACCTGATCGGCGACTTTAGTAAGTTTCCAAACTCAATTGCCTCTGCATGTGCTAACACTACTACCAGATGGCTGGAACCGTGGCGCTCACCCCATGAAGAAGAATGATTTTGGTGTCTTTGAGATTACGATCCCTGCCCAAAATGGTCAAACTGCTATTCCTCACAACTCCAAGCTCAAGGTTCGTCGTGGATTATTCTCAATGCCAATCTACCATGCCTAACTATATACCAGATTTCTCTTGACTTGCCCGGTGGTGAGCATGTAGATCGACTTCCTGCTTGGATCAAGTACGTGACACAGGACTTGTCCGTATCTCCCGCATACGATGCCCGTTTCTGGAATCCTCCAGCTTCCGAGACCTACAAGTTCAAGAACTCTCGACCAAAGAAGCCTGCCAGTGCTCGTGTATACGAAGCACACGTTGGCATTTCCAGCCCCGACCAGCGGGTCGCTACTTACAAGGAGTTTACCAAGAACATGCTCCCTCGCATCAAGGGCCTTGGCTACAATGTGATTCAATTGATGGCTGTTATGGAACATGCGTACTATGCCAGCTTCGGATATCAAATCAACAACTTCTTCGCAGCTAGCAGTCGATATGGAACTCCTGAGGATCTCAAGGAGCTCATCGATACCGCTCATGGCATGGGAATCACCATGCTACTCGATGTTGTCCACAGTCACGCTTCCAAGAACGTCCTCGATGGTCTCAACGAGTTCGACGGTACCGATCACCAGTACTTCCATGGTGGCGGTAAGGGCCGACATGACCAGTGGGACAGCCGACTGTTCAACTACGGACATCACGAGGTGATGAGGTTTCTGCTAAGCAATCTGCGATTCTGGATGGACGAATACCAGTTCGACGGATTCCGATTCGATGGTGTTACCAGTATGCTTTATGTCCACCACGGCATGGGCACAGGCTTCTCGGGTGGCTACCATGAGTACTTTGGTCCCGATGTTGACGAGGAGGCTGTCGTTTACATGATGCTGGCAAACGAGATGCTGCATCAGCTTTACCCTGAAATTATCACAATTGCCGAAGATGTATCAGGAATGCCGGCTCTTTGCTTGCCACTGTCGCTTGGAGGTATTGGCTTTGACTACCGCCTTGCCATGGCAATTCCTGACATGTGGATCAAGATCCTGAAGGAGGTCAAGGATGATGAATGGGACATTGCCAGCATTTGCCATACTCTGACCAACCGCCGCCATGGCGAGAAGACCATCGCTTATGCTGAGAGTCATGACCAGGCGTAAGTTTGTTTGAAACCAACTAGCAAGAAATAAGTCACTAACATTAGTACAGCCTTGTGGGAGATAAAACGCTCATGATGCATCTCTGTGATGCTGAGATGTACACCAACATGTCGACTCTCTCGCCCTTGACTCCTGTTGTTGATCGCGGTATGGCCCTCCACAAGATGATCCGTCTGGTGACACACGGACTTGGAGGAGAGGGATATCTTAACTTTGAGGGTAACGAGTTCGGTCACCCTGAATGGCTCGACTTCCCTCGAGAGGGCAACAATAACTCTTTCTGGTACGCTCGACGACAGCTTAACCTCACAGATGATCCTCTGCTCCGATACAAGTTCCTTGACCACTTTGACCGCTTGATGAACCAAACCGAGGCCAAGTACGGCTGGTTGGCTGCACCTCAGGCGTACATCTCACTGAAGCATGAGGGTGACAAGGTTATCGTGTTCGAGCGAGCTGGTTTGGTTTTCGTCTTCAACTTCCACCCTACCAACAGCTTCAGCGACTACCGTATTGGAATTGAAGTTCCAGGAACATACCGTGTGGTTCTTAACACTGACAACGGAGATGTCGGAGGCCACAATCGCATTGACGAGAACACTCGATTCTTCACCACACCTATGGAATGGAACAACAGAAAGAACTGGACCCACATCTATATTCCTGCTCGAACTGCCATTGTTCTGGCTCTTGAGTCCACGATTTCCCAGAACTCCTAAGCGGCGAGGATGACAAGCGATGGAATAACGGGAAGCGATGAGGCTGGGAACATCAAGCACGAACAAGGCCTTCAGTGACCAGGGATAAATGCAGGCTACGTCATTACTAGCGGGGTATTAAACTATCATATTGTGCTACTTTGCACGATTCATAAAATTTTGAGTAATAAAAGTTAACGATGTTAGTATGAATTTTGTTGTGTGATTGATGATACTGGTTCTTGATGATTGAAAATAAGGCTGAGAACTAGAAAAGACGTTTCCATAGCCTCATCGTAATTGAGTGGGGTGCTGGTGATGCTCGGATCTTCGGCTCGGGCATTCGGTTATGGACTCAGCAAAGTTATGAAGCTGCATTTTTACTTCTGTGATATAGGACAGAAGAGCTTCAAGGAAACGTTCTAGAAAATTGGGTATTTCTTGCTGTATTTTGATCTATTCATGAAAGTCAGTCAATTGCGTGCGATGTTGAATGTTCCATGTCAATTTAAGCCTGCGGCGGCTACGAAAACGAATGCTGACGTCGAGTAATGAGAATGAGGTGATGGAGGGGCGAACAAAAAAAAAGCATGGGGAAGAAGTGCAGGGATGAAAAAGTTGACAATTGGCAAATGGCAGAGCCAAAAATTGACCGGGTCAGTTGAGCTTGCCTCAGGGTATCAGAAAAATTGACCGCTGGAAGCATAAGAGACGAAATTAGTAGGTCACTCTATGCCCTTTAGGCCATAGTTCTTAGGCTACTTATTTTTATACCCTAAGACTTAGGCGGCCATTTTTCTGCTACCCAGTAGGCTTGAAATAGCCAATTGCCTCTAGCAATTGGCCACGAGAGGGGCAATCTCGGCATGGCTGACAGATTAGCCAATGGGGGTTAATCACCATAGAAAGACGGCGGGATGCAAGGCAAGATGGGGATCTCATTTTACATGGTGCCCCAGAAAGAAAGTGTCTTGAATTGATGGCGACATTTATTGAAGCGAGTGATAAACGAAACTATCATAAACAATCATTTGTAGTATAGCTACAAGGAAACATAAATGGCAGACGCGTAGTTACAGGGACTTTGAGACAAATTATTATCTCGCTGCACCTCGATCTGAAAATATCACGCATTCGCATTGTGCCTGCACGCAAGTACAATTTAGGCGGGCACCTCTCAGGATATCAGAAAGTTGGCCACTGGAAGTGCAAGAAACGGAATAGTAGGCCAGTTTGTATGCTTGAGGCCAGGTGATGTACGTGCTGCCATGGTTCAGAACTTCACTTCAGCCAATCCATCTTAAGACTCTACCTCCAATTCAAGAGCAAACAACCAGGCCGGCCAGGTTAATGCTACTTTCCCCGCTCTGTTTTGCATCTTCCCGTCATGAAGCAACGTCTAATTAAAGATTTCTGCACGATCACTGGCGCCTGACTTCTAAGCCTTCAGACAAAGGCTCACAATAAAACAAGAGAGATGTAGAGGTTCCTGAGCGATTTCAGTTACTCGAATTGCATCGTAGGCCTGGTCCTCCAAGATAAATTGGCAAATCGGTCTCACGACCGAACGTAATGCGGCACAGAAACATTCAATATCTGCAGGCTTATAGGCCTAAGGAATCAGGACTCAGTGACGATTCTCAGGCATCTCTCCGCTGTCGCCGTTGGTTTCCTGGCGGTATTGAGTGGGTGTGCGAATAATTCCGTTGTGTTCATCCCGGGAAATTGCCGGCATCGCAGCTTCCCCGGTGGGGCCAGTGGTCATTTCGGGCTAGCGTCTCACGTGACCTTTCTGCGAAAGCTCTAACCGACCAAGTCGTCCTCCCGAGCAAAACTGCTCACCTCCCGTAAAAGTTCTCCTCAGCTTCAACCAACCTCTCTCCACTCCTATCTCTGATCGCTCTTTGTCATCTGGCAAGATGTTCAAGAGGTGAGTATCGCTCGCGGAAGCGATTGTCGATATTTTTTCGACGCCCTTTCCGCCCCAATTGAAGACCAATTGAGCTGACCATTGTGTTTTTCCCTCGGCAGCGGCATTTCCTCCTTCGCCCGCGCGGCTCGCCCGGCCGTCCTTCCTCGACGTGCCCTCCGATCTTCCGCTCTCCGAGTTCCCCTCAACAGCCGATGGGCCAGCACTGGCGTTGGCGCTGGCAAGATTCACCAGGTGAGAACGAGCTGCTCCTGATTCAATTCCGGTCGCCCGGGCGAAACCGACTCGCACAAGACTCCGTGCTAACCCGACTGTTTGCAGGTCATCGGTGCCGTCGTTGACGGTTAGTAAACCATCATCAACAGACTTCAACGAGTCTGCAACAATACAGCGAGTGGATTACTGACGACGTTGCAGTCAAGTTCGATGGTGCTAAGCTCCCTGCCATTCTCAACTCTCTTGAGACCCAGAACAATGGCCAGAAGCTTGTCCTCGAGGTTTCCGTACGTACAGACACAATTACCTCATCTGACCAACCAATTCTAACAATCAACAGCAACATCTGGGTGAGAACGTCGTCCGTTGTATTGCCATGGACGGTATGTCATCATCGTTTCGAATTTTCACAGAGGGCACACTCTAACAGAATTTCACAGGTACTGAGGGTCTCGTCCGAGGTGCTCCCGCCCACGACACTGGTGCTCCCATCACCATTCCCGTCGGCCCCGAGACTCTTGGCCGTATCATGAACGTCACTGGTGACCCCATTGACGAGCGTGGCCCCATCAAGACTGAGAAGCGCCTTCCTATTCACACCGAAGCCCCCGAGTTCGTTGAGCAGTCCACCTCTGCTGAGGTCCTCGTCACTGGTATCAAGGTCGTCGATCTTCTCGCTCCCTACGCCCGTGGTGGAAAGATTGGTCTCTTCGGTGGTGCCGGTGTCGGCAAGACTGTGTTCATTCAGGAGCTTATCAACAACATCGCCAAGGCCCACGGTGGTTACTCCGTCTTCACCGGTGTCGGTGAGCGTACCCGTGAGGGTAACGATTTGTACCACGAAATGCAGGAGACCTCCGTCATTCAGCTTGATGGCGAGTCCAAGGTCGCCCTGGTTTTCGGTCAGATGAACGAGCCCCCTGGAGCCCGTGCCCGTGTTGCTCTTACTGGAGTAAGTGTTCCTTCCCTAATTCCCTATGATCATGAGTCTCCACAATTTAGGATTCTTAGACCATCTACCCTAAGATGAGTCCTAAGCTATCCTAAGGACTTTAGTCCACCCTTATGACTTCAAACAACCTTGAGATGATTATTAGATGCATTACTGACTTAAATTCGCAAAGTTGACTGTTGCCGAATACTTCCGTGATGCTGAAGGCCAGGACGTTCTGCTCTTCATCGACAACATTTTCCGATTCACTCAAGCCGGTTCCGAGGTGTCTGCCCTTTTGGGTCGTATCCCCTCTGCTGTCGGTTACCAGCCCACTCTCGCCGTCGATATGGGTGGTATGCAGGAGCGTATTACCACCACCCAGAAGGGTTCCATTACCTCCGTCCAGGCTGTCTACGTCCCTGCTGACGATTTGACTGATCCTGCCCCTGCCACTACTTTCGCCCATTTGGACGCCACCACTGTCTTGTCTCGTGGTATCTCCGAGTTGGGTATCTACCCCGCTGTCGACCCTCTCGACTCCAAGTCCCGTATGTTGGACCCCCGAGTTGTTGGTCAGGACCACTACGACACCGCCACCCGTGTTCAGCAGATCCTCCAGGAGTACAAGTCTCTTCAGGATATCATTGCTATTCTGGGTATGGATGAGTTGTCCGAGGCCGACAAGCTTACTGTCGAGCGTGCCCGTAAGATCCAGCGTTTCCTGAGCCAGCCTTTCACTGTTGCCCAGGTTTTCACTGGTATTGAGGGTAAGCTCGTCGACCTTAAGGAGACCATCAACTCCTTCAAGGCTATCCTGAGCGGTGAGGGTGACAGCCTTCCCGAGGGTGCCTTCTACATGGTTGGTGACTTCGCCTCCGCCAAGGCCAAGGGTGAGAAGATTCTTGCTGAGCTTGAGGGTCAGTAAGGGGTTTAAGTATTGAAGTTAATGCCGCGGGAGACGGGAGGAGAGAAATAAGGACCTTTGTATAGAGCAGAGGAAACAAGGTCCGGGGAGGTTTCTCATAAGCTCCATCAAGTCTCATTTGTGAGCTGTGTACCAAGAAATCAACAAAATTCCTCTTGTAGCCATATCAAGCTTTTCTTTTTTACTAAGTGATCTTTCCCATTCTGCTGTGACTTGGTGACATGCATTCTTTTACATATACTTTCGACTTCCTAGAAGCATAAGAGATAGAATTATTAGGTTACTTGCTCTTTAGACTAAACTTCTTAGGTTCTTTATTCTTTATCTTAAAGCTTGAGGCTAGCTTTTTTGCTACTTCTGCCGGCTTGCAGGATTCGGTTCATCGCCTCCCCTATCCCTACGGTCCTGTGATGTGCCTTCTGTCTGTCAGTCTTATTGAAATCAGTCAGTTTCTCGTTATATATGGCACCAACTTCATCCCCCGCAAGTGTGTCACTAGGGTGGGCATGACTACGGCTTGCCTATCACCATAATGTAGGATATAGAGCGCGTATATTACACTTCTGCTGCACAATTGCTAAACGTCTATTAGACGTCCATTGAGCATCTATTTGCTTTATGTTCAACATTTTTCTAAATAGGTATCTACTGGACATTTGCATTGACATAATCAGATTCTATCTATCCAGGTCACCAACAGATATTTTTATATTTGTATTGAAGATGCAGGCGGAATAGGAACGAAATAAGAAGCGAGCCCGTTAAGCTAACATTATCATCAGTTGACGCACTCGAAACCGAAGATGACCATGTCAACGTGCAAAGACCCCCCAGTCTGAAGTAGAAAGTTGGCCTCTAAGCTTCAGGGCACAAAAAATAAATAGCCTCAGAAGTCTAGTCTAAAGAGCATAAACCGACCTACTACTTTCGTCCCTTATGCTTCCAACGACCAATGTTCCATATGCCCTGAGGAAGCTGTATCAAGAAAAATGACAGTGAACAGCTTGAAAATGGATGACGGGAGAGAGGGCTCCGGAGATCAAGATGAATGATAGACGAGCCTGTTCAGTGGGATGAAGCCTGACAGAGGTCTCATTTAGGGTCCCCGTGGACAACAGAAGTTGGCCTCCAGATTTAGAATGCAAGAATCAGAAACCTAATGGTCAGGTCTAAGATGGTATAAGATAAGTAAATGATTTGTCTCCTGGGAAGACAGTACCAACTTTCCTCATGTCCTGAGGGGAATCTAACCCAGCGACCCTTTAAACTCCAACGATGTCCCTCGGCCAAGTCTGATCCATTTTCTACATAGTCTCAATTCCAACATCTAGCATACATAATAAAACATACTTGACTATTGCTCAAATGGGAAATTGGAGTTCATTTCTCTCCTCCATTTCTCTGCAGCCTTGGTTTTGGATGTGATCTGCTCTCTTTCATCCATAAGCACAAGCCTTTTCTCAGCGGGTATCCATTCGATACGTCTACCTGTCTCATCAACCAGTGTGACAGCCGCCGTGGGATCCAATCGAAGATTGTTTGGCGCCCTGGGCTGCCAGTTGGGATCTTCGAACAATACCCTAGCTACCTCAGCCGGCTTTTCAACTAAACGTGCCATATGCGGGACGAGAAGGTATTGCTGCCATTCTGGACCAATGTACTCGCAAAGGTCTTGTAGGGATCGGTTTCCGATATTCTCCATCCACCAGACGTCCATTGGGAGCTTGAGAAAGGTGGCGTAGTAGGCCAAAATTATGAGTGCGCGAGGGCGTAAGTCACGTACGAATTGCACGAAATTCTTCGGGACGAAAGTGAACCATGTAATGATTCGCAACATCATAATAGGTCCGAAGCCATCATGTAAGTTTTGGTACAAGGAGCCCAAGAATTGAAGCGTCTCATAGTAAGTTTCGTAATCGAGAAACTCCGGGTCACTGGGCTCGATGGAGTTGATCATCAAGAGAAGAACAGCGGGGATGTGATTTGCGGCTTGCTCAATATCAATAGCAGGTCGGTTGAACAGAGGGTAGAGCCCCGAATCAATAAGCCTTTCAACACCCATCAGGTCGATGACCAGGCCGATGCCTCGCCATACGATCATCCAGTCTATTATGTAAAGCTTTTTGGCATCTTTATCCCGGAAATTTTGAGATGCGAGAGCAGTGAGAAGTAGGGAATTCGCGAGCAGAGCCGGAAATGTCTCCGGGCGGGCTTGTTCCACGGCCACACGGTATCCTTCGAATGAGCGGGCACGATATGCCAATGCGCGGGCGGCATCAGGCTTCAAGTCGAGGCTTTGCATGTGAAGGCTTGCCAGACCGAACAACGAATCCATGAGGAACGGGTTCTCGAAAGCGACCTGTACTAGGCGGTTCCTCAATACATCGTTTATGGGATTAAGCGGTCCCTCGTCAACAGAGAAAGACGTGGCTGTTGTGCTGGTGTAGAACCAAAGTAGCTTCATGTCCGTCCTGTCCATGGGACGAGGACGGAAGAGCGGCTGTACCGTCAGGGTGTTAACCTCCTCGAGGATCCCCTCGCTAATGGACTCGGCATCAGGTGTAGGTGATTTCTGTTGAGCGGGTGATGATTCTGCAGAAGAGCGACGTGAATTGTTGATAACTTTGTCATTTCCTGAGGTTGTAGTGGTATTGTATACGCAATCAGCCTTGCGTAGTCTGCAAGATTTACACACAGGACGGGCCTCATCGCATTTGACCTTACGGGTTTTACAATTGCGACATCCTGCACGCGACTTCTTGTGAGGTCGTTTTGAGTGATAAGGCTTGTCGGAATTAGAAACTGATTCTTCTGGGCTGCTTGATTGAGACTGTTCTGGTATGACTTGAGAGTTGTCCATTGTTGAAGTAGGTTGGCGAGTAACGAGTAAAGTGATTCGGTGTTATAACATAGCGCTCAAAGGGGTGTCCTGTCTTCCCAGATTGAGCAGAGTACGTATAACAAGTGAGAAAACGATTCAAGCCAGGGTAAAGAGTCAAGACATGGGAGTTGTAGTGTTGATGACAAGTGACAGGCGTCGTCGCCTAACAGTGGAAACCCCGCGTAGGCGTTTTAGCACCAACGAGGCTTAGCAGCATTCTAATTACTACCAAGAGCTGCGAGTGGATGACGGCTGAAGTCTATGATGACAGTACATCTAGACACCTCTTCTGGATCAAGTGCCGAATGAGCCAAGCCTGGCAGATTAAAGATAAGAGATAACGTTGCAACGGGAGGCTTTCAAATTTCTTTTTGTGAATACAGTTGGCATGGGTTTACTGAGCTATCATTGCCAATGAATAACTCATATACACGTTCTCATCCCTGGTAAGCAGAGGTACTTGGCTGGGTCAAGTCTGAGTCCCGAGCTTTTGAAATTCAAATTGTTTCGAAATAGTTTCTTGACATTTCGAAACAAGTCTCTTGACACGCAAGGTCGACGAGGGTGAAAGCCAGAGCCAGCAGACGCCCTAGCCTGTTTGTTTACAGGTAGGTAGGTAACGAAAAGTTGACCTCTCAGCTTTATGGGACATAAATAAATAAACTAAAGAATCTCATCTAAACAGTGCAAGCTGACCTACTTATTTCGTCTCTGATGGTTCCTGCAGCCAATTCTTTTGATACCCTGAAGCCTGTCCCGGGCAGTTTCAGCCCGGTTTGTGGAGACTGATTGTAATATTTCGTGACAGGGGGGCATATACGAGACGGATTTTGTTGAAATGTGCGCAAACGTGCATTAGTTATATGTGAGTTATGATTATTCCAATTTTCACGTCAATATCAGTGTCAATTGTTGGTCCAACCTGAGTAGAAATAGAAGTATCATACTTATGAAAACATGGTTATGACAACCTGCAGCGTGGTTCTCATCCAGAACATAGGATAAGTGCGTCTGAATCCTGTGAAATGAGGTCCCTAGCTTCGATCCAAAAATGTTCCATGGGAATATTGATTGCTGCAAATGAACACAGAGCATTATCAGACGGAGTTTCTTTACCATTTCTATGTTGTTACTGCCGCTATCTAGTGAGGTTCACTTACACTTGGTTTCTACTCTTGACCATTTGAGAATACCCTAGACTTGAAAGATGCCTGCTGTTTGATTAAGAGCAAACCGCTTCAAATGACACATTACAGGGGACTCTTAATTCTGACATGGCGATTTATTCGTCAACCTACATTTGTCTTGAAAATAATAGCAAACTGATAGATCTGTCAAACTGTCGGAGCCGGAATTTGACCGGGATTCGGCCGATTCGACTTTGGTAAATCCGTTTCCGTTTTTGACGCAACGGCTCTAAATTTCGGGGAAGTTTGTTGGACAAGGCCGGCTCACAAACAGTCTTGCGACGACGAATCTCTTGAGACGTTGCTAAACTTCTCAACTCTATACTCTCGGTCCCGACCGACGAGCACTCGCCCGGATGCAATTGACAGGGCTTCGTGCCCTGCTCCATCCTGCTGTCGCCGCCGCCAGATCCCAAGCCCGATCCCGAATCCTTTGTCGATCATTCAAAACATCGTCGACTTGGAAAAATACAGCAGGCGCAGGCGCAAACAATGGCGATAAACCTCCGAACCAGTCGACAGCGGTAGAAGATGAAGAAATACAACCACAAAATGGGACCGACAACCTGCCCGGTCGCTCTCGAGTTCGAGCATCAAGTTCTCTAAAAAGCAGAATAGCTCGCAAACAGGCTGCTCCCGCACTACCTCCCGTCAAGCTGCCACAATCGTTTCTCGACGACAACGTTACTCTTCACCATGCCTGGACAAGACCGCAGCTCCCGATTGCTCTTGCTGAAGATGCCAAGCAACCCAAGACGTCCTCAATCTTTATCGATCCTCAAGCTACCGACAAGAATACCCGAGCCCCAGAATCAAACAAGGCGCTCGAAGACTACTTCGATACGACATTCAGTGCCTTGGTTGAGAAAGTTGCAGATCGCGCAAACGAAATTACGGCCATCGAGCCCAATTCCTGCAAAACAGATGAGCTTGTTCACAAGCTGACAAGCCTTACCCGTGCCTACGATATGTTACTCGATTCAGCATGGCACTTGACCGATTCGTTATACCCTGCCCGCCATCCCGAATACACATATACATCACGGCCGTTCTGGTGGTGGCACTACTACAAGGACTTTGACCGACACACCCAAGAGTTCCGGGACCAGTTCTTGTCAGTTCAGACCGGCCTCGACAGCATCCTTGATTATGACTGGAGACTTGACCACTCTCTATCTCAAGCTATTGCTGATCTCCCTGTCCTCACGTTCTCCTCCGTCCGATCCGCTCTCCGTCGCGAGTTGACGACACCACCACCTCCCGACTCGGAGTCCAAAAATCTCAAGCGTCAGATAACTGTCTTGTCTATGTCGGGTTACAGCGGCCAAGCCATATCGACTGCTGTTGCGGACCATGTCGCATACTTCAACGATGCCGATTTGATTAAGCTCAATGCCCAAGATTTGTCTGTGGTAGTGGGGGATTATCTTGAACAGGACTGGGCCTACTCGCGAGGATCATTGTCCCACATGGGATTCCGTGCTGCAGAAATGAACGGAAAGCTCTACAAGGACCCTGACGTTGTGGCACGACCAGAAGAGGAGGATAATGACCCTGATACGGGCGTGATTAATATTCGTACAGCATCAGGTGGACTCGAGGAAGAATTGTCGAAGATCAAACAGGGTAGCTACGATCCTTTTGGGAAATGGGAGAACCTCAAGATCGATAAAGTCCTGGCCCAGATTTTAGAGGCTGCTGAGGTGAAGCAAGACCCCCCCCGTGAAAAGCCCCTTATCATTCATATCCATGACTTTGTGGAATTGAACATGACCCTCGAGGGTTCGATGTTGATTACGCGGTTGAGAAACCTGGTGGATGTGGCATGGCGGCAAGGTTCCAAAATAGCCATCCTCGCAACCTCATCGAGCGAGCAACCTTCCGAGGAGTATCAGGGTATGCTCCGAGATATAGCTACTAGCGATTTCGTCATCTCTCGACATATACATCCTCAGCGCACTTTGAGCCAACCCAAGCCATCTGGCGGGACGCAGACTTCAGATAACCTCTTTCCCCTCCAAGAAACAGATATCTTCGTGGAGAATGTTCAAAACATCAACCGAATGTTGAAAGCATTGGGCAGCCATCAGTTTCTTGACTTTTCCGATGCGCACATGAAAATCTTTATGCACGCCACCGACACTCGGGCCCAGATGCTCAAGAAGTCAATACTTCCTTTACCAGAGGTTTACAATATCGCGAGCGCAGCCAAGCGTCACGAAGAAGAGACAGCTGGTGCTGCGCCGGGAGGAGTATATGAGCGCCTCCTAATGGGACCCTTACGACAAAAGCCTGGACAGCGGTACCTCGACGAGCCAGAGCAAGACGGCAAGTCAGATGGGGAGGATTCACAGAAGAAGGCAGAAGATTCACAATCAGGCAACCGAGCTGTTCTTAAGTTAAACGAGTACGAGAAGCGGATATCCTCCGGGCACATCAACCGCCAAAATTTGAGAACGACATTTGAAGATGTTCATGTGCCTAAGGAAACCATAACTGCGCTCAAGCTGCTTACGACCCTTGCTTTGGTGAGACCGGATGCTTTCTCCTATGGTGTACTGGCCCAGGACAAAATTCCTGGATGTCTACTGTACGGACCCCCTGGTACAGGTAAGACTTTACTTGCAAAGGCCGTCGCTAAAGAGAGTGGTGCAAACATGCTTGAGATCAGTGGTGCTACTATCAACGACAAGTGGGTTGGCGAGAGTGAAAAGCTTATTCGTGCTGTTTTCACTCTTGCGAAGAAGATTTCTCCTTGCGTTGTCTTCATCGACGAGGCCGACTCTCTGTTAGCCAACCGAAGCATGCTTGGTGCTCGCGCATCGCACCGCTCCCACATCAACCAGTTCCTCAAAGAGTGGGATGGTCTTGAAGAGACAGAAGCTTTCATCATGGTTGCAACAAATCGTCCCTTTGATCTTGACGATGCTGTTCTCCGCCGCCTGCCTCGCCGTCTTCTCATCGATCTCCCTATGCAGCCTGACCGCACTGCCATTCTCAATATTCTTCTCAAGGGCGAAACTCTCGAACCTACCGTGTCGCTCGAAGACCTCGCCAAGCGTACTCCCTACTACTCAGGATCTGACCTGAAGAACGCTTGTGTCGCCGCTGCTATGGCCGCTGTTGAGGAAGAAAACGAGGCTGCCGCACGACACACCGGCCCTGAGCCTTACGAGTACCCTAAGAAGCGTATATTACGCCAGGATCACTTTGACAAGGCGCTGCGCCAGATCCCGGCCAGCATCAGTGAGGATATGCAGTCACTTAAGCAGATCCGCAAATTCGACGAGGAATACGGAGCGAAGAAGAAGGGCGCAAAGAAGATGATGGGGTTTGGTGTAGGCGCGGAGAAGAAGCTCGCTGATGCTGATGAGGTCCGCATACGCCGCGGTCCATGAGTTTATTGGGATTTGGGTTCATGTATGTGTACTTCACGGCGCTGGGGGTATTTTATTGTATAACACATATACTTACATAGACATTGCCAGATTTGAGAGGCACTTGGTGGATGGAATAGCAAGACTGTTATTTGGCACCCTGAAAGATATATAGACGTTGGATTGGAGTGATTGATTGCATCTAGATTTGATCTTGGACTAGTCACCCATGGTCCTTAAAAGAAGAACTTACTTTTCATCGAATTTTCGGATAGACCCATCTCGAAGTCGAAAATCATTAATTCATTGACACATTTGATCCACAACTACAGGTTGGAGTCGGCATAAGCATTCACGTACAGTGTCAAAATGGTTCCACTCACTCAGCCCTCTAACACTAAAAGGATCATTTGCTTAACCAGGTTGAAGTTTATCACCTGAAAACTGATCATGTTTGGTGTAAATAGTATAAACTGACCTGCTATTTTCCAACTGTACGGGGACGTTACCGTTTTGTAGCTGTGATTGGACCAACACTAGCGTAACGCGGGAACCAGACAGAACCTGAAGCATCACGACAGTCTTTAGATCCAGAGATGTGTATTTCGTCGGACGACGAGTTAAGTGACGAAGAAGACCCCAAATATGAGGAGATGCTGAATCAAGAGGTCGAATACAAGCTAATAAAAACGAAACTTAGTTAATGCTATAACGCCTACAGGACAAGACGAGAAAAAAAAAACGAAAACAGTATAAAGCAATGACTCCCCTTACCTATAGTTAAAAATTAACAGGTCAGTTTATGCTATTCCATTAGACTAGACTTCTTGGTGATTGCAAAGGTACACCCATGTATTCTTAGGGATTGCGTACAAGCTTTTGTTCCCATATTGATAGGTATCAAAATCCACAAGAAAAAGTGTAATAACAAATCTAACATAGGTACCTAAAGAATGAAATAGTCTAAAGACCATCCAATCTATTCCTTCCCAAAAGCTTGTATTCATTATGAACACTCACTGCTTTTACCTGAGTTGGTTGCCTTAGGTAATCGATCAGTGCAGTGAATCAGTGACCACATGTGGGTCCCCTGCCTGGAGCATATCTCAACTCCGACGTATAAATCTTTCTTTGATCAGTTTCTTCAATTCATAATTATTTTCAAACCTCACCATGGCTATTCCCGTGGGACGCACCCTCTTTAAGAAGAAGGAGGGTGTCCTGACTCTCACGAGTGACCGCCAGCTTGTCACTTGGACTCCTAATTCCGGGGGCCCTCCCACCGTGACACTTAATATCAACAATATCACAAGTAAGGAGAAGCAAACAAATTTTATGAAACGCGCCTCAGAAACTGACGGAAATCAGATCTTCAGCAGACTCCAGATTCCTCACCAAAGGTAATGCTAAAAATCTTCGAAAAAGTTGGAGATGCGGACCCTGCTACATATCTCTTTCATTTCAACACCGCCGAAGCCAAGGATGAGGCGAAGGCCGTCAAAGATCTCCTGTCTACATTATTAGCGTCATCGCGCGGTGGTGATGTGGCTGTTCCCAAGCCTTCCGGTTCAAATGGCGGTTCTTCAACACCAAACCCAAGCGCTGCGGGCACTGGTAGCGGTTCAGCATCCATGGCCTTTGCCAGCGCTGTCAATTCACAGCATGCTTCATCCTCGCGCTGGTTCGATGACTCACAACTCAAGAACGACATAGAACTACAGCAGTCCCTCATGAGAAAAGAAACTAGCCTACATCAGACTTACGTCGAAGCGATGCAAACCAAGCCCGAATCATTATCAGGAGCCGCGTTTAATTCACAGTTTTGGTCGACGCGCATAAACATTCTCCGCGCTCACGCGATTGAGATTAACCAGAAGAAAGGAGCCTATAACGTCCTCTCTACGGTCAAGCCTAAGACAGTTGACGGTGAGCTAAAATTGAACATCAGCGTGGAGCAGGTACAGATGATATTCGCTCAACATCCTCTGATCAAGCGTGTTTACAACGAGAACGTCCCCAAATTATCCGAGGCAGAATTCTGGTCACGCTTCTTCCTCAGCAGACTTTCCAAAAAACTACGCGGTGAACGAGTCATAGAAAATGACACTACTGACCCTCTGTTCGACAAATACGATCCAAGCGAGAATACGGTCGCGTTTCAGAGCAAGATTATGGCCCAGCAGGTGCCACACATCATCGACATAGAGGCCAACGAAGAAAACCAAGGTGGTTTCAGAAGCGGCAACGCAAAGGACGTCGAGATGCGCCCAAGAGCGAACATGCCCATCGTGAAGACGCTGAATAGCCTCAGCGAGAAGATCATGGCCAATGTGGCACCGTCTGACGTTAACACGGACGACCCTGATGGCGGATACAATGCCTACGTTCAACTGGCATTGCGTGATCTCAAGGGCGATGCTCAAGAGCATCGTATCATGCTCAACGTGAATGAACAGAACAAGTTCTTCTCGAAACACGACTCAGCCCCCTCGAAGCAAGCTGCCATCTTCGAAAAACAAGTACCCAGCGATGTGCTTTTCGATATTATGGCAGATCTAGATACACTCGAGAGTGATGGAGCTGGCGGCATCAACATCCAGGCAGCAATGGGATTCGACGAACAAAGCGACAGCGACGACGACACCCCTAAAAGACCACATGTTGGTTCTCGCTCTGCCCTCCTGGCTGCTGATAAGGACATCATGAAGGGAATACGCCAGCAACGTGTCCAGAAGTACGGCCATGACACGGACACTGCTGAGCCTATGGGTCTACCTGTTGAGATTTCCCGCAAGTGCAGCCTCACTCATGCGACCACCATTGAGTTCTTACACCAATTCTGGAACGCATTCCTCTCGGGCGATCCAGACCGTGCTGGCGAACTACAGTACTTGGCCGAGTCTCTTGGTCGCTCTCTTACACGAATCAACACCGTCGCGGAAGAAGCGGACAACGAACGGGAGGAGATCATCCGCAATCGTAAGAAGGAGATCCGTGATCACTTTGAGCGTACCGGTAAGAAAATTCGGTGGAGATCTGATAATGTCGGAGGTGGGAAAACGGCGGTTATTGCTTTGATGCAGCCAACGATTAATGCGTTGGAAAAGGCCCAGGCAGATTACTCGAGAGCACTGGCGGCTGAGGGGATTCAGGTATCAACAGAGGCATAATTAGACAGGCACGCTGCTTCTACCATTTCGGTGTCCGCAGCGAGTGGTTACCTCCCAATGCTCAGTTTCAGGCGTAGCCAGCGGCCAGCCATCCACAGAACATAACTGCTGGCAACGAGGCCGAAGCCAAGCTGCAGACAGGGTGGCTAACAACTAATGCGCTGGAAAAGGCCCAGACCGATTACTAGAGAGCACTGGCAGCATAATTAGACTCAACGGCTTTATGAATATAAATCATTAAAAACCCAGTAAGGTGTTGGCACAAGTTTGAAGTGAATCACATGTACTAGAACATGATATGTATCATCATGAAAGCTGGATGGATATTTGGATAGTACTTGTTGGGTAGTAGAAAAAATAGCCTCCTAAGACTTCGGGTATAATAATAAGTAGTCTAAGAAATATAGTCTATGTAAGGAGCATAAAGTGACCTACTAATTTCGTCTCTTATGCTTCCAGTGGTCAATTTCTCTGATATCCTGAGGAGTACCTACCCAAGTAGATGAATTGACATACGTCAGACGTGCCAGTACCTACCCTAACTCCCATGTGGCTTATCTGAATGGATACAGATTCATCGATAAGTGACTGTTTTCGTCTGTGGTTCAAACAGCTCCGTTCCGCCTTGAAACGTTCCCGAAAACCTGAATTGCATGTTGTGTGAGTTGCAGTTACAGTTGCAGTTACAGACTGTAATAGGTAATGTACATGTGGCGTCGGCTATCCCTGTTTCAACCACGTAAAACTTCACGATGGTTACTCCGCAATTTCAAGTCTTTTCCCGTTTGCCCCGCGGGAATGGGCTACGATCCAGGAATAACTGACACCCAGACCGAAACCAGACCAGGCCAGACCGTGCGAAGTAGACCTTCCCCTTTCTGCTGTGTTGTGTGTCGAGTCCACAAATGCACCACCAAACCTTTACTCACCCACCATCATGATATGCCTCTGTTTAAACATACCGAGAACGTGGGGAATGCAAGCGATAGTCTGGCGCAATGGATGTCATGAGGACAGTGGCGGATGCTGTTGTAGTTTCCGGGGAATCAATTCCATCCTCCACGATCAAGCATTATGGTGATCCTCGGTAAAGAGCCCTCGAGTCTCCGAACGAGAACCCCAATGCCCCAAAAATAATGAGACGTGCCCCAATGATGGCTGGCACAAATGTCCACGATGACCTCCAAAACAGTGTGTCATGTGGGCTTCCGGACAATGAAAACCGGTCACCTTTCACCTTGAAATTCTAACTTTGCGCACCTAACAGAGGCCTGAATCTCACAGTGTCACGCACGGAGTTTTGTCCCTGACCGTAGCGCTACGGGTGCTCCTGACCAATAAAAGTACCGATCCCTGGCGGCCAGAACCGGGTTTGCCGGGGCGTCATAGTATTTTTTAACCTGCAGCAGGACATCAAAAGCCAGTCCAGCAGTTCCCTAGCGACTCTGAGCTCCAGCCCAGTCCCAGTCCCAGTTGTACCTACTAAGACAATTTCTTCTTCGTGTTCCTCTCCCATCCTCTCATCCCCAATTCCAATTCCTCCCCTCAGTTTTGACTGGGAATTACCTCTTAAATCGACTTACTCCGCCTTTCTTTCGTGTTGCGATCAGGCTCGCCGAGGGATGCTTCCCATCTATATCCTTTAGTTTCTTCACCTATAAACTTGTATTGTCCAATTTCTCCACATAGGCAAATCGCCCATCATGTTGAGGAATTCGCTCTGTAGAGCTAGCTCGCAGCTCCTTCGCAGTGCTCGATGCTCTGCTGCCTCTTCTACCGCCTCCATCTCGACCGTCTCAGCCCGTACCTCATCATGGAAGCTCGCTGCCTCCCGCCGCCCTCTGGCTGTCTCTGCTCGCCGCAACTATGCGACCAGCGCGACCTCAGCGCCCCCCGACCCCAACGATAACTTCCTTTCTGGAAGCACCGCCAGCTACGTCGATGAGATGTACATGCAGTGGAGACAAGATCCTGAGAGCGTCCACATCTCTTGGCAGGTCTACTTCAAGAACATGGAGGGCGGCGAGATGCCCATCTCCCAGGCCTTCCAGCCTCCTCCTAACCTGGTTCCCAATATGACTGGCGGTGTTCCTCGTCTTTCTGGTAACTTGGCCATGGAAGACGGTTCCGATGTCACCAACCATCTCAAGGTCCAGCTTCTTGTCCGCGCCTACCAGTCTCGTGGCCACCACACCGCCAAGATTGACCCTCTCGGTATCCGGGGCACCAGTGACGCCAAGGGTTTCGCCAACATCAAGCCTAAGGAACTGACTCTTGAGCACTACGGATTCACCGAGAAGGATATGGACACTGAGTACACTCTCGGTCCCGGTATCTTGCCTCGTTTCAAGCGTGATGGCCGCGAGAAGATGACTCTCCGCGAGATCGTTGATGCTTGTGAGAGAATCTACTGCGGCTCTTTCGGTGTTGAGTTCATCCACATCCCTGATCGTGACAAGTGCGACTGGCTCCGTGAGCGTCTCGAGGTTCCCACCCCTTTCAAGTACTCCGTCGATGAGAAGCGTCGTGTTCTCGACCGTCTTATCTGGAGTTCCAGCTTCGAGTCTTTCTTGTCTACCAAGTACCCCAACGACAAGCGATTCGGTCTCGAGGGTTGCGAAACCCTTGTTCCCGGTATGAAGGCTCTTATCGACCGCAGTGTTGACTATGGTGTCAAGGATATCGTCATCGGTATGCCCCATCGTGGTCGTCTTAACGTCCTCTCCAACGTCGTCCGAAAGCCCAACGAGTCAATCTTCAGCGAGTTCGCTGGTACATCTGGTGGTGAGGATGAGGGCTCTGGTGACGTCAAGTACCATCTCGGTATGAACTTCGAGCGCCCCACGCCTTCTGGCAAGCGCGTGCAGCTTTCTCTGGTCGCCAACCCTTCGCATCTTGAGGCTGAGGACCCCGTCGTCCTGGGTAAGACCCGTGCTATCCAGCACTACAACAACGATGAGAAGACTCACCGCACTGCTATGAGTGTCCTCCTCCACGGTGACGCTGCCTTTGCTGCTCAGGGTATCGTCTACGAGTGCCTCGGCTTCCACTCTCTCCCTGCCTTCTCCACTGGAGGTACCATCCACCTGGTTGTCAACAACCAGATTGGTTTCACAACCGACCCTCGTTTCGCCCGATCCACCGCCTACTGTACCGATATCGCCAAGGCCATCGACGCCCCCGTCTTCCACGTTAACGCCGATGATGTCGAGGCCGTCAACTTCGTCTGCCAGCTCGCTGCTGACTGGCGTGCCGAGTTCCAGCACGATGTTGTCATTGATCTCAACTGTTACCGAAAGTACGGTCACAATGAGACCGATCAGCCTTCTTTCACCCAGCCTCTCATGTACAAGCGCATCAACGCCAAGGAGCCTCAAATTGACATCTACGTCGATAAGCTTATCGAGGAGGGTTCTTTCTCCAAGGCCGATGTCGAGGAGCACAAGCAGTGGGTCTGGGGTATGCTCGAGGAGAGCTTCACCAAGTCCAAGGACTACACACCCACCTCCAAGGAGTGGACCACCTCTGCCTGGAACGGCTTCAAGTCCCCCAAGGAGCTGGCTACCGAGGTTCTTGCCACCAGCGAGACTAACGTCAAGCCCACTACTCTCGAGCATATCGGTAATGCTATTGGAAGTGTTCCCGAGGGCTTCCAAGTTCACCGCAACCTGAAGCGTATCCTAAGCAACCGAACCAAGTCTGTTGTTGAGGGTAAGAACATCGACTTCCCCACCGCCGAGGCTCTGGCTTTCGGTACTCTCGTTACTGAGGGTTACCACGTCCGTGTCTCCGGTCAGGATGTTGAGCGTGGTACTTTCTCTCAGCGCCACGCTGTCTTCCACGACCAGGAGACTGAGGATACTCACACTCCTCTCCAGAACCTTAGCCAAGACCAGGGCAAGTTTGTGATCTCCAACTCTTCTCTGAGCGAGTTTGGTGCCCTTGGTTTCGAGTACGGTTACTCTCTGTCATCTCCTCATGCTCTTGTCATGTGGGAGGCCCAGTTCGGTGACTTTGCCAACAACGCCCAATGTATCATTGATCAGTTCATCGCCTCTGGTGAAGTCAAGTGGATGCAGCGAACAGGTCTTGTCATGTCCCTGCCCCACGGTTACGATGGTCAGGGTCCTGAGCACTCCTCTGGACGCCTTGAGCGATACCTCCAGCTCAGTAACGAGGACCCCCGAGAGTTCCCCACTGGTGAGAAGCTCGTCCGTCAACACCAGGACTGCAACATGCAGATCGCCTACTTCACCTCTCCCGCCAACCTGTTCCACGCTCTCCGCCGACAGTTGCACCGCCAGTACCGCAAGCGTAAGTGATCTTTTATATGTTCTTGGATTTGCTAATACTAACTTTCTCTCAGCCCTTATCATCTTCTTCTCCAAGTCTCTCCTCCGTCACCCTCTTGCTCGCAGCGACATTGAGGCTTTCACTGGCGAGAACGCCGGATTCCAGTGGATCATTCCTGACCCTGAGCACGAGACTGGTGCTATCAAATCTCCTGACCAGATTGAGCGTGTTGTTCTCTGCACTGGTCAGGTCTGGGCTGCCCTTCACAAGTACCGATCTGACAACAACATTGACAACGTCGCTTTCACCCGCATTGAGCAGCTGAACCCCTTCCCTTGGCAACAACTCAAGGAGAACCTCGACATGTACCCCAACGCCAAGACCATCGTCTGGTGCCAGGAGGAGCCTCTCAACGCCGGTGCCTGGAGCTTCACTCAGCCCCGTATCGAGACTTTGCTCAACAACACTGAGCACCACACCCGCAAGCACGTCATGTACGCTGGCCGAAACCCCAGTGCCTCTGTTGCCACCGGTCTCAAGAACGTCCACACCAAGGAGGAGAAGGACTTCCTCGAGATGGCTTTCACTGTTAAGCAGGACAAGCTCAAGGGCGAGTAAGCGGGTGAATAGTCAATGAAGGAGATTTACTAAAGGGACATAACAGGGTGCACAACCACTAAGAGTTTGGGAGGGAAGAAGTCTAAAAGAAGCCACGGGATTTGGGGAGCAATTAATAAGCTTTTCATGTAAACCACTTTGTATCATACCCCTCCTAGACAAAGGAATTTTGCCTTGCGTTGGCATGGGCTTGGGAACGACATAGCATGATTTTTTTTATTGTTCGAAGTTTTACACTGCTCATCATTTCCTTGAACTGTAGACAATTCAATGCATAGATTAATACTGATATGAGACCTTAATAGCTTGACTACTGGGTAGCAGAAAAAAATAGCCTCCTAAGTCTTAGGGTATAAAAATAAGTAGTCTAAGAACTATACCCTAAGAAGCATAAAGTGTAGTACTATTTTCATCTCTTATGCTTCCAGCGGTCAATTCTTTTAATACCCTGAGGCTTGAGCAACATGGAACTGAGATGTAGATTATTGCTTGCTATTTAGATCAAGACGCAATGCTACCTTGGCGCATGAACCTCAACTTGCCACGGCCGCACAATCCCGTCGTCGCCCGTTGTAACAAGCATCTCCTCCTCTCCTCGTCGTTCCGAGCCGGCATCGTATCTCCGACACCACGTAATGTGGTTAACCTCATACGGCCCGTGAGCTCCAGGTTGAGTAGTTACAACTCTCCATGAAGATTGCTTGCTTTCCTCTGTGTTGCTCATGGTTTGGTCTTGACCATCTGTATCTTGCTCGCCATCCTCGGCGTACAGCGCAACAACGCCATCACTACCAGTGCTTGCTACCATTCCCGTCTTCGCACTCCATGCCACAGAGTAAATATCGCGGGTGTGAATCTTTGGAAAAACAGCTGTGCATACCCATTCCTCTCGTAGAGACCTTCGCATAGTGTTGGGGATGCCACCTAGAGCGCCTGCTGCACCTCCTGTGGCGCTCTCCTCTCCCTCATCGTCCTGCTTTAACGTCCATATACGGATGGTGTTGTCGGCGGAGAAGGTCAGTAATCGTGGGAACTGATCTCCCTCTCGTGGTCGCGCCTCCCACTGCAATCCCCAGACAGTGCCCTCATGCCCCTCAAGGACAGCAACGCAAACCCATTCGGCGTCACCATCTTCGCGCCAGATGCGCACCGTATTATCGTAACTCGCGCTAGCAAGCACATCGGCAGAGTAGCTGCGAATGGAATTGCGGCCAGGGACGTCGGGACACCAAGCGACGGCCTTGACGTCTCCTTCATGCTCGTTAAGCACTGCAATAGTCTCCCACTCGTCATCCTCTTCAGAGGCACCAATGTCTTCCCATATCCAGACTGACTTGTCGCGCGAGCACGTAGCGAGGTAAGAGCCTGAAGGACTGAAAGAACAAGACTTGATTTCTGAGTCGTGACCCTCAAGGACAAGTGTAAACTCCCATTCCTTATTAGCGGCATCGTTTTCATCGTCGCTATCGTCGTTGTTCTTCCTTCGCAGAGTTTGCTGCGTTACTTCGACTTCTAGTCCGCCTTCCTCCTGCTCTTGGCCCTCCCATCGCCATATTCCAGCTGTAGAATCAAAACTTCCGGTAACAAGGCATAAGTTGCCGGGACGTAGATGGGGCTTCCATGCGACGGAGCGAACGGAACGAGTATGGCCGCCGGTGAGGACGCTGTGCGCTGAAGCGGTTGAGAGAGAGTATACGGTGACGGCTTTGGCATGAGCTGTTGCGATCAAAGGGAGTGTCGGGTGAGGAACAGAGGCCCAGGCGCGCTCATGAAGATCGGGCTTGAAGGGCGCGAGAGCTGTGATGCTGGCCGAAGTCGGCGCCATGATGAAGAGGGCCGTAAGGTCGATTGGACACGATAGAGCGGTTTGTAGTGATTTTTTTTAGAGGTACTGAAAAGAGAAGCCTTCAAATTATAGGAACAAGGCTTTTTTTACAGACGAGGTGGTGATGCGACAATGGGTAGGCAGTTCGGATTTGGTTTATCTATTTCCCCTCCTTCAGCCAAAAGTTCGCAGAGAGAGTTGATAAGATAGCGAGAACCCCTCCATGCCGGGTTCGGTGACGTACAGGGAGCCACTCCATGAATTGGTATAAGTGCACCTCAGGATATCAGAAAGATTAGCAGCCATTAGGAGCATGAAAAATGATAGAAATTGCTAGACAAACTTATGCTATCTAGATTAGACTTTTTAGACTATTTATTTTATAGCTTAAATTTCGGAGGTCAACTTTTCTTTTACCCACTTGATACAACCAAACACATATAAATAACGTCGACGCTTGCAATTGTTACTACCTAGTCCTTGAGCAGTTTATTTAAACGATTTACTTATATATCTTTCATTTCGAACTTCTTACTTTAAGCTTGACCCAAGACCAAGCTTCTTTCACGTCTCCTCCTGGCTTCATGTTTAATTCCCTGGCCCTCTCCAATCCACCCTTCCTAAATCCTCCTGGCAGAAGCAGCCAAACCATAGTGATTGCTCCAAGAAGACCAACTATTATGGGCTGCAAAACTTGGACGCCAGTGTGTTGAGCAATCGCTCCAACAGCAAACGGTCCTACAGCGGCGCCTCCTCCTCCAACTGCAGCGGCAAACCCAATGGCGCTCACATGATAGTCAGCAGGCAAAAGTTTGGTTGCTGCAACCATTGAAGCAGGAAACAGGGGTCCGAGGAAGAAACCAAGAAGCATAACAAAGATGACAGAGGCAATAAAGTTAGGTACGAGCCAGTACAGTAGTTCCAGCCCAATCGAGAGCATGAGATATACCATGATGGCTGTCTTTTCACCAGTCCTCTCTGTTATAAATCCCAGCACAACTCTGCCCAGCGTTAATCCCAGCCAGAACAACGTTACTGTCAAGCCTGCAAGAAACGGTTTGGCATGACGGACACGAAGCATGAAAGTGACAATCCAGCCTCCCAGGCTGACTTCAGCTGCCACGTATCCTAGAAGAAACACAGCAACTATCCAAGTAATTGGTTTCTTGACAGCCATGCGTGTTGTGGCGCGGTCTTTTCCTTCTTCGAAACGAACCCGTCGTCGGTACTCTTGGCCTGTTGCCTTCCAGAAGGCAGCAGTTCCAACGAGAAACTCAACAACTACGAGGCCTGCCATGATGTAGAAGTAAGTGTACCAAGAGAGATTGCCTTCTGTTACCATGGCAGAAGCTATCAGAGGACCGATGGTACCACCAAGACCGTACGAGCCATGAAGGAAACCCAGCAGCTCGTTGGCGCGTTGCATGTTACCGATCCAAGCATTGTAGCTACTATCCTGTATCCCGTTGCCGAACCCAGTGAAAAGCATGACACAAGGTAGTGCTGGGAATGGAGGGTGAAGTGCCACTGGTATGTAAGCAACAAGACGGCAGAGAGGCCCGAGGATGGCAACTCCCCGCTGGCCCAAGGTGTAGTGAATCCAGTTATTGGTGAGCGCTGCAACTACGTAGCCCGCAACAGGAACAAGGAACATGGTAGAGACTGTGGTATAGTTTATGCCATAATACGTTTCGATCTAGTTGGATAATTAGATATTTCGAGTTGTCTGCTATTGTCAAGAAGGTTTGCATACATATGGCAACAAAGCCTGTAGATTAGTCAGTCAAGTCAAGATCTGTAACTGATACATATAACTTACTCCTAGAGATGCATCATTCATTCCCATGATAAGAAATGAGAGATTGGTCGCATAAAAGCGGTAAGAATTGATTCGAGGACTATTCCATCGTTCAAGCTCATTAATAGAATCTCCATTGTCGGTATTATCGGGTTGCTTTACGGCCTCGACAGCGGCTGGTTTCTCTCTCAGCTTTTCAACATTTTGTTGGTCTGGCTCTGGTTCGGTAGATTTTGAGTTCATAAGAAGAGGGGAGGTTCATGTATGGTTTGAAAATACTAGTTGATATCTATTGTAAGCAATATGCTCTGGACGTAACCTAGTATATATAAAGTCCGACGGGTAAATTTCTCGCTAGAAACAAACAAGCACCCACACTGTCTAGTGGCGGATGCAGTAATGACTAGGATTTCAACGAGTACAACATAAACTTATTGATCCTTCTTGAGGAATGCGGGCTAACGGGATGACAACCCGGAGCTGCACGAGCAAGAGCCCAGCTAGGTAGCTGTGAGCAGTGACGTTGTTTTGGCCTCAGGGTGTTACAATTGACCGCTGGAAGCGTAAGCGAAATTAGCAGGTCAGTTTATGCTCCTTAGACTATAACTCTTATACTACTTATTTTTACACCCTAAGACTTAGGAGGCCAACCTTTCTGCTACACACTAGTCTAGATAGTATCATGTTTAGGTTATTATTGCTCAAGGGGGTAATGCCAGATACTACCAATTGGAAGGAATCGACCAGGTTTCGTAGCGTATAAGCCATATGGGCTAGCAATTATCCATGGACGAAAAGACTGACAACAACTTTACTTGCTAAATACTTGATAACATTGAGGCTAGAGTTTTTGTGAGTGGCGAAGAGGTAATCGTTTTCTCTATGTCTATCAATAGAAATACTTATAACAAGCCGTCGTATGATTCCCTGCTGACCTTTATTCCACATTATTCATACGAATATCCTGACCCTTAGGCACTTGCACCATTCATCACTTGCCTTTCTCAACTTTTACTTAAAGCTTGACATCGAATAGATTCCGGCTTCGAATTCTCTCTCCGTACTTGTAGAAGACCAGCGGCAACGGAATTGCTGCTGCTGCAACAAAGCCCAGCACCGAAGTTCCCCAACCATAACCGAGGCTCTTGTACATACTTCCTCCAGCCAGGGGCAATAGTGCTCCGACTAGTGATCGGAGTACGGTACTTGCAGCAATAGCAGAAGCAGCATACTCGATGTATGCGTCAACTAGGTAGACTGAGATGCACATCTAAGTCATGTTAGTTAAGCTGTATCAGTCATCCCGCCGCACCCAGAACACTTACAAACACGATGATCATACCAACCCCCAAGAAAGAGGTGCCAATAATAGGGACGATCCAGTGAGTTCTGGCCTCGGCAGACCACCCAAACATAAATAGACCGGCTGGGACCATGAAGCAAGCTGCAGCCATAAGTGGTAGTCGGTACTCTGGCTTACGCTCTCCCCCGTTCTTCTTGGTCAAGTAGTTGACCAACGGGTCTGACATCGCCCCGGAAATAACAAGTCCTATCAAGGATCCTACACCAATTCCCAGGTAAGAAAGACCAACCGACCCGCTGGAGAAATGATATTCTTTGACGAACAAGGTGGGAATGGCTGTAAAGAGGAGATAGAGATAACCGTAAACGAGTGCCATATAAAGCGATAAGAGCGACACGATAGGCGCAAACAAGAGCATCTTTGTCGGCCGCACCATGGCCATGCTGAAGAGTTCTTTCGTAGTGATATCTTTGGCGAGAGCAGAGCGTAGCTTAGGGTTTCCTGTTTCCTTACGAAGCTTCTTGGCCTTCTTATCGAGAATAGTATATGCATATGTCTCTCTCATGAACACAAATGCCATGATTGTAATTGCACCGGCCTTTAGACGAGTCAGATTTGCTCCATGGCCAACGTCGTAGCTACTGGGTACCAGAAAAAAATGGCCCCCTAAGCTCTAGGGTATAAAAATAAGTAGTCTAAGAAATATACTCTAAGGAGCATAAAGTGACCTACTAATTTTATCCCTTATGCTTCCAGAGGTCAATTTTTCTGATACCCTGAGGGTAGTTTCACATACCAGAATAGAGACAACCCAGAAAGACCATCGCCAGCTCTTGGCTTGTGAAAGGTATCCGCCAGCTAAGTTCGTCAGCTTCAAACTAGAACAAATGATTGTCATGAGATATGAACTTACCAACTGGTCCGATAACCGGTCCAAAAAGAGGCCCAAGAGCCCACGAAGACATGGCAGCGCCACGTTTTTCTCTTGAGATAATATCGGCCAAAGACCCAGCTCCAATGGTTAGTGGACACGAGCCAGCAAGTCCAGCAAGAAGGCGGAATGCGATGAGACCACCTAGGTTCGGGGCCAACGCACAAGCTACGTTGAAGATGACGAAGAGAACATTGCAAGCGTGGTAGAGTGGAAGACGACCGTACATTTCGGATAGAGGAGCGATGACTAACGGACCGAAACAATATCCAAGGAGGTACACTGAGACGATGAAAGATGCCACTTGCGAATTCGTAGAATGGAACTCTGTCATAACTTGCTCGATACTAGGCGCGAAGATGGAAGAAGCCAGTGGACTAGAATAGTTAGTAAATTAAGTCAGTTAGAGATGGAAACTTCTTACGTGACGAATGTCACAGACGAAACTATTATTACTGTAATAGTCTTCTTCTTCATTGACCAGTTCTGGGGGTTTTCTGGATCGTCAGGACCATCCCAGTTGACGATATTGGGATCATTGTCAACATTGTCATCGAATTCGACTGAAGTTGAACCCTCCTCCAGGTCCCTTTCCCGCTTCAGATCCTCATCAGCTACTTTGGTTAGAGACTCGGTCCGTGTGAGCTCTTCGATTGCGTTTATTTGCACCATTGTGCTTTTTGGGACTTGCAGAGGCCGGGTATCAACTCAAGCTCTGGTACCGGTACTGGAGTTCAAAGATAATTTTCGAGGCGAAGGTTTGGGAAGGTGCCTATCATCTGGTTTGGAGCATGGGGGATCGTTACTACTATAAATGCCACGAGTCTAGACTAGGGAAGCATTCACATTCACACTAATGCATCGAATGGGACTTTTTGACCGGGGGAATCAACGGTGAATTGCTTAAGTCCGTGTCTCAGCAATGGTTTACAATCCGATCTTACGGCTAGTAGAGTCCTTGAGAAGGGGGTATGGGTGATCCAGGCCAGTTTGGGTGATACCTTGGGGTTGGTAATCCTTCAATCTCCTCGTCATTCAACTGCATGATGGCTAATTCTAATCTCCTGAACCAATAGAATTAGCCAAATGAAACGAATTGGAGCCGTAAGCAAAGTCAAAGTGCAGAGGATTCAGTTGTTATAGTGATCCCGGGACGAGATGTCGGAGTCGGGATCTCGGATAGTCCGTGGAGTTTCCATGGAACAAGCGCAATCTCCATGCGTTTTAACGCAGCTCTTTATTCATTCATCGCGACAAGGACAACAAATCCTAAGACCATTTATGCCACAATACTCCGTACGGCCTAGATTGCATCAGACATGGGCCGTCAGCCTCGCCAACGACCTGTGTCGTGCCACTTCTGTCGTGTACGAAAGCTGCGTTGTAGTCGCGAATTTCCATGCTCTAATTGCACAAGCCGCGGAGTTCAGTGTCAGTCTCAAGACCCACCCCGGCTTACACCAACAGCTACAGCTCCGGTCTCACGGCCGATAGCTAAACGCGGAGATCCCCCGCCTACGGAGCGGGAAGCGGAGATCCTTAGCCGGCTGGAGAAGCTGGAGGCTCTCCTTGCACAACGGACCAACCAGGGTAGCAATCCTCCCGCAGCATCGATAGCATCCTCGAGTGCATGTGGCAGTGATGATGTGCCAAGAACTGGAACGCAGACGCGCCCATCAGAGCCACCACATGCTTTACCTACCAATGTCCAGAATCTGACGGCTGACGCTCTTTGGCTCGAGAGAACATGTCTTGGCCCTAAGCCATCGGTGAGTTCTACAATCATACCTTGAGAAGCTTACTCACATACCTGCCTCCAGGACTCTGTACTCGTAGATCAAATTCTTTTCCGCATCTGCCCTATCCGCTCAATCGCTCAACCATCATCTTATCTTTTCCAAAACTCAAGTGCCCCTTCTGGGCTTCTCTCGCTGGAACCGACAAGATGCATCTGGCTTCCCCAACGGCACGAGACCAAAATGCTGATTCACAAGTATACCTCAGTCGTTACGTACATGCATCATGTCGTTCACAACCCAAGCGTATACAAACTAGTAGATGAGGTTTACGATACTCTAGAGAGGGACGAAGAACCTCAATTTTGCCAGGTTTTCCTCATGCTTGCGCTTTGTACTAATGTCACATATGGTTGGACACCAACAGACAACGATATGACGCCTTTGTTCTCGGACTTTGCAGAGGCGAATAACCAATCATTCGGGTGGCTCAAAGCGGCCTTTGATGTATTTGATACGTCCCAACGGAGGGCTGAAGTGGGCTTGGAGATGGCACAGGGGCTCATTATTTTGAGTTTCGTCTTGCTCAACGTGGAAGGCATCTCATCGCGGGCTCGAAACTGTCTGTTTCAAGCTATTACGATATGCCGTGAGCTTGGCGTCCATCGTATCGATCACCCACATCAGCAGCCTTCAACGCCAATCACCCAATACAACAATCTAAAGGCCGAGATAGCTCGACGAGTCTGGTGGTATCTCGTCATCACAGATACGTAAGATCTCTGTGCTGCCATCTTAATCACTTCGTCCGACTAATGAATTCCTAGAATGATGGCGCGATTCCCCGGCCCCCATGAGGGCACTTTCATAATTCATGCTCGGCATATGAACGTCAGGAAACCTCTGAACGCCAATGACGAAGACATGGTGGAGGGGAAAGAAATAGTCGGGAGACCATTGACTGAACCAACAAGCATGTCCTATTTCTTGTATAGGATGCAGATCGGTGAGGTGATTCGGGAATTCACAGAGCGAGTGCCTCTCTCTCCTCCAAACCAACCCGGCGATCCTTACGGCATGGTGCTGCAGATAGACGCTGCTATGGAGCGGTTCATAGATGAGCTTCCCCCTTTCTTGAAGTTGAGCGCTATGGAAGTTCAGCAACTGCCTCTCGATGATGTTCAGCGACAACCAGGCATAGTCGTTCAACGTCACGTTATGAAGACCTTCATGTACGGACAGAGATGTAAGCTTCACCTCCCATACCTGGCTCGGGGGGCGGTGGAGCCTGCCTATGCTCAATCGCGGAAAGCTTGTCTCGATTCTGCACGGATGGTCATACAAGCAGAAGCGCAAATGGAGGAGGAAGAGACAACGTTCAAAGCGACGAGGCTACGGCTATGTTTGGCCTTACACAGCGTCTTCATCTCCAGTATAGTCTTGCTCTTGGACTTCTGTCTTGGTGTCGATGCCGACGAAAAAGAGCAGAGAAGGCAGGACTTGATTGAAGCATGGAACATTCTGGAGGCGGCAAAAGAGCACTCCAAGCCTACGGCACGTATCCAGGACCTTCTGAGGCAGGTGATGAAGAAACACAAGGTGCCTTTGTCAATGTTGAAAGCAAGGGAACGGCATCTCCCTAGACCAGTGGGTAGAAATCTTCCACCTACGCCTAATTCGTCAACGGCAATGATGTCAACGGAAACAACGCCCAGTGACGTTGGAGTTTCTTCTCATGAGTTGAGTGATATCGGATTGAACATGAATTTGGACTCGATGGATTGGGAAAATCTTCTCTGGGGCTTGGAGGCTCCTATGTTCTGATCAATTTATGGATAGTAAATTCTAGGTAGGCATTATAGATGTGCATCGTAGAGCAACCGGGACATGGCAGATGGACTTTCTTGTAGATGACTTACTTTAGGCGTCCAGGAATAGAATAATTCAGGTTTTCATTCTATCTTTATCCTGTTATCAGCCTATTTATTGTGTACATCCTAATTTTATATGTTGTGCTCTCTTTCCCCCATCTGCTATATATTCATCGTCGATGATGATGTTCTGTGATCCATTTGGTCGGGTTCAGCATCTAAGAGCTTTGGCCAATCACGTTCAGGGCGATTTCATCAGTTCGTGCAAAACCGGCAACATGGAAAGAGAATGTATCACGTGACCCTGTTTTGCACCAATCCAAGCCCGAGGTAGCAAAAGACCCATCGTATGATTGCTCTCGTCTTGCTAATTCTGACATTCCCCGAATAAACTCATCTCGTCCGTCTTCCTCTACGAACTACCACTCCGCGCTCACGACGCACCAATTGAGCTCCCTCCCTCCTCGCCCTCCCGACGACCAAAATTAGAATATATACGCCCGCCATGCTGCGCACATCGGCCACCAACCTGCTGCGCAAGAGCCTTGTGCGCAGCACTCCCGCCCTGGCCTCGCGAGCTGCCTCGACTCACGCCATCTCCAACCCTACCCTCGCCAACATCGAGAAGCGATGGGAGGGTATGCCCCTCCAGGAGCAGGCCGAGCTCTGGATGGCTCTGCGTGACCGCATGCAGTCCAACTGGACCGAGATGACCCTCCAGGAGAAGAAAGCTGGTGCGTTCTAAGCTCTCCTCCACTGCGAAAATACCTCTATCCCGCCCGCGTAGCCGAGATTCTGCGTTCACAACCACCACAACCCAACGCTTAGGCCTTCTCAGATGGCATTTCTGCATGCGGCACCTCAATTAAACCTGTTCAGCCTTGCATCGAGGTCTTAATGAGCCTCAATTGCATCATGTAGACCTAACCCACCAATTCGGCTCTCTGATTGGTGGATGGGGCCATCTGAGCAATAGCTTCCCTGTTGTATCATCGACCTATACCCTGCCTCTCATACATATACACCTGCGTCACCACCAGAAAACTAACTCAAATTCTCTCAATAGCTTACTGGATTGCCTTCGGCCCTCACGGTCCCCGCGCTGAGGACCCCCCTGGAACCAACGCCCGCGTCGCCTGGGGTGTCTTCATTGGTATTGCTGCCAGTGTCGGTCTCTTCGGCCTGGTCCGCCTTGTCGCTAAGCCTGCTCCTTACACCATGACTCAGGAGTACCAGGAGGAGACCAACGAGTTCCTCAAGGTACGCTGTCTCCCGCTCACAACGTCTCCGATCAATCAGCTAACAAAGACTCCCAGAACCAAAAATCCGATCCCTTCACTGGTATCACCTCTGCTGGTTACGCTGGCAAGGGTATGGTCCAGTCTCCTCCCAAGGGCAACTAAATTCAATACACAACGTCGTTTCTTTTGTGCTAGAAGCTTGGGTGACTCTACGGAGACGTATTGGTGTGTAAAACGGCCTCTGGTGTGCGCGGGCATGACTAGGGGTTTCGAGGTCGCTCCAGAGAATTTAAGCCCTCTTGGTGTAAATACTGTACTACAACAACGGAACCCGAGTCGCGTCATTTGTTTGATTGAGTTTGTTCGCATGCCTGTCCTTGTCGGAGCATATGCAAATATGTGTTGCCTGACCAGCCTTTCGACCTTAATTCCAGTTCCCTAATCCAGCAATTGCCGTTGTATATGACACTATACCAATTTCTTGCACGAGCTTTCTATGTGAAGGTTGACATCGAAAGTAAATGATGTTACTCTTAAATAATAGCTTTGGGGTAAACTCGCCCTCTCTATAGCGTCTATGGTCGCGAATTGAGCCCAAGAAATGGGCTGAGACCGGTTGTCGTGAGGGATAATGCAAACCTGTGGCTCAAACTCACTACTAGAAGAAGAATTTAACCAGAACTTGGGACCACGGACATTTCCTATCCAGCCAATCCATGACCAACTTGGAAATCCTGGCCTTCGAACTCCTCTTGTCGGCAAAGACCAGCAGAGACCATTGATAAACGCATCGAGTCGCACTGAACCATCATTCTCGAGATTGGCATCAGGGTACCAGAAGAGTTGGCCGCCAGGAGCATAAGAGACTAAAATTACTAGGCCACTTTATGCTACTTAGACTATACTTCTTAGGCTATTTATTTCTGGCATCTAAAGCTTAAAGGTGAATTCTTCTGCTACCCGCTAGAAGGGATTGCTTGTCTAAAGCCTTTCAAGAAGTAGTAAGATTGCAAGCACAACAACGCAGCTGGTTCAAACGGATTGGATTTGAATTGATGGATCATTTCCCATGTTTTTGGTGTATTTATTTGATATTCATACGCCTTGCTACCCAGATGTTGGAATGTCAGATAGACAATTATTTCGTTGTTGATTTCATATCATTAACAGATTCCGTCTTCTTCTCAGTGCTGGGGATATGTTAGAATAGACCCAAAGCAATGATAATGTCTTGTACCTTTTTGAGGGATCGATTTTCTTTTGCGCATCAGGTGCAAATATTGGCTGAAAGGTGTAGATTCCTAACTAAGGTGATGAGTACGAATTTTGATGCTGTGAGAGATAATGGCTGTCTAACCTCCGACGACACCGCAAAAAACGGTCAAAGCCAATGGCAAAGCTCTTTCAAAGACATGCATTTTAACGAATTCCTAGTAAAAGGGATCGTGGAGCCAGTGTTGATAATATTTTCCTTTCTAGTGAGACTTATACGTAGAAGTAAAGGGTAGGTTCGGTTGCAGCCCGCTGGTTGATTTCGAGATGATCCATACATTCCATTAGTAGACCCACATCAAAATTAGCGGGTTTACGACATCTGCAAGCTCTGAAGGTTCAGGGTTTCCCCACTAAAACATTTGTACTCAACGCGCTGGAAGCTTTACCTAACGCGTCTTGCCGTTTCTTGGACCGCGTTCCCTGCCACGCCTAGCCAGATGGAAATCAATTAACAGCCTAGCAACGACCCTGTCGAAGCGTGATCACGACTTTTACAGCCATGTCATTTCTAACTTGAAACCTTCACTATTTTATTCATTTTGTACCCAAAGCGAAGCCAGACCCACGACCTGAGACCATGCATACAACAAGATAATGCCATATATAGACCATGACCAACTGGAAGGAGTTGGGAGAAGTCCCTGATTCTGAGGAAGAAGATGGTTTCGAGAGCCAGGAACTGCCCTCTTTGCCAGCGATCACACCAACAGATAATACCGAAACCGAACAAAACGACAGCCAAACAGAGGCAGTTACCAACAATGAAAAAGAACAACAGCAATATAAAGATATATGGGATGTCCCCGACTCGTCGCAAGAGCTTGTACAACCTGCCCTCGCAACAATAACAGCAACTCGAAATGACGAAGCAACGACTGAGCCACAAGAGACAAATGCCCCAATCCATGATGTGTGGGACGTCCCATCATCTTCGCCTCTCTCCTCGATACATTCTGATGAAGAACTACCCGAAATCAGCAACTTACATCCTCGACAACCAACTGCCTCCACCGAATCCGGTAATTTGGATCAAACTCAGCCTGAACATCAAGCCAGTGGCGGAATATTGAACAGCTACGTTGAGAGGTCATCGCCTCCGCCAGAGTTTACAAGCAACCGCGATGCTGCACATCATCCCCCAGTGCTTGTTACCGAAGTTGATGGTTTACCTGTGCGAAGCCAGAAGTTGGGTGTCAATGAACATCAGACCGCTCAACAAGCAGCCATCCGATATGAGAGATCATTCCGACCCCGTAAACCGATCCAAGAACGTCCATACGCCATAGAGATGTCACACTACTCCAACATGTTCAGAAATCATGGTGTCAGGCCTATCAAAGTTGTCACCGAAGAAGAAAAGAGACGCAGGCAACAAGCTGAGGAGGCTTCGCAAGATAAGGACTTCGAAGATGACAGTCAGGGATCGCACCTACCAGATGTATCTGACGAGAGCCAGGCGAGAGGCCTGGAAGACTTCCTGGATGGCATGGACACACTCGATGTTCCGTCACCCTCTCCACCCAAGACTTCGCCGAGGGTCGATCATGCAGGGCCAAGTAGCCAGGCAAGCTCAACAGGAGACACCGAGAACACAAGTATCGCTGGCGACGACCTTCCAGCATTGAAAGACTTGTTAAAACGACCGCCGACGACTGCAACGAAGCAAGCAGCTAAACGAAAATCTTCCCCGTCTCGGTCTTCTGCACGGAAACGCAAGAGATATGACGTTGTCGATAGCGACCCGCTGGAGCCCGCCTGGGCATTGAGATTGGGACCTGTGACCACAGATTCGCCTACCGCACAACGAAACTCAAGAATGAACAGAGATGGTTCATTGCCGAATGTAGAGGGCTCCCATCAAGGAGTAGCACGTCCGTCTCCAGCACCTACCGGACAAACTCAGCCACTTTCCAGGTTGACGCAACGCTCGCAACGCCCAACTGCAATGAGTCTAAGCGACTCTGAAGATGAACTTGCTGGGCCAACGACTACTTTGCAGCCTAATGACCAATATACTGCGGCTCAATCGGATTCCGAATCCGATTCTGAGAGTGGATCTGAGATTGTAAACTCAGTTGGGCGTCGGATAAGAGGAGTACTTCCTGCCTCGTGGCTGCGGTTGGATCAGCAAGCTGGCCACAAGAAAACTTCAAAAGACGTCCACAAAAAACCTGCTGCGTTTTTACCCGAGCAAGATACAAGGCGGGGCGTTGCACAAAGACGCATTGCTGCACCAGATGCTCCCGCAGCCCTGGAAACATTTTCTGAGGAATCCGATGATGATGGCGACTCTGCACCTGCACCTGTCCCGAGACAGGAAACAACTGACGAGATCTTTCATAACCAGACTCGTCTTGTCATCAGAGATGAGTCCCCAGTATTCATCTCGGAGGATGTTTCTGACGATGAGGAATCTGTGATGGAGGACAACGCCATTGATCATATGGTTGCTGGAAGGAAGCGTCAACTGAAGCTCTCAGAGTCTTTTCGAGGCACAGCGAAACGAAGCAAGACTTCCAGTATCCAACGGACGCCTTCATCTTCCAAGGGACCTCATCAGCCTAGAATTACGAGCATGCTTTCTGGATCTCGTGGCAACTCTGCATCAGTAGCTGTTAAGAAGAGTCGCCAGTCAACAGCAAAACGAAAACCCAGCGGAAGAAAACGGTCATCAAAAAGTGCTCGAAAACAATATGTCCCTCCTCGTCTCAGTATTCTTGATGTTGTTGAATCGGATGCGCCCCGCTTCTTGAAAATTGCAGCTCGCTCTGCCACTCGACGCCAGGACATGGGCAGAAGCAGCTCTAGTAGAAAGTTCATCAAGCTCGCCACTAGAGACGATCATATTGACGCTGTATCTATCTTGAACAAATGGAGATCTGGGTCGATCCCCCAACGCCAATCCGTCACCGCCGCCCTCAAAGTCAAAAAATCCAGACCAAAGCCCAGGGGGCCTGAGCAACCTCCGCTCCATGAAACCTCTGAGAATGGGTCGTCTGCCTCAAGACATACAGATATGCACCGTGGTGTACCACGTCGCTTGGTCAAACAAGTTAGCCAGACCGGCTCCATACGGTATCAGACGGACAACAGTGCTGTAAGACCTCAGACGATGCAAAAGCCTCGCTCGAATACATTGACTCGGTCTGGATCAGGGATTGCACGGCCAGCTCAACTGGAAATGGACGAGACGGACCGAACAACCCGCTCCTCTTTCAATGCAACCAAGAGAAGACTGGATCGCCTGTTCCGAAAACAGCGTGGTGATCTTTCTGCTTCAAGTATCATGACCTTCGACAACACCCCTGATACATATTACCCAGCGAGTCCACCCCCAGAAGAGAACCCAGTTCCTCTCCGGGTTGTTGAGGAACCCTCTGTGAACCACAACAAGTCACGATTCCGGAAGAACACGAGGCCTCAACGAATCGATGTTGAGGCACCGCAGTTCAGTCGTGCCAACGACCCGATCCCCACAGTGTTAATCAAAGTCCCTGAGCATATTCAACCTGTCGAGGCAAGTGGAGAAAAAATGCAGGGTCTGGGACCATATGGCACCCATTACACCCATCATTTTGAGATGTTTCCCTTGGATTCCCATGTCTACTTTCACGAGTCAACCCTAATCGGTAGTGGTGCCCTCGAATCAGCAACTCGTGCTGTTACCTGCCAAAATTTGCTTGAAGCTCGACCACGAATATCATTCAACTTTGGTGACCAAATGCTCAGGTGGGGTCCATGGGATGCCCAAGTATCATCCGAACTGGGGGTTCTCCTTGATTCTATCGCGGATCAGCTGGAACACATTCCAGTAAATGGCGAAATTCCAGACTCCAAATTCGCTACGAGTGCTGCCGGGTTCACCATGAAATTCATGCTTGATGCTCTGAGTTTTGCAGACCAGACACAGGCCAAGACATTTGCATGCAGGGCGCTTGAGGTACTCCAAGGATTCAACAGCCGCATAGGGGCTCTGCTGCGGCGACAGGATGGCACCACGCAGCCCCGCTACTCTCTTGTTGCAAGCGTCTATGATCATTTGCTTCTAGCTACACTTTTCGTCCAGAGACTTTGCCAGAGCGAAGCGTCCTTGATGAACGAACAATTTCAAATAGAGGAGCTGCTCAAGGGGTTGTCTAAGACTGCCATTACCTCACTTATGATGACTGACTTAGATCATATCACAAAAACATACGATGACCTCAAAAACTCTCGTATGAGGGAGCTTGGTCTGAGGAACGATATGCCCATCATCCATTCGTGGGTGACCAACATGAAAATTCTAGAACATGCCCACATCCCCCGCGCATCATTCTGGGATATTCTGTACGCAGTCATAGCCACACCTGAAGCGTCAACAAGTATCGATGCAAGTATACATGAACGCCTGTGGAGAAACATGTTTACACTCTTGCCGCTTACTGAATTCGACGACAAAGGGATTGTCATTGCGGGCAGAAGGCATGACGACACAGTTATTGATGGGTGGGCACTGCCGCAGAAGCTCCTCAAGAAGGTTTTCCAGGTTTATCAGGAAAATCCACGACAGTCACCAAGCTTCAGTAACTACTGCCGTGCACTGGTTGGCCGCTGTCACTATCTTGTACAGCAATGGGGGTGGCGCAAGTGTGTAGCAGTGATAGGTGTTATTTTCGATTTCTTTGGCTCTCAGAATCTCGCCCACTTCCGCAACGAAGAAGTATACGCTTCCCCGAAATTTCTGGACGAACTTGCTGGCAGCCCGTCATTGGCTGTTGACAAAGCCGACAATTGCTTTCACATCTTCCTCAAGCTTGTTGCCTTGAGCATCAAGAAGTTCAGTGACACCAAAGACATCCGAAACTTGATTGCTCGCACTATGCCAAACCACAACCGCCAACTTCTCAAAGAGCAGATGATCCAAGAACGTGACTTGGCTGCTTTGCGAAACCACCATGACCTTCTTTGCACTTTGTTTTGGGCATCACCAGCAGAGCTTCGCCCAGGTGCTCATCTGGTTGAGAGACTCGTCGCCCCAGCAAGCTCCCATAAAGAGGCATGCTTAATCAATTTGCGAGCTTGGAGCCAGCTGGCTAGGTTCGTTGTCTCAACTGGAGAAGCCACGACCGCGTTTAAACCATTTGGTCAATGGCGCAACAACTTCTTCCAATCCATGATGGATCAATTTGATTCGGTCCAAAGCGACATGCAGCAACAAGTGCTGGCGATGTCCAAAGATGGCAGCAACACGGTCGACCCAGGCTTGGTAGATGCTATGGTAGCAATGAACAGACGAGCTGTGATGGACGTGCTATATATGTCCGTGACGATGTCGTTGGATGTCATGAAGCACGCACCCAATCTGGAAGCTGCTACGTTTGCTTTGAATACGCAACAGCTACAGCAGGTCTTTCGCCGGTTTACTTCATACCCTCCAGAATTCGAATGGCCTGTCCTCCGAGCGTCCTTATCCACCCTGGACGTCTTTCTCTCACATGTTGACGCATTCAAAGATGGCGAGGGAAGTCAGGAAAGTGAGAGTCAAATTTTGGATTCCGCTCAGGCGGATGATGCCCTCCTGGTCATTGATCACGATCTTTCAAAGGTTTACTTCTCGATGGCGAGATGCCTCATCTCTTCGGAAGGAGACAAGAAGGACCATTCGACAGTCGCGGACATGTCTCATTGCACCGAGCAGGTCATCATATTAACCGCTCGACTTGCAGTCAGGTTTATTAATGGCGGCTTACTGCGACTTGCCGACATTTTTAGACGTGGTAAATACGGTCTTTTCGAAGATATTCCAGCCAAGCTCAACCTCGATCAACGGAGACATTTAACCCTGTTTTTGACAACGCTCCTCAAACACAATTTTGAAGAATTCAACGAGGCTGGGTTCTCCCTCTCTGAAGCTTGGGTTTTGTCGATTGTCAAACCACGACCATATCTGTCATACGAGAATCAGTTCGCAGAGCAGTTGTGGACGCATCAGAAAGAGTTCGTCCCCGAAGCAGTCATGGGGCTTTCTATCAACCCAGACTACAACTCAAATCGTGATCTGTTTGAGTTCGCCATATCGTGGATGCGAAAGTCAGTACGAGATGCTGAACCGGCAGAGAAAAAACTCCTCATGCCCGAGCATTCGAAGACATTGAGGCTGGTGATGGAGCAGATGCAGTCTGATTTGCACACGATGTGTCAGGATGCTTCTGAGCACCCAGGCTACGTGGCTTTTGTTCGGGATATCATTACGCTCATCCGAACCCATGGTTCTGATATATGCAAGATCGACGAATACTTTTATCGGATCAGCAAAGAGTACTCGCCGTCCATCCAAGATCCGCAGTTACAGGTGGCTGCCATGAGATCTTATGGAATCAAGTTGAGCGAAGGCGACAACGGGGTTGTCCATCAGGTCTTTTATTTTCTTTGCAACAACTTCAAGCTATCGTTGAAAGAGAACAAACTTCGTGACGAAGCCCAGCTTTTACACAGAGGGATGGATAACCAGGGCATCCTCTCGTTCATTCTCAGTAAGATGCTACCAGCTATCGTTCGTGCAGCTGGAGTTGAGAGCTACGCATTCGCGATGATCGAGGTTTATGCAGAAGCTCTACGGCTGTTCATGGCTGATGGTGTGACTCATCGAGAGTGGACAGAAAACGATTTACAGCATTTGCTCGTTCTGTTCCGTGCTGTCGTCAACGTTTTGGAGCGACTGGGCCAGACTGATGGACCCCTCCAGGCGGTGCATGTCCATCTGATCACCCAAGTCATATATCTGTCAAACATCCTCTGGCCGTCTCTTTATGGCTCATCTCTATCCGGAATATCGCATGGTAGTTGGCCAGATGTTGTGCAGGTTCTGAGGTCCATCCGGACCGGACTTGATGTAGCTGAACAGTACGTTGCCGATATGGTTGATGTTGGCGACTGTTCTTTGAGAGCCGAAATTCTCCTCGCGGGTTTCCGAGGATCAGGGGCAGCGACTCCTCAGATCGAAAATCACGTTAAAACTTTTATGAATAATATTGTCGACGACATACGCAAAATTTGGGTCACTTCCGGGCCTACTATCACAATTCAGGCTCCCCGCAGAGGACCTGGGTTCACACAGACACAGTCCAGCCAAGGAACGCCTGCACCCGTTTGGGAGCCAGAATTGCTTGTGAACAAGCTACATGATGAATTGAGGATATGGAATGGATGGTGGATTAAGGCATTCGACAAAAGATGTACACCTATGAAGATGCATATACCTGTTTTGTTTTGATGAGCATGGCAACGGCGTTGGGACTAAACAAGAGTTTCTGAATCATGCTTGTATAGCATTGTATATGGCGTTTGGGAGGAAACAGAACTGAAAAGTCGACATTGGGATTATATACTTATATTCATCACTTCAGAATCACATGCATATAACCCTTCTCACGTATTCCATCTGACTTCGACCTCCATACACTTTCGTATTAAATGCATGTAACGATTTGCACATAGTTAGTTGCTATGAGCTACTCGGCCGATAATTTCCCGAGTGACGTACCTTGGACCGTGCAACGCGCCAAACGCGTCTCCTGAGTTAGTAGGTAGCTCGAAATAGTTTATGAACTTCAAATTTAACCAATTTCAACCAAACAGCAGCAGTGCTTGACCACAGAATATAGAGATGGCGCCTCTTTTTGGTCTTCCAGACGAAGTCATTCTGGCACCGTCAATCCAATCCTATCCCTGTAGAGAGCATCAGATTCGAACCCTAGCAACGCTATTACATGTATGTTTACTAACTGTCACTTTATATAACCCAAAAAATATCATTACTGACCCTCCTATAGCCAGATGCAGCTCCTTGCCGAAATCTAGTGGTCCACGGTGCGACAGCCACAGGAAAATCCGCCATCGTTTCCCAACTCGTCTCCGACCTTGTCACAAATATAAACAACGATGCCTCCTCCGGTGGACTACAGACCGCAGTGGTCAATTCTGTACAATGTATCACAGGACGACATCTGTTCGAGAGTATAGTCGGACAAGTGGCTGAGGCGCTGCAGTGGGAGGAAATTCCACGACGATGCGAAACGTTGGCGCAGTTGACGGTCGAGTTGGTCAAGATGATCCAGTATCCTAAAAGGGATCCTCGATGGCGTTTCGTGTTGGTACTGGATGCGATTGATCGACAGAGAGATGCGCCCCCTACATTATTGCCCGCCCTGGCGAGACTATCAGAAATTGTAAGTTCACGGCACTGAACGCTTCGGCGCAAAGCTAACCTATGCATTCAGATTCCCTCTCTCACATGCGTCTTCATCGTCACATCCCCACCGGCCGGTTTTCTACGATCACCCTCCTCAGCTCACCTTTTGTTCCCGCCGTACGAGAAGAAAGAATTCGTCCGCATCCTATCCCTTGCGCCACCAAAACCTATTGCCACATGCACGCAGCAAGAAACTGATGATCTCTGGACTCGCTTCTGTGCCGCTGTATACGACTCCCTTACGAAATCCGCCTCCCGAACATTACCTTCATTTCAACATAGCTGCCACGCACTTTGGCCGCGCTTCACAGCCCCTATTTTAGCCGGAACACACTTACCGAAAGAGTTCTCGAAGCTGCTCATCGCAGGCAGAGTACATTTCCAAGACGAGTCTTTGCTCAACCCGAGCATTGTCTCTGTTCGACCCAAGAACAAGCCTGTCGAGACCGTATCGACAAAACCCACAGCCTCCGCGACCGATCTGACAAATCTTCTTCCCACGACCGCTCGCCTTATTCTCCTATCAGCTTATCTCGCCTCCCATAACGCAACTCGTCATGATCTGACGCTCTTTTCAACATATAATCACGGCCGCAAACGTCGCCGGGGAGGTGGCGTTGCTCGAGGGCCTACTCGTTCAAAACACCGAAAGATTGCTCGCAAGCTGCTTGGTGCACATGCTTTTGTTCTCGAACGCATGATGGCCATCTTCGCCGCTGTGCGATCGGAGTGGGCAGACGGCACTACCGTTGGTGCAGCAGGACTCGATGCGGATGTAGCTATGGCCATATCAACGCTTGCTAGCTTGAGATTGCTCACGCGGGTGGGAGGCGCCGGGGATGTGATGGATAGAGGAGGCAAATGGAGGATCAATGTTGCCTGGGAAGTGATACGTGGAATAGGAAGAAGCATAGGAGTGGAGGTTGAAGAATGGCTGATAGATTAATAATACCCCAAGCATGATATAATGCTGCAGCGCCTAAACAATGCGCAAACCTTATACTATTCATTAATACATTGTCCAGGCTGCTTGTCATCAACTCGTCTATCCAAGAAATCCAATAATATCATTCCATGTCGCACATAATGGTACACCGTGTCCAGCACCTCCAGAGATGCCTACAACTGCCGTTGTATCTTTCGTATCACTAAAACGCCAGCCCATAGTAGGTCATACAGGAATCCAAACATTTCATCCAGTTTGAATATAAACAACACCGTTGCTTGAGAAACTCTATGTCATTCTTTTTCCTTTGCGAAATTTCGAAACACCAACCCTGTTGAAGAAACAAATCAATACGCACTAGCGGAAATTATCTTGCGACACCAGCGACTCGATCACCAGGCTGCCATGTATCTTCCTGCTTGGTACCAGGAGGAAGCCAGCCGTTGCCAGTGCCTGGAGTCCGGCTTCGGGCACTGCTATCGTCACTCTTTTTGGAATCCTCCGCTGCCGTTGGGCGACCAAAGTAGCCCTCGTGGTAAGGGTAAGGCTTGTGTTCAGTGCTTTGAGGAGACTCCGTGATGGGCGTAGGCCGCAATCCGCCGTTGGTGGTAGGGAGCAATGATGATCTCTTTACCTGCATTGATTGGGCTTTTTGATCGGCCTTGTTGCTCGATTTGGTTCGATCGTACAAGTACAGTCCCAAGAAGGTGAGGGCTATGCCTACTCCCTGAAGCGGTGTTGTAGGACTTCTGAACCACACCAGAGCCAGGACAATGACGAACACACGCTTGATAAGACTGGCAACCGAGTACGTAACAGGCGAAACCATAGAGAGCAGGATAAAGGCGAGGATGTTCTGACCGAAATGAAAGACACCGTTGAAGATGAACTCAAGTGTGAGTCGTCCATGATCCATTGAATTCGGTTGCTCATTCAGATCGATTGAGCCCTCATGATAGACGTTCAGGAGGAGAGCGAACCCCTCAGACCATAGCCAGATAGGCAATGTGAGAAGAAAGGCCATGCCGGAAGAGTAACAGAGCAGGTTGAGCTTATCTAGCTTTTTCGACACTGAGTACGGTGACTCAGCTTCAGCTTTGGCAGCCTCATTGAATAGCTTTTTGGAGAAGATGTTCTGGGTAACGAAGATGATAGTTGCTAGAAGAGCTTGGATAACACCAATAAGCTCTCCGCCGTATGTCGTCTTACCCGAGCAAGCCAACATGACACCGAATGTCAGAGGAATCAGAGACAGGTAAGTGGTCTTTGGGTATCGGATGTCGTACACGAATCTATAAGCGAGGACGGTAAAGAGGGGTGAGAGACCCTTGATGGTGTGGACAAGTGATACGGGAATCTTGGAGGTGGCTGTTGAACTGAGGAGGTGACCTCCGATCTGAAACGCTGCAAGAGGAAGAGTGGTTCTGAGAACATCGCGGGTCGGCTTTCGAATCGGGTACTTGAGAGCTGTAACCTTTGTGCGCAAGACAGGGAAAATGGTCGCCAGCCATGCCATGAACATACATAACGAGGACACAAAGGCGAATTGAACAAGCGTCAAGGTGGCAGGCTTGTCAAAAGCTATTAAAATGGACTTGGACGAGGTATTTGTGAGCGCAGATGAGGCGTACCACATAAGGCACAGAATCTGTGTAGCGCAGCATCAGGTCAGCACTTGTACTCAGTACTCTTTACTTGGGACTGGGTAGATTGAGCGTACAATGAGCTTTGGGGAGACGGGAGCACGCAGAGCGTCGGCAATCTCGTGAGCATTCTGGCTGACACTGCCATTGCGACCTCTTATTGTGCGAATGGCATCAGTGAGACTCTTCTGCCGATTGTGGCCTCGAGATGCCGCTGACCAGTTATCTTGCTTCGAAACTGGTAGCCATCGATCGGAGGGACGAGGGGGAGCGCCGTTTGCCCAGCCAGGAGTGTTTGAAGGGCTGTCCGAGGGTGACTCGCCCAAGGGCGTGTCGACGAAGTCGGGGAACTTTTCCATCACAAGGTAGCGATAAGCAGGGGGAGAAGCAAGTAGCGACGTTTAACGGCGCAACGGCCAGACAAGGTTGTATGATCGGTTCGAATAACGAGTGAGAAAAGACGAGACAATTGTCGAGGATAATATTGTTCAATCGCGTTGACGAGAGCTTTTGGTCATAGCATAGCTGATGAAGGGTTGAGTCGTAATGCTATCTCTCAAGTGTAGTTAGTGTCCTTCTGTAGGCCAAGACGCCAGATCGAAGGAGCTCAAGGATGACGACGCCGGGTCCGGGGAAGCGATGAAAACGAATAGATGTTGGAACCGAAAGCGGAGGAGACAGTAACAGGTGATCAAACTATGATGCGACTCTGCAGAAGAGCAAGTCCAGATTGATCAGAACGAAAGATGAAGCTGACTAGAAAAAAAGATGGTGCCAAGTTACAATAAAGTTACTGTAGCTGCTGGTGGATGGCGTTCACGTCAAAGAGGGAATGGTGCAAGTGGGATGAGCAAGGTACCGCCTATTATTAAATCAAGGGGCGCCAATAGGACGACGAGACGATTGGATGCCAGATACATTAGATTGCACACGGGGGTTTACAGGGGGTCTTCCCTTGGAACCTTCTGTAATAAGTCCGTAACTGACATTACGTGGCTTACAGCGATTAATCGGCCGCTTTATCATCATCCGTGGTTAGTCCGACAGCCGCGTGCGATAAGCTGATAACGCTTACTAGACGCCACAAGCCGCGGAGCCGCGTCCAATTTTTGCTTGGACAAGTTACGATTAGCTTTTGGAGACTTTTGGACGGAGCAAGACTCCACTCGTGACGGCCAAACCAATCTCTTAGTTAGCGCATCCAAACGTGCATTTGCTTCAGCTCACATAACAAGACTCTTTTCTACACGTTGTTTTAAGCTCAATCTGTCTTCTGGGCATGAGCAGGGACCCCAAACAGTACATACTTGCGCTCGCCGGCCTTTACGCTGTCTTCCAGCTCACAACACAAATCTCGAATCCTGCAGCAAATAAAAGACATTACCTCGTCGCGACGCCACCGTCGCCAGCTTCGGATTCGCCATGGCGGCCCCAAAGATGACCAAGAACCAGATGCGAAGGGCTAAGAAGAAGGAGCAAAAGAAATCCCAAGCAGAGGTATGTCCAAGCTATCCCTTTTTAATGGCGACTCCACGTACTGACGCGCCGCAGACTTCAACTATCAAGACCGAAGAACCTACTGAGGCCATCAAATCCGAAGAAACCGATGCCGCGCCCGAATCTACGACGACGGACCTCGAAGTGAAGAAGGAGTCCAACGCCGAGGATGCCGCTCCTGCTGACTCCGCGCTCGATGCAGATGATCTGGAAGAGGATCCTGCATATGCAATGTACAAGGACATCTTCAACAAATTCGGCGCGTCGATGGAAGAGGACGAGATTGCCAAAGAAGCCAACGCTGGAAATACAGGAACAGTGTTCTACGCCGATGACGACGAAATCCCTGACGAGGACGAAGAGAACCAACCTAAGCTATCGAAAAAGAAGAAAAAGCAGCTCACCAAGCTTTCTATCGCAGAGCTCAAGGCTCTCGTCAAGATTCCTGAAGTGGTGGAGTGGCAAGACGTCTCATCATCAGATCCTCGATTGCTTGTGCAGATCAAGGCTCAGCGCAACGTTGTGCCAGTTCCGACACATTGGTCCCTGAAGCGAGAGTACCTATCTTCGAAGAGAGGTATCGAGAAGCCGCCCTTCCGCCTTCCACAGTTTATCGCGGAAACCGGTATCACGGAGATGCGCGACGCAGTTCTCGACAAGCAAGCAGAACAGTCGTTGAAGCAGAAGCAGCGCGAGCGTGTTGCCCCCAAGATGGGCAAGCTGGATATCGACTACCAAAAACTCTACGATGCGTTCTTCCGTTTCCAAACCAAGCCCGAGCTTACCCGATTTGGCGAGGTTTATTACGAAGGAAAGGAGTCTGAGGTTGACTATCAACATTTTCGACCAGGCGATCTCACCGAGGCCACTAAGGAAGCTCTTGGAATGCCCCCTGGCGCACCGCCACCATGGCTCATCAACCAACAACGATTCGGACCTCCCCCATCCTACCCTACTCTTAAGATCCCCGGTCTAAATGCGCCACCACCCGCTGGAGGCTCATGGGGTTTCCACCCCGGTGGCTGGGGCAAGCCTCCTGTTGACGAGTTCAACAGACCTTTGTTTGGTGGTGATGTCTTTGGTCTCTCAGCGTCAGGCGCGCCAGGTCAAGGGGCAGCGCAAATCTTGACGGGAGCTGGTGAACCTGTCGAGAAGAACCTGTGGGGTGAGTTGCAGCCTCGTGAAGAGGAGTCAGAAGAAGAGGAGGAGGAGGAGTCAGACGATGAGGAAGAGGAGGAAGAGGAAGATGTTCCCGGTGGAACTGAAACGTCTACCGGCCTTGAAACCCCTGGTGGTTACGCCAGTACAGTGCAGGCCGACTACGGACAAGGTGTCGAGACAGCTATTGATGGTGAGATGGATCTACGAAAGGAGCGTCGCGGCTACGAGACGGAAGAGTCAAGCGCGCCTCGATCCGCCTACACCATCTTGCCAGAGCGTCAAGTGCGTGCCGAAGGTTTCTTTGGCAGTGACAGGGTATATGATCTTAAGCAGGCCCAAGCAGCTCAGCAAGCTGGTGTGCCAGTGCTTGGTGCTGAAGACGATACACGCAAGCGCAAGAAGCCCGGCGACATTGACGTTGCCCTCGATCTTGACTCCCTACAGAGCAACGACGGTATCAGCAAGGATGACTTGCGGCGCAAGTTTGATGAGGGCAGAAAGGAAGAGGGCGTCGGTGCCAAGTGGTCATACGATGATGACCTGAGCGATATGATTGCCCAGGAGAGCCGAAAGAGGCAAAAGACAGAGGCGGAACTTAATGCGAAGAAAAGAGAAGGCAAGAGCAGATTTTAATTAGCTGGCAGTCCAGAATAGGTTGTCAGATATGTACCATTGATGGAAACCGGGTTGGTAACTAGGCGTTTTTTATATTATCTTGATTACCTGAGAGCCACTCGATGGTTCGATCAGTACGAATACCATGCTCCTTGAGCTTTGAAAAGTGCGCCTACAGTATGGTTGTAGAATGAATATCAAACGTTGGGCTTCATAAGGAGGTTTACATATTATTCATGAAAACCCAAAGTTGTTTATATTGGGACATGCTATAACCGACAACATCTAACGGATATGAACTTTTCAACATGATTCAACACTTGAATGCAGGCTTGGCATCATTGCCACGTCGGTTATGCTGTGCTGTGGACGATGCCAGATAGGTCTTAATCAGTAAGGCAGCTGTATCATGTGCATGTACTTACTTGTAAGTGCTTTTTTTTTTATAGAGCCGCAATTTCATCTGGTAATTAGATTTCGGAACATGTTTGCATTATTTTGATAGAACTAAATGGTGGTTTCTGCCACTCCAGACCATGGGGTAGTAGCTAGGCCCAAGTCGTTCCAAGCTCGGGGCATCGTTGTCGATGACGGAAGGACGAATGAAGCGCTGATGCATAAAATTCAGTTATCTCGTTACACTTCAAATAAACGGCGCTATTAGTTGACACCAATACTTAATTACAATTAAAAGGGCTGCTGGGAGGCCGAGTGCTCCATGCCTGTGTAGATCTCCGACGTTGCGTCCGTCATTACCATTTCTTCGCTAGTTACAGTGTGACTATTACTCTGAGTACAAATATTTATTCAACAGACTTATTGGGTAAAAGAACAAGGAGTTGGATAGCTCACAAAGGCATCTACTTAGTCGCTCTCCAATGTTTATCCATGTAATATCGGGTCTTTACCGGTCGGCCCATCTCGACAAGGCTTGCAACTTCCCATCATGACAAGTTAGTGAACAGAACAATATCACACCCACGCGGCATGGCCCCAGACGTCCGGCATGCTTCAGACGGTTCGAAACAACATTACACATCACGAAAAAACTCGTCTACTGTGACCCCCTCAAGACATAGTGTCGAAAGATTGGTTCTGTTCTGACAATGTCCGATGTATCCGCGCAGGGGCTCTCTTGCTCAGCAACCCCATACATCGCAACGAGCGGAGCATCCATCACACACCACATTGGAGAGTTGTCTAGATTCCCGAGTACCTGGCATAGCCTAGCCAGGATCTTGCTGCGGACTTTGTAATTAGTTATAGTAATGGGGACCGAGCAGCATCGGGCCGGTCTAATGCAGGAACACGGACAGAGCCTGCAAGAGGATCGGAGAACAGTATTTGGAGTTGTAACTCGGGAATTCCGAGCACGGCATTTCCAGACATCGAAAAGACTCATGTCCCACTTGCCGGATTCTCTAGCGGATGCCCAATATTTAGATGGTTCATTGAAACGATTAAAGCAAGGTTCTCGATCCCCAAGAACTATCCGTGCATTCAATAGTCCCAAGACCAATGGCGTAAATCACGATATGTCAGCGACAAATACCCCTGAGAAGCTAATCTTAGGCGCTACCGATATCTTCGATGTGCACCCTAATCTTCATTTGGATAGCACGCCCGTTTACAACGGCGTTTCAATTAATTTTGCTCAAGATCTTTGAAGCCCAAATGAATGGACCTCCATCATGGGCAGTATCACGATACGCAGACCTCGTATGGAATTGGCCGCTTCGATCGGGTCTGGATTGTCAAAGCTCCCAAACTATTGATTGAAGTACAAGATAGTAGCCAAACTATCGTGATCACAAAAAATCCAGATGCTCAAAATTGGACAGAGCAATCAATACGTGTACAGTATTAAATGGTCGCTGTGTCGCCTTGTAGATCTCTCGACATCAGTAGCCGACATTAAACAATTCACAAGCTAGATTATCATTTCGTCAATCTCTCACTATGCGTCTTTCTCTTGGCCTCTGTGCAGCACTACTGCTCCCTGCTTCTGCTGCCCCAGGTGAAAGCCTTGAAGCACGAAGTGTCAAGGTACAAGCCAGCAGCGTCCTAAGCTCGCTTGGACTCACGGTTGCAACCACTGCTCCTCAACACGGAAAGACTGCCAAGTACCAAAAGCAATGTCCCTTCAGCGTACCCCATGTCAAGCCCCATGACACACGGCATAACCATGACATCTCTTTCCCGAAAGGATGTGAGGACGACAAGTTCATCAACTGGAAGACCTTCAAGTCCAATGGTGTAAACTTGGGTGCTTGGCTGGCAAAGGAAAGGACCCATGACCCTATTTGGTGGAGTTCTTTTGGTACTAAAGCTGCCAATACGCCTGATGAATGGAGCTTTTGCCAGGCCCTCGGCAAGCAATGCGGTCCTGTCTTGGAGGCCCGTTATGCCTCTTTCTTGAACCAATCCACTATCGATAATCTTGCCAAGGTCGGAATCAACACTCTCCGCATCACCACCACATATGCTGCCTGGGTCAAGGTGCCCGGATCTGCTTTCTACCATGGCAACCAGCAGCTACATCTGCGCAAGATTACTGAATATGCCATCACCAAGTACAACATGCATATCATCATCGGCCTTCATTCTTTGCCCGGTGGTACCAACAGTCTCGATATCGGCGAAGCCTTTGGCCATAATGGCTGGTTCTATAACGCTACGAACCTTGCTTATAGTCTCAAGGCTGTTGACCAAGTCCTCAACTTTGTCAAGTCAAGTGGACACAAGAACGCCTTTACCATCGCGCCCCTGAACGAAGTCAGTGACAACCTGGCAGGATTTGGATCAGCGGCTGGCCTATCTGACAAGGCTACTAACTGGGTAATCACCTATATGAACGGCGTGTTCAAGCGTGTCGAGGCTGTCGATAAGCGTATTCCAGTCATGCTGCAGGACAACTTTAAGGGTGCTTCCTTCTGGTCTCCTCTTTTCGATAAGAAGCGCAACCTTGTGATTGACTCACACGTCTACTATTTCGCAGCGTCAGGAACTTATTCTCAGTTTGTCGCGCCTGCTGTGTGCGGACAGGCGAAGTACCTTGCCGAGGAAACAAAGTTTCCTGTGTTTGTCGGAGAATGGTCTTTACAAACCATGTACAACAACACTTTGTCTGTACCCAGCCGCAAGACTATCTTTGATACTCAACGGTATGCTTGGCAAAAGTACGTCGCTGGAGGTGCCTTCTGGACAGCTGTCTCTTACTCCAATACTCCCGTTGATGGTCAAGGAACTCAGAGAGATTACTGGAGTTACATCGATCTGATTCGAGCTGGAGTCATTACCAAGGCCACTACCAAGAGTTATTGCTAAGAGGGTCGTGTGCATCTTGGATCGAATTAGCCTTGTGGCATGTCATGCTTTCACCATTTCCCCCTTCTCGTATAAATCTTATTCTTGTACATTAGTAACCAAGTTGCCTTCTCAATAGATCTGAGTTTTCCTGCGTTTTAAAAACATCTCCTCGACTCGTTGGACCATGACTTCACTCTCCATGTAATAAGGATATTTTTCAAGTAGCGAAATTCTGGGACAGAGAATAGTACGTCTGCTGCTACTCCTAACACTCAGTGCACCCCAGTGATAATTACAAGCTTCTGATATGAAACTTAGGTGAAGCCTTGATTCCTTTCAACTTGTTAGGAACTACTATTTCAAACTTCATCCTGGCATGTTTCAAAAGCTTCAGACATTACTTCGCCATCATCCGCGGTATTCTTGACAAAACAGATAAACGCCACTTCTGATTGAATGCTTGATTGCTATTCAAGTAGGCCTCCAAAAAATGAGGACCTGTATCACTAAATCAAGAAACTCTGAACCTAGAAAGCTGAGGCACTGTCGTAGAATGAAAGAACCTTGACGAGGTCTCGTATTCTCCATTACCTTTGATCGTATGCACTAGATTTACAGTCATTTGGGTATATATCCTCAACGTTTTGAAGGAAAAGTCCGGACGATGTTACTATTTCCCATGTGCTGTTGTGAAAAGACAAGTAATGGTGTAGCCTAACTGTTTATCATAAGTGGATTTCTATCTGGCCTCAAGATCTTGGCATTTGACTTGCAGATACTATTTTGTGTCACAGTCAAGGTCTGTACCTTCTTTTTTCTTGTCACCACCTCGTTTACTCTTGACATCTCTATTCAATCATCTTTTTATTATGCCCAATTGTTCACTCTCACGTAGTCACGTTGGATCCACCGTTGTGGGAATCTCTGACTGCTCAATATCCGTAGAGAATGATCTGGTCGCTTTCTTCAGCCGCCGTCTCCTTTGGTCTTGATAGCCCCAAGATATCCGGCCAGTGTCAATTCAATATGTTCCATTTCCCAATCTTGAACGGCTCCTGGTTCAGCATCTCTATTATGGATCAGCGTACCAATTAGGCTTCCCGATTTAGAACATTGGATGGCCTCAGAGTATTAGAAAAATTGACCGCTGGAAGCATAAGAAACGAATTTAGTAGGTCACTTTATGCCCCTTAGGCTATAGTTTTCAGACTACTTATTTTTATACCCTAAGACTTAGGAGGCCATTTTTTCTGCTACCCATAGGCGGCACCTGAAATATTGCATGGTCATGTTCTCGAGCCACTTGTGCAATTTCCCCTATCGAGGTCATGAAAGTCTAGTTTAAGACTTTTGGGAAATAACTTCTGTGATCTGTAATATCATGTGCGCTTGCAGAAATAAAGTATGTCGGTTTGCAAGGTGCTACGTAGGCGGCACTCCAGAGAGTACACACTCTAAATTCGCTGCAGATGGGGAATGAATGCTAACCACAGATACGAAGGATGTAATTATTTAAAACATGGTGCTGCTACTTTGATGGAGATGCTGCCAATTACATTTTAAACATGGAAAATGCGCTGTATGACATGCAGGATGGTCGCACAACAATTGATGACTGGTCGGCCCTAGCGCATAGTTGTCAGTGTCTCAGAGGTAGCCATTCTTCTCATGGCTCGCATCAGTCTTGATAAACTACGCTAACACTAACGCAGGAACAATTAGATCAAACATATCGAGTACAGTAGACTGTGCTGTTTCTGTATGACGGAATGATCAATTACTCATGGGTGTCTGGGAGTCAAAAAGCTAGGCCTAATGGAACAACTCAGGATGGTCCCTCATCGAAGAACCGAGTCACTCAAAAGACCAATTCAACAAAAAGAAGGATGTTTCAAGTGTTGCTTTTGTTAAGAACCCGAGAGGTGTCTGATGGTGATATGGCTGGTGTATGGATGATGCCTCCATCATGGCTAACCGGGTAATATTACTTATCTGACCTGGCCGAAACAAATCGGCAAAGAGATTGTTTGAACATTTTTTAAACTAGATTCTTTTCATGTTTAACCCTTTTTGACCATTAGAAGATGCGTGGTTAATTTCATCATGGCTACCTCTCTATTTACGTTCCATGAGGCTTTTATTACTATGGAGTTGAGAGACGGAAACGCGGCCAATGAGATACAGGCATCAACACAAAAGATCAGGATTCTGAAATATAGAACAAGGACTTGTCAAGTTTGGTACAATCTTGTCGTGGATATAGGTATCATGGCAGCCCAACGTGGCTAAGCATGAACAAACGCATGGATCCCTGCATAGGTAGCTCAGCACTAGACACATTCATGTCGCACTAGAACTGTGACAGGTCTTTTGCAAACGAATTATAATCACGATTCAGAAAAGACTACCGAGTATGCATATGTGCATATTTTGCATCCAAGCCATTCGCTCAGCCACTCATGACAAATCGCTAAAGATCATAAGGCTGAAGTCAAGCGCGCCCAACGATGTCCACCCCTGCAGGGTTCGTCTCGTGGTAGCTCCTGAAGATAGGAATGATACGCTGGTAGGAAAACAGTCAATTCCATCTCTTCTTCTCCAGAGCGCCTCTGGACAATTTCTGAACGTCAATGTCAGATGCCGAATCTCCAGAGACGCTGTCCAGAGTTTAGGTTAGGACCGCATGAAGCCTAGACCCATCCTACTCGATCGTGAATAATGCTATGTACAAATGAGTCATATGCTGTCCACAAAGCTACTATCTGAAAACAATTTGTGTTTCTTCAAGTGCTCTTTAGCCAGGAAGATGGGATACGCCCCGTATCAAACAGAAAAGTCCAAGTCGCGAGTGCGTATAAAATATCGTGATCACCCCCTCTCTCACACAAACACATGCCCGCAACTCCGACCGTACAGGTATATATCGACTCAGAGCAGCATTCGGTATTCAAAGACTGGAAGTGACCCTGTTGATACTGGAAACTTAATGATCTGGCACTGAATGGGCAGTCCTGTGACTAGTATTGACCACGACTAAGCATCCTTAACATCACCGCCCTCATTGAGATACCACTCGATTTGATATTTTGAAAATTCGAGCAACAGTCAACACACTTATCCAGAATCTCTGATCGCCGGAAGAGTATACGGCTCGAGCTCCGTATTCTGAGAGTAGTTTCATCCAGTCTATTTGTTTGTTGTGACGTGTAGCAGAATCATGATATTTGCTGGCATGACCTTCAAAGCCACCAAAATTGGCGTCTGTATGAATGTCACCAACCAACTCGCCCAGAAACAGCGGACCGTTCCCACTCCTTTATGGACGCTTAGCAATACTGTCCATGTCTTCCAACACTGTGAAAGCAGACATGTTCACGAACCTCCATATCACCTACTTCAGGACTGTATCACAAACTTGGCCAACGATCATGTACTTCCATCAACGGAATTAGAGTAATGTATTTTGTAAAACGCAGAACCCCAGACTTTATGCTGATTCAGGTATATGGATTCTGCAACCTCCCAGAAAAATTCATCGTCAGAAAACCCCTCGGCCCAAACCACTAAACAACTGACTCCTAGCATGCCTTCTTAATTCCCAGTCCTAGAACATGTGTGTATGAGTGCCTATGAAGTAAAACAACCCAATGCTTTCTTCTTCTCATAACATCTCCAATACACTCCTCTCGAAATCTGACCTGAGGGCCTCCTTTCTTTTTATTTCATCATCAGGCTGCAGTCACGGTCTTCGCCGATCGAGCTTTGTTTCTCGACTTTTGACTGTTGATTCACTCGCGCCACGCTTCTCAAGAGGCTCCGTAATATTTGTTTCTACAGCTTGCCTCTTCATCCTCCGTTGCGTAGTCATTAGATGCGAGGACTCTGTACTCTGTAAGCCAGCATTGCTTCGTAAGGCACGCTTCTTCAAGTAATCGGGAACGACTCCTCGAGAACTCTGACCGGGCAAGGGCGAGGACACCCCGCTCTAAGAGAATCCTTCAGGCTTGCTGCATTCGTTGCAAAGCCACTTGGGACGGGTCACTGGAGTAGTAGCTAACTGTTTAATGCAGCTAGCATGGTAAAGTCGGTTTGGGCATTTCTGTAAAAGAAGTTAACAAAGCTTCCGCCTTACAATAGCGTGAGTGTTACCTTGTTTGAGCAGATCAGGAGAGAGGGGCCAAGAACAGGGAGTTTACATATCGTACACCCATTCGCGCCTTTCGTGATCTGTGAAGCTCGAGGTGACTGCCTCAATGCGTTGTCAGCCGTCTTAGTATCGTTCGTCTGCTCATCGCCGCCACCACCAGACTTCAACTGAGCTCTCGCCTCCTCAATCAGTTTCTCAGCATTATCGATGTTCTCATCTTCCAGAATGTCACGAGCCATTAAAACACACATGTGTTTGCCAAACTCCCTCATTCGATGTTCTGTACTAGCCAGCCACACTGCGTTCTCTTTAATGAACTGGAGCCAAGCTCGTCTAAAGTATGCTCCAGAAGTGACGTTTTGCTCCAGGATAAAAGCATCCCACCTGCAGATGTATTCCTTCTCCTCTGCCGAGACATCGGAGAATTCGCCTATATCTTCGCGATGCTTCTGAATTAACCAGGAACTATCTATAGCAGGTTTCGGTAGCTCTTCCCCAGGTTTGAGGCGGGCTTTGCTGATAGGGTCAAACAGAGGCTGGGATACGTCTGGGACGACAATTTTCCTTTTTGGCCGTGGGGCCGCTTGTCGTACTGTTGGAAAAGGCTGCAAGGGTTTTACAGCAGTCTTGCCAGGCGCTTGTTTTGCAGCCGGCGGTTTTGATGGTGATAACACATCTGGCGCGCTGTGATCTGGGCCAAAACGAGAAGTTATCCACGATTCGTCACCTCGATTATAGTCTTCAAGATTGAATGATTTCGTCGGCCTACCAAGCTGCAACGTATTCGCGGGTGAATCAGCGGGACCAGAAATGCGAGTAACGCGGAACAGCGGCCCTTCACTCGTATTTTCTAGCGCATAGTCGTAGTTGGGGTGGTAATCCTTCAAGTGAGCGCGCAATACATCCAAAGACTCGTTCGAACAACCACAGTTTAGACATCGCCAAGAGTCCAAATGTACTGCTGTGTTGACTGGTGGCAAATACGTAACGCGGCCCCCAACTTGCGCAAGATGTCCAGATTTCGCTCGAGGCTTGGATTCTTTGCCATGTGCCTGATCAGTTAACACCTTGAGATTGTACTGCTTGTTGTTGGCCCTTTTTCTGAGGTGGCGGTTCGGCGTCTGATCACCTTCTAATTCCTCGTCCAATTCGTGTGATAGATCATGCGATATGTCTTCCTCATTAACCTGCTCATGCCCGTTCACGCCATTTGTGTCATGAGTACCATTAAGACCCTGAGGCTCTGGTAGAACATTTTTGATGCCGTTCACACCATCCACACCGTTCATATCATGATCATGAGCATTGCCTGCATTTTTTATGCCGTTAATGCCGTTGGTTCCGTTCACTTGCCTCGTCTCACTGGTGACGTTAGCGACGTCCTCGGCATCGACAGGGCTGGTGCCGTTTAGTTGGGCATCAACAATGGGTTCGAGATGTCCATCAGTGTAAATTTCCTCCGCGTCTGGGTCCACAGCAGTGATGCAGTTTTTGGCAGTTTTGTCGATAGACCGGAAACCAGTGGCCCAGCGCAGATCTACATCCATGACATAATCCGTAAGGCACTCCGGTCGCTGTGGGTGAAATCCGGTTGTGAGCTTAATGGGATTCTTTTGTCTTGCGAAAACCTGGTTAAACTGGCTATGCAGCACCCAGGTCTGCTTTCCGGCATCAATCAGTGGCGAGGGTTGAGTTGCAGAAAGTCCAAGTTCCTGGGTGTTGAGCGGTGGCCAATTGCCATCATTGAGTGAACTCAGCTCAACGTCAAGTTTGTAAGAGAGTGAGTAGTCGTGAGATGCCTCATCCTGCCTATTTACTAGAATGGTTTCTTCGGGAACAAGAAATGGCTTTGGCGGCTTAATGAAAATAATCCGATGAGGGCCGGCGGGGTTCTCGTAGGAGAGTATGTCACAACTCTGGCTGACGCGATAGAGGATATTGGTAAAGCCACCGCTCACATCGGAAACCGTGATCTGACATTTGCCCTTGGTTTTGATGATGTCGTCAGATGGAGGCGTTTCTTGGAGAGGCCGAACTTTCTTTGAGTCTTTGTGAAAAATCTTGTGAATCTCAACACGAAGGTGCGAGCGATTTTCTGACACTGATGGTGAAGCGTTGGCAAGCGGTTTGGCAGAAGTTTCCAAGCGCGGACGCTTCTGTGGAGGAGGAGCAGCATCATCATGGCTCTTGGGGGAAGAAAAGCTTCCACCCATCTTTTTAGCGTTGTGCGTAACTAGCCAACTCTGTTGAGTGAATGGAGCTATCCTCGTGTATGTCTTTCTCTGTGTCTGTGTCATGGCGAAAGAAAAAGGCCATAAAAAGAGAGGAAAAGGTTAAATGGCGAGTTTGCTCGCGACCGCGGACCTCAATGGTGCAGCTGATTGCAATAGGCGACAATGATGGGTGTGACTGTGATTGTGAGAGCACTGCATGAGATGGCAATAGATAGTCTGCGTGTGGCCCTTGTGTCCTTTCTTTTCCTGTTCTGATCCGTCGCTGTTGTGTTTGCTGAGAATAAATAAAAGGGCAATGAATTAGATTAATAGTTGATTGATTTGACGTTCATTATTTTCGCTGACTGTTGTTGCCATGCAGATCAGTGATGAGTTTGTCGGGTAGAGGAGGAAGTTAAAAGAGAAGACGGATAGAGAGGGTAAATATAAGTTTAAGGAGGAGATGCGGGATGGAACCTGCCTGCCTGGTCGCGTTTGCTCAGTGGAAAACAGGTCCCAAATGCGCCGCGTTTATGAGCTGAATTGAAAGTCACTCCCGTCATCGGCGTGTTCTATCGCATTGAAGAAGGGACGGAATTATATAGACCTTGCAGTATTGATACTTTGTCGAGTGAGCGCGACAAGGAAAGGAATCAAAAAGACGCGTGCTGAGATTCCTAGACGGGTAGCAACGACAATGACAGGTGAAAGAGTAACTGGGACATGGGACATGGGTCTTGGAGATTCTATCGCGACTAGAGGTAAGAGCCTAGCCCAGGGCGTCATGTCTATGGGTAACAGAAAAGCCAACCTCCAATGATTGGGATGTAAAAAATAAATAACCTAACAAGCTAGTCCTTAAGCCAAAAATTGATTTAGTATTTTCGTTCCCCTTCTTCTCAGAAGCCAAGTTTTCTAAACGCCCCGAGACATGCCTGGCAAGTAGCGGAGCATCTTGTAGCGGGGCGAGACCATTCGTTCTCAGTGGCAGCGAATTACAGGCTCTGCGACCAACAGAACTGGCCGCTGGAAATTATCACCTATGCAGCTAGGCGGGTGCGCTGACCCCCTTTAGCCTCCCCATTATCCATTGCGAATGGATCCATGTTTCGCGATTCGAGTCCGTTCTCTATCATGAGAACTGAGGCCCATCATGCCTTGTTGTCAGCGCCCTATCTCTCATGTTTAGTATACCTAATCCACTATACAATCATTTGAGCTCAGTGCGCATCATTTGGATTTGTATTTGTTCCAAGAAAATCAAATGTGTGGTTGTTGTCCTTCCTATCCCACTCTTCTCTAGGTATAGAGTCAGAGACCAATCAATATTGGGCAAAAGGTTCAACTCGGAATATCCAACATGCGCAAAGGTATCATGACTTGAAGTTCTGGACAAGTCTAAAAAGACCTCAAAAACTACTCGAAATTGTTCAAAATACATTTTTTGCCATTCCAGCTTGATATTTTCTTGCCCTTATTATTCCCTCCAGTAGAATATATTGTTCTTTCTGCATTCGCAGCCTTGCCGCGTTCTGCCACTAGTTTGAATGATTGGCTATCGATCACCCATAAAGCCCCACCCCCAAAGTGCACTAACGCAAGGCTGAATTGTCCCTTGGAGGAACCAGATGGTTCATGCCCCTCCAACTCTCTTACGACTACATCATCACCGTACCCAACTCTTTTTTGTTCTGCACTGCTTCACTATTGACAAGACGCAACAAAGACAAACTAACACGCTTGATCACTTGGTTGTATCTATTGCCTTATCAACTCCGAACTCAAAGCTCTGGCGTGACGATTGCCAATCAACTACCGAGAAAACGCACGATACAGCTGGGCCAAGCCTTTGAAGGTACAACCAACACTCATCCCGCGTTGGTCCGCAGAATGCCACACACAGCCCTTTTCTCTCTCGTTTCCTACACACTAAATCTGGTTTCGTATTAGGTTTTAGCTGACATAATTCTTCTAAAAGGGCGCCCCGAAATGGCCCGTATCAAACTCGCCAGCAACCCCGATGCCTCCGCTCGTCGCAACCGTCCTCTGCCCTCCCGGTCTTGTCATCAACCAACCGTAACGCGTCCAAGACGGTCGCGAAACTCAGTGCCTCGCTACAATGAATCCTCTGGGCAAGAGGATTCCGAATCTTCCTTGAGCAGCCCACACTCGTCCGACGAGGTAGAGGTCGAGAGTGAGATTGAACAAGACGAAGGGACACAGTCCAATTCACGATCACGACGAACTCGGAATACGAGGTCAACAGAAGCTGTACCGCGCCGTACTAGTATTCGCCGTAGCACGCGAAACACTGCTCCCTCCCGGACGTCCCCGAACAATCCTGCGCCTAGTACTTTGCTTGGTTCAAGAAGGGGCGAGCCAAGTCCGAGGAATCAACAAACAAGGAAACGATCACAACCATCAAAAAACAAAAGAAGGTCTCTCAAAAAGCGCCGGATTTCTTCCGAAGCTGAGCCAATACCACAAGGTGTCATTCCACCCTGGACTAACCCTCAGATGCCCTACAGTGCCTGGACCGATGTCTTCTATTACGCAGCCATCGCTGGCCATGATAGCCTTGACGTCAACTGGCTGATAACAACTGCCACAGTTTGCAAGGCTTTCTCGGAACCTGCTTTGACAGCCATATATCGTTCGCCACTTCTAACAACGACGGGGAAGACTAAACGATTTGCAGCCCTGCTTGAACGACCACCTTCTGAAACCCTGTTCAACTATCGCACCAAAATTGAGACTCTTTATGTAGATGTTCATGTTGTGCCCCAAATTTTGCTGCCCAGGATACTATGTGTGCTTCCGCGTTTAAAGGAAGTCGTCCTCTTCACACCGTCTGACCAACCACCGTACAGGCAGTTGGATCGCACAGTAAGATGGCAATACACACAAGAAATATTTGATGCCTTGAAACCAACCTCCGAACAGCCCACTCCCATCAGTGCTGAAGACAAGCAGTTCTATACCACCCTGAAAAGTTGGGAGTGGAGTGGAAGCCTGCTGGGAGGACCAGTGGCGACTATGAATGATGTTGTCCGCATACATCGGGACCCTTCATTCGCTCATCTCACCAAACTCAGTTTTACGAACCTCCAGGTCCCATCCCTCTATAAGTTAGGGGTGAAGGGTGTCACTGAGGAGCGAGAGCAGGAACTTCAAGCTGAAGATGGGGCTGTCATCAAGGCCATCGCTGAAGCAATTTCCCAATTGAAATCGCTTCAGCACCTGGTTTTTGAGTCGTCGACTATCATGAATGATCGGTTGCTTCCCCTCTTACCGAAAGGCCTTACACATCTGTCTTTGATAAACTGTTGGGAGATCAAGTCTGATGAGCTTACGCCGTTCCTACACAGCCATGGCAGACAGCTACGCAGCCTGAATCTGCTGCACAACCAGTCATTAGACCTGGTCTTCTTGACCACTTTGGCTGATGCTTGCCCTAAACTGGAAGAGTTGTACATGAACCTTTCCTATTTCCACCATCATGACTCCGTTTCTGTGACTAATAATGATGCCGACCCTTTGTACGACCAAGTTTTACAACCACATCAAAAACCAGAGTGGCCGTCAAGTCTCCGGGTCATCGATTTCGAGCATATTCGACATTGGACCGTCGAAACAGCAGAAATGTTCCTTGAGTCTTTTCTGGACAGCGCCGGCTCTTTGCCAAATCTGCGCCATCTTGCAGTAAAAACGATGATCGACATACCCTGGAAGGCCCGCGCTAACATGCGCCATGAATGGATACGGAAACTGGACAGAGTCTTCCTTCGCCCTTTTGAACCACCACAAAAGAATTACTCTCTACGTCCGTCACAAGAAGAGGAGGTGCCCCAAGTGTCGGAAAACAAGAATAAGCCCAAACGTCTATCAGATGGACCATCTCGACGAAGCAGTCGTCTTGCGGCACATGTTTCTGATTCCGATTCGAGGCACAGCACTAATTCGAGGGGACTTCGCAGCTCTCATGGCCGCCCGAAATATGCAGAGCCGGAAACCGACGATGACGAATTTGATACCGATCCGGAGGAAGGGAGTGTGGGCAGTCCTACTTCAAGTGGGCCTGAAGAAGAGGCTGAAGGCTCAGGCTCAGAGGCACAAGCCAAGAAACCGGTGGTTCAAGGACGCTGCACGACTGTCTCCATCGTCTTTGATAACCAAAAGCCTACTGAGCTACAATACGGTATGGAAGACTTCATGGACGATCACCATGCTGAATCAGATGAGGAATGGGACGGTGATCATGAAGAGGATGATGCAGTCTTTGTATGGCGTTAGATTAGCTGCCAGTATCGCAAGAACAACTGCCTCTAGACTTAATTACGCCTTTATCAACCTTGTTCTTTATAATGCTACCATGTGACATCTACATCTAACGCTCTTTGCGCACATACGTATAACGCATGGTTAGGTACCCGCCCCAACACTCTTGCTGCTGGAAAAAGACGAATAACTTGGGGGCCTGCTACACATCCAACTCTTCCTCCCTTCTCTACAATAATGTCCCCATGTACTCGCCAAAGCCAGAAACAGTCTCCAGTACAATTCTCACATTGCTATTGCGTTGTGGGCAGCCATTAAAATTCAAACTCGTGGTTTCGCGCCCACGAACTTGATGATAGCTGTCCTGCAGTTGAGACTGTGTGGGGTAGTCATCAGCTTACTGTACGCCAACACCTCATGCATGATCATTCTGTGAGACAATAAACCTGCATCATAGCTACTACTAGTCAAATAAACGAGAATTTTAAATGTGCCTTCTTTTTACGTACTCATTTTCTTGAGTTGGTGACTTATTGCGGTCGCTATACTCTATGGAGATCATAGGCTCTAATGGTGGCTGTCATCATGAAACCGGTAAGCATGCATGGAAACATCACGTCCTCACCACAGCACAAAGCAATAATAGGTATCTGTTTAGGATTACTCGTATAAATTAAGTGCCAAGGTTTATATTATAGCTTAGAAAATGCATATAGAACATGTTTGTCTCAGCAGTAAAGATGACAGCATCATACTGTAACTTGATCGAACGTGTCTAAAGTCAGTTAGTTACTTACCCATGCCTCTCGTAGCGGAAAGAACAAGAGTGAATAGGGTGCAGAATATTTCAGTCATGATCCTCTACTAAATAACCAGCACCTTTATTTCTAACCTTAATTTAGGTCCGAACCTTTCTGCTACTCTCCCCCAACTTCTTGCTTACTGGTAGTAGGTATTGTTGGGCGTTGACTACGACACTGTACTAGGCATGAGATGTGACTGGCAATGATTACATGCAATTACTGTAGGAGACATGTATTCATTCTTGGGCTATCCCAGCTAGGAGTCTAGAAGTTCTCATGATTATTGCAAAGGACATCTGCCTTCGCAGTCCACAGCTATACACTCTCTGGTATCCATTACTAATCTAAACCAAGCACCAGTCATTAATCTGCACCACCTGCGCCAAACCAACAAATATGCAATTCCGTCACAGAGTACCTGCATACTCGCTTGTTCACTAGAATGCAGCACCTCCCATACCCTCACCTGCGAGATTTTTCATGCTCTTCTCACTCAAGTCACTTCGCATCTCCCAAGCTCGAGAGTCACGCTCAAGCCTGTTCCAGGTGTAGAGACTCTTTCGCAGCCGCTCCTGTTTTGCGTAAAGCTCATCTCTCACTTTCTCCTCCTCATCTTTCAGTTTCCGGTAATGCGGCTCAAGCTCCCGGGTCACGCCCAGGGAGATAGGTGTCATCGAAGGATCCAACTTGCCACCAGGGATAATTGGAGGCAGTGTAGCAAGCATAGATTGTGCCAAAGTTTGCCGTGCACCGCCGGCATGTTGAGCCGAGGGTCCAGTCGGAGGGTTAAATGGCCGAGACTGTGTTGGTGTTGAGGACAAGGGAACATTTGACGGAGCGACTCGTGGACCAGTGGGAATGGTCGAGGGTCCGTTGGGCGTTGATGGCGTAGGTGAAGGCCCGGAGAATTGTCTCGTTGGTGGTTGATTCCAACCGCCGCGTCCTCCACGGGGAGCAAAACCACCTCTGGCCGGGGGCACATAACCTCTCGGACCAGCTGGTGGAATGGTTGGACTTGTGGTATCTGAGCGCTGAGGAGGAGCAGTAGGAGTTTGAATCCGGGCTGGAGGAGGAGGAGCTGGTGAAGCCACTGGGACTGCAGTATTCCTATTTGCTGCAGGACCAGTAGGAGGCGCTCTCAGAGCTGCAGGACCTCGCGGTGGCGACCGCACTGAGGCATGGGCATTCGTGTCGTATGGGGCAGGTCTCGGAGCTTCTCTGGGTGGTGCTGCTCCAAGCATAGTATGATGAGGAGACTGTTCTCGGGACTGAAGTGGTGAGCGAGCTCTCACCGAGCTTGGCCGAGGTGATGATCTTCCAGATACCGACTGTGAAGTAATCGCTGACGAGATTCCAGATTCTCTGGGAGGACTAATCCGCCGATATGACTGGTATCGCTCGTTTCCGCGCCTACTCATGGACCGTGAACGCGGTCTGTATGAACCACCTCGAGGCCCAGTCACAGGTGATCTTACGGGGGGGCTCCTGTCCCGGCGTATCACACCAAATGGAGACCTAGATCGTCGTCTTTTGTCAGTTAGTCCCAAGCTGTGCATGTAGGCATAGGGCTCTTACCTGTCGTCGCGCCGCTCGAAGTCACGTCCCCTATCACGTACTCGATCGCGGTCCCACTCCCGGTCCCTGACTACTCTCTCACGATCCCGTTCCCATTCTCTAACGGGGGCTGGCGATCGAGGACGCTCGTACCGGTCCCCGCCGCCGCGCGGTAGTGGAGGAGATGGTCTCCGTGACAGACTACGTCGAGGGGATGGCCGCCTCATAGACCTACTACGATCTCTTCGACGTGGACTCTCTCGCTCTGCTCTTGATCGTTCCCGCCGGTAGCGATCGCCTCCACCACTTCTCGACCTACGACGTGGTAGGTATCTTCCGGGTACATAACTGTCGGATCCAGCAGGAATTGGGCTCCTGGGGCGCGGGCTTCTAGGTCGCGGGCTCCTTGGTCGATCTCTGACTGGGCTTCTAACCCTCTCTCTAGCAGGGCTTCTGATCCGCCTAGGGGATCGGTCTCGAGGGGTAGGCCGCCACGACTCGCCGGCACCGTATCTAACGACTTCGCCGTCATCGAACCTATAGATGTTAGCCGCTATAGAACAAATTCTCAAATGAGTGATAATGCGAAAGAATAGAATGCTTGAATGGCAAAAAACAAGACGATGGTGAGTTGTGTCAAGCGCTGATTTTCGGTGCTTGTGCATTTTGGGCGTAGGCAGAAGGCGATGGTAGACAAGAGACCCGTCACTGTCGGATCAAGAGACGATTCGCAGGCCAATCCATTCGCCGAGCGTTTTTTTTTTTGGCTGCTGATCAAAACCTCTACACCCGGTCTACAAAGCTTTCGTGGGCCCATAGAGATAGAAAATATGTCCTTTGAAAGAAGCCACATCTATGGGTATGCCCGATTCAGCTTGTCCGTCTGTCGCGATTTGTTTGGTAGTATCGGAGCCTTCAGTGGATTCAAGGTCGTCCCATAGCCAAAAAAAATCTAACATCGCCTTCTTCCACAAGACCGCAAAGATAGCCAGTATTCGCCGCTGGTTCGAAGCTGTGCATTGCAGGACCTGGCGACTTCAACTACCAAGCATGGCGCCAATGAGAGAAGTGCGCCCTTCTGACGGCTATTGAATTGGTAAGGTGGTCGTTCCAGTCCTAATGCGTCCTAGAAATGCGCCGAGAGCCCTCGTACTATTTCTGTATTTGTATACGGCGGAAAAACAATTGATGGCTTGGTAATCGGATCGGTCCTTGTCCAATTCGCCACGATATCCATTTTGAAGCCAGGTCTTTCGTCACTCATATTCCTTCCTCGAAACGTTGAGTCGTGTTTAAGAGTTATAGTGCGAAGATCGATTCGCTCGAGCCGCATAATAGAAGTCGCGTAGATAGTAGTGATCGCCTCAGGATCGAGTCGAATGTCGAAATAACCGGCATGTCGCAAAAAAAAAGTACGGGTTGTGATAATGGTGATAATAACAAGGGGGAAAAAGCATGTTTCAAAGCTCACCTCCGACCTCGATCGCGATCCATTATTCTCTTGGCCTAACGGCAAAGATATCTGTAAAACTGTGTTTTGGTATGTCGTGCTATGCCTTAAGAAAAGCGCAGGCACGCGTTGTTGCAAGTCGCAAGTCGGGAGATTCCCAACGATTAACTGTGCTGCGATTGAGCAGGGAGGTCGGAGATTTCGCATCCCGACGTCCGAGTTACTGATAAACAGATAAGCACCGTACTATGAATGCGACGCACTGTGCATCGCTCTCCCAAGTTGTTCAAATTAAAAGCACTTGCCTTATTGACAGCAACAACAGCATGACATATTTGGTGATAAATATTTATTCTATCAAAGGAAATCCACATTTGTACCCAAACACTAGGTAGGCCTTGCAAGAGGGTCTCTTTCACTTTCATCAAAATACTCTTTATATTATCCCAGAATTAAGCAGTAACCCAAGTAGCAATACAACGTTAGCACTTGTATGACCAATAATGTTTTGGGCTTCATTCGTGAAACCACTCATATGAAAAGAAGTCGACGAAGTTGTTGGTACAGATCGTTACCTAGCGGTATATAGTGTAGAAAAGATAAACTCTGCCTCCATCTCCATTCACCCACTGCTGGCCATGGCCTGCAGCAACAGAGAAATACCCCTATACCAAGTCCTATATGATCCTTCCTACAACCCAGCATGCTACCTATGTTCCACGTAGTATTACTTCTCCTCGGTTGTCATGTCTGCATCAGATCCTCCTTCTAGTCTCTCTAAAATCCACTCTCGCGCCTCATTTGCATGATACGCCATCATCTTATTGAGACCAAACATGGAACTGCGCACGACAGACCCGAACCGTCGTTTGTGGACTTTTTTTGTCAGGTTAGCATCATTCCAGCAAGCATGATCTCCTGCGATGAAAACCCGAGAGTTTTCCTTGTACCACGAGGATAGGTCCGTGTCGATGTCGGACTTGATTGGCCGAAGAGTCCCGTTGACAAAGTTGACAACACCTGAGATTCTCGATTTGCAGTCTATTTTCCGTTAACTCGTCGTCCTCCACAATAACAATGATCTCACCTCGGTTGATCAAGAGAACTTTGACACCCATATAGGCGTTTCCGACACCCATGATAAAGATATCATCAGCGTCGTAAAGCTGCAGGTAATTGTCCCACAAATAACAAACAAGCGTTTGGATTTGTTCTGTAAGAGCCGCCTCTTGATAGCTGGGAATGTGCGCGTCCGAGTCCTATACGGTGTGAGAAACGATACCAAGACAGTCTTCAGAACTGGGCAAATACCTCGTCATGAGTGACATAAGCTGGAACATTGATGTCCATGACACCAAACTTCTGATCAACAGCCCAGTCTATGTAGTCCGTCACACCATCAACCTGCAGAAATTAGTCTTTGGGCAGGCGGGTAGACTACACGTATACTTACAACCCACGCATTATGCGGGTCAAGAGTCGAATCTATCACGTCTGGCTGTGCCAACAGCTGAGGCCTAGCAAACTTTAGTCCCTATGAACAACGTTGCACTGGGCAAGTTAACAACTTACGGATCGTGAATGATGATGAGAATTTTCTTCGCGTCGCAGAGACCTGGTGTTACCAGCACCTGGTTCTCGTAGGACTTGTACAAGTTCTCGCGTTGGATGTATAGGGGTACCATGTTGTGCTTTGTCTGTAACACTTGTCTCTGGGCATTTCTGATCACATCGTGTAGACGAGAAGAGTTGAGCGATTGGACCTCGGGAATATGGACAACGCCTGGCCGCATACATTCCCAGAAGGGGGCTTGAAGCGACTGGACCTTGGCAAGGATTCGTGCCGCGTCTTTGTTGATCTTGGGGAGCTCCAATCGAGGCGGAGGCTCACCCATTAGCGTCTTTGCGACAGCCACAGCAGACACCGAAATGGCCTTGAGGTTGTAGCCACCCTCCAGACAAACAGCAACCTTGCCATCCGCCAAGGACATCAGCATGTGTGTCATATGAGCGTAGCAAGCAGGAGAGACGAAGCAGCCTCCAAGCTCGTCACCATCAGCAGCATCAAAACCTGCAGAAATAACCACAAGGTCTGGGTCGAACTCTTTGGCAACAGGCATGATGATCTTTTGGAATGCCGCCATGTATTCGCCATCGCCCATACCTTGATCATGCCATCCGATGTTGATGTTCTTGCCAAGACCAGCTTCACTACCGCAGTGCTCGATGCCTCCATCTGGGGTCATGGGGTTGGGAGGTTTACCTGGGTAGAAGATGCCGTTTTGATAGACGTGGAGGGAGATGTATAGAACATTGGGATCGTTGTAAAAAATGTTTTGCACGCCGTTGCCGTGGTGAACGTCCCAATCCAGGATGAGGACTTTGCGACAGATATCTGGATAGTCTTGTTGACAGACCCTAACTGCTACAGGGACATTGTTGAAAAAGCAGAAACCCATAGGACCGTCCCACTCGGCGTGATGGCCGGGTGGTCGAATCACGGCGAACGCATTCTTGACTTGCCCGATCACAACATTCTTGCAGGTTTCGATTGCTCCTCCGGCTGAAAGAAGTGCGGCTGGATACGACATACTGCCAACGTAAAGGGACTCTCGTCCCTGGTCGTACCGTTTCGTTAGCTCTCGCAATTCTGCCGTGCTCATCTTGTCCAGACCCTCCACCCAGTCAAAGTGCTCAGCGGAATGGGCCAGACAAATTTCCTCTCGAGTAGCCGCGCGAGCAGGTATGCGCCACATGTAGCGTGTTGGGCATTCTCTCATGATCCGTGGCAGCTCTGCTTCAGGGCCAGTGTAGACGAGGCCGACTTTTTTGAAAGCCTTGAAAATCTCATGAATGCGACGAGGATCTTCTGGATGGTGCGTGTTAGGTGAGAAATCAGCATTCATATGAAGCTTCATTCTATCATCGTAGCAGCATCCTGTCGGCAATAGGCCTCTTCGTCTCATCTGATCAAAAGTAATGTCTTGCGGTTCAGGATCAACATCCGCCTCATAAGGGTCCTCTGAAGTTGTATCGTCATCATCAATACTAGTGTTGCGAGTTTGGTAGGATCCATTTGGCGCATCCAGATCCTTCATAGGGTGATCGACGGGATCTGTAGCATTTGGTTCCATGCTAGGCAATTATGGTGTTCTCACTGAAGGTCTGATGACCCCAGGAGTTGTAAATCTAGTAGGGCGACTCAAGCTGACACTCAATCGGCGTTGCTACTAGCAGAAGTGCCTGTATTTCTGTTAGTTTATTTGGCCAAGATAATAAGGGAGCGGAAATAATCAAATAAACGGTATCAGGGAGAATAGGAGGAAGGGAAAGAAATAAGAAGACAAAGGGCTCATGTTAGCGAAACAAGCTATACGAACCAAGGCCATTTCTAACTATTCATTGTCTTCTTTTATATGCTCAAGGCATTATATGGATGAGAATCATGAAAGTGAGGAGATGCAGGCCTCCTCCGTAGAATGAATAGTCCACACAAAACAAAAATAAAGTAAACGCATACAGAATATGGTGTTGGTCAAACAAAGCAAACAAAACATAATACTTACCCCTGCTAAAGATGGCGCGATCGCAACCGGCGCGACAAGCTCATATAAAGAGGCAGTATAAATGAGAGGTGATTTCAGATGTTGAGATACATGTCAAAGCCAGCGCTGAGCGGTGGTGGGAAGATGCGCGCGCGGCTGCTGTTGTGGTGGTTGATTTTAACCTTTGAGATTAGGTGGATGAGAATCAAAGGAGAGGTGAGGCTCAGCAGTGGAGGTGAAAGCCGATTTTGGCACGCGCTGCCCTGGGCTCCATTGGTTTCAGGCGCTATCGGTCACTGAACTCTCCAGTGGGCTGCCTAGTTCAATGGCTTTGGGGATCCTTTGAACAAAGACTTTCATCTCGAAACAAATTAAGATTAATTTCACATTTTATTGTCTGTTCTTTCTATTCACGTCCTCGATCAATTAACCACTTTGTTTTGGTTCATTCAAGTTTTTGTCGTGAATCACCCACTACTAACCAAGGTATGAAGCATTATAGTGATCATGCTTCTCTAGAATATACATCCTATTTTTGCTGTCTACTGCGTTTTTAAAGCGATAGGTCTCACAAAGTAGTCTTGAGACGGGATGAAAACATGATACAACCTCCTGAACTTGACTATCTACATCTAGGCGGTAGCTGAAATTTTATCCACAGCACACCCAGTTGGCGAAGCTTAAGCAAATGATACCATATATCTACCTTCAACCCAAGGTTGTCGCAGAATGTCATCCAGGTGAGATCCATCGTCTCCTCGAGGCGAATAGTGAGACCATGATCGCAATACCCGGGCTCCTCCTGGCAACGCTCCATCGGGGCTAGCATCGCTCCCGAACTTGGCACGCTCTGCATCACGTTCATCATCCCAGTCTAAGACGCCTCCTAATCCGTCTAGGGGCAGAGTAGGCATATTGGATGACCACTGTCGCTCATCCAAAACACATTGTGTGGATACGGAGATGGATTCTTGATCAAAAGTGAGGTTCGGCTGCAAAAAATGAGCCTCTGTAATCAGGCGTTTCCGGGGGTAGCTGTAGATATTCTCGAACAAATGCATGAGGTCTTTGGGGCCGAGTTTGCAGTACGTCTTTACAATCCGGCCCCATCGACTCTGGTCTCGCCAGCCTCTCACGAGTGAGCCAGGTCTGTCGGCAACGTCATACAGATAAGAGTCGCATCCCTCCTGTGGATAACGTCAGTACGTGTTGTAGAAACCTGTTGCTGTAAACTCACGTCTTCATCTTGGCCAGGGTCAAGCCGAGGGCAGAGATAGTGCAAGACAACATCCTTCATAGTCTCGACCAAGTCCATGAGCTCAACGAGCTCACTTGTGGAATACATTCGAAGTTGACTGAGTCGCACATCATCCACACCTGGTTCGGGAAGACCAACACGGGGTCGTGGAAACTCTCCGTGAAAGTAAAAGCCATAGAGCCACCACCGATACATGGCCCTGCGAAATCTCTCTGCTTCGTGCCCTCGAAGGTGTCGACAGTTCTCAGGTTCATGATACCATCTCATCTGTGGAAACCTAGCTTGCCACTTCAACACAAGTGAGCAGTAGCCGAGAAGCGGTTTCAAGTCACTCTCCGACAGAACAACCGTTTTGAGAGGCTGAACGTGGGGTATAGTGGGTTTTCCAGGCTTGTTGAGAGTGATGAACCCGTTCACGGCATCGTCTACCACGACGGGTTTACGTGGGGCTAGGATTGTTCCAGTGTCTCCAAGGAACCGCTTGAATATGACTTTACGCGGCGCATATAGACCACTACGGCAGTCCAGGTCTTCGACTGAGGCTGTATAAATCTGAAGAAGTTCGTCAAAAGGACTGAACTCCCGAATAAGAACAGGGAGTAGTATCGAGGCCTTTTTCTTGCTGAATAGTTCATGAAATGTGCTATGAGTGGCGCAGAGGTTGAAAACGCCGCCCAGGTCCAGCTGGTGATATATATCCAGGAGGATTTCGTTAGGAAGCTCAGTGAGCAAGTTGACTGTGGACATCTTGAATGCCATATCTAGAGGGTAACGTAAAATTAAGCCTCCAGGCTTCAGAGCACAAAAATGGACGATCCAGGAGTCTGCCCCCAAGTGGCATAAACTGACTCACTAATATCGACCCTTTGACTTGAGCAGCCAAGATTCCTAATACGCTGAGGATATCTAAACGCAGTATGTGGCCGATGTTATGTCTTGAGATAAAAGTTGTTGATGTGTGGTTAAGTATAATATTTCGAAGGTCGGGAGGAGATGAAGAGATGGAGAGACAACTATCCCAATAGTATAAACAGGGATGATGCTCGCCTATGACCGTCTTTATACAACAACTTAATGGAGAAGCAAATGAAACAATATGATGTCTGCTAAAACTGGTCAGAATGTAGGTGACGCGACAACGATACAGCGAATAACTGACCTGATAGGCTTCGCATTATGCTATTTAGGGGTGGGTGTATGGACACACGGAATAAATATTTGGTGATTCTTAAAGAAGCCGGTTTGGTAGAAACTTTCTGGTTGTTCTTTGGCTTGTGGTTGAATTTGATGAATACTGAATTAAGAGCGGTTTGACTCTATGTCGCTTCATAGGACTTCACAGTTGAGTCACTCAAAGCGTCAATGATACGGGGCTTATTGTCCAGCCACCCCGGCGCTGGGGCTTGTAACAACAATACGGATGCACTCAGGCATCAATTTCTGAATAGATGAATCTCTCATGGCTGAGATGAAATACAATGATCATCTGCATAGGTATTCACCAAAACATTGAGAACAGAATGATGAGATGGCAAGGGGGTCATTAGCACATATATACAATACTGGAGGCAGGTCGCGTGTGTGACTGATAACCAACAGCCGGACTTATTCCGAGCGGGTTAATTGATAATGCGACCAGGTACATAGCATCAAGGCCACGAAAGGAAAGGGACGACAAGATAGAATCGACCGTCTGATTGATGCAAGTGAACTAGATTGTAAATTCTTTTGGCAAATAGCAGCGCAGTATGACCTTAAACTCCAACACCCCGTCCCGGTGTTTACAGACCCAATGGAACAAGCCAGTAAATATTATCGACAGGTATCAAATAGTCTAGGCAAACAGCATCTTGGTATCCAGCTCGCTCTTGGCGGGACGCTGGCCACCAGCAGATCGCAATCCCAGATCACCCTTCCTGACCCGTCTCTCGACTATCTGCTCGGCGCGAGCGTTGTGTCGTGAGGCCTTCGTCCTTCGGAGGTCGGCGCGGACCTGGTTTGGTGACACGAACTCCTTGTTCTCGTAAATGATGGGACCGCCGAAAGAGCCCTCTTGAATCACAATGGGTGTCATGACAAATCGGGGACCGATCTCGACCAGGTTAATATCGGTGTCTGGCTTTCCGGACCGAGACTTGGACTTGAACTCCTCATCCTCTTCCTCTCCCTCCTTCGCTGCCGCCTCGACCTCGTTGATCTGGTAGTTACGGACCCAAATCTTGCCATCGACAAAGCTGAATCCCATAACGTGGTCGATAAAGGGCTTAGATTTTCGGGTACCTTCGGGGACTCCAAAGGTGTGAAGGAAGAGCTCCTTGATCAATCGCAGATGAGGGTGCTTGTCAAAAGCACCGTCAAAAGAGAGTACGGGTCGCGAGCCCTTGAGGCAGTTGCCGGTGAAGTGGAGTTCCTCCATTGTGTGCACTGTTTTTTGTTAGCGACTGACAGAAGTGTTGTCTTGCATTTTTCTCTTACAGTTCTGAAGGTGGAACTTGATGGTAGGACCATTGGGGACCTTGCTAAGCCAGACGTAGAGATCCTTCCCCTTCCTTGCCTCGAAAAACAGGACGTTGTTGCAGTTGTAAAGCTCGGCAAGCTCGTTCAGTTCGTAAAGCTTGGTCTTTGAGTCGAACTTTGCATCCTTGCGGCTATGAGGGAGCATCGATGCAATGTCATTGAGAAGATGGCGGTGTCTATACAACAGTCGCAATGTCAGTAGGATGCGCGTCGGATTCGCAATCTGCAAGATCCTTACCGGTAGGTGACACCTCTGGAGGAAAGGATCAGAACCCGCTGCTTGTTCTTCTTCATGCCATTGCTGGGCGCTTCAGCCTTGGGAGTGCTGGTCTTGGAGATAGACTTGTATACGGCAGCCATTTTGAGTGCTTTTCGACTTTGCGATTGCTGTCGGTTGTCGGAAAAAGCTGTCGTAGACCTGGTGATGTTTTACTGGACAAGGCTTTGCGACGCGGCGGGCAATTTTCCAAAAAAAAAATTGGTCGGCCAAGATTCGATAAGAACTCAGAGTTGGCGATAAGAGAAAGTGGGGGTACATGAGTGGGGCCGCGACACCGCCCAAATTCAGCTCAGACAGTCCTGGATCCTTGACAGAAGTCGAAACAAAACCTAGGCAGGGGGGAATTTGAAGGACATGCAATAGCACATGCGCACTTGGCGAGATACTCACAAAGCTCGGGGTAGCAGATCAAGGATGCTGCGTAGATCAATCCGTATGTCGCAAACCAATATTGAGTCAATTTGTAGATTGTAAATTACACTTTAACAAGGCCTACACTACAGACAGCATGTGACGAGAATGCCCCGCTGTTGACACAAAATGGACCCTGAGAACGAGCCAAGCACTAACAAGTCAATCCATTTGATGTTGAACCGCAAGCTCGCATCCGTCCTGATCAGCATGACGTGGAGGCGTACAGAGATTGTGGCGTCTGACTCGGACAGGGCCAAAAGTAATGCTGTGTCGTGCAGCCAGGGCGAACATTATAAAGAATTCATTCAGCTACGTTAAGATAACCATATCGCAGCGATCGTTGGACGCATCAACCCCAAGACAACCATCATGACAAGAAAATAAGAACAAAGGAAAGCCGAAGTAACCGCGCCTCCTGATATCAAAAAAAGACGTATCACGATTCCTCGCCTCCTCCACTCTCGTTTGGCGAGGAGCATTTTCGGGGACAAACGAGACGCCAGGTATCCCAAACCCCCAGAGCCCTATATCAGTCTGCAAACGGTTCCGCAAAGAATTTAACAGCACTTTCCACCCTTGGAAGCATCGTCATCGGCGGGCTTGCTGAGCGAAATGTTGGTGCCCGCACCTATGGTGGCCTGGGCGCTATCGCCGCTGTCGAGGGCCTTGCTAGAAACAATGCGATAAATTTCTGAGTCAATTGTTAGTTTTGAAATCGAAATTCTATAGGAGAGAAATGACGAACCAGTCAAAATGTTCTGGAATGCAAGTTCGACGTTGCTAGCATCGAGGGCGGACGTCTCGATAAAGGACAGGTGGTTCTCGCCTACAGATGTGTCAATTAAACGGCCTCTCCTTTATTTTGTCAAATTTGTCCCGGGTAATGCGTACTGGCAAAGGACTTGGCCTCCTCGGTGGGAACGGCTCTCAGGTGTCGCAAATCGCTCTTGTTTCCGACCAGCATGATGACAATGTTGGCATCAGCATGATCTCGCAGCTCCTTGAGCCATCGTGTGACGTTCTCGTAGGTCTGGTGCTTGCTAATATCGTAGACGAGGAGAGCGCCAACGGCACCTCGATAGTAAGCGGAAGTAATGGCGCGGTATCGCTCTTGTCCAGCGGTATCCCAAATCTGGGCCTTGATCGTCTTGGAGTCGACCTGAATTGATCTAGTGGCGAACTCGACACCGATGGTCGACTTAGAGTCGAGGTTGAACTCGTTGCGGGTGAATCGACTGAGAAGGTTGGACTTTCCGACTCCAGAGTCTCCGATCAAGACGACTGTAGGTTCACACTGTCAGTAACAAGCAATCGCAAGCTTCGGGCCAGGCATGGCCTGGAAAGGTAGGAATGACGGCACCTTTGAAGAGGAACTGCAAAGGGGCCCACTGGTCAGCAACTGGCGGGACATGGAAAGGCTACCTAAGGTCAGGCAGGGAGGGAGGCGAGACGTACATCATACTCGTCGTTGGCCATGGCTGCGATATTGTAGCTTGGGATGGGTTTCTATTAGGGTCGAGTTCGAGGATGGAGGTGATGAAGGTGAAAGTGAGTGCGCTACGAGAAAGACAAGTCGACGTCGTTGAGGTGTGGGATGTGGAGAGGGAGAGAATGCGCGGCTCTGGCGATAGGCGGTTGTTTGTACCTTTTCCAATCCCCGTGCCGAGGGGTAAAGGCCTGGACTGACCAGCCAGCCCAGTGCTGTTATGCCTCTGTCTGCTAAGGGGGGTTAGGGGGGTCAAGCGCCGGCTCTTTGTTAGTGGAGTGGAAGCTAGGAGGTAGGTACCCAGCAGTGGGTAGCACCCACTAAGGCCAGATAGCTAATCTAATGCTGTGAACAGCACTACGAGGTTCCAATATTATTGAATCTAAGGGAATGCAACCTGTCCATAAAAACGGCTGCCTGTGCTCTTACTCGGTTGCTGGTTTGAAGCTAGAGTGGCTTGGAAAATAGGCAACAAAGAAAAGTTCCGTGTGATGGGGACAATGGTCAGCGACCAAATCCGGACATCTGCTAAACAAGAGGTATCGACTACTACTAGTGATGGCATGATGTATTTAAAAGCTGCATCCATTGATTGTGCTTTGTCTAGACTGGCTGGACATGTTTCTGATAGCTGATCACTGACCGCTTGCAGCTACCCACCCAGACATCCATCCATCTGCTTTTGTTTGGTTGCATATCATAATGTTTTGCTCTTAATGCACATGCTCAGGGCCACATACGCACGTCCTGTATCTCTTTCTGACCAACACAACCCTCTACTAGAGTCACAATCGCTTAATAGCCAACTACATCATCTCAATCAACCAAGGATATCATGGTATTGACAAGGTAGATGCCTTGTTGAGATTTTGCATCCTGTAAACTTGTGATTAGGCGATATTTTTTTTGTTCCTCATGTACGGTAACGGATCGCTAAATTTACTGGAGCGAGATCGTGTCAGGGCAACCCGTTTGTTTGGTGATGTCTATTTTTAATAGGCGAATGTGTCGGTAAACATTCGTTCCATAATGGATCAGAAGCCATCAAGAAGATTCCAAAGCTTCGAGGTGCAAGGACGACGGCGTTGATGGCTTTCCAGCAGATATATTAGTCTAGCCTCTAAAAATTAAAAACACTTGGCTGTTGATAGCTTCGGGGTGTGTATTAGAATGAATGACGGTTGGTTCAAAAGTCCGCCCAAACTCGATTCTTAGATATCAAAAGTGAACTGATTAAATTCACAGAATAGCATGACTTGAAGGATCTCATAACCCCCATGGACTGGGCGTCACAGGAAGCGGATATGCAAGAAGATTTCATGTTGCTTGCCATTTATTATAGCAAACATCTCCAACAAGGCGTTCGGTGATACTGAGCCGTGCAGGGTAGGCAAGACCGGCCTTAACATCAGTGCCAGGCACGTGCTTTCGCGAATGGCCACTTTCGTTTCCACCAAAAACACGCGCCAAACAGACGCTCCAGAAACCCCACTGGAAACAAAGATCACGGCTTTTTCTCAGAAATTCATGCAACCTGATACTGTTTCATAATATTTTCTTATTAATTTCCGGCGGGAATAACAATCGTCGAGTTGGGCACTCAAGAGAGAAAGAAAATAAATTAAAAAATCCGCTGCCGTGATTCACTGGGCTCACTGTCACATTACAACCTACCGCCTCCCCTAGTGAGCATCTTCAGATATCCACATTCTATTGTTGCTAACACCACTGCAGGCGAGTGACAACAGAGTTGGCCCGACTGTGGCTCATCAGGCGGATGCACGCCCAAGTATTATCTTCCATGCCGTCCGCGCTTGGCGTATGATAATCATCAGCCATGAGACAGCCATTTGACGATGATGTCGTCATGAAGGACTCTGACGACGAGTCAATAGCGTCGACTATCAGGACTGAACATGATTCTGAAGATGAATTCAACGTCTCTGGGGTCCTGGCGGCATGGGAAGTTGAAGGAAGCCCACGGTACCTAATCAAGTGGGAGGGCTACGATTTGTCCGAAGCCACCTGGGAACCCCGAGAGAATTTGAATGAGGTTATCATTGGAGAGTGGGAAGAAACAAAGGGACGACCAGGTTTTGATCTTTACCAAGGAATCCGAGATTGGAAGAAAGCCTGGAAGGCTGCTTACAACCAAAAGCTCAAGCGCCACAATGAGAGAAACCGACAGCGAACGCTTCGAGGAGAGAAGACCCATTCGTTCCAGTACATGAAAGGGTCTTTGGAATGGGTCAATGGATTTCCAGATGGAGATGACTTTGGTGTATCTGCGGTATCGAGCTCGTCCGTTGCAGACGGCGATTTGGATGCTGTAGTGGGACAACCTCTTCGACCTTTGCTTGAAAAATGGAAACTTTCAGGCGCTAGCCCAAGCGACGATTATTCACTTAGTAACAGCCGTCGTAACAATACATCATCTGCTTCCAAGTTATCGCTTGTACGGACGGATTCCGCCGCTTCTTCGACCAGTCACAGTCACACGCAAGTGACACGGGAACGTTTAAACAATGGCTCTACAGCAAACAAAATCACAAATAAAAAACCAGCGCCCAAGAGAAATATCCTTCCGAAACCCAGCTGTTCTGTATTGACGAAACGTACCGACGCTAGAACAGGCCGGGTGCAACGGACAGCTCGTAAGACTCAAGCCTCGCAAGCCTTTACTGGCAATGTATTTGCGGGAGGGAAAGAAAGTAAACCGCGCGCGACTCTCGTCGAAGTCGTAAAGGACCCTACGAAAAAACCCAAACTGTTCGGCGGCCTACGGCTTACAGGAACTCTCGAAAAGCAAGGCCGCAATCGAGACGGCGCTGTTCCATCAAAAATGCCCTCCAACCTCATCTCTTTAAATCCAGCAGAGCGGAATGGACAGGCACTGAACATCCCAAATCCTGGAGCTGTTACAAATGGCAGTCTAGCAGGCGATAGTGTCAAACGTGCTCGCCACAATGACAATTTATCTAAAGCCGAAGGCCAGAAGTCACAGACGACCAAGCCCAAGAAGTCGACCAGCTGGGGCACGGTCAAAAAGACAACTTTCCAAGAACCGAACGAGTCTGTCAGGGAGCATAGTCTCTTTGTGCGTGAGGATACTGCCCCTCAGGAGGTTCCGTGGGTCGTGAAGGAAGAATGGCCTATTGATGCACTGCCTGCTGAAAGCTCTCCTTCAAACCCTTCCATCCAGCCAAAGGTCTCCAGCGTTCAACCAAATATACCAAACGATCGGTTCCGTGGGAACGATTATGTATCGATTGATCTACGAGATGCGAGTCCTTTGAATAGAACAATCGCCATGGATGTCCAGTTCGGTCCAGGCACCCGCGAGATAATACCAGTGAGCTTTCAGAGACGTGAGCCTCAGAACGAACTACCTTGGCCTGCGATATTTGAGAATATGCCCACGTTGATATTTACACACACTTGCATGGTTCAGGACTTTCTGTCTCAGGAGCACGTTCTGATCGCCGACAAGTTAGGCAATGGCCTGATGGTAAGTAATGGTGGCGGAAATGGCCTGGGTGCTGTTGCGAACTGGCTTCGGATTAGATCACTGGGTGCTCTCCTTTATCGACATGATTTATGCATACTTATGTGTGTGCAGTCGCAAGCGCAAGCCCAGGCGGCAACAGATGTTGAGTCTCCTTCATTGCAGTATTATCTATTTCGACCAGCTCCTCACTTTACCACCCGCTCGCTTGCTCCAATCGCACTCCCAGAAGGTCTCGATACTGGAAAGCTACTGCCGAAAACAGCATTGGCGGTCTTTGATCGCATGTTGGGGTTTAAGTATGAGCAGCTATTGACAGAGGAGGCCTTTGCGAAACCCTCTAACAAGCACACATTCTTTCTTGCGTTTCCAGGGGATACTTTAGAAGACGCCAAGTTTCTGTGCCTCTGGCTTCGGAACTACAACCCTAAGTGCAGAATCCTTTCTAGCTTCTTCCCTGGACATTGGCAGACCTTTCTGAGGCTAGAGCATGGAGCGGTTCTCGTTCACGAGGAAGCGATATGGTCTATTCGATTATTTCCCTACGTCAACAAGTTGCTCTACCCATCAAGCAAGTTCAATTTCGTACTCTTTTCGAAATCCCTACAGCCTTCACCCATGTATCCCTCACTCGCGCAGCCATGTAGAGTTGGAGATGTGACATTGCAGCTTCTCGGCGGACAGAGAAGGGCTGCACTACTGGTAACGCCTAGTTTTGTCGTGTCACAGCCACAACAGATTTGGAATTTCTTTAAGTGGTATTGGAAGGCTTGGTCCAACGCTCGCAGTCACTTTACGCTTGTCGTCAGCGCTGGCTTTGTTAGCTGGCTTTGCGAGGTAGCCATTGAAAAAGAGAATCTCTGGTCGCGTTTGCCCACCAAAACCGCTCGGGATGACCAAAAAGCTAGGGTTACTCAAGAACTTAAAGCGTTGCAGAAGACAAAAGAATGCGTTCGAAGACTTCAAGACATGGCAAGTGAAGAGCAGCCCGGAATCATTATGTGTCCAGAAATGATCGACAACAATGACGAGCAGAGTCTGGTCAATTGGTTCGGTTGGTGGTCTGTAGTGAATTTGGATCGATATCGGAGGTTCACCGTTATTGGGTCCAGCACAACGGATCTTGGGAGACTTATGCACCGCACTACCAGACCCAATTTCATTGCGTCAACCGTCACTGAGCACCAAGAACTCGAGCGAGCTGACGCACTTCCAATGCCCCTGCAGTCAAAACAGGTTGCTGAACGAGAAGCGCAATGGAGATTCAAGATGGTTCCTGACGACACCAGTGTGTGCTTGGAAGAACTTTTGAGCAGCATATCTGATAGACAACCGAAATTCTTGTGGACACTTTACAAGTACCCTCTTACTTACTGGGACGAACCGGCACCTGAACTCGGCGTGCATTCTGACGACTTTAAAACGTACAGCGATTGGTTTCGATCGTTCAAAGATCAAATAGCACGCCGTTCTCAGAAGACAGCTATTGCCTTATGTTATACGGCGGAGGGGAAATCGAGTCATTATGGAGCACTGGAAGATGCCAGAAAAAGGCGACGACCGTGGATTGCTATATACAGGCCTTTCCAACTTCACATGTCACATTGGAAGGAAGCAGAGCTCATCATCTGGGACCCTCTCGCGAAGAAACCCCCCCGGGACGACCCAATTTTCTACGAGGGAGATTTGATTGAAGCACAGCGGATAATGATACAACGACTTCGTGGAGAGCGCGACATGTTGCCGCTCAAGAACATCTGGATCGGAGGGTGGGATACTGACGGGCCACCCTCGGTTGGACCCCTTGATATGACACTCCAACATTTGGAGAGGTTATTTTTGGATTGGAAGAATAATGTTCCCATACCCGTACTAGCCATGGAGAATAAGGGATGGCAATGTGTGGTTAGAGGACATGCGCCGCCCCAGTCGCGGCCACGGCCACGGCGTCGCTTTAGTTCTTTTTCTCCGGAACCAATGGATCTTGATTCTACATCAGAAGCTAGTGACACGGCAGATGAAGAGCCAAAAATGGGGTTTCAACCTCCTCGAGCGAAACATCCGAACGGGAAAATGATCTATAACAGGTTCCTCCAGCATTGCAGACATGAAGAGAACCGTAGGGCCCCAAAAGGCTCCATGGAGTACCGGTTTGAACCAACGATGGAATGGTACAAGCGCCAGGCTCGGGAAGGAAGTGGATTTGAGCACATCAATTTCATGTCGTGGCAGGATGTTTTTGCGAAGTACAAGATCGAGGACCCTAAGAAGGTTCAAGATGATACGGTTCAAGGTGAAAAGGTCCGGGGTGATGTGAGACGTGATGGCTAGAGTCACAAAACGAGTGCTTGATACCAGGATGAATGCGTATGGGTATATTGGCTGGGTCATGTACGAAGATATATTTGAGGCGTCTCCGTTAGGATCTACCTAAGGAGAGATACATTACAGATTAGGAAACTTTGCTACATGGATTGATAAATTCAACAGTCATAACTCATCGTGCTGAAGTCGGGAAGTTTCTCGTGCTGAGCAAGACACCCTTGACACGTCGAATGCTATCCCTCACCTTGCGAATCTCATCGTCAGGCTCAGGCTTGCGCGAGCGGCCGTACAGGTCATAACCATTGCTCTGCTCAGGGTAGGCAGTGTAGGTCAAGGTGTCAAGATCATCCCGCAACACATCAACAGCACTCTTGATCTTATCCATTCCCTCACTTTGAGAACGATATTCATCTTTGAGCCCAGAAAGAGTCTTGTTGAGACTAGCGAGCTGGTTTGTGTTATGCTTGGCAGCCGAGTCGTGACCGGAAGAGCCTTTAAGAGCTGTCACGGAGCTTATGGGGAATGTGGTCTGGGTGCCCATGTCTCGATGAAACATCTCTGTAGGGTCTTCCACATCACTCTCATCCTCAACTATGGCAGCAGACTTCTTTGGTGGGACTTCGGAGACAGTCTTTTCGAGCTTTGCAACCAGTGCGTCGAGCTTCTTGGAGGTCAGGTCGTGGAACTCTGTACGGGCTTCGGCCTGGCAGTCAACCATGGGCCGGATGACGTAGCGACTTGTACCGTAGACAAGAGTAGAGAGACCGGTCACAGCATAGAGGGCGTTGAAAAGTCGCTCCTTCGTGACAAGAGGAGGAGGACGGGGAGCTTTGGCGAGGAATTCGGGGTATGTTACAATTGGAGGGCGGTCGGTTGTTGGTTGGGGAGCTGGTGATGGGGGAAGAGTTTCGGTAGGTGTTGGTGCATTGGGGCTGGTTGTTTCTGAACTGGTGGACGGCTACGTCTATTAGTAAATGACTTTGCATCAATGTGAACAAGTACAAACCTCGTCTTGTGTTGTAGAGTCGTCCTCGCCCAGAAGCGCCTGTATTCCCGCTTCGTCGATTCCTTTTGACTTAAGGAACTCAACCTTTTTCTCATAAGGCGCGTCGCGCACAGCATCGTTCTCAAGGAAGCGTCGCGCAACTTCGAGTTTGTCTTGATCGTCGGGCTTATCATCCGTCGGGATTTCTGGTTGTGCTGTCTCTTCCGCTGTAGTTACGGCTGCCGGCGCATCGACCTCTGATGTTGCTGTGCTTGTGGACGGCGTCGACACCGGCTCGGTGGTTTGACTATCGGTTTCGTCTGACTGCGCCCTCTGCCAGTTTGGGATAGTGGGATTGGAATCGGAGTCGCTCATCTTGAATAAGGCCGCGCAAGTGAGTAGGAACGGCTGAAAGGTAAACGAGTTGGAGGAAGTTGGGATTAAGATGAGAGGGAAGACGGTTTATCGATGCCGTCTCCGAGGTGCAGGCACATGCCTCGGTACTCCTACCGATAACGGTGGACCACTGTCTAGGTCCGGGGTTCGTTGTGGGGAGACAACACCTTGGTCTTTAATAGGATGCGGTAGTGCACCGTCTATTACCGTATCCCAAAACGGAAATTGGACGGTCTATCGGATCTACTTAGTAGTTAACGGTAGCCTGGCTCGAACGCGCATTCACTTGAGAACATCAATTCCAGACAATATCTCAGAAGACAACCACCTATAACTCCCAGAACCCCGGTTGAACGTCTTGAAAACTCATCAAACAAGGCGAACATCAAAGATCGTCCCTGGAGTTCCATTCAAAACGCTGGAGACGCGCGATCAAGCTTCTGCGCCAGAAACTCTGCGCCATCGTCTCCTATCCTATCAGCCAATCTCAACGCGCGCCGGACAATCCGATCACCAGAACTGTCAGTGGTCATATCAACAGCGTGTAACGGCGCTCGTTTCACGAGCCTTATCCTAATCATCACAGTAAACGGGAGTTTAGTGTCGGCCAGCTGACGAACTGGGGGTGTCTTTTGCCTTTGCGATAAGGATTGCGCTCTCTCTTGTCAGAAGAAAAGCGATTGGAACAGCCGGAAGCCGATTTGCAAACTTTGGCTTTTTTTTTTAAAAAAAAATCAACACCCGTGTGACAGAGGCAATCGACCTCTTTGTAAGATGTGAGTTGTAGGATTTCCTTTGGCTTCGTCTCCCCTTATTTTCTTGGTCGCAACATTCAGTATAGCACTACACTATACAACACCACCATCATCAGCTCCAGCCCAGTCCAGCCCAGTCCCGACTTTGTTTATCACCTTCATTTGTGTATAAACTCCTCCCGTCCACTCCCCTTTTTATATAGCTTGGTGGCTGTGGCTGTGGCTATTATGCTTGTTTCTGGACCGATGATCGCTAGATAGCCACGTGCATCTAGTATGTTCGGTCGTACGAATCCCTGATTCACAAGCGAGAGGTCTCACGTATAGGATCTGTCTGCCCGCCTTAACTATTTGTAGGCGATACGGCTTGACTTTCGCTTGGCATGACATATCATAAGTCATATTAATTGGTCGTCTGCAAACCTTCACTTCAGCCTTGCATCCTGCAACTTTATGTTGTATGTCACCAATGAAGGGTCGTAAAGTCTTCGCCTACCTTGCCTGCCACGAACACTATATTATTACATACATCTATCCTTAGACACGGTAGTTGCCACCAACATCAGCGCCGCATTTGCCCTTGCTCATATCTTTGTCTTGTCGCGACCGTGTCTTGACCTACCAATCAATTTGTTGGTTTGCGTCTCAACCCCAACGATTTGAGCTTATTTCATTCAGCCTTGCCACCAAACGACCTTCCCTAAACTTGCCCCTTCAATCACTTCACCTGGCTGTATGATACAGCTCGCTATTTACGCTTCACTCCGTCCATTTGCATTTTTTGTTCCGGAAGTCTGGGATCCTCGATATTTTCTTTTGACACACGAACAACACAAACCTCATTCCTATTCTTCGCTGTTTTGCCTGTTCTTCAGCCTTCAACTCCGTCCTCGTTCTCAGTCGCGAGCGCGACTATCTGACATCATGAGCTCTCGTCCACGTCGCTCGGCAGCCGCCAAGGCGAACGAAACGATTTCCGTTCATGCCAGATTGGCTGACTCTCCAGAAAGAAGCGAAAGAAGCATGTCGTCACGACGATCTGGTCGCGCCTCAGGCGTGTCTGTCTCGAGAGACGACCATTCCTCACCAGGAGGCGATCGCCATTTAAGTTTGACCGTAAAGCTTCCATCCAACAAACTTCGACAAGCCACACGAGGAGACCGTGGCTTCGAGGGCGGTGAGATTGTGTCGGGAAAACGAAATCGCGGGGCCAAGAAGAGCTACGTTGTTGACTCAAGTCCTGACGAGGACGAGGAGGAAGAAGAGGAAGCAGAAATCGAGGTGGAGGAAGATGATGACGATGACATGGATGTTGATGCTGAAGGTGACGTTGAAATGGACTTAGCTCCTCCGACCATCACCGTCTCCAAACCAGCCCGATCAAAGCCGGCACCCAGGGCATCAGCCGCCAAAATCATCCAGGATGACGATGATGACGATGACGATGAGCTCAGTGATCCGGCTGATAGCGACATGGGTGATGAGACCATGGGCTTTGGAGATGAGACTATGGCCGACGATGGCGACGAGGACGCTGAAGGGGAAGAAATCGAGGTTGCCGGCCCAGAAGTTGACGACGACGAGGATGAGGAAGATGACGAAGAAGATGACGAGGGTGAAGGGGGCGAAGATGACGAAGACGAAGACGACGATGGCAACCCAGACGAGTCCATTGACCTCACGAAGATGACAAAGCGTCAACGAGCTCGTTTCGAAGACGAGAAGGAGCATCAGTATATGAAGCTGTCCGATGGTGAGTGATTCGATGGTTTGCACGTGGCTGAAACTAATCACCATTTGCAGAGGTTCAAGCCAAGAAGGTTTTCACGGCCGAAGAGCTGTCTATGCGCCGCCAAGAAATGGCCCGGCGTCGACGCAACCTGAGTGAAAAGCGAAACGAGGAAGTAAAGGTACAAAACGTAGACTGGAAGAGAAACGAGTGCGAAAGCTGACATTACTGCAGATGGAAACTATCAACAAGCTGCTCAAGAAACAGGCCCCGAAGGTCAACCGCAAAGCCGCCGCTTCGGGCGAGGAAGCCAACAAGCCAGACCCAGTTTTCATCCGATGGGTCAGCAACAAGAGCGGCGTGCGGGTTGCAGTGACTGAAGAGATGCTTGATAGCCCGGCCGGTCAGGTTTTTGGTTCTCCAAAACTGCAACCCGGCAAAATGGTACAAGAGGTTGCCTAAGATCACACTCGACGAGAGGAGCTAGTGAGGATGATTTTCATTGCTAAACATATAAATCATTGAAGATTGGACGGCCCTGCATATTGATCGATTCCTGGGGTTGGACATGCCTTGAATGTGGAAAAGAAATCAAACTGGTTCCAAGGTGTTTTTGTTTGTCTTACTCTTTACTATACTCAAAACAGATAATACTACTACCGCGATTTAGAAAAGTCTGTAATCCCACACGATGATATATTGTTACCTACCTCTACGTTGGAAGCAGGATCTCGTTTTTTCTGTTTGCATATACGGGCCTTAGGGTATTAGAATTGACCAATGGAAACATAAGAGATGAAAGTAGTAGGTCACTTTATGCTCCTTAGTATAGTTCTTAGACTACTCATTTTTATACCCTAAGACGTAGGAGTATCTAGTAGACGGGGTCTCGCAACTATTGCAACGCCCCCTTCAAGTCTGGTAGACTCTGAAATAGGGGCTGGAAGATTAGGCAAGGATAATTTAGGACTTTATGCTCTACGTAGACTCCAGGCTAACACGACAAATCTGCTCACAAAGTGCTCACAAGAATAACTCCGTAAGGGGCTGAGAAATACAATCATGTGACCGATGTGTCACAGCTTGGTTCACAATGGGGCAGCCCCCCCATGCAGGCCGTGGACATTGCACCCCCAATATGCAAGCCATTTGTTGTGGATGGCTCGAGCACTTGATTGATATGCAAGCTCTTTAACTACGCTGGCAGCCGCGAACCGCCAAGACTGGAGTTCGCGGCTGCTTCTAGCTATTTGTGCTGCCCTTGAGGCATCTACCAACAATACCCTCTTATGACGCGTAACTTGAAATGCTATTATAATATCCAGAGTGCTAGGTAACCCGGCAACAATCTGTTTGACTCATCAAGAGTTTATTCAGATAACGGGGTAGGGGAGGGCTGGACAACCAGCACTTCAACGCCACAGAGAGACAATACTTCGAAAAGTGATTGTTCTTGGACAGAGGCATGATGGATAGAATGTAATAGAGACACCAAATGTAATGATATGATTGTTCTGTTTTGGTGTGCAGCCATGTCCTATAGTATAAAACCCCTTCCCTCTAAATTTTAACAACACCATACGTGCTGAGCTCGCAATATTCCATCTCAAACCTTCCTAATATGTCGAGATAACTTGTATATCGCGAGTATACATCTCGATGGGTCCGAAGGGGCCCTTTTTGAAGTTCTTCCGGAGGCGCAGCCGACTTCGCAGTTTTGCTTTGCCAGCTGCCTGACACCTGCCGGTCCTTGAATTCAAGGACTGACTTCTTATCAAATCGCGTCAGAAACTTAAAATTAAGAGGTAACTATATAATAACCCACTGCCCACGACCTTTGCAATTTTCATCCTTCCGATTTATCATCTTGCTTTGCAGCACAAACTTCTCCCCCATCTTTAACAGCTTCTAGCTATTATCACTCTTCACTCTTCTCTACTCGCTGCAATACTTCAAAAGTATATCTATAAACCAGTGGTCAACTCAGCATTATGTCTGGTAACACTCCCAACACCCCCTATCCTCCCCAGAATGCCTGGCCATTCTCTTCTGGCACTCCCGCGATGGTCAATGCTGGTGCTCCGAATCCTTCTTTGAACCAGGCCTCGATAATCAACGGCAATGCTCAGGCTCTCACAAACAACCAAGTCCAGTCCATGCAGCCTTATGACAATGGTCAGAGCCATGTGGGAATGGAAAACATGCCCGTCCGAGACCCCTTTGGCTATTACAAGATTCCCATCGGGACCAATGATCAGTCCAGCCCTACGAGAAACTATCAGGCCCAGATCGTCAACGGCTCGATTCCGCGTGGCGCGCCACACTCAACCACGGCCTATGACCGCCAACCTCAAACTCAGTTCAGCATGCCAGGTTCCAGCATGGGCGGTCAGGGTTCTGCCCGTCTCAACTCTGCTGCTACCCCCTTCGCTCCTGTTCAGGCTAATGTCACTCCACATGGCAATATGCCCTTCCCGTCTCCGATGGGCATGATGCAAAACCCTCAGATGATGCTTTGGATGACTCAGATGGCTCAGAGGGGCATGATGCCGACCTCTCTTATGGCCGACATGGGCTTGCAACAGAGCTCCCTGCCCGAGCCTGCTGCCCCAAAGCCCAAGCGCGGTCGACCTGCCAAGCCTGGCAACGCTGCTTCCAAACGCCGTAACAAACCTGTCAACAACAGCGCCGCAGCCAAACTGGCGAATCGTCTAGAAGTTGTTGCCCATGGCGTGACACTTCCATTAGACGTCGCGAAGGAGGTGGACATGACCCCCCGACCTCAGCCAAAATACCCAGCTACCGACTTCCTCAATGCCCATGAACAATACCCAATTGTCCCACGTACCTCTACTACGGGAGGTCTCGCAACTTCAGAAGACCCTACTACAGAGCAGCTGATCCATCTTCCAACTCCTCCCCAGAGCTCCCCCACAGTTCAACCTACCCATCAGCCTCCTTTGACTAAGAACGAGAAGTATCTTCGCCAAGCTAAGCGAAATGGCGTCACCCCCCATCCCAGTAAGCGCCGCGTCGTTCGTATTGAGCGGAATGATCCTCAACTAGAGTACGATGGAATGGGAGAACCTATAACTCCTCCTTCTGACGCGTACTCCAGTGAGTCTTCCCTTACTTCTTCATTGGCTGATTCTAACAAGCCAGTTTACTATGTTCCAACTTCTGATGCACACAAGAACGAGGAAGTTGACAAAGCTTTGATTGACCGTTTCGTGGAGGAGCTTCGAGATGAGAAGGCGGCTGGTAAGCAGGCCAAGCAGGCCAAGAACACGACGCCAACAGGCCAGGTCAATGTCAGAAAGCAACGCAAACCCACAACAGCCGATGCTTTTAAGACTGGTGCTACTGACGCTTTCACTACCGGTCAAGATTTCATGGAGCAGCCCTTTGCTGCCACTGGCGAAGAGGATCCAAATGAGGAGTTTAGGTCGACCTATGAGGCGCTGAGAAAATTCCTTGACATGGACGAATGCAGCGGCCCCCCCGACAAGCCCTCCGACTCCTGCGACTCCTCCAACACGGCTTCTCTCTTTGACATCGCCCGGCTTACCCCAGAGCCTAACCAAATTGCTACCGCCTCGTTCGAAAATTCTCTGACTGATCCTGCTTTGTTTGGTGATCATCTCGGGGAATTTGATAACTACCTGAACAACAATGGGAATGTGTCCTTCTTTGACCATGAGCCTAGCTCAGGAGGATACGTGCCCAATTGGGATGAACCATTTGCAGACATGTCCCAGGCCAACTCTACTGGCACAACCATTACCACTATTGCTACAACTACTGCATTCACCGAAAGTACTACCGGCGCCCAAAAGCGCAAGGCGAGCGATGATGAAATTATTGCGGCAAACAAGAAGACTCGCACAGAATCATAGGAATATGAAGTCGGACCCAGGACAGATATGGTACGGAGTCTAGGGAGTGTAGTGGTTGACAAAGGTGTATTTTAGTCAGCAGCCGCGATAGCCGACAGTGGCTCGTGTTTTGTCGTTGACTTTGCTGGTGTTAAAACCAAACCACCTACGTCACTTGCTGGGGTAACGATAGGACAATGTTCTAATTTGAATATGCACTATTAGGTTTAATATCACGTCTTTCAAACGAAACATGCCAGGTCCAGTTAGTGTATAAAAACAAATGACCTAAACTCATAGCCTAAATGGCATAAAGTGACCTACTAATTTCGTCCCTTATGTTTTAAACGGCTAACTTTTCTGATAACTGAGGAGACGGCACGGATAATGTTTTGATATGAATATTTTTAATAATATCACGTATCTTAAACGAAATATGCTGGGTATAAAGTGGAGGGTCATAGTAAACCAAGATGACATTGTCGAGATTAGTTGTTTCCCCTTCTAAGGTAATAACAGGGAATAACACTTGAGTAACGACAATCCTTGCCAGTGATTGATGTTTGATACCCCCATTCATGGTGCAGTGCAGGTGACAGTCATAGTCCGTCCACGTGCATCAACAACGCAAGGCTTTCAAGGTTAAGTTGGGCTGCTGACCCTTGATGATCCAACCAGAGACATCAATTGACCGCTCCAGCTTTTCCATCCACAGGCCTGATTGTCGCTGTGGCTGGGAGACTTGAGACTTGTGCAGCACTCCGCTCTTCCCCCGCTTGTACCTGGAGCTTTCCATTGAGAGCGGATGATAGTCACACGACATACGACATTTTACCCACATCAAATACACTCATTCACATGGCTTGATTTGATTTGATTTGATGTGATTCGAGACAAGAGAATAATACGAAAATTGACACGATTTCATTTCATGGATGACACCCACTCCTCTATTCTCCCAACTACTGCAAGTGCCCGTCTCTACGTCTAAAACAAGGATCCCAAGTTCAGCGCAATGACCCAAAGAGGGTGCTTGCGACCCAATACAAGGACCAGAGTTGGAGGTAGACGGCCCGCTCTCATCAGTTCAGCTAGTGGGTAGCAGAAAAATTTACCTTTGAGCTTTAGGATATAAAAATAAATAGCCTAAGGAGTATGGTCTAAGTAGCATAAAGTGCCCTACTAATTTCGTCTCATGCTTCTGCTGGCCAACATTTTTGGTATGCTCAGGTACTAGGTTCTGTTGTACAGGCTTTTTGGCAGCTTAGCCTAGGGCCTGTACAGCAGTTGTAGGCGAGCATTTGGGGGGTCCAAGATGATTAAATGCGGGTCCCTCCTCCATCAGGAACTGTAACCTCGAAATTTGTCGCACAACTCAACAACACCAACCACCTGCACCACCACTTTTCCCACATTCCGAGGCTGACTCAAACCGAACCAGAGCAGAGCGGAACTGTGTGTGGTTGAGTTCTCGGAAATATCAGATTATCTCTTTCTTTTGACTGCGGTATTTCTTTGACTCGCCCGGTATACATACACGGACGGATACACTAGACTCGTCAAGACAGGTCCAGAACCAGACTCTCAAACCTAACCTTGAAGCCCCCAAGCCATAAAGGAAAAACTCTGTCAATCGTTGCAGTTCTGGACTTGGACCCCTGCCCCGAGAACCCATCTCATGTCGCCTCCTATGCCGCCAAAACAGCCTGGCGCTGGCGTTGGTGCTGGCCCTGGTGATCCTTTACCTGTCGTCGGCCCCGACCGTCCTCAGACGCCTGTCAATGATGGTGGTGGTAAGTTTCTTGTTCTCCTTGTATCCGTACTCCTTCCTACCTTGTCTACCGGCCAACGCCTATGCATACACATGCCATACTTGCCCAAACCCCATACATACCTAAACCAACTCTCATCATATTCGTCCTGTCTGCTTTGCCATGCAGGGTCATGGCTGTACAGAATCGATCACCGCCAGACGTAAATACCCAAAGTCTGGAAAATGCAGGGTCTTGGACCTCTCAAGTATCCAAGCTTTGCTACTTCAAGCAACCTAGTCCCTACATAGAAAAACCAGGATATTCTTTTGTGTCGTACGTGTGTACGGCTTGGAAGTGTGTCAAGCAAGCAAGACACCAAGTCTTATTCTTGTGTTGTTCCCCTTCTTCTTCCTCTCACTGTTGTTCTGCTTCTCTCCTCTCCTCTCCTCTGTCTCAAACCAATTTCATCCCCAATTCCTTCGCATCACCAACGAACCCACTGCGGCTCTAGTTAGTTTCTGGGGATCCGCCGCCGATCATTCCTAGGTGAGCTGAGCCCTTGCCTTTTCTCCTGTTACAGCTGCTTGTCAAACCTCTCTGAGCCTTGGCTGCGATGACAAAATGAGAGCATGCCCTGGTTATTCATTTCCCTGTTCCCCGCGTTGCATGCCTGCAGTACCAAGCCCATCGTCATCGTATCAAACAATTGGCGGACAAGGAGCCGCAAAAAGTGACAGGGCAAGACAAGACACCAAGAGGTCGAAGCGTTTGTCTGCAGAGTAGTTCCCCCAGAAAAGCAAGCGCACAGGACATGACCCATGCCATGCATGCGAACGAGCCCTTGTCAATAGCGCTTTACCTTAACCTGATCTCCGAAACGCAACGCAACGCCACCTCCGCTCCAACGATACCACCACCGCCTCCATATAAACCATTCGTACCTTACCCTTTCTTTGCCTCTGGCGCCCCTCGTACCACACGCACATTTACCTCTTTTTTCGTTGGCCCTTGTCTTGTTCCTCTCTCACGATTATAAACTTTGTCTTTTCAAATTCTTCACTGTCGATCATAAGGAATGTCTATTAATATCTTTTTATCTAGTCCCAAAGACAAGTAATCAAGACCAAAATACATCCCAGTCACCAACCCGAAATATCATATCATCTTCCCCAACAACAGTCCACCCTCTACTCCAGGTCGCATCTGTTCCCCCGCATTGTCGCTCGACGGCTACCGCTGCCGCTACAACTGCTACAAGTCCGACTTCCGAGTCCGTCTCATTGCCATTGGTTTCTTCCACGCAATCACCAACAAACAATACTCAAGTTGCCTCAAGGGCCTCTGAACCCCAGGCGGGATCATCTTCAGCCATGATATTCTCCGACATTTATAAGAGCCCGCGATCACCTATCGCCAAGCTCCGTCATAACTCGGTTCAGTTGCCGACCTCATTGCCTGACAATACCCCAGATTGGTACGACGATGAACACGCCGACCTTCTCAGTAAGGACAAGGCGAAACAGAAGGAAGCTGTGAGACGATACCTTGACGCCAAGATCAAGAATGATTGGGATTTCTCATGGCCATCTCGCGTCGTCGACCCTCCACTAGCTGAAGGTGACGTCGCCATTGTCGACACGGCTTCCGAGTCACCTGACGCTATCGAGACTGTAACCAGTCTTGATGTCACTGAGCCAGCAAAGCCAATTCATGATGAGACACGTGAAGACGATGGCTATCAAGTCGATGACCCCGAGTCTTCGGACGACGACAATAGCGATGCCGAATCCACTTACAGCACTGTCTCTGAAGACCCCGTTCGCTTTCGCACACGTCTAGAGTGGACATCCGATCTTTCTGACGATGACGACGAGCCAGGTCCTTCGCGCTCACCTTTTCGCTTCGACAACCCCAACAACGTGGGCTCAACTGTTCAGGCGACAGTTCAGGCGAAGCGCGCCAAGCGAAGGAGAGATGTTCGCAAGGAAATGGAGTGGAATGAGGGTCTGGCCTGTTTCGAGGCCCGGCGAAATGCATGGACCGGCGCACGAACTGTTCGTATCCGAGCCAAGCCTGTGACACCCCCTGCTGTGTCACCTCTATCTCCCCGTCGTTTCTTTTTCCGTCGCTCCATGTCGACATCTCCTCCCAGCTCCACAACTGCGTCCGCTCTACCGCCGCAGGTTAGCGATGCTTCTGATGGTTCATCACTTGCGAAAAGCGACGAGCTTCGCAACGCTCGATCCAAGGACACAACACCATCAACACCCCCCGACAGCCGGAACTATCCTGTCGAGGTTCTTCTTCCTCTTGCGCCGCCTCTCTTGCCTCCTAACAACCCCCTACGCGCATCCATCACACCTTCTGTGTATCTCAGCCTATATGATAAGGTCATCATCCATAGCCTTCAGCCCTCATGCCCTATCAACCTCTCAGATATGCTCCGAGCCTGCGTCACAGGCTGGAAGCGAGATGGCGAATGGCCACCCCGACCGACCATGCCTCCGCCTGCTCCCGCTGCCAAGAAGAAGAAGCCCAAGAAGGCCCCAACCCAGTCAGAGAACGCAGGTAGTACTGTTCGACGCATGAGTTTTGGACTACTAGGTCGTGACAAGGACGATACAACAGGTGGAAAGGGCATCCGACGCAGTCTCGTACGGGCCCTCGGCATTGGAGAGACAGGCGACGGACCGAAATAAAGCTATTCCATCACGAACTCATGATTATGAACAAAATTTGGAGGAACATCATTGCGATTGATGCAAGGCGCTTGTATATGGGCTCTCGCTTCTCGCTCGGTATACCATGTATGGAAGGATGTATGTTTTTTGTTTTGTTTCTTTTGGTCTATCTGCTTCCCCTACTTGTGCCTTTATGATATAACCATGAAGGGGCATGGAGTTTTGGAGTGGGCTTCCCTTATTGGAGTTTCTTGTGATGAGCTGTGAGCAAGCACATTGATACCTGCCTGTTCTCAACAGAGCTAATTACTTGCAACTATGTGTTTTGCAATTCAGAATTATCAAGATCGATGCATACCAGCATGTGACAGCGAAAGATCTCGGTGTTTTCGTGCTGTAATAGACTTCGGTTGACGCCATACAGGCGATGAATTAGGTTTGAGCCGCGAGTACATGACCAACACAACAAAGTTCCAACGTCATCGTGGTTGAGATGTAAGACCCAACTCGACGGGTCGTTCCGTACGCGGTATGCGAGGTACCGTGCCGATCATTTATCCGCTTGGGCAGTTCAATTGGTTCAGTACCTGGTGTTATAAGTCCGTATCCTATTTACCGTGGTTGGTTGTTTTCTAGGCCATACAACATGGCAACATTGCCCAAGGAACACATAGATGGTTACCGGGACAATTATACTTAGATGATTGTTGAGTTGAGTCATATAGATGATATCTCAACGAGATTTATGTTAAATCCTGTGAGGATCTGGCAGATTGTGCTTCTGTTGATCGGGCAGCTGCTCCCTCGAACATAGCAGAGTTTGGCGACCATCTCAGGGAATTTAATGATTTCCTGAACAGCGAGAAATGTTTTAAAGAAAACCTTAAGCATAAGAGATGAAATTAGTAGGTCAATTTATGCCCTTTAGGCTATAGTTCTATAGGAGGCCATTTTTTCTGCTACTCAGTAGCAGATTAACGCGCTTCAAGTCTATTATCACAACCCATAGCGAGGAGAAAAGTCAATATAAAATTTCAAAATCGTGGGAAATCATCGAATGAACATTATCTGTTTAACTATGACAATCGACTTATCTCCAGAGCGGCATGAGTTAGGGTATCAGAAAAATTGACCACTGGAAGCTAAAAATAAACAAATAAGTAAAAAATGAGATATCAAACCTAATCACTCGTTAAAAAATAGTTGTCATATTTTAGAAGCCAAATCCATTAAAATCTAATCACTTAGGTTCACAACTTTATAGTCAAGGGAGTTTGTAATATGTACTATTTATTTGTTTTGAATTATGCTTGCTCTTGGACGTTTTACACTCTGGACGTGAGATTTGGAATACAGCGTTCTTGAAATTTATATCAGCAGCTAAGAGGATGAGAACTATGCATACAAATCGCCAGTCTATCCAAGACGCTATAGTTCAATGCGAATATACGAAAGCTAAGTAGACATCATGCAGTCTTTACTTCAAGTTGTGGGTGGACAAGGACGATAGGGGTCTCCTTATACTCAAGCCAGTAACCAAGATCCTTAGCAACTCGGAAGAAACAACACTTTACTGGGGCCCCAACTCATCACGACTGTCAAATTCAAACCTGTGAGCCTGATATTGATAGTTAGTCAGTATTCTATCATGATTTGAGGTATCCTAGTATTTCAATCCTCGAGTTACTGGGGGGTGAAGCGTTGAGTGTACCTGATGTTGGGGAGATACAAGGCTGACCCTGCAATACAGAGTCAAACGCATACGATTATTGAATCATTAAAGACTGGAAACTCACCTCATGGTCCAGGTATATAAATATTAACACATGGCCCAGTCGTCTTGATGTGTGTAAGGGAATACCTACACTCAACAACCTTACCTCCAACCTACTGGATACGAGTTCTCAGTGTCTCACAGCAAGATGGACTGGTGTTGACAGAAAATAACCGTTTTGCATCATTTCTTTTCGGATGCTCAGTCTGTTATGGGAGGCTCATACCTCTCGAAGGTATCTGTAAGGTCCATTTCGGTAATCGCAATAACGGCCTCTTGGGCCAACACCACCATCATCACCTCTACGAACACGCATGACATGTCTACAGAGCGAGATAGCGCAAAAAGAATGGCATTGAACGGCAAAAGATATGCGTAATCTGGGAATCGAACCCAGGGCTCCCCGATGTCGCTCGAATGGCAACGGAGAATTTTACCACTAAACCAATTACGCTGGTTCTTGTTGTTGAAAGCTCTCGGCCGTTAAGAGTAAATGAGGCCAGTAATGTGCAGACAGCATGTACACATCTACCGAACATTGGAAAGCTGGCCCCATGGAAGCATCACCAACTTCGGAGTCCGATAATGGCTTGTAGGAAACTTAATTGCAGGGGCAAGAACAGTGGAATAGGTGTTAGGCCTAGCAATGACTCTAATGTAGTCTCAGGGACAGCAAAGCATAGACTAGAGTCAGGTTGGCGACGACTACGTTGTTGTTGTTAGGGGAAGCACTAGGTAGAGTGGCAGTGTACGTAACACAAGAGATGAAATGAGGAAGATAGCGTATATTGTTTAGTTCTCCATATCCTAGTTCAGAGGCGAATGTTTCTGCTGTTTGCTAGGTCTTAGACTTTGATTTCAGTAAGGCATGTAGAAAAGATAGACATTTATACGATGCTCATTTCCGGTAGACACGATCTGTTGATGTTGCCTTGGATAGTGTAGTTGAGACCTCAGTTGTATTCTATAGACCTATAACCTAAACATAGTTATCTTGACGGTATGTCAGACCAGACGTAGCAATACGGTGGTGCGAGAGCAGATGTTATGAAGGTAGTCTTTCTCATGCAGAGGCTACACCCACCAAACATAGATGGCATAGATATCGAGGGCATCAAAGTCGAATTCCCAGTTCATATAGGGGTCGGCAGGGCATTTAGACATGTCTTGTTAGTAAGAAGTCTTATCCTAGTTTCGTTTACTAAGAAATGGGTATTCAGTTTTATTGTTTGGTTGTCAAACTACATAGATAATAGCAGGCAAAGCTTGTTCATTTGAGGCTATGTACGCGTGAGATATCATCACAAGTCAGTCTATCGTGAGTTCAGGGGGATTATTGGCTAGTGCAGCCAACATATCAACGAACTGATCCAGGAGAGATCACCATTTACAGCTGTTAAAGCGATGCAGAACACGAGGAAAACACAAGGTCTTGGAACTTATATACTATTCTCCCTGCTTAGGAACAAGTATTTCGTATAGATTTTTGAACTCCACGAATGTAGAACTGCTCGCGGTGCTCGCGTCAAGTCAAGGATGTAACTTACTGTACATGTCGAGCAAACTACCCAGCCCACCAGGACCTTTAGTTTGAAATATTTATATACTTTCGAAGGACTCGAGATAACTTCCTAATTAATCAAGGATCTTTGTTGGCACCGACCAGGGAGATAATAGTGAGTGCAGCTCGGCTGAGCACAGCGGTAGCATAGACAATTCCATACCGTTATATAACGGGAATTACTACGATAAACTTCATGATGAGAATACCAAGTGAGAGATCGAAATATCTACGGTTAAAACCTCCGTATATCCTAGTTTCGTGTGTTGGTTCAACTGTAAAAGATTGGTCTAGGTCTTTTGCCGTCCCAAGGGATGGCAATGAGGTTTGTTTCCAGTATGAACTTCACGTCTTGACCCTTTTCAAGTCTAAAAGAACTTGTTGGAAAGGTGAGAGAATATTGTCTGTTGACTATTTATATGTTACCAGCCTGCTAACATTTGATGATAAGTATAGTGACAGTCGACCCACTACCATCGATCCTCGTAGGAGTTTCACCTTGGTACTTGGGAGTGGCTATCCAAGCCAGGTTATTCTGACCCCTAAACCACGCGTTTGGCAGTTTGATGGTCACTCAACCCGACTAGTATGGCTTTACGTTGTGGTGTTGAGACTGTTAAGTTACCAAGAATAGCCTTCCCTCAGGGCATCAGAAAAATTAACCGCTGGAAGCATAAGATACAAAATTAGTAGGTCACTTTATGCCCCTTAAGCTATAATTCTTAGACTACTTATTTTTATACCCTAAGACTTAGGAGGCCATTTTTTCTGCTACCCAGTAGCCTCCATATCTAACAGGACACGCACTCGGAACACCACGCTTGTACAACCCGTCCAATGAATGATAATTGCAGATAAATTCACGGAAATACATCAAACCACCCCCAGTTGCATGCAATATTGATAGGTGGCATGATTAGTAACTGGTTCAGAGGGTGTGTTGGCTAGAACCTCTTGGTAGGGCTAGGAACTCTCCAAGAGACTCTTCATGTGAGTCCCACCCATTAATTGACGTCTTAAGTAGAGCTGCTAGAAGACCGGTGTTTATCTACTGGAGTGATCACTACTTATAAATGAGTCAAACTCTCGAACACACGTTATCTGATGGGTCATAAAAGGTGCCAGCGACAGTGGTGATGTGAAGCTTGTCAGGAATAGGCTAAGGAGAATAGGCAACTCCACAGAACTGATCAGGAGACAAGTTTCGGATGCAAAGCGTCAGCTTGTATAGTCCATATTTGAACTCTTGTGTTGACCCTCATTTGGCTTTGACAACTTAGGTAGAACATAGATCAAGACCCTCATTGCATGGCCAGGAAGGAGTCAATGGTTGGCTTCCGAAACGATCGACTCCTTATGGCAGAACATAGTCAAAATTACCCGGTAGCTTCCACACCATCCAGCTACAAGGTCGTCATGTTCAAAGGCGAAAAAGAATTGCCTTCGGCAGGAGTATGAAGGAACTATTTAGCATATAGGATGTTGACATTCTTAACTTAGCTTCTGCTGTTCTGTGGGTGGTAGAAATGATATTGCGATAGCAGAAGTGAACAGTGTTTGCTTGTCTACCAATTGAATGAAGATAACTCTAAATGGCTTATGGCATGTTAGCCTCTAGCCCGCATTGCCGAGAGCCAGGGTGCTGGCATGAATGAGCAGATTTCTCTGGACTTACTGTCAATCGTCAGGTTGACCTGGAACGGCTGCAACTCAACTTCGAAGTGCTCGCTGTAGGATAAGTTCGTTGCACATGCCAGGGCCTCCATGGAAGTGACGTTGAAGCAACACTGCATGCCGAGATCATCCATTTAGCACCCTAACTAACTCAATCGCCACCAGAGGGAGAGGGTCTGCAAGAGCGGACTTGGAGAGCAACACTTGTGACGATGGCAGTTCATCTCCATCATCTTTGAGGTTAGACGATACTGCTAAACACCATCAAGATGATCGTGTCGTAACGGCAAGTGGCCTCTCGCATTCCGATCATGAATGTAATGGTGTCCCACTTTGGAACACACCCAAGATATTTGACTGCAACAGAACGGATATGCGGAACTGCAATTGATCAGATAAAAATTTTCCTGCATGGGCCGATCTCGCTTTGGGGTGTGAACGTAGCAATAACTCGGCCTTGGCTCTGGATTTGGGAATCGCTCATCTTATCTGATGATCAGATTAGATACACTGAACAAAAAAAGCCGCTAGAAAAACCTGGCTTGAACTGATCTGGGCACAACGGACCATGTCGAAATAGGAGCTTTTCGTAATGGAACAGATTCCTACTGCAGGGTTCGGTATTGTACAGATACAGGCTTTTGGAGTCTTTGCTAGACGAGGTTGCGATTGATATGAGCTAGGTAGAGAAAGCATCTTGAATCGCTCAGTTGCTCAGCCATGACATCCTCCTTTGGCAGAGACAAAGGCAGGATGATGCTGATGGCGACATCTAGCGCCGCCTCCTTCACTCGACACCACCGTAATTGCCGCATTAACTTGACCCTGGCAAGTTCCCACATCGTTTGGTTTTTGCTGTATGCAATCATTCCATAATTGGCTTCGATTTATCCCAAAAACATGGGGCCTGAACGGAGTACGGCATTGATGGTGGGGCAAATCATCATGACGGGTCAACACGGATGCGCAAGCGTTGATAGCGTCGGTTCGAGCTTGCGCTCACATATTATTACAAGGGAGTACCCTTGATCGTTGCCCGCCATGATTCTCTATGAGCTTCGATTTCTCTCGAGACCTCTTGAAGCTCTTTCCTTCGAAGAACTCTGGAAAGAAGTGGTAGTGCAGATCTCATCTAGTTCTCATCATGGCGACCGAAATCACGAACGTCCCCTCTGCTCCGGCGCAGAAACAAAAGCTCTCAGTACTTAAAGGCCCTGTTGACCCCCCGTTAGTTGACTTCACATTGGGTGAGCTACTTGAGCTTCAAACTTACCAACATGGCAACCAAGAGTGTCTGGTCATCCCATGGACCGGTGCCCGCTGGACGTACAATGAGCTGAGCCAGCAGAGCTCTTCTTTGGCTCAGTCTTTGCTGGATATGGGAATCGGAGTTGGTGACCGCGTCGCAATCATGGCCGGAAACTGTGAGCAATACGCAGCCGTGTTCTTTGCCGTGGCCAAGATCGGCGCCATCCTCGTCATTCTCAACAACACCTATACCCCGACAGAAGCCATGTACGGTTTGAAGTTTTCTGACAGCAAAATCTTCTTCACGACACCAAGAATCGGCCGACTCGACCAGACACAACTGCTACAGCAGCTCGAGAACAAGAAGACAGCTCCCAAGGTTGTGATGCTTCGGGGGGATGAAACTGGCAAATATGAGACCTATGACGGTTTGGTTACAGCTGGTCGTCGACGAAACCACCAGCGTTTGTATCAAGCCATGACAAAGGTGTTGCCGCATCAAGTGGTCAACCTTCAATTCACCAGCGGAACAACTGGACTTCCCAAGGCTGCCATGCTCACACACCAGTAAGTAGACCATCCTCAAGTCAGGTTGGGAACGACAGGTCTGAAAACAGGAACTAATGACGAGTAGCAACCTGGTCAACAACTCCCGATTTATTGGTGATCGTATGCGACTTGGACCTGCTGACGTACTGTGCTGTCCTCCACCACTGTTCCACTGCTTCGGTCTGGTGCTTGGTCTTCTTGCTGTTGTCACTCATGGCGGCAAGATCGTGTACCCAGCTGAAGTATTTGATATTCAAGCGACACTTCAAGCGATCTCTGATGAGCAATGCACTGCTGTCCATGGTGTCCCCGCTATGTTCGATTCGCTCTTCCAGGCCAAGTGGCCTGAAAACTTCAACTGTGACAACCTGCGCACCGGAATCATTGCTGGTGCACCAGTGCCGCGATATTTGATGGAGCTTCTTGTCAACCGCTTCGGGATGACCGAATTCACTAGCAGTTATGGTCTTACTGAGGCGTCACCGACTTGCTTCAACGCATTCACCGACGATTCCATCGACACTCGTCTTACAACTGTCGGTACGCTGATGCCCCATGCGAAGGCTAAGATCGTTGATCGTGATGGAAATATTGTCCCCATTGGCGAGCGTGGCGAGCTTTGCATCGGTGGCTATCAGCTCCAGGCTGGATACTGGAACAACTCAGAGAAGACCAATGAAACTATGGCAAGGGATGCCTCGGGCGTTCTTTGGCTCCACACTGGCGATGAAGCTGTATTCGACGAGAATGGCTATTGCTCGATTACTGGCCGCTTCAAGGATATCATCATCAGAGGTAAGTGAAGAATCCTGCCAGCAAGAAATGATTAGCTAACCCCGCTTCAACAGGTGGAGAGAACATCTACCCACTCGAGATTGAGGAGCGACTGATGGACCATCCGGCTATCACCCGTGCCATCGTGGTCGGTCTCAAGAACAAGCACTATGGTGAGGTCGTCGGTGCCTTTGTTGAGCTGGCAGATGGTCATCAGAAGCCCACATTCGAGGAACTCAAAGACTGGTGTCGTAAGAGACTTGGCGGCCACAAGTCACCAGCACACGTATTCTGGCTGGGCCATGACGATGTGCCAGCGACAGTTCCCCTTACAGGAAGTGGTAAAGTGCGCAAGTTCGAGATGGCGAAGTTGGGTGACGATCTTTTGCGAAAGCAGGAAAATGTATCGAAACTGTAAACAAGTCAGTCTTGTTTGAGTCTCGGATAGAATGCCTTGAAAGCGTAATGGAGTTTGATATTTAAAATCTGGATACAAAAGCTCAAGATAGAATTGAATTTTAATATAGAAGCTGTATATGAGAGATGAAAGAAAGTGATTGAGCTCCTGTTGGTTTGTCCTGGCAAGGATGCGGGAAACCCTGTAAAATTCAAGTCACAGGTGAGATTAGGTAGGTACGGTCGTCATAGTAGTAGTTAGGCATACAGGACCGTCTACATTATACATTATATTAGTACCTACAATATGATTGTATTAAATTCTCAATTATAATTCTTTTGGTGGCTTTTGGTTATACAAGAATAATCTAAAATTATAAATAAACCTTCCTCCTACAGCTTGGGTACAAGACCCAATTTCGTACCGGCAACAACCTTCTCGTTATCTGCAAGTGGGCATAGCTGGAAGAAGCGCTCGCGAGAAGATCGGACAAAAGCACTTCGTTGGTGCGGCAAGTCTACCAGCTTGTCCAGCCCAGAGCCATGAACAAAGTCATACATGACAATGGTGGTATTTGTCTCCTGGGTTTCACCCACCACAAACATAGTGCGAGGATCATCAAGGTAGAGGTAGTGCATCAAACTGCTCCACCACGCAGACACACGATGGGGTCCGCGGAAGCGTACATCACCTACAAGCGAGTGACGACCGCGGTCGAAGTCACCAGCGTTGAAATAACCACCAAGGCGGTCCTCCTATTAAGAAGTGTCAGAACGTCGTCAAGAAAAGGACAATACGAGAATGAACATACCTTGGCCCAGTAGACCTCAAAATATGCGAAAGAGGTGTCATCCCACTTTGCAAGCAGAGCAATAACATGAGGGTCATCGTGAACCTTGTGAAGATACTCCTGGTGTTGTTCCAGAGTACCGGTAAGGTTCCAGCCTTGAGAGACACGAGGATCGTTTTGCCATTCGTGAAAGAGGCGCATATGCTCAGCATCGGTATAATCAACAGAAACCATGGAAAATGTTTCGTTGAGATGGGGAATCCATCGACTGTAAACCGTTGCGCCAGGTGCAGGCTTAACTGGTCTGACTGGATGCCACGACTGTTGAACGCGCTCAGGATCATCAGGATCGCCAGCAACCGTGATGGTTGTTGTGTTGTGCAGAGGAGTCAAAGGGTATGAACCAAGAGGGTTTGATGCTGGCAGAGACGCAGGTGATTCGGCAGGGCACCAAACTGGTCGTGGACCAAAGGGTGAACCAGCACCTTGCCAGAAAGTGCTTCGCAATAGGAGAACAAGACTCTCGTCAGTCTTGTCCGAGGCCTGGCGCTTCTCCCGGCCCTTGAGTGGGTGGCCAATTGCGAGCAAGACTGCTGTCAGCTGCTGACCCAGAACACCGGCATTGGCACCTCGAAGCTCCAATCGATACGACTCTACATTCGTTCTCACGGTGAAGAGAGCATATGTCAATAGCCAGACCTGCGCCAAAGTTGGCGCTTCGGCTTCATCCCAATAAACAGTGACGCATGGTGAGCGACGAGCCCGGGCCCAAGGGCTATTGTTGGATTGAGGTGGAAGTTGGCTCGATTTAAGATCAATTGGGTCTGAGAAGATGAGGCCGGGATGTTGGAGGTTGAAAGGAAGAGCCTTGGCCGAAGCAGGGCCTTTTTGAACAAGCTTGTAGACGGGAGAGTTCACACCTAATGGTGTTGAAGCTGCTTCGATTGTGTACTCAGTTTGGTATGGGTGAGGAAGCTTGACGATGGTGTCGCCAGCTTTGAGATTAGAGAATGTTCCTGATGGGGTCGACATTGTTATCGCAGCTGGGTATGGGGAAACTTGGAGTCAGAAGAGACTTGGAAAGGGAGAGAAAGAAGTGTTGAACCACACTGAGAAGCTATTCGCAACAGGACAGGGAGCTAGCTGCATAAGTGGAACATGTTCGGTGTATCGTGTTCGTTAATTCCGCATCTTTGAGGTAAGTTCGGCTCTTGTGGATTGAAGTTTATTGACTAACTAGGTACTTCGTATCCTAAACTCCATCGACGACGCAATAACGGAACCATTTAGTAAGATTTTATGGCTAGCAGACGCTGACGATCCCGGACTGATCAGGGTCAAGATTATCAAGTGGACCCGAGCGGATCTGATAACATGAGCCCTTATTCACTAATTTTTCTTTTTTCTTCCTCACACGCCCCCTTCGTCATCCGATTGTCGGACTTCAAGGGTCTTAGACAAAATTTACGTAGTATTGCCTGTTTTGACCGCTCGTTAGCACGATCTGATAAACCGCTCAACGAACGACACTAACTAGATATTTCCACACAACCCCACCGATCCCTGTTGGCGTTGGCAAAAAATTCATCATGAACCTTGCCGGATGCAGAAGTTGTACCTAATGGAGGAATTATGACCTGATAGAATCATAACCGCCGAGGGTATGGGACAAAGGTTCCGATGAAACAAGCAGTCAGCTTGCTGCTTGACCCGGGTCCCAGCACTCCATGTGTCCATACAGAAGCATCCAGCTTGAAATAGAGTAATGAACATGTTTCGCAGCCTTGTAGCGTGGCACGGAGTATGCCGTCTTGTTGTCTTCGTTTAAATGAAGTAGATATGGCTATTGTAATACAATATCAACATGAGGTTTCAGGCCTCGTTACTGAGCATGAATACTAGAAGCGGCCGGCTTTAGAAAATGCTTGAGAAGGCATCGGCGATTCTTTTTGTTTAAAATTTATAAAGAAGTATCAACAATGGATTGATCTAAAAATTCGTGTTAGCTGGCTTAAAATCGCCGTTCCTTATACTCTCGGCCGAGCGTCTCGATTACCTGAAGGATGCTTCAAGCTCGATCTTGTAGAGGACAGAATGTTCGTATGATTGGACTACTGATGTATTGAAGTAAACTTAAGCAGTCAACTGCTATATATCAGTCGTGGATATTCCGATAAATCTAGTGCTTCTGCAGCTGTTGATCACCAGTGTGCATGCCGATCGATCCCGACACTCAGGTACAGCTGATCTCTCAGTTCCACCGATGTGGTAATATCTTATCAATCAGTTTTCATCTGAGACACTAGGCCATTACTGCCGGTTATCAGATGTTAAGTGACACTTGGAGGAAACCTTAGTTGTTGAGGCAGTAAACGAAGATGCCGAGTCCGCCATTTAGGAACGTCAATCTTTCATAGTATTTCTTTCCTAGTCGTCACTTGGTTCTTATTTGCCTATTTGCAACATATTCTTAATTAATATAGTGAAAAAGTTCATTAGCACGTGAATAGAAAAACTGCAGCCCATGTGAGAGGCTTCTTTCGTTCTCGAATGGCCACACCCAGACTCACAAGCTTTCACACAAACTCTAACGTATCCAACTACAGATATTTCCAGAAAGCTTTCCTACCATTTCCTAGCCTCACTCCCAATCGTCTTTGCTTATTATTATTGAGACATCTCGACAGCCTTGATTCTCACTATTCGCGCTTTGCAACATGAGTTCAACCGGCCCTACTAGCGATACTCGGTCGAAAGACAGCGAGCAATGCCGGAGATGGCTTCAAAATTGGTACTGAACAGTCCGATGGTAGGCCTTGTTGCACGGTAAAAACTTTTTATTTAACCCAGTAAACATCAAAACAATATCCTAACAACAGTGGCTAACATATGGCACATTCTGGTGTCATCTATATAATATCCCAAACGCCAAACCCATGATTATCTATACTTAAGCCTTAGCCTCGTCAGTCTTGCGGCCACCAAGTTGCATGTAATTCCAGCAAACTGTCATCGTGAGTTAGTGGCTGTTTCATAACTGCAAATCAGATACAACTTACTTGTCCAACCCAAATCATCTCTGAAGCAAGACTGGAGAACATCCTCGCCAGTAGTGGTGCCAGTGTCTGGACTAAAAGCAACAGCCTTCTTGCCAACCGCAAGACCAATAACAGGTGGGTAGACTGCGATCTCTTTATATGACGGAACGTGTCCGGCTCGCTGGCTAAGGATGTTCTGATGGATGTTCAGTGCGACGTAGTGGCCTTGGTGCATGGCGCCGCCACATCGCTTGATACCAGGCCACTTGGTAATGTCGCCAGCAGCGTAGTGAGATTCAGCGTTTGGTGTGCCTTGTTCGAATTGTAGGCTGCAGAGAAATTAGTCAGTGATGAGACGTATGAGGAACTCGTTTGACTTACTTGGGCTTGATCTTGACCAGGCCATCCTCATCGAGTGCCGAGAGGGGCAGATATGTGGTAGTGGGAACACTTCTGGAGATGGCCATGATCACTACGCTAGCAGACATCTTGTGACCGTTTGTGAACTCAATATCATGCTTCTCACTGCCGTCGGTAGTCGAGACCTTGTTCTTGGAGGCCAGGCGGTGGTTCATGAGGACTTCAACACCAGCCTCACGGAGTAGCTCGAGTGCCACGTCCTTGGTCTCGTCAGGAAGACCCTCAGATGAGAGAAGCTTGTCACGCGAATGAGCAAGTGTTACGTTGAGATGAGGCTTGACCATCTTAAGCTCAGCTGCCATCTCAATGCCGACGGCACCTCCACCGACCACAACGACACCGTGCTTTGCATTCTGGACAGCGTTGATATGGTTTTCGGCTTCGAAAAGGTATTGCTTTCGAGTCAGGGACTGTGGAACCACCGGCCAGACGCGGCGTAGACCTGTGGCGGCAACGAGGTAGTCATATTCGAGAGTGCTCTTCTCTTCGGTGAGGTGGGCTGAGATGGTGGCTTTCTTTGAAGCGGGGTCGACGCTGGTGACTGAGCCTTGGATAATGCTGAGTCTGGGATCTTTGAGGCCGGGGATGTCAGAGTATTTGACCCAGTTCTTCTTGGAAAAGGCAGAGTCGGCAAGGGCCATGGGAGAGCCGATCAAGTGGTCTGTAATGTGTTAGTATCATATAGCTCGGTTTTGAGATAAAAAGCACTTACAGTAACCATCTCTTTCATCAACGATGGTGATCTCGATGTTGAAAGTAGGCAAGTTGGGGTGGTGAGTATATGGCTCAGAGTTCATACGAGGAGAGTAACCCTGGCTCAGATCCAACAGGTTGACGGCAGCAGCTAGACCACCATAGCAACCACCGAGGATAAGCACACGTACGGCGCTTGAGGTTTCTGGAAGCGAGCCCATTGTAGCGAATCCTTTGACTGTATGGACTATGGAATGTTTTCGAAATGGGAGCTGCTGAAGTGACGCTCTCGAGACAGATGCTGCAGAGAGACAAAGATTCGGCGCAATAAAAGTTGGTAAAGAAGCACGAGATGTGTCAGAACGCCTTGTCTGAGTACAAGTGTGGGTGGCTTTGGAAAGTCGTCCCGAGAACTTGGTAGATACTCGAGAGATGATCATGAGCTGAGAAATGAGGAAGAGAAGAGAAGAGAAAGAAATAGTCCGAGCTATTAAAGAAGGAAAAGGAGGTCAAAGAAATGCAGATCCGGGAATGAACGAAGCAACCGCCAGCAAAACAATTGACACATGATGCTCGGTATCGTACTCGGCTGAAAGCCCTCAACATCGGGCCAAGACCGGCCTCCTCTGGGGACAAGGGTTCATCTCCCTGGTTTCTGTCATGACAAGTCCCCAGTTTCCCATCATGAGTGAATCATAAATGGCCAGTAACAGAAGAGATTCGCCTGAATTGTAGCGGGGCGTGCTCCATTGTGATGATGTTGGGGACTTTTTGAAGATGCTAAAGATGTGGAGTTAAAGTTATCAGATCCGTCCAAGGCAGCGGCAGCCAGCCATTGAGAGAACTGTCTCCACTGGTTGGGATGAGAACAAGAATTATCAGATCCGACGGAAAGCCATCCTCGCCGCTTAGTCATAGTGCCAGACACAGTGAGAAGACTGTTATCTGATCAAATTGCTACAATGTTTCCACATTGTGTGCAACCATCCCGGACTAACGGTTCGTAGCGTAGGACGGAGAGACGAGTTGGGCCGATCTCCTTGTGCCTTTTGAAGATCAGCAAGGATATGCTTGTGTAAACAATTAACTTGAGTCATTTTCAACTCCAAGTAACGGTTACAACACCAACATTGACTTCGTAGACCAAACGGTTTCTTTATTGTGCAATGCTGTGGCCTTATTGCTTACTCAAAGTGCCTCCGTTCTTTGTATAGAGTACTAATGCGAGTTGAGTTGTACGCCGATCTGATAACCCAACCCAACAGTGATGGCTGTCACACACACATTTTAGTCTTGGCAGCCTAGTCAAAAAATTATCTGATCGGAAGAATCCTTAACAATCTGAAGTGGCTGTTTGTTACTCGTACAGGGAATCAGTGCTTGGCTTGAAAACGGAATTAACAATTTGATTTCCACAAGAAAACTGATATAATATTCTTCACAGCACTGCTGGACCAGCACCGTGCAGCACTCAAGCTACCTTAGGGCAAGTTACGGTAAATCCCAACATCATCTGCTTGTTCTACGGCATCTATCTACATCTTTGAGATGTAGGATCCTAGACTTTATTCTCTTCTTCAGTGGGGATGTTCAATCCTTCGCTTCTCTAGTACGGTGACCTTATCCTCATTAGAGATGCCAAGACAAGACCAGGGTAAGACCTACTATAAAATTATGCTTGTTTAAGAGCAAACTAGAGGTAGAGGCTCTGCTCCGTCTCCGTCTCCGTTCCGGCTTTTCTAACTTGTTCCTCACTAGTGATCATCCAGGGCTGATTCTATTGCTTACCGAAGGAGAGGTCGAGACAGAAGCAGAGCTCGGCTGCAAAAAATAAATGATCAAAGAGTGTGGACCACTGCAGCACAAGCTGGATTACTAATTCCGTCTCCTGCGGTCGGCCATCCTAGCTTTTTGTATTCTGGAGGAGAGGGTCATTGGGTTCGCCAAGATGACCATACCCTTCAGTGACTGATGTTGATGGCCGATGTTTAGCGGCACGGCAAAACCCTCATCATGAGTTCTCTTTCCCTTCCTTTTCTTCCTCTTCTTTTCTATCTGTGTCTATTGTATCGCAAGCTGTAAACGTATCATTGTTGCCTTGCAACTCACAGTCAGGATGGCAGTCCCTTCGCCTGAGACGAAGAAGAGAAACAAGGCAAGTCTTGTACCAAAAATACAAGTCCACTTGTAATGGTTTTTTACTTACACAACTGCTAATACCCTTCACAGCTGCGCTCGTTCTTCAGCTACTTCCAACTCCTCTTCTATGCCAACCCAACATGGATCGATATTCTTCTTCTCGCCGTAGGAACACTCACGGCTTGCGCTGCCGGTGCTCCGTTCCCTCTGATGGGCATCATATTTGGCCAACTCGTCAACGATCTCAACACTGCATCCTGCGATAATGGCGAAGTCGTGTCTCAATACTCTCCAAAAGAACTCCAAGACAGTATCAACAAGAAAGTTGTCATGATCACATGGATTGGCGTGATCAGCTTTGCGCTTATCTACACTTACATTGTGTCTTGGTCAATCTTTAGTCGCCGTCTCGAGAATCGCATTCGTGATCGCTACTTCATGAGCATTCTGTTGCAAGATGCTACCTTCTTTGACAAGAGGCAGGCTGGAGAAATCACTTCCCGCCTTAATACCGATATCCAGGTAATTCAGTCTGGCACTTCGGAGAAAGTCGGTATTATCATGGGATGCACATCGTTCTTCGTCTCATCGTACGTCGTTGCGTTTGTCAAGAATACCACACTCGCAGGCATTCTTGTATCGCTTGTACCTGCTTTCATGTTGCTAGCCATCATAGGAAGCATGTTTACTGCAAAGTTTGCGACTGCCATGTCCGAAAAGATCGCATCTGCTTCTTCAATCGCCTCAGAAGTCCTGGCAAACATTCCCGTTGTCCAGGCTTTTGGCGCAGGTCCTCGACTTGAGGCCATCTTTGCGGAGAGGATGAAGGGAGCACGAAAGCAAGGAATCAATAAGGCCTTTGTTGCTGCTGTCCAAGCTGGATTGCTTTACTTTATAGCCTACTCGGCCAACGCTCTTGCTTTCTGGCAGGGTAGCAGTCAAATTGCTGACATGGTCGAGGGCAACGGTGATGCGTCTGTTGGTGACATTTATACTGTTATTCTCTTGCTAGTTGATGGTAAGCACGTTTTAGTCTCCGAACGAAACCTGATGACTGACCAATTTTAGCCTGCGTTGTTCTCGGTGGTATTGCTCCTTTACTACCACTCGTTGGCGCTGCTGTCGGATCTTTCGAAAAACTTCGCGAGGATATGGACAACCCAGCTATCATCGACACAGGGTCCGACAAGGGGGAGAAGCTCGCATCGGTGGAAGGAACCGTGTCTTTCAAAAACGTCTCTTTTGCTTATGTTTCGAGACCTCACCACAACGTGCTGAACAATGTCTCCTTCGAATGCCCTGCTGGCAAGTACACAGCCCTTGTTGGTCTTTCTGGCAGTGGTAAGTCTACCGTCGCTGGCCTCACATCTCGAATTTATGATCCCACCGAAGGTATAGTTCTTCTCGATGGACATGATGTCAAGGGCCTCAATGTCAAGGGTTTGAGAAGTCACATGAGTCTTGTACAACAAGAGCCCTCCCTCCTGGACCGGTCAATCATAGAGAATATTGTCCTTGGTATCTTGAACTCCGCCCAACTTGAACACGAGAGATTCAAAGCCACAATCCTAGGCACTGGCCTTGCCGATCTTGCCGCTAAGCTCCGTCAAGGTGAGAGTTTGGTGACAGCAGCGCAAGGCTTCGGCCAGGATATGGTTGATCTGGTTGACCGTGTTCAGGAGGCTGCTAGACTTGCCGATGCATCTGGCTTCGTTGAAAGACTTGAGTATGGTTACGGAACACTGGTTGGTACTGGTGGAAAACTAGTAAGTGGTGGTCAACGACAACGTCTTGCGCTAGCTCGAGCCTTGATTCGTGATCCTAAAATCATCATCCTTGATGAGGCTACCGCTTCTCTCGACTCAGCAAGCGAGCACCGCATCCAGATGGCTATCGAATCTATTGCCAAGAATCGTACTGTCATCGCAATCGCCCATCGTTTATCAACCATCAAGAACGCTGACAACATCATCGTTATGAACAATGGTGAGATTATAGAACAAGGAAATCACCTTGAGCTGATGACTTTGAACGGTTCATATGCCAGTATGGTACGCTTGCAGACAGTAGATTCAGAGGATGCTGGATCTACCACAAGCACAGTCCGCACTGATGGCATCGTTTCTGAGAAAGACTCTATTATAGACCTCAAAGTCAGGGATATGGAAAAGGAAGAGGCAGACGAGCCCAAAGAAGAGGAAGCTAAAGAGAAAGACACAGCTCCTGAAGCAGACGCCGCTCTCGACTCGAACAAATCTGGATGGGTAGTTACCAAGACCATTGGCGGCATGGTACGACCTTATCTCCTCCTCATTATTGTCTGTCTCTTTGCAGCCACTATTGTTGGGCTCACTTTCTCCTCATCCGGTCTAATCTTTGGTTATACCATCGACAACCTGAGTCCCTGCAACCCCGCTGAAGATATCCGTTGGGCAGGCAAGTTCTTTGGAGGCATGTGGTTTCTAATTGCTTGCGTCGAACTATTGGCCAATACCACAAGCTGGACCGGCTTCGGCATGGTCGCGGAGAAGTTGCTGTACAAGATCCGAGTTCTCTGCTTCCGGTCTCTCTATGAACAAGACCTTGACTGGCATCAGTCAGAAGGCCGTACACCAACTGCACTCCTGTCCGTCATCACTTCGGATGCTGCAGCTGTTGGCGGGTTCAGCGGCTCCATTATTGGCACAATCTTCTCTATCATGGTCAACTTCTTGGTTGCCATCATCCTGTCACATATTCTTGCTTGGAAAATTGCCATTGTATGCTTGGTCATTGTGCCTATCCTTCTTGGCTGTGGCATTATGCAGCTTCGATCGCTTTCGAAGTTTGAGCGTCGTCACGCTGGCGCTTTCACTGGCGCAGTTGGCATCACTAACGAGGCTGTCAACTCGTTCAAGACCATTTCTTCATTGTCTATTGAAGAAGAAGTCATGAGCTCATATCGCCGTGCTCTCAGAGCACCTCGAAAAGAGATAACTCTGGCTTCTATGTACGCCAACTTGTGGCTTTCCCTGGCTAACAGCACTGGAAACCTGATATATGCATTTGCCTATTGGTGGGGATCAACACGGATCACTGCAGGCGAGGCCAGCCAGCGAGAGTTCTTTATAATTCTCATCTGCATGCTTGTTAGTGCACAGCTTTGGGGCCAGATGTTCAGTCTTGCGCCTGAAGTGTCTCGCGCCAGGGCTGCCGCCTCGCGCATTCTGAGTTTGATCAGCCTTGGGTCTTCCAAGGATGAAGCCAAAAAAGGCAAGCTTACACTTGCTCTCGAGAGTACCAAAAGAGATGTTGAAGATCGTGCCGAAGCTCCTGCAAAGAGCAGCGGAGGCAAGGGAGCAACCATTGCTTTCAAAAATGTCCAATTCTCCTATCCGGCTCGGCCTCATATTCAGATCTTGACAGGCATGTCTTTCACCATTTCTGCTGGTCAATTTGTTGGTCTTGTAGGACCTTCCGGCGCTGGCAAATCAACCATCATGTCGTTGGTCCAACGTATGTACCGACCAACAGGTGGAATTGTTGAGATTGACGGCGTTGACATTTGCGCACGCGAGGGAACCGAGTTCCGCAACGATATAGCAGTTGTTCCTCAAGACTGTGCTCTCTTTGACGGAACAGTCAGATTCAACGTCGCGCTAGGTTCAACCCCTGATCACGAGCCCACAGAAGACGAGATCCACGAAGCTTGCAAGCTGGCTAACATCCACAATGTTATCATGGAGTTGCCCGACGGTTACGATACCGAATGTGGGCCTAACGGCTCGCGGCTCTCTGGCGGTCAGCGTCAACGTCTAGCGATTGCGCGTGCCCTTGTGCGTAAACCTAAACTGCTCCTCCTTGACGAAAGCACGAGTGCACTAGACGCAGAAAGTGAACGAGCTTTGCAAGAAGGACTAGAGCGTGTAGCGCGCGGTATCACTGTCATCGCCATTACACATAGGCTTCATACGGTGCGCAAGGCGGATGTCATCTTTATGATTGAGGGGGGTAAAGTCGTGGAAAAGGGTCGACACGAGGAATTGGTGGAAAGGAGCGAGACATATCGTACAAATGCCCTGCAGCAGATGCTGGGGAACTAAGCTGGGGGGTCGAAAAGTTGTATGAGATACCATAATTCGGGTAATTAATGAATATCGGTAGAATGTGTACGGATAGCTTTGAGTATGTCTTTCTGAGCTAAAGTTGGAGTTGGAGAAGTTTACCCCCACGTCTCCAACACCTGACCTGACTGACCTCTAACCTCTTTTGCTGTCTCACTACGAATTGTAGAGGGTGCAACTGTGATGCCAGGAACCTGTCGATTCAGGGAATTTACCCACGTTTCTGATCATGGGAGGACTTCAAGCCACACCAAAACTTGGTGCTATGATGGACTTTTTTTGTGATCCCCTGAATTTGTGTCCGTCGTCGGTAACCTGATATATCATGAACTTTGAACGATTCTATAAATGAGGCCCTGGCTTTGTAAGCGGACGGAAAAGATGATCTTCAATTTCGAAACAAATGAGATGCAGGAGCGAGACAAGGCTGCATCAGGAGATTGAAGTATAAAAGTTAAAACAAAGCACAATAGAAACTTCGTCTATAAAGTTGAAACCCGTCTCTCATGGCCGCAGCCGCTGCAACTCCCCCAATAACTGAAAGCCGACGTCACAGAGTACAGGGGTCCAGCTGCACGCGAATCCAAGTCCAGCCTATCATAGGCCATAAAATTGATGCTTTACTGCAAGCATCCGCCTCGTTTGACTCGTCCCTCGACCCCTTTGACTTTTGTGTTGCTTCGCCTCTCCTCCCAATTGTCACCAATCTGGCCTCGTGCATTATATCCAAGTCTCATCTTGTTGCAATTATCGTTGTATCAACACCTCATTCCTACTAATCGTACAAAACAAGGTTGCGATCTCAGCGGGGACATTTAGTGTTGGACCTTTTCCTTGGCCGATGGGGCTACCTTGACGATTCCCTCATCCACATTCACATCCACTCACAACAAGTGACACAATTGGGGGCCCTCGAAACACATCTCGATTTGTTCCGAACTTTTGTCAACTTAAAAACTTAACCTCCCTCCCACGCCAGGCTTCAAAGTCGCAACCATTCCCTCCCCATCATCCCTCGATAATCCCTCCTCTGCTCCTGGCGTTGCCCCTACTACAATTCAAACCCGCCTCGAACACGCCCATTCGACCCGAGGAGGGAGTGCTGCTGCCTCTCTATTAGACGACCCAGACCCGGCACCACGACAGCAGTATCTACGCGACAGTACCGCAAATACGAGCGAGCAATTCGAGCTTGTTGATTACCCTCCCATCCAGGCTCGACGAGACGCTGCAGATCGCGAGGCTAGAAGAAAAGAAAAACGAGACGAAAAGCGCCGCTGGCTTCAAGAACAAGACGAGATGAAGTTCTCACACAGTATTCAGTTCAATGCTGTTCCAGATTGGAGCAGCCATTACATTGCTTACAGCAACCTCAAGAAGCTGTACGTTGGGTTCTTCGGCACAGCAAAATCATGATTGTGCTAACTCAGCCGTTATTTAGAATCTACCATCTTGAAAAGACTGCCCATCAGGCTCGCGGCAGTACCGGTGACGCTGAATCGCGACCTCTTATCAACCAAGAAGATGCCGAAGAAGTTTTCTCTAGGGCCCTGGGCGTCGAGCTAGAGAAGATTTGCTCGTTTTATGTCTCCAAGGAAGGCGAGCTTCTCGAAGAGGCTACACAACTCTTACGCGACGTTGGCGACGAAGCAGAAGATGCTATCGCCGACAATCGTTACCTGCGCCGGCTCTCTGTATCGTCTGCCAACAACCGAGCCGAAGGTCGAAACGGTGTCCGCTCAAGAAGCCCGAGAAGTCGTAGCAGCGACAACGAAGAGAGTGGTAGTGAGGAAGAAGATGAGACTACCGGCCTGACAACAAGGCGACGAAGCAGCGGAGGCCGAAGGCGAACCATTCACAGCATAAATAAGCCGCGCTCTGAGGATATGAATGCCTCCACCGATTTGGGCCGAGATATGAGGAGGCTCAGCACTGCTGGAGATGAGAACGAGGAAAACCTCATGTTCTCCTCGGGCATTTTTTCATCGGCCATTATGCTCAAGAAGCGCATTATTGGCCTCTACGTATCGCTCTGCGAGCTGAAGTCATTTATCCAACTCAACCGTACCGGTTTCACCAAGGTACTGAAGAAGTTTGACAAGATTCTCGACAAGGAGTTGAAGGGACCATACCTACGAGCCCACGTCGAGACTGCCTACCCATTTAAGGACGAAACCAAGCGCGTGCTTGAAGAGAACATCGCCAAGATGGAGACGGCCTTCGCTGAAATTGTCACGGGCGGAGATGAAGCGCTGGCCCGCAAGGATCTTCGTTCACATCTCAGAGAACATGTCGTGTGGGAACGTAACACCGTATGGAGAGATCTTATTGGCATAGAGCGAAGAGCCGAGGCGGCTGGCTTGGGGCAGGCGCTTCTCGGTCAAGAGAGAGGCAATGTGACAAGGAGGTTACAGGGCGACGAGGCCAAGGGAGCTCAGGTCACACAATTCCGTACGCCATTCGGAAGAATTACCCTGCCTCCATGGCTTGCTAGTACGTCTCTTTGGACGTTAATTGCATGTCTTACCGTCTTTTTCCTGCTGCTCTTGCTCCCTATCATGGAGAAGCCCGAGCAGCAGAACTGTCTGGCGATGCTTATTTTTGTCAGTCTATTATGGGCCACCGAGGTAAGTTACACAGAGAGGACGATTCGCGAAGAACTTACACTGACCCTTTCTAGACTATACCTCTCTTCGTGACTTCGCTGCTGATTCCTTTCCTCTCGGTGGTCTTGAACGTGGTTCGCGATGAGACCCCCGGTAAGCCTCAGAAGCGTCTTGGCTCTAAGGAAGCCACCGCTGCCATTTTTGCTGCCATGTGGACGCCTGTCATCATGCTTCTCCTTGGTGGTTTCACACTCGCAGCGGCTTTGTCAAAGTGCACTATCGACAAGCGACTGGCTACGCTTGTCCTTAGCAAAGCTGGAACACAACCAAAAACTGTCCTAATCGCCAACATGTTCGTGGCTGCTTTTGCATCTATGTTGATTAGCAACGTTGCCGCACCTGTCCTTTGTTATTCTATTATTGAGGTAAGTTGGTGGGTATCCACTGTAGTAGAATTATGCTAACAATTGTGTAGCCCATGCTTCGAACCTTGCCATCTGATTCAAACATGTCAAAGGCAGTCATTATCGGCATTGCTCTCGCATCCAACATCGGCGGAATGCTATCCCCTATTGCATCTCCACAGAATGTCGTGGCCATGGGCATCATGCAGCCCGCACCTACGTGGCTCCAGTGGTTCTTCATTGTCATCCCTGTTGGAGCTGTATCCATTGTTCTGATCTGGCTCCTACTTCTCGTTACATTCCAACCAGGTAAAGGCACGACAATCGCGCCCATTCGCCCCGTCAAGGAAAAGTTCACTGCCCTGCAGTGGTTTGTCACTATCGTCACCATTTCTACCATCGCTTTGTGGTGCGCCAGCCACCAGCTTGAAGATGAGTTTGGAGACATGGGTGTCATTGCCATTATCCCTATTGTTCTCTTCTTCGGAATCGGTCTTTTGACCAAGGAGGACTTCAACAACTTCCCATGGACCATCATCATCCTAGCTGCTGGTGGATTGTCACTGGGTAAGGCTGTTCGGTCCTCTGGTCTTCTGCATACTCTTGCCGAGATTGTCTCTGAAAAGGTGGAGGGTATGAGTTTATATGGTGTGTTGGTTGTCTTCTCCACTCTGATTTTGGTTATCGCAACCTTCATCAGCCACACTGTCGCTGCTCTGATCTTCCTTCCCCTTGTCTTCGATGTCGGTGTTGCGATGGAACAGCCTCACCCCAACCTCCTTGTCATGGGTGGTGTTCTCATGTGCAGTGCCGCTATGGGCTTGCCCACCAGTGGTTTCCCCAATATGAGTAAGTTCATCACTATGATTCAATTCGATCAAATTCTGACTTTTCACAGCTGCGATCATGAAGGAAGACCCCTTCGGTCAGCGATATTTGCAGGTCAAGCATTTTATCAGCCGTGGTGTACCCAGCAGTCTCATTACTCTTGTTGTGGTGGTAACCCTTGGATATGGAATTATGCAAGTCGCTGGACTTGACTAATGGTCGAGGTTTTAGACAAATCATTTTGATAGCTCAGTTATTAACTGTTACTTTTTGGTGTCTTAAGTTTGTACTTGGGTATCTTGGATGGAGTACATTGTTATGGGAGTAGATTAGCATGGAAAAGATTAGTGTTTGAGGATATTTATAACCTTTTCAAGATGACGATAATAAACTACCAATACATTCGACTTAATCGAAGACCTTTGTAAATCGTAAAGATGCAAAGACAGTTGTATATCAATGTAAAGACATTTGTGATGTTGTGTAAGTGCGAGTAGCACTGTGTCACTGTGCTGATGCAAGAAGCTCTGGCCATGCTGTTGACGTCGATATTGGCGGCATGACCTGCCACGCCTGCCACCGAATTCCGCATACTCAACCGCCGTTCTTGTCTTGATACATCAACACATACAACAACTCACCGTCGATTCTGTCACTTATTCTTCAACCTGTCGATAGTTTCTCCTGGCAATATCTACTCTTGAGTAGCCCTCGAATTAACTGATGCGCCCCCTCTCCCAATAGCCTCTACAGCTTCGAGCTGGCCGGCGCCATGCTCTCCGCCTTTACAGCCCGTCCTATAATCGAGCTCAAACAACAAACGAGAGCAAAAATTGAGACAATTCTTGCCCATGGTATGTTTATCTTCACCATTGTTTATTCTATGTGGTTGCTTTTGCTTTCCTCACCGCAACTCTCATGATCTCATCGGTGCATAACTAAGGCCTCGATCTTCAGGTGACCGCGTTCTCGTCGGCCTTAACAATGGCGCCCTCCGGATCTACCGTTTAAACGGCCTCGCCGACCCATCACAGAATGGTTCTGTTGATGTAGATGCTAATGGCGCAACGTCCCCGAATGGCCATACCGATACTCCAGCCAAATCGACGAGTCCAACAGATTTGATGCGAGAGGTTGAGCGCTTCTCAACACGAGCCATCGAGCAGCTTGCCATTATCAAAGACGCAAATACGATTGTTTCTTTATCGAACTACCATGTTTCATTCCACGATTTAAAAACATACGAACTTATCGAGACTCTGCCCCGAACCAAGAACGCAACCTGCTTTGCGTCAACCTCAAATATTGTCAAGGATCCAGATACTGGTATCCCCGAGATTGTAAGCCGGCTGGCCGTTGCAGTCAAGAGGAAACTCTTGCTCTGGAGCTGGCTTGAGAGCGAACTTTCCGATGATGTAGACGAAATTGTTTTAGCCGAGTCGATCCGATCAGTAACATGGGCGAGCGCAACAAAGCTGGTGTGTGGCTTGAACGGCGGATACGTCATGGTCAACGTGGTCACACGCGAAGTTGAAGATGTTGTAAGCCCTGGCTCGGGGCCAGCAGCCGGACAGAACAGTCGCTTTGGTGCGATGAGCAGTGCCGGTATGGGATATATGGGTTTGGGAGGCTATATGCCCAAACCTTTGGCTACTAAGCTGGCGGAAGGCGAAATACTGCTTGTGAAGGATATCAACACGCTATTTATCGACGACGATGGAAAGTCTCTCGACAGACGGCAAATCCCTTGGCAGCATGCCCCTGAATCCATAGGATATTCGTATCCTTACATTCTCGCTCTACAAGCACCTTCGAAAGGTTCGCTCGAAGTTCGAAATCCTTCGACTCTCTCGTCACTTCAAAACTTGTCACTACCTGGTGCGGCCCAGCTTCACTTTCCGCCACCATCCTACAGCTTAGCACATGCCGGCAAAGGTTTCCATATCTCAAGTGAACGATGTGTTTGGAAGATGGAAGCAACAGATTATGACTCTCAAATCCAAGAGCTTGTGGATGGTGGTCATTTAGACGAGGCAATCAGTATCTTGGAGATGCTAGAGGATGCTTTGTTAAGAAACAAGACACAGACATTACGCGAAGTCAAAATGTTGAAGGCCGAAGGGTTGTTCAAGAAGAAGAAATACCGCCAGGCTATGGATCTCTTCAATGAAGATGATGTACATGCACCCCCAGAGCGAGTACTCAAGATGTTTCCCCCCTCTATCGCTGGAGAGCTATCTGCATGGGCAGGCCGCGAGGATGAAGAGAGTCAGGAGTCGGACGAGGCCCCCGCAACACCAAAGAAGACCAACGGCACACGTACTAGTACCCCTGAACCTCTCTCGCCAACATATGAAACTCCTCCATCGAGCAAAGGAGGGTTTGCCAGATATCTCACGGGCAGTTATAGGAGACCCCAGGCAGACACCGCGTCCATTTTCTCAAAGAAGGATGCGACTGACGGCGATGATGTCGCTAGCGTGAAGGAGACTGACTCGGGTGACGATCAGCCTTTGAAAGACAAGGACTTGACCAATGCAGTTCTGGAATTGAACAGTTATCTTGCTGGAACCCGTGCTCGGCTACAGCGTGTCCTTGACCCGGTCACTGGAAACTTGAAGCCTCGAAGCGAGCGAAATGGCTCGACGGAAGAGATAGCAGAGACCTTCCTACGAATAGGACTCGATGAATCGGAAGAACAACTGCAAGAAGAGCTGCGAAACACGTTTCGTCTTGTCGATACAACATTGTTTCGAGCTTACATGTTCTCTCGGCCAACATTGGCAAGCTCTTTGTTCCGAATTCCTAATTTCTGCGACCCTAATGTGGTTAATGAAAAGCTTTTGGAACATAATCGCTACAATGAGCTGGTCGATTTCTTCTACGGCAAGAAGCTACATAAGGAAGCTTTGGAGCTGCTGCGGCGCTTCGGTGCTGCTGAAAAGCCAGATGATGCCGCACCAGCACTTCATGGCCCTGAGCGTACCATTGAGTATCTCAAAAATCTTCCGCCATCAGAGATCGATCTCATTCTCGAGCATGCAGAATGGACTCTTAAGGCTCGTCCTGATGCCGCACTAGAGATTTTTATAGGGGATACCGAGAACGCCGAAACTTTGCCACGGGAAAAAGTTGTGTCCTTCTTACACGATATTGATACCCAGTTGGAAGGCCGGTATTTGGAACACATCATCAACGAACTTGAAGATATGACGCCGGATCTCCATAACCGACTGGTTGAGCTCTTTGTAGAGAACTTGACCAAGATGGAGCAAAGTGACGAATGGAACGAGATGATGAATCGCTTTGTTGAGTTCCTGAGACACGAATTCTTGAGAGAACCAGTGCAGGTTTACAGCCTCAGCAAAGCATTCCAACTGATTCCTCGTGACGGTAAGTGGTATTTTCCAATTTTATAGCGATGTATGCTGATTCTATCGCGTAGATCCTGCTTTCTACGAAGCACAGGCTGTGGTTTTGAGTAAGATGGGCCAGCACAAACAGGCACTTGAGATTTACGTGTTCAAGATGAAGGACTACCAGAAAGCTGAACAGTACGTATTTGCCGATGTTCCGGTGCTTCATATACTGACCTTGATAGATACTGTAACCGAGTGAATTCTACTCAAGACACTACTCAATTTCAACAGAACACAAAGAACGATGCTGGAGATGATCCTGAGAAGGCTACGCCATCTATTTATCATACTCTGTTATCGCTCTACCTTCAGCCTTCATCACCCAACCAACCTAACCTGGAACCAGCACTTGATCTGCTATCCAAGCATGGATCACGTCTCCCAGCAACCTCAACCTTAGGTCTGATTCCAGATGATCTTCCTGTTCGGTCACTGGAATCTTATTTCCGAGGGCGCATTCGTTCAGCTAATAGCTTGGTAAATGAGTCGAGGATTGTTGCTGGTCTTCGACAAGCCGATGGTGTCTCTATCGCAGCGCGACTGCACCTTGGGGACCATGTACAAGGCGGGCAAGGTGGGCGAAATCGCCATGTCGCTATCACAGACGAACGACATTGCGTTGTATGCCACAAGAAACTCGGAGGAGGTATGCGTATTGGTGGAAGCGTTGTGGCTGTACTACCGGATAATACGGTGGTGCACTATGGCTGTTTGAACCGGGCAACTGGGAACAAGGTGGACGCAGCTCGGGCGCCAAGTTGGGGTCGGGGATTTTAGACAGGCCGTCATGCTGAGCGGGAGCATTGTTTGGGAGCATCTGCATGAATTGGACCGGTGGTAGCCAGTTTGAATTTCTTCGAATACCCTTCATATACAAATCATTTTGTCGCGGAGGGTTTCGTTATTGCTAACGTGATGATATTTTTTCTCAGTCCTCTTCTTCCACCACCTCCTCGCCGTAGTTTTCCTCCTCCTTCGCTTCAGCTGCTGCATCTCTCGCTTTGTCCTGCTCCATTCGTGCTGTGAGCTCCTGGTTAATCGTGGACTGTGTATCAGCGATAGATGCGCGGAGAGCCTTGAGGTATGACGCCTTGTCGGTCGTAGAAGCGGTAGAGGAAATAGCGGGTAGCGTGTGCGAGACCTTGAAAGGTTCACTCTCCGGGGAGGTATAGTCTGCGGTGAGGGTTGGTTGCGACATTGTGGAAAGCGTTTGGCGTATGAAGCTGAATGACGAATGATTGAAGGAAAGAGTCGAGTCTTGATGTTGTTGACGCGGGGTTGAAAGCAACCCCACATACCGGGCTGTTTCTATGTTATGGAGACAGCCAGAAGTGAACTACACTATAAGAGATATTGAGAATTTATTGGGCATTTACAGGGTGATTCTGCAGATCTATGTAGGAGCACATTTCGATCCACATTAAATTATGTCTATTATTCTCATTAACTATATCAATTGAGTGGAAATGGATGTGATCACATCTCATGCTTCCTTGACGTAGCGGCGTTAGTCAGCACAGTGGCTTGCTCAATAGACAAGACTCCCTGTTTGCTCCTATGAACAGTCTTACTTGTTTGTTAGTTCACCCTCAACAACAACTTTGAGATACTACCTTTACTCGACCATCATTCTTTGCGACATGACAAGCCCATAGTTTTTTCTGAACCCCTGGTGCCCCGAAACAAGTCTCACACACCCCACTAGGCCCTGTCAATTCGGCCTCAGCTCTCCGCATGGGACCAAGATGTAGCAGCGGTCTTGACGTCGCATAAAGAACAATGCAACCCTCACGCTCTCAACCCCGCGGCCCGGGCAGCTTCAATCCGTTATCAAGCTCGTCTGCCCAGCCTTCGCAGCTTTCAACAAAATCCTCGAGACCTGCTCTACGCCGAGTCGAAACCTCAGACGACGAAGACGAGACCCCCCGACCATCCATAACAATACCCAAGTCGCGACAACCTTCACAACTGCAGCCCTCGTCACCCGCGACACCGATATACTCACAGTTCACGACACACGGAAACTCAAGTACTGCAAGCATAGGTCATCACAACTTTTCGAGACCAGCGAACGCAAGGTCCGTTACTCAAGGGTCGCCGGCGACACTGGTCAAGGGCCATGCGCGCAAACATTCAGCTACACAAGGCTCCTTTGAACCTACCCTACCGTCCATGAGCACTTCGAATCTATCTTCACATCTCGGAATGTCTCAACAAAATTCATCTACCACTTCCATGTCCGCGGCGGCGGCTGCTGCTGCTGCTGCCTCTGCCTCTAATGTTAGCTTGTCCGCGAGCCAAATGGCGGCGCAGGCGGCTGTCATGTCGCATCAGAACCATTCACGCCAGCGCTCGCAGACAGTACCTTTCCCTGGTGATCCTAACGAAGGTGTGCGGCGAGGAAGCGGCAGTAAAGGCCCCACGAGTCCTCCGATGCTGAGTTTGACAGAGGCGAGTGCGCCGCGGGATACTGGGTTCGTGAACCATGGCGGATATGGCGGACCTCACTCTTCTGCTGCCACGGCGGCTGCGAATGTCGTTTTTCCTCGATCTGGCCACACCTCCCCTAGGGTATCACCTCAACCATATTCACAACCACCTCCGCCGCCGCCCCCAGTGACTGAAAAGCCAAGCAAGATAGAAAAGTCCAAGGTCAAGCTTTTCTCTCGTCCAGGCAAAATCAGCACAAAGGGTGAGTCGAAGGAGAAGCCGCTACCGAGTCCCGGAAAGATTGGCTCTGCTCTTTCGGCTCTTCAGCGTGGGAACTTTAGTACAAGCAGCCTGGTTGATCCGAGTAATCAATCCATATACAACCTCAACAACTCATCTTCAGCAACCATACGACCTATCGAAACGCCTACTGAAGAAAGAGAGAAGGACAAAGAGAAGGGCAAGGAGAAGGAGAAGAAGCACCACTTTCTTTCGCGGCAAAAGCACAAGCTTAAAGATGAATACCATCTCCCGTTATCATCAGCGGCCAGCAACTCTCGCCCAACAGATCCCAACGCACCAAACCCTTTATACAACTTCAATATCCCACCAAGCCCAGCGCCCACGTCTTCAACGTTTTCCAAGGCTAAAAAGGACAAGAAGAGCGCCGAACGATCGGACAGCCGGCTGGATGGCGAGTCTAGTTTTAATGGGCAAAGCGAATGGCCTGGACCTAGTAGTCTACCATCCCTGTCCCAACAATCGACCATGTACGATCCCATTGACCCTGGAAAGCTAGGCCTCCACAACCACATGTCGCTGGACGATGCGTGGCCGTATCTAAGAGCCAAACTGCTGGTCATCTTTGAGGGTGAGGATCTTCGACTTCCTGTGGAAGACTTTAACCGTGTTGTGCAAATGCATATTCAATGGTGCATGCATAGACGCTCACCAAACACCATGTTGGAAGATTTGCGCGATCTTCTACACACAGGGTTCTTGTCACTGGATCGAACGTTGCGTCAGACCCCTGAGGATCGCTTTATTCCGACGCTTGTGGAGCTTTGGATGTTTACCTTCACCTCCATTTTGCCATACATGCAGGCCGTCTTCCTCCCGCTGGATCTCGAGGTATCAGGCTGTGGTACACTCATGACCGGAGAGCAAGCTCGTGAATTTTGGGGAGGTGCTGTCACTTCTTCATTTGGTTCAGGGGGACCAGCTCGTGTGGCTCCAGCACCATCAGTCCTTGATGTGAGAAGGCTAGTACTCATCGCCTACAGAGATACTGTCATTTTACCACGCTACGACACGCTCAAGAATATATTCTCACGGCTCTCTCTTGAATTTTTACCATCGTCACTTGCAAGCATGGCAATGTCGTCTGCACCCGAAGCGCCACTATCTACTTCGCCTTCTGAATCGTTTGGCCGTCCTGGCACAGCAATGTCTCTTGATCCATCCAACGCTTCTTACAATTCAACAAGCACAACACTCCTTGGAGAAGGTTCCGCAGGAGGTCGCAGTCGAGCCATCAGCAATGTCAGCTTCGGCAGTCACGGTAGCGATGGTGGTTTGAGACCGTTCACGCCTTCAGGAAGCGGGGGGATTCCACCCGTGCCTTCCTTGGCCAGTCTACGGGACCGCGAGCAGAACGTCGAGGACTCGAAACACATCACAGAAATGGTTGGCCGAATGCTACAGTGCATGAGTGTCTTGTCGGGCGTATCGGCAGGTGATGTTGGCGCTGAAGGAAACGAGAGGGTCGTGGAGCTGTGTAAGATGCTGAAGCTCAACTGGTTGGGCAGAGGAAGAACAGGAAGAAACCGAAGGGGAATGGTCGGTGGCAGAGTGAGGAGGGATGATATGAGGGATGAAGTTCGTGTTATTTAGCGATTGATTTGGAAATGATGAGTGGCAGGTACATCAGCGATCAAACGGGGATCGCCTGCAAGCACAGAAGATCGACAGGCCAAGCGAGTGAAGATCGAGCCCGAAGTGAAGAAGGAAGAAGACGATGCAGAGGACAGCGAGGAAGAAATCGAGTTTGAAGACGTTTAGGATTGAGACGCGGAGAGGATAGAATACGATATTGAGTACGAGATCGAATTTGAAGATCTCTGTAACTACAGCGATACTCCAGTATAGCTGAGGAATATAAATGAACATCTAAAGATTTTGGCAGTTAATAGAATGTGAACGAAAAGACATCACAGAAACCGTCGCGTAGTAGACTCGCCTACTCTGTCATTCGTGAGAAAGAGGTGCAACAGTAGCAATTTTACAAGGTGTCATGATACATGCTATATCATGACTCCTGTTGCATTTTTTTTCACGGTGGCTGGCACGATTCAAATTGGCACGAAAGTTGGAGGAAAATATTATAATTTTATTTGTTCTATTTATTTAGATTCGGAGTGGTCTCCCATGGTAACATCTAGAACTTTTCAACAGTTAGCTTCAAGACTTGATAAAAAATAGTCAACAGCAAAGTGCGAAATATGGTGTTTAATCAGACATCCAAGGAAGTATAATTATACCCTCATCTGTCCCAAAAAGGCTCGAATGGGACTCGAGTGGAAACTGCGAATTAGGTGGAAAATTTCATCATGAAAAACGAAGAGGTTGGTTGTGAAGAAATGTTTTGCAAACTTACATTAAATATTAGAAAGCTTGGCAAAGTTGTGTTAGTTTCGGGTATAGCAAATTTTCATAAATCTGTTGAAGCAATGTTAGCGAAGCTGCAAAGAATGCGCGTGCTAGAAAAGCTGAGTGTGTTTGATGTAGTCAGACAATGATACTGGCAAGTAACAGGCCTAGGGCCCAGGATACTGAATATCTTCATGGGCGATTCAGGTGGATAAAGAAGTGTGCAACAAGTGTCATCATTCAGATGGGGGCATGGAGTGCTGCGAGGCACAAGGGAATGTTTTTCTTACCATTAAAATCCAAGCTGCATGCAAGGCTGCAAAGAAAAAAATTCTTTGCAAGCCAAACAAACCACCTCAAACAAACATCCCGCACGGCAAGACGCAAAGCGCACCACTCAGACAAAGCTGTTCAAAATCAAAACAGCTGCTCCGGAAAGACAGTCGTCGTGTGATCTCGCGCGTCGTGTTCGCGTGGGAAGAGAGGTAGAGGCGGTTTGTTGTTGTTGGAAAGGATTGAAGCTTGGGAGAAGAAAGTTGAGAGCCGCATCGAAGAAAGATATTGGAAGACAGTGCAGGAAAATTTGAAAGATGCGCGGCACTGTGTATCTTTCACGTGACCGGTTCCTTACCCTTTCTTGGCCCTAGCGGCGGAAGTTAGTTCATGGCCCACCTGAATATCGCGATAGATGCATGAAGCAATTTGTCTTGTCCTTCACCTCCTCCACCTATGCCCGCTGCAATGTCTTAGGATGTACGACTAGGCTTGGGGGCAGTCAGCGTATGTAGTTCACGTCATGACTTTTCTCGCTAGTCCTTACCAAGTTTTCATCTTAAAAGTGTTGGTCTTAGGGTATCGTTTGCCTTTGCTCAAGCCTCGATGGACGTTGGTTTCTTTTACATCTGTGCGCTTGTCGGCTGCATGTCTTCAGCAACAAAACGCGGACATAGATGAAGACACATCCTTGTCGGTACCTGTCGCGTGTCGTCAGGGATCCGACATTTCGTTGTAATGAGGTTGTGACTATAGGTTTTGAGTATGCTCATACCCATAGCTATTGAGATAACGGATGGTGTACCGCTGTGTTGGAAGTGACAGAATACTTGCACGTGAAATACTAGAGCTTTGTGCGTTTATTTATGCTAGCCGTCCACTTGCTAGTGGGAGCTAACCAGAGGATATATGCATATTTGGTCTGAGTCACTCGGTAGATACATACTCATCCACCCTTATCTCGGGGTCCTCATCCGGCAGCCCGCCTGGACCCATATAATATTTTATTGGACGTATCAGAATGCTTCCCGTCTCATTCCAAATCCACCTGTCCAACTCACTCAGACGCAAAGGTCAAAAGGTCCTCCCCCAAAAATCCAAGACCCAGTCAGTCAGCCTGCCCAGCCCAGCCAGAAGGAATCGAGTGAGATCTCCCCAGTCTGTAAGAGCCAGGCCGTCGATCTCTGTCTACAGCATCTTTATTTCTTAGGTGCCAACCCAATTACTGCTATTGTTACCTACGTATGTATATTGATTCAGCGAAAACATATTCACAGACAAAATAAAGAAAGCAAAGAGATCTGAGGCCTCACTTGGGGTCTCCTACAACCTTGCTCTAGTCTAACTACGCCTTGATTTGGCATCTTGTCTTCCGCCTTGCTTCACAGGCTCGCTCATCATAGGTTGACTACCTACGTACCACCACCAGCACCCTTTCTTCTTCCACTTCTACTCCTAGATTCTTTCTAGTCAATCTGCCAACTCCTCCCACTTCTTTCCCCCTTCTTCTCTGCCTTCTTTTTTCCTTGGTCAAATCTAATTTTCAGCCAAGTCGAGAACTGAGGTCACCAGCCCCCCGTCACGTCAGATTCCACCCTGGTTTTTTGCGTGCCTGTCCTTTGGATACTTTATCCGGGCTATCAGCGTGCGTACCTGAGTGCCGGGCCCGCCGTCGCGTTACCAAAACCCAGTCCAGTCCAGCCCCCAACAGCACAGCACAGCTCAGTGCACTGAAGACTGGAAAATAAGCGCGCCCACGCGGAAATATAACCTACCGAACCCGGATCAGAAAATCTAGCTGTCGAGGGCACAAGAGACGAAATCAATGAGTCAGTTTATGCCATTTTAGCCTAGCTACGGAAGTCATTTGTTTTCTGTACCCTATACTCGGAGGTCACCTTTTCTGTTACCCCCTTTGCCAGCCCGACCCGAACCAGCGAAGACCCAGTCGCAGTCGCAGTCCCCATCCCGTCCACCTTGCGACTCCCGTTCTTTCCCCCGTCCCCCAGCACTGAAAGCGGATCGCCCTCTTTGTGGCATCGCTCTCCCGTGTCTTTCGCATTCTCCTTCCTGGGTCTGTCTCGACAATCCACCAATTCCTTTCTCGACAACCTCGATCTGCGCTCTTTTTGGGCTTCACTTTTTCCAGGTCGACCACGATTACAGTATTTATTACTGACCTATCTGAGGTCTTGACCATTGGACTCGTGACGTGCCATTCGCCCCATCGTCGTCTCATTCGCCCACTGCCTCCTCTTTCCCCCCAGTCCAACCGGCCTCATTCTCTCTTATCCGCTTTCGCAGCGCGAAACACACCACCAAAACTTCCACTGACGCTCACCGACGCCTTGACGACAACTATTTTCTAGCTGCTATACGATCTGACACAGGATATCTTGTGCATCTCTCTTTTTATCTCTCCTTGTCTTGTTTGATTTCCGACACGATCGCCATCGCAACTTACTCCCGATCTTGTCTCGTCGCGACGCGCGAAATATCTATTGTATAACGCCTCCCACCACTTCGAATACCTAGAAGTTGACGCTCGCGCTCGCGTCGTCAGTCAGCGTTCTCTTGCCCTCCGTTCAACGTATGCGATAGTATTACAACGCGATTGTCGATATCCACGGCGTGGATTATCGACCTGACTTCTTAGTCATGATGGCAACCAGTATGGGCCCAAATTTCTCTGGGCATCCTGCCGGCATGGGACACCCAGGTGTCGCTGGCCATCCTATGGGTCCAGGTGGCATGCCTCATAACCAAGGCCAGCAAGGCGGTCCTGGTGGTGGAATGCCTCATCAATTCGGAGGACCCATGGTCTCTGCTCAAGGAGCTCAAGTAAACCCTGCCCTCATGGGCGGTATGCCGCCGGGTGCGAACCCAAATGCTCATGCTTTACAGCATCTCAATCCCGCCACACAGCAGCAAATGATTCAGCAACAACTCCAGCAACAACATTGTATGTATTACCTTAATGGCACTGTCCCTGCCATCCCCTGTCTCTGCGCACGCGCTAATTGGTCTCCTCCACAGTTGCTAATAATCCGCAAGCGATGCAAGCGATGCGACAACAACAGTTACTTCAACAAAGACAGTTTATGGCTCAACAAGCCGCTCTCCAAGCCAACATGCATGGTGGTGGTATGCCGATAAACATGGCCCAATTCAGCCAACTCAACCCACAGCAGCTGCAAAATCTCAGAGGGAGACTGGGTCCTGTAAGTCGATTGACACTCAAGCAACCTCGATCGGGCGTTCCTTACACTAACAAATCAGGGACAGCATCCTCAGGCTCAAGCGATCATGGCCCAGCAGCTTGCTCTCCAGCAACATCAACAGCAGCAGCAACAACAACAGCAACAGGCTGCACATGCTCAGCAAATGCAAGCTGGGCCTAATCCAGGCCAACAGATGCCCATGAGTGCTCAAAGCCTTCAAGCAATGCAGCAACATAATCAGCTTGCTATCCAAAACCAGATGGCAAACCAACAGGGCCAGCCCCAACCAAACCCTCAACAACAGCATCAGCAACAGCAACAGCAGCAGCAGCAGCAGCAGCAGCAACAACAGCAACAGCAACAACAGCAGCAGCAACAGCAGCAGCCTGGTCAGCAGCAACCTCAACACACACCTCAGCAGTCATCACAAGCTGGGACACCAGCTCCCACTGGGCCCCAAACCCCTGCACAGACACCTAGCTCAACCCCTGCCCAGCCAACTCAGCTGCCACCTGGTCAGAATCAGCCTCAGCTGCCACAAACTCCTGCTCAATCCCAAGCTCAGCCACAGCAGCCTCAGAGCCAGGCTCAGGCACAGGCTCAGGCACAAGCTCAGGCCCAGGCCCAGGCCCAGGCACAGGCACAGGCACAGGCTCAGGCCCAGGCACAGGCTCAAGCCCAACCTCAAATGAACGCTGCCGCTGCCCAGCAGCTTGCGATACAGAACCAGATGTTGCAGCAGCAGCGGAGGGAGAGTATGAAAGGCCAGTGTCTGCTTAAGCTGATGCAGTTCAACGAGCATCTTAGTGGCTTCCCCGTAAGTCTTGCCATCATTAAAGTCTTGATGTTATACTAACAAGGGTAATAGGGCTCCAAGGGTGACGTCTCATACTGGCACAACTTCGTGATGCGATTTTTCTCCCAAAATGGCGTTTTCCGTCACTCGTTGCACATTACCGATGCCGAAGATACGACCGATAAACAATACGAGATCCCGTACGCAGCTATTGCTCGCTACTTTCATACTCATTTCAACAACGGCGTCAAAACCATACAGCTGGTTATGGACAAGGGTACAACAGATAGGCCTCTTCCAGGAGACTGTCATTGTATCGAGAACTCAAAGTCCAGTCTTGTCTACTGGTACGAGACTGGATCTCATGTAAGACACCATTAGTTGGGTCTGAGCTATTGTGGAACTAACCGAGTCACTAGTTGGTCGCGAGTGGTGCTCTACGAGTACAATTTGATGCAGAACAGAGGATCGAGCTATTCGAATTTCTCACAACAAGTCAAGAAGAATACATCTCACGAAAGCAGGTCATTGATGCCGCTAAACCGGCCCATATGTGGATGAAGGAGTGGCACAAGACGAATTCGCAGGATGGCAAATCTCCTGAATTATCCAAGAAGGGCAAGGGTCGACAGTTGAAGTCCCCCCAAACGCAGCCTCCGGAGGTTCTGGTTGATTTGCCAGACTCGGCCGTGAATAGCAAGGGTGTGACTGAAGCTGTCTTCCAGTTTCTTGAGGTAGGGACAGCTCACTCATCGTAAGTAAAGAGTGAAGCTAATGAATTTTGACCAGATTATTGAAGTGATGGGACAGATGAACCCATTATTCCAATTGAACCACTCGAACCCCGGCATGGGCCCGTATCAAGCCCTCGAGCAGTACGTCGCGACAAATATCAATGGCGCTCCTCCAAACATGAACGGTCAACAAATGCCCCCCGGGGCCCGTACACCTAGCTTTGGACAATTCCCGATGGGCGCAAGCCCCGCTGCGGCTCACATGAACCTACCTGGATCACCTCATATGGGTAGCCCAGCACAAGGTCATATGCAGGCCCCTGGAATGCAGATGCAGCACAGTCAACAAGGAACCGGGTCAAGCGGACCTAGCGCAAACACATCCCCCGCCTCGAACAAACGAAGAAGGCCATCAGCAGTGAAAGAGGAGGATGGATCTGGAGCTCCTACACCCAATGCTAATGGAATGCCTCGCAACGCCAAGCCCCCTACACCAAGGATGCCAAAACGACTAAAGGGTAACCCACCTGCATAATAGACGAGGGTGGGTGGCTCTACTTAAATGCCACTGTTATTGTTTACTCTTTTTTCTTTATCCTCATTTTGCATTATGCTGCATAGTGGCGTCTCTCCGTTTTGGTTTCACTTCGGGCGCTGGCTCTTTGGGGAAAATACTTGGTTACGGCAGAATGAATTTATATGGAGTGGCGTGTATTTTCGCAGTCATCATCTATACACTGCGATCCTTGTCAATGCCTAGCGATTGCTCCGGAAACCTTCCAGGAGGCACATCCTGGACTGGTGGTTGCCTTATCGAGCAGTGAGTGATTCGGAGCTCGAAGACACGGGTGACGAGGTTATGCGAGTCATTTGCACACGCACATAACGACAGTAAACGAAATCGTCATGGGCCTATTTCTTGAGCAACAGGATCAACGAATAGAGGCGAGAGGGGATGTCTGAAGCTTAATCTGGGTAACAGAGTTGCAGTTACTCGTGTACGACTATAGGGACTTGCGGCACAGGTCGACTTCCGAGATCCTGGCTACCCTTTTTGTTTTCGTTTCTAGTCATGTGCATTTGCTTTTTACTTAGTTTTCTGTTGGAAAAGACGCTCGGCAAGCAATCGGGTGTACATGGGGGAGTTTGGAGACTCGGGGGCAGTTATCAAATGTTGCGTTAATTCAAGAGTCAAAAGACAGAAAAAGACGGAAGAGGTGGGGAAGGCTGCGTTGCTTTACGAGCAGTTTGGATGTGCGAGGCTGTCTATCATGGGTGTTTTCAGATTATACCTAGGCTAAATAAGGAGTTAGGTCTTTAATGTGTCAAGTTTTAAACGTTCGAAGCCTTCCTATATATATGTGTCTTTGTCGTTATATCTGTTTATATGAAAGTTAGCCTCAAAGCTTAAGATATCGATCGATTTCGTATGTTTGAAAGGGCATGTACTTGTCTCAGAATAGGTAAGGCCTGCAATATGTATGATATTTGCGGTATAAAGTGTGATTTAACTATTCCCCAGATACATCGATTGGAAGATTTAGTATCACAGATAAATAAACGCTCTTGTCGATACAAGAGCGTGTTTCATGTTGGACGGGATATGAGTTGATCTCAACCATCGTCCTTTCTGTGCTCCATTAACCCTTGAGCATTCAGTATATATTTGGTCCCCATACACGATTCCCGTTTGTGAAACAAGTCATCTTCATGTCGAAGGCGAACGCGCCGTGGTTCCTACTACTGTCACCCAAAACTGTCAGCAATTTGTGTCTCTTCAAAGAAATCGATTAGGAAAACATACGTGAAGGTGCTTACGCAGTGCCGCCAAACCACCAGCCAGTCGTCTTCTTGGTCGGAAGGATTTCACCACGAATGGCAATATAGCACTTGAGAGCGCCTCCGGATGAAGCCATCATCTCCTTGAGTAGAAACCATTCAAGCTCAGTGCGAGCCATGATGTCAGTCTTGGTGATGGGGTGACGATAGTGCCAGTCCTTGTCACTCAGTCCAATCGGGAGAATAGAGCCGCGGAAGGTCCAGTACATTGTTGCAGCGATGAGCTTAGGGCGACAAGTTGAGCGAGCGCGGCGGGATTTTTTTGATTCGGGGAGCGGAAGTTGTTCGCGCAGAAGATTGAGGAGATGGACTCTGGAGGTGTCTAGGGCAATGCGCAGGGGCGTATGAGGACAATCCCACGGATAAGTCAGAGAGCTGTCATTGTTGTTGGGATCATGAATGATGAGATCGAAATCGAGCTCAGAAGCTCCTATAATGGAGGGCAGGGAAGTCGGGTACGCTGAAAGGCCAGAGGTTGAAGTGTTGCGAGTCTCGGCTCGAGTGAGAGGAGGCGAGACTGGCGTAAAAGGCTTGGTCTTGGGCGGCTCGTAAGCAAAAGGCTCTTCGGCGGTGATGCAGAGGTCCATGTTATTTGATTCCCGTTCCCCTTTATTTGGGAGGGTTGAATGATGTAGTGAGTTGAAGCACGGAGAGATAATAATGCTCAGTGACGGTGGTGAGAATGCTGAGGCAGGCGTGCGGGGGTCTTGTAATCTAGAACGCCCGGTGCATTTTTGAATAGGGGGTTCTATTATTTCAAGTGCGCTTTGGAACTCTTCAGCTGTTCACCTGCGCCTGCGGTTCATGAATAACGGGTTGGATCGTGGTTGCGGTGGTTGTGATTTGAAAACCCGCCAGGGGCTGGCAGTGACAAGATGATAGCAATGCCACAACACACGATCACGCCGTTTGAGGAATTCAACTATTTCAAAATACGTCTCAATCATTGATTACATCGAATTCTATTGACTATAGGTCTGCGCAAAACGATTCTCAAACTCCAGCTTCCCCTCAACCATTTGCAACGTCTCCCTCATCCATATCTGACTGTTCAGGTTCGGCACCGTCAACACTTGCAGGGGGAGCTGTCTGAGGGGCATTGGTCAAGTCCTTCGAGTTGTTATTCGTGACATCACTTGAAGCTTGATCCGAAGGGGGGCTCTGCGTATTCCCCTGGGCTAGAACTTGAAGAGGCACATAAGCACGCTGGCGGCCAATGTATTAGCTATCTGCTCCTCTTCCACCACCGTCCTTTTCCTCTCTTGATACTCACGTCAACCAGAATTAATGCCCCATAGCTGTTCGTAGCTATCTGAACCATGATCGACTGGAATTCGTTGGGAGGTAGCTGGTCCGCAAATGATACCTTTCGTACATTATCTGCCGGTGTGATAGGACCAGTCTCGGGGATTATCTCAAGCTTCGAGTATTGACTACGCGTGGTGTACAGAGTACACTGGCCCGAGTAGACTCTGTCTCCAAGATTGTGCTGCTTAGACCACCAGGACAAGTTGGCCAAAACTATTTCGCGAGTTGGTGTGTAGTTATAGTGAGCATCGTTGGAGGCGAGGACAGTTCCTGCTCGATGGAATATGACCTTGATTCTGATGTTTGAATTGAGAACATAGTGCTGCGCTTGAACCATTACTGGAGCAGGTTGCCAGTATAGAGGCGTGTAAGTCGTATAAGGCAATGAGACCACCAGAGTGGAAGGGACCGCTCTTGGAGCCACTGGGACAATGTAGTTCCCAAAGATTGGAGGTTGGAAGTAGAATGCCATTTTGCACAAAAGGAGAGCGATTAGCACGATGTGGGATTTGTTACATTTTTTTCTTTCTTTCCATGTGCTGTTGCTCTCTTTATATAGTTCAAGTCAGGACGCTACATCGTTGAATCACGGACCTATTGTGTGTGAGTTCGTGATGGTTTGTTTGGTGTTGTTACCCTCTCGTTCGTGTTAATCACAAACCGATGATGTCTAAAACCGTAAATTACTGTCAGCGTTGCATTGTTGCACTGGGTAGAGAGTAACTCCGATCATAGGCTATTAGGGTTCCTTTTTCCCATCTCGTAATCCATCCACCCTTGCATATTTTGTTTCACTTGACCATCACACTGATTTATTGAACAAAAGCAAGTTGCAATGCAGTGAGAGCAATCAGGGACAAAACAACTTCACAACAAAGCAATCCTTAGGTTAAATAGGCAACCCTCCCATCAAATCATGTATCTTAGACTGAGTCAGATTATCTCCTTCCAAAATTCGTTCATGCAGAGCGGAGGGAAGTGCGCATCATTTGAACTTACCCGGTACCCGACGTTAGAAGCACGGCACCATGGAAGTTTGCCAATATCTCTCTATTCCCACCTCAATCAGACATGCACACAATATCTTCCGATAACGAGATCTTCACTTAATCTCCAATCTCCGTTTTGCTCATCACGGACATACAATCAATTAACTAATGTCTAGTGCAATAGTATATTAAACGACAACTACAAATGTGGAAAATGCACGACAAAACAGATCCTAGCAGCTTCTCATCGTCACGCAAGGAGTTGTCTCTGACGTATCACATCCCACTAAGATCGACGGTCTTTCCTTGCTCCTCATCACACAGCTGCGGCGACAGACTGCCTAGCCTACCTTGTTAGTTGGCTTACGGCCCCCCTACAAACTCTATCGATCGCTATTTTGGCGAGACAACGGCCGTTCGACCCATCATAGACGGCTGTGGCTGGGATTCAAGCAATTATTGTCCCATTGCTGTGGATAATGACATAACAAGATTACCAGGGACCAGGGACAACTATCGCGCGTTGGTTGTTAAATGCAACCAAGGGAGAGAAAGAGTCTCTCGGCACTTGCCATGCCGTCTGCAGCATGTGTGCCCTCTCCCTGCAGCTTGAAAGCTGAACTTTGCCTGTCTCAGTGTAAAATGAAGCGGTGTCCTCCAAAGTTACCTGCCCTCCACAGTCGGACCGTCAGACTGACATATCAAAGCGCCACATCCTTAACGTCCAGTCGTTAGTCGGCGATCTGTTGCAGCCCATTGCCCCGGGTATTGCCCTCCGCTTAACCCGCCTGTTCGACAAGACCTCAACTTGTTGAAATACCCTGATTGGAACATCGAATAATCGGTGGCGCTCAAGCTGTTTTTGCTTCTTCCAACAATCTTGTCCATTCAATATTAATTTCACTCTTGGCCCTCGGATTTAGCGACTTGGAATTCTCTTTGTCATTTCTCGAGGCTCGACGTTACATGGATAAATCTCAAGTTGGCCGATAACCCGCGAAACTCACAAACCACCCAATTTAACACAGCCGTACAACCATGATACAATGACTACAGAACCGAAGAGAGGTGGGATCCTTATTCCACCATGGTTCGAGTACCATCGACCAAGCTGCTCAGACTGGGCGATTGTCAGCATTGTGTTTGGCATGACGCTCTGCCTGACTTTATTTGGACTTATCCGCGTGTCTATTCAAACGTATCATCAATGGAAACGCACCCGAAGACTTACCACTTATATGGTTCTAATATGGCTTGAATTGATCGCCAGTGGAGTTATTGGAGGACTTGGTTGGGGTTACGTTCGTGGAACCATTCGCCCAGGGTACGTATATTTTGTTCTGTATTGTATTTACTGGCTAATAGTTCAAATAGCTTTCTAATATACTTCTTCATCTGTATGGTGTCCAGTCCCAGGATGTATACATGTACTAACATCGGCAGTGTTCCTATGGGTGTTTCAGATCCATTGTATCATGCAAATCATTGTCAACCGAATCGCCCTGCTCCACGTCTCACCAACTATCGTTCGACGACTGAAATGGGGCATCTTCAGTATTCTTGCTCTTATCAACATTTCAGTCTTTTGTATATGGATACCCGCTCGCCTGCAAATCAGCCAGACATATATCGATATCAACGATGTTTGGGATCGAATTGAGAAAGGCATTTTTGCAGTCGTTGACCTGGCTTTGAACCTCTACTTTGTCTATCTAGTCCGTTCTTCTCTCATCGCATACGGCCTCAAGAAATATGTTGTGCTATATCGCTTCAATCTGATCATGGTTGTTATCTCCATCTCCATGGATGTAAGTGCCACTTATGGAGTACAATGTGCAGCGCAACTGACTAATTTGAACACAGATCCTCATTATTGGCTCAATGTCGTTACGGAACACCTTCTTGTATGTCAAAGCTCTTAAGTCAAGTAACCTCTCTAATCGTGAAATAGATACGTTGAATTCCATCCTCTTGCATATTTGATCAAGCTACACATTGAGCTGTCTATGGCTGAGCTCATCGCAAAGATTGTCAAGGCCTCTGGGCCGAATCTAGCCCCTTGTCGTTGCGCCTGCCATGATGAACCCAATCACATATTCCTCCATCAAATGCAATCTCGACATAGTGCTCCAGCAACGACCAACCTCACGTCTCCCACCATTGGAAGACTCCGCCGCTCTTGGCCGACCTTTACAAGGAACACACACAATCGGGAGAAGCGACGCGGAGTAGGACGACTTTCATCGTTGACCTCAACTCGGAAGACCTCACGGAAGAAGCAAAGTACCAAAGACAACCAACCACAACAAGAAGCCTGGAAGTCAGACACCAACGTACTGAGAGACTGTGGCTCGCAAAGAATGCCAAGTTCCTCGGAACAATCCAATAAAGAATCTCATTCACACAACGACTGAGACATACCGATGATAAGCAATACCAACACAGCTTGAATCGGCATCTCGATATATTCATTTTCTTGTTTCGGTAGACGGCTCGGCCTCATCGAACAACTGCCGGTACACCCCGGCTTCCCCCACACTCTCCACCGGACTGCGAGAGATATCTGCTCAAAGGCGAAGAGGGTCCTAGGAAGCTCAACCTTTCAATTTCAGGGCACAGAAATACATGATATGAGCCTGGTTCATAATACCTTAAGATGATTTACTAATCTCGTTCCTTGTGCTAGTAGTCAGGTGTTTTGATCCCCTCAGGACATCTTTGCCAGTGCTATAACGTCTTCGGCCAACCCAGGGACAATTCAGTACTCTTGGCCGTCGAGAAAGAGATACTCACACATGCGAGTTCTTAAGTGTTGAAATGAAGCCTGCTGAAGAGTCTGATCTTGAGTAATCTCAAGCAGGGCGAGGAAAAACAGAAGAGAATCCCGGAGGATCAGTGAGGAAGCACGGCAAAAAGCAGCAACAGGCTCATCGTGAGACGAAACAGTGCTCAGACCCCTGCGCTAAGTCGAATCATAAAAGCGTATATATATAATACACGATATTCATTTAAAACAACAGTGAAACAATACAGTCAATCAAATACTTTTGATCTGGTCACGATGGCTCCTTAGATTGCATTTATCATGTCTTTTGATATCATTGTTTGTAGAGACGCTGGTTGTTTTCCAGCTTGATCCGCTATTAGACAAATAGCAAAAGAACGCCGTTAATCCTGTACAGATCCATGCCCAAGTCCTTTCGTCGTGTCTTTGGTGACACTATGCCGCATATGTTTTTTTGTTTCCGAACACTTGGTTCCGGCAGATATCCTTCAAGCTCCCCCTTATAGCAAATAATCATAGAATGTTCCCAAAAGATGCTTTGTCATTTCGTCATGCTCCCAAATTTGTTCCAGATGCGTGCTCGTTCCAAATCATAAAACAGCCGTCCGCTGCGCAGCGAGACACTATGTACCTCCGAAATATAGGCCTTCCACTTGGCTTCGTCGCTGATGCTGCAACGTCAATTACATGACACCAGGAGCTGGGTTCTCGTGCTTAGCGGTACTGCCCTTGCCTCTCCATGTGCTGACGGCAGGGATGTTAGCCTCGTAGCGGACTTCCTCAGTGCCATAGGCGCCGGGCGTGAGCTTGATTAGTGTGTGAAGAGGAACATTCATCCAAGGACTCTTGGTCTGGTCCTTCTTCATGAAGTATGCGTAGATACATCGAAGCACGGCTTGGTGAGTGACAATCAGAATGTCCTCACTGCGTTCAAGCTCCATGATGATGGGCTCGAGACGGATGACAACGTCGCGATATGACTCTCCGCCACGGTAGCGGTAGTTGTACTTGTCTTCGTCACGGGCGGCAAAGTCCTCAGGGTATCGGTCCTTGATTTCCTGGTAGGTTAAGCCGTCACACACACCTGAGTCGAGCTCATCAAGTGCCTTCCACTGGAGTTGGTTGTAGTGGTCAGGAAGGAAGCGAGCGGTGGCAATAGTTCGTCGCAAAGTCGACGTCCATACTGTAAGTGGGCGATCATCCTATTTAATGTTAGGCAAGCACAGAAAATCTGGAGCGGGACAATCACTTACACCGACTGATTTTCGGACAAGCTCGGGCAGCTTTCTGCCGTATTGCTCACCACGGGGAGAAAGAAGGGTATCACCACCAATTCTACCATCAATGTTGTACAATGATTCGCCGTGCTGTGAGTTTTGTTAGCATGCTTTCAAAGAAAAAAAAACCAATTTACTCACCCTTGACAACCAGACAGAGCGAGGGCGGATGTGAAGGTTCATGAGGTAGTAGACAATTCGACTTTGGAGGTAATCCCGGATTCGGCTGATGATGACTTGCTTGCCAACGTCCATGATCTTGAGGTAAGTCAAATGTGACTCCTTTCCCTCGGCGTCAATGGTACAGTACACCTTCTCATAATTACGAATGCGGTTGCGGAAATCAAGGGCGGCAGTCTCAGGGTCCTGGCCTCGGTAATCTGGGCTGGTCGTCTTGACATCGCGGATGTTGGCCATGATGAGCTCTTCATCGTCGCACTTGCTCTCAACGAAGAGAACTTCAATGCCGTTCTCGTTGCAAACCTCCAACACCCACTTGCGGCGCTCCAACGTCGAGTTTGTGGCGTCAAGTATACCGACAATACCACCGGAGCGGAACCAGGCTAGCATGTCTGCAACAGCAGCTTCGGCAGCGGCGCGACGGGTGCGCTCTCCTTCAGGGTTATTGATATCGAAAAAGTCGGCCGTGGGCTGGGGAGCGTCATTGCGGCGGTAATTACCGACGTTGAATGTTTGAGCTGGGATAGAAAGCCATTGGAGATATCGCTGGGCTAAAGAATTGATCGGTTAGCGACCGCAAGATGGATCACCAGCGAGTAGCGACAAAACTTACCTCGTTGGGCGATATAACTTTTGCCTCTGGCTGGGAGACCAACCATGACCACACAGATCCTGGTATCTTCGGCCTGAACGCCGACGCCGTTGGTTCGAGAAGGCATCTTGATTAGTTGGGATGTAAGTTGGGCGGTGTGAATTGAGTACGGCTGCTACTGAGCAGACAAATCAAGGTCCGGGAGTGGCAAGAGCTTGGGAATGATCAGATATGATGAAGCTCCAATACTGCAGACACATGAAATGGGGAACAAAGTAAAATGACAATGACCCAATCGACGATTGCTGATGAAAGGTCAGGCAAGGTAGGTAGTAATCGCGTGGACCGAGGTAGAGTGTGAATAGGAAAGTACAGTCTCGATGACTTGCTCCCGTTGGTGATTGGATCCAAATGCAGTTCAGCTGAGAACAGACGAGGAAGGCACAGCAAAGAGAATACAACAAACGTTCCTTCTTAAGTTTAGGTTGATGACACAGCGAATTGACCCTAGATAAAGTGGGAGTGATCAAGCCAACGTTGGTAGGTAGATACCGTAAACGTGGTTCCGCTTGTAGTGGAGAGAATTCGTTTGTCGATAAAAACGATTTACCTCCGTTTTGTGTTTGTTGCGACACTTTGATTATGGTCGACAGAGATCAAAGACACAAACGACCCTGAATGCGATCTGCAGCAAGAAGTGATCCGGAGCAATGGAAGCTGAGCTTCAGGGAGAAACAGATTCAATATGAGATGAGGGGATGGAGGGATGAATGAGGGGTTGTAATTTATGGACGAAGGGAACAGAAGCTACTTTAGCTAGCTGGTAATATGATATGCACAATATCAAGCTGTGCGAGGGGAGACTGGGAAGTTTAAAAGAATAAGACGAGGTCAAGTGACGGAAACCCAAGGTGAGGTAAGGTAAAAGGGTAAGGATAGGTACAGTAGCGCAAAGGTATGGTATCCCCGATCAGTAGCTCGGAATTTAACTACGTTAGTAGACAGTTGGTTGACTTGACTTGATAGTGATTAGACCGACACACCTGACTAAATTGACTGATTGTAAAAGATACTGACACAAGTATTGCAGTATTGTTTAGTCAAGGTAACTAAGTTTGCTCCATCGCAAAACACGAAAAGAGTAAAAAAAAATCGATTGAACATGCGGCTTCCATCGTCTTTTCCCAAGGTCGCGGCTCCATCATGAATGACGATGGAATGGAGTCAAGCCAATGGGATTACGTTGCTGCCCCGCCAAAGCCCGCGTCCATGATCCACTACCGCGGGTCAGAAACACCCCCGGCCGCTCGGGATGGACGCCGTGTGTGCGTATAGAATTCCAGGCCCCGGGACGGTCAACAAAGCCCTGTAAATTATAGCCCAAGGGCCTCAGCCAGGCTCTCCACCCTGCAAATTTCTATTCTCTTTACCGATGAGATGGCGGGGGAGGAAAGCTGTACTCCGGGCGTAGAGCTGCTAGAACAGCAAGCTGTAAGTTGCCTAGAGCTTTGGCTGGCGTCTTAGCTCAACCCTCACTGCAGATGTCTCGTCTCGTGGTGGTACATCTCCGGATCCTCCCGGTCTAATCCCGAGGGGCAATCCAAATGTCAGGTATTCATTCTCTTTGTAAGGGAAGAGTCGAAACAAAATATGATAAAAAGTTTGCAGTATGTTCCATAGTGTACTGTACAGCAACGAAGAGTAGTAGCCCTTGCTATGCGCATTTAGTCATTTCACCTCAGACGCCGACAAGAGGCCCAAGCACTACTCTACTGCACTTCAAGTAGACCGACATGGGACTTTGAGATCCGAATCTCATCGTTTTCTTGTCCCGTGCCCCCTTCCGGGCCCGTCAGCCTCAGACATCGACGTCCGGGGTGAGCTGCAGGAACCGCCACAGAAGATGGGCCGTCCACGAGACCCTTTGATGGTCCGGGACTGTCCGAGTTGGCACCACTTGCAGATGTTGTGTTGCTGCGATATCATGACTTTAAAAGATGGAGTTGCCGGTTCCCGGACTAGGTTCTCGACCGGTTCTTGCGTCGTAACGCGTGTTGTACCTGGGGTTATCCGTCTTCTGACCCCGTCTTTCATTCGATTTAACTTTGTGGTGTGATATGATGAATACACTTTCAGGTCCTGAACCTCGAGACGTGGGGTCCCCTCTTCACCCCAGGTTTGGATCGCTTGCCAGGTCATGTACTGTAGTGTACTTACACCGCTTCACGGCCTCATGATAGTAGACCTTAAGTGGATCGGATTCGCTCGCTTCGGTAACAAGAAACAGCTCGAGCCCAGTCCATGAACCCCGATATGGAATCCGGAAGCTGTAACAAAAACAGATCAGAATCCCGTACCTTGCTAGAAGCTCAGGTGTTCGAATGCCTTCTTGTTTGCGGTGGCGACGGAGATGCAGCTGCGTCGCCTTTCATCATAGTCTTATGCTCTCGCTTCCAATGTCAAACTCAAAGTGAAGAGTAGACAAATGGCGAGACTTTTTCTCTGGTCGTTCGGTGAATACATTTTGTTCAATCTCGTGACTAAGATCAAATGCTTGATCTTTAGAATGGCAGCAGACAAGCGGGAAAATAGATGACAAACAACAGGAAATGTGATCACGAGCTTGCACTGATACGGTATTCCTCCCCATCCATATCGTTTTATCCCATCATCGTACAGCGAATCGCGTCGCACAGTCGAGAACACAGCATGATATAACTTTTGTGTCGGCATCTCGAATAGATCTCCAATCCCGACTTACATGAAGGGCTGTTCGGGCTGAAGATAGTGTTTGGGCCCATGTGTATGCGACCATACTTCTATGCGAGGTAGCTCTTCGCATAAGATAACATGGTGAGAACTCTGGGCATCATATATCACTACAAGCTGGAGGTCCAGGCAGCACCTACCATCGGAATTTCATTTTTTCCCCTCGCCCTCATAGCAACTTGATCTTCGTACAACCTAGTCGACAACATAATGTATGCTCCTGGCTTTCTACTCCAGCTAATGTGTGTTCGTTCAATCTTTGACGACAACTGGTCGTGTTGGCTAGTCTCTCGAATAGAACCGCATTTCTGCACCGCCAACATCAAAGACAGCCACGACATTCTGCAAGAACACATCACCCAAGACATACGGTCCAGATCTACCAGTAGAAATAGCCAAAGCACACTTTTCTTTGGTTGGATCGGTAAGCTCTTGGTAGATCATGTCGGCTGGATTAATCCAGAAGTGAACGCCTGAAATAATGACTGCGAATCGAGGAGGGATAGCTTTGCAGTCGACGAAGTAGCCTCCCCATTGGACCATGTAAGTAGCAGGAGGGTCAAACGATCTTGCGATGGCTTCAGCCAGTGCTTCAAAATGCGGTCAGCCAAAACCCACTTGAATACGCCACAAGGCTTGACTAACGAGGAGGAAGAAGCATCATTGTAGTGCCTGTATCAACGATGTAGGGATATTTTCTCGTGTCCATAGTACTTCCCCATCGGAAGCCATCTGGAATTATGGTATAAAAAGAAGGCTTCCAAGCAGTGACTTCTCGTTCAACAAGTTTTGCCTGCCGACCTGTCAGCATTTCCAAAGGAGAGAAAGCCTTTGCAAGGTCAAGCCGACTTACAATTATGAGGTCTGTGGATGCAGAGGATTTGGGATGCCAGTGAATGGGAGGAAGACCGCCCCATGCCAGTACACCGTCGCTGGTGTTTCTATCGATAGTGACACTGAAAACAGGGTCGATCAATCCTTGCAAGATGGCGCTGGTCAACCATGGAGTATAAGAATAATTGTTCCACTCATCTTCATCGACCGGATCGTTTGGATCGCCAATATAGGCGCTTGTGAGTGATGGGTAGGCAAGCCCAAGAACACCAACAGTAATGTTGTCACCGTGCCAGTATGCTCTGCTAGCTAATCCGACTTGCTGCCCCGAAACTGACACACCTCCGCATGCGATATCAGAAGTGCCCATGGGGCCTGCCACATCTTCGCCGGATCCATAGCGTCGATGGAAGTACACTTCAGAGATGTCCTGAAGAAAGCCTTGGATATGAGGTTGGCCAAAATTGCACGCAGCTTGATTGCGTTTGTCACCCACGCTGTTTTCGCACCTGAAACCGGTCTTGGCGGCCCACGTATCTGAGCTTCCAGTGTCAAAGATCAGCCAAACTGGAGTCTGGTCCCAAGTGCATTGAATTGCATAGGCAGTTGAGAAAGCGCCAACGGCGGTGGCATTCTGATGAGGAGTGCCCTTTTCATGTGGCTGGCCAAGTCGTGTGAGAAGGGAGAGCGAGGTCCTCGGGTAGGCATCATCCTTAGCTTTGAGCTTCTTCAGTCGCGACACATAGACGACGGTTCGGTTGGGGGACTTGGTGACGGAGAGAGCTCTGGCTCGTTCGAAGGAGAATCCATTCAACGAAGTCGACAGACCCCAGTTTCCCTTCCCTACTTCACTACTCACAACAGCAGAAAGCACAGGACATAGGATGCTAGCTATGAGGACGGAGATCAGATAGAGCGGCCCCATGTTGGTGATGTGTAGGTGAAAGAAGGCAGGTGATTGAAGAAAAAGGAGGGTCAGGGGATATTTTAGGCAGAGGTTGAAGATGCCTTGGATAAAAGGAGGAGATGTTTCAGAATGAAGGCTTCGAAATTAAAATGGTTATAATAAGCGGCAGCCTTCGGTTCTCCGGCAGTGCCTTGGGAGTGCCTTGAGAGTGCCTTTCTTGCAGGTGGGAAGGTGCCTGCCTAAGCCCGATGTTGCGAGGAAGGTGCTACTCGGGCCTCATGAGGTAACTACCATGCTAAACAAGACTAGCGATAATTCCAACAGTGAGTTACAGTCTCTTACACATTGCTAGAGACCAAGGTCGCATATAGCCGATGTTCGTTGTCGTGTTCTGGCACTGATGCAAGTTACCGAAGCGAGAGACATGAGTTGGGCATGCAAAGAACCCCTGGATCTGTGTCACGATCGCAACAACTCTTGATAGGCATATCCAAAAGAAACTATATCTCACCTAAGGGTCAGAATATGTGAGAAGATAAGACATTCCAGTACATTCTGATCTTTCGACATCTCGGTTCCAAATGACCTCGACATTCTCTTCCTCAACTCTGACGTCTGGTAAGCCATTCTTTTGATTTATTCTTAATTCACGAAACAAAATCTCAAACACATGGCTTTTGTATGTCTGCCAACATCAATGTCCCAGCTTTTTGTCAACTCTCTTAGCGGCTTCGGCATCGATTTGTCAAGCAAACGGACAGACGTCCTGTAGCTTATATCCCCAGCGCTTAAAAACTTACACAACAACTCGGATCCCTTTTTGAAAAGTGGTTTTCCACAAAGAACAGTGGTTATTCATGACAAAATCACTAGCCAGTAGCCTGCGGGTTGTCAGGTTGTCAAATGTCTAGCTAATGTCTTTCAAACCAAGTGGCGTTGCGGAGAACAACAGCCAACTAACTAACTAATTCCAGAAAGTTACACGAGCCAAACTCCTCTTTCAGCCTTGCAGAACGACCCAAATACTTTGTGGAATGAACACTGGTTCTTCAAGTTCTACACAGCCCGGATGGCTTATCTATACGACTCCAAACTCTACACCTCACGATCCAAACACAAAGACCCTTTTTCCAGAACGGGAGCGAAAAATCTGGTCATCCACCCCTTATCTTCGGATTTTACGCTTTCTCATAGGCTACGAAAACGCAGAAAAGCGACGACTGGGTCAGGGGTTCTTACATTGTCAGCATCTTGCTGCATCCTGGTAGGGCTGACAAGTGGCGATGACGATTCATCACCAGCGCTACATTTGACCCTTTTCAGCTTAACATCGTGGTGACGTTGATTGGCCCAGAAAGGAGCCCAACGATGAATTACAATCCTGAAATCCTGGCATGCTTGTTCCCGGCTTGCCTATCGTGGGTTCAAGTTCGTCTTACAGTATCTTGGCCAGCTTACGCATCTGCTTAAGGTGGGTTTCCAGATGGTGGAGTTTGCATCGCCTACTAGTAGTAGCAGGCTATCTTGTACTATGACACAAAATGAGTATGGAGACCTAGGATGGCTCTAAAATATAAAAGTAGTTATTTTGTTCTCACTTCCCAGTTGGTTCTTACCAGACTTCTTCCATCTTCTTCTCTCTACCGCTGATCACAGACGCTCTCTTCTTATCCCAACACCGATATCTCTTATTAGCATCACAGTCATGCCAATCCTCCCGTCTAATACAGCTGAACCAGTAGCTGGTCAAACAGCTAACACCGAGAAACCTCATCTTGTTATCGGAGCCACTCCTGTAGACGGCCACACATACCCTTTGATCCGCATCGCAGAGGATCTTATCCGTCGTGGTTACGAAATCACTTTCATCGGAGGTGATCAGTTCGAAACCGCTATCACAAAGATCGGCGCCAAACATGTTAGCGTCAGATCGATTTTCAATCCCAAGTTCATGGCAGAGCGTGAGGGCATCCCTGCCGGCCTTCCTCGGCTACTGTACGATATCAGACATGTCTTTACTGGCGAGACTCCCTATCGCTGGGAAATACTCAAGAGAGTCCTAGAGGATATTCGCGCCGAAAACCCAGAGCGTGAGGTGATCCTCATGCCTGAGACATGCTTCATGGGCGCCAACCCCATTTCCCTTGGTGCACCTCTTCCCAAGGGCTACACTACCCGTCCCAAGGTGATCAATTTGAATCCCATACCTTACATGGCTACGAGTATTGACACTGCTCCTTTCGGCCCTGGTCTTCCTCCCGATTCGACCGACTCTGGCCGGGCAAGGAACCAGTTCATGAACCAGATGATGGTTGGCGGTCCCTTTGCCGAGGTCATTGCCCATCAGGAGGAAGTTTTGAAAGAGCTTGGGGCTACCGAGATTCTCGAGCCCCAAGTCCCTTTCCATCACTGGGTACTCATACACGACTTGACTCTCCAGTTGTGTCCTCCCAGTCTCGAGTATAACCGGACCGATATGCCCTCAAATGTCAAGTTTTCTGGTTGCTTAACACCAAAGCCCACCCCTAGCGACTTTGTTTATCCTGTTTGGTGGGATGATGTGAGACGTGGAGACCATCGCATTGTCGCCGTAACTCAGGGCACGATTGCGCAAGATGCTTCCAACCTCATCGTTCCTACCATTGAGGCTCTGTCTGGTCGAGACGATCTCCTCGTCATAGCCATTCTTGGCCGAAAGGGTGCTGCTCTTCCCAAGGACATGGTCATCCCCTCCAACACCCGTGTCATCGATTATCTTCCATATGATGTTCTCCTGCCTCACGCTTCTGTGTTTGTCATGAACGCTGGTTACGGTGGTTTCCTTCACGGCATAACAAACGGAGTTCCTCTAGTTCTCGCAGGCGAGACCGAAGATAAGCCCGAGATTGCTATGCGTGGAGAATGGAGCGGCGTCGCTGTTAACTTACGAACAGGACAGCCCACTCCTGAGCTTGTTAGAGATGGTGTTGAGCGAGTTCTTTCTGATAATAGCTTCAAGAAGAGAGTTGATGAGATCAAGGCGGAGAATGAAGCGATGAATGTACACGACTTTATAGAAGAGCAGATTCTCGCTATCAGAGATTTGGAGGTATAATAATATAGCTTTGTTTGTCACGGAAGGGTGGTACTATTAGAGTAGGATTTTGCGAGTTTATGTAGTCATCAATTAATTTCTTGGCGATCATTAGGAAGAAGTCGCTGAGTGCGACGTTGTTGTTTGCTCCGTTTCCTCAGTCCGGTTCCGTTTCCAGCGGAGCCTCGGACCGTCAATTCAATGCATCCGACGGCCCCCAATATTCAAGGGAAATGTAATCTCAGCGTGTCGTTTTCGTATAAATAGCTTCGTGTCATCCTCTTACGAAAATAGACTCAGAATGTTTCTGTAAGAACTGACTACTCATCATGTTTACCGTCAAAGAATCACCCTTGGCCTTTATGGAGGAGCTCGGCAGCCCGTTCGTGTTGTGTTACTGCCCAAAAGAGTCAGCATCAGCTACCAATTCTGACGATCCTTCTCTTATCATCATTCTATCATGGTCAAATGCTCGCGAAATTCACATAGCAAAGTACATTTCCGAATACCGCGCTATCTATCCAGCATCTGCTATATTGCTCTTCCGATCTTCTCCCATGCTCTTCTTGGAACTCAAACGCCGTCGCCCTCTGTTCAAAGCTGCCCTACCAATTCTTACATCTCTTTCCAGTTCAGAGGGTACCAAGCCTCAATTTCTACTCCACATCTTCTCTAATGGCGGAGTCGGTTCTGCCGTTACCTTGTGGGAGTTGTGGGAGTCTGCACTCGGAGACAAGCCAGTTCCTCAACATGCAGTTGTAATGGATTCGTGCCCGGGATACTTCCACTGGAAACGCGATCACCATGTGATTTCCTTGGACTTTCCGCGGTTTATGTCACCTCTTATCTGGGCGATTATAGCCGTTGGTTGGGTGTACTGTATGCTGATCCTTGGGGGAATACCGCACAGGCCTAATGCCAAGGCACTCAACACCTCGCAGAGGATAAGTCGAGAGACGATGAGAGCATATCTATACGGTGATGCAGATCTACCAGTCAGTTTCGAGGACATTGAGTCTCATGCACTAGAGGTAAAAGCCAATGGTGCAAATGTGCGAACAGAATTGTTCAAAGGAGGCACCCATGTTGCTCACGTTAGAGTTGATGCAGACAGATACTGGAAGATTGTTCGAGAGACCTGGGAAGGGAAGGCTGTGTAAAGTAGCAAGTGTTGGTTCTCTATAGATTCTATAGATTTGATAATCTTGCATATAGATAGAGGAAATACACATATATTACCTCCATTTCTCAGTTCCCTGAAACCAATAAACACCCTTTATCCGTGAACCCAATAGCCCTAACAATTACCGTTTCTGCCCAATAGTTCGCGCCCATGGCGATGATGATGTTGATAAAGAAAGCATAACGCCGATAACCCAGAGATATAGTTAATAATGTACAAGTCCCAAAATAACGCCCTATATCGTGCATAATGCAAACTCAAATCCTCTGTCTCTTGTGATTACCGCCTGAACTCGAACTTAAACCCTCATCATTGGTGGGACTTCTTTTACCCAGGCTACTCTGGGTATAAGTGGCCTGCTGGAATAGCATCAAATGGCTGTCATCCAGACCGACACCCTCATCCTCTTCGCGGCATACAGAGCATTCTTGGTTGAAGCTGTGCTCTTCCACAAGGATACCACGCTGACATCCACCAAACCATCCCATGTTTTTAGCATCGAGACAGTTTAGCTCTTGTGTCAGGTCAACCCAAGTCTGATGTGAACCACAGCCTGTGCAGTGCCCTCTGAATATTATCATTCGACACATTCTGTTGTATAGAAGAAAAGTTTGGTTGTATCTCGACGATCAATGAGTGACGAAACGTCAGGAATTGAGTTTGGGAACTAGTGGTTGATGGTCAGCAAAGATAAGAAACCCGAGATATTGTGGTATGAACGTACTGAGAAATAACTTTCAATGTTGTTTGACTCTTGTAATGGAATTCTCGCGGTGTCTCAGTAGGATGAAATGCCGAAAACCGAATTGGTGTCTTGATCAAGCGACGCTTTGTAACGTCAGAAGCGAGACAACAGCCGTACTGGAGTAAGCCACAATGCAACGTCCGAGCGTGATGCAGATGACGATCAACCGAGTGAGGGGAAAGGCAAAGAACGAGGCAAGTTTCGGCAGTTCTTGAAAAGAACAAATATCTTTTTCTTTCGTGTGTTGTTGGTGTGTTGGTCGAGCTATATCAATTGATAAGGCATCAGTAGGATGAGAAGGACTGCAGCCAAAGGAAGAAAGTAAAGTATCTGTTGCTTCGGATTCAGAATTAAACATGCTAAGTATTGAATATCAGTGAGAAAATGTAAGGGAGAGATGGGATATTAATATAGCAGCACAAGAGAGAAGTACGTGATACGGCTTACACCGACTGATATCGGTCATATGCAAATAAGGCGGATGGACGGGCAACTTTAATTACTCCTTTCTCCATGTCTTTTCAAACGTCACCAGTACAAAATAAGAAAAGGAAATAAGACAAAAAGTGCAGTCAAACATGTAATGTTCCCGAAACGGATTCACAGCGATCTTAGCGCGCCTCCATCGGTATCTTGAGCTTCCAGCTACTTAGTCTATTTAACTACTTGTAGGCTTGGCCACGTATCTCCCGAGTGGAAATTGCAAATGCCAGTACCATCATCATCTTTCTGCAGCAAACTAGCCAACTTACTTCCCCAGTTAAGTTACTTACCCCTTGGCTTTTGCGGCAATAAGCTTTCCACACAACAGACTTTTGCCACTAGAGACTGGGACTAGTGAGAGAGCCTTGAAGCCGTTCAGCTTCACTGCCACTGCCACCACCGCCGTAGGGTGATCCATACATAGTAATCCAAATGTCTGAAAAAGTTCTAGACCTCAAGTTTCGGGCTGAGGAATTCTTCTCTCGCTTGTTCTAGACTTTGTTCTAGAAACACTTCGGAGCTTCCGTCTTGTTTCCTTGCTTCTGCCACTGACTTCATAACAAAACCACCACTTGTGATCAAAACATTTATTTGTAATTCTAAAAAGGTGGTAAATTCATTAAGATGTGTGTCGTGTTAGAGAAAACAAGCCAGGGGCAACTTTGAGGAGGCTTGGCTGTCCATGTCATCGGTATCCCGCTCTTCAGCGCCGCGCTCCCGAGAGACTGACGCCTTTGAAGCGCAACAAGACACTAAAGCAATCATCCATCAATCCAACACGTACGACGATCCTGCTTCTTGGTCATGGCAGGCTTTTCTTGGCAAACACCAAGATTCTACCATCTCCTCGGGTCTCTTCAACGCTACACGACGTTTCATGGCAACAGCCTTTCGCGCCTCGCCCTCTTTCCCCAAACTGGGTAGGGAGTTTCATAAAAGAGGTAGGATTACTACTTTTCTGGTACGAGATCGTCACTACTACTGCAAGCTTATCATCGATGCTGCACTTATCAACATTCCTAGTTTACTAACTATTGTCGTTACAGAGATCCGTTAACTAACTATTGGCATACTAAAAGTAGCTTCGCACCACTATGACATCTAACCCGCGGTACCTGACATGACATGACATGCTACTACTGCAAGCTAACATTAGTCAAGTCAAGTCGGGCAGTACTAACAAGCCCAAACTCCGAAACTTGTTAAATCCGTCGTCGACACTGGAATTCTCGAGACATCCACCGGACCTTGATGAAACCCGCTGGTCGTAGCTTTGCTGCTAATTGTCCCTGCGGCGTCACCTCAGGCACGAAACAAACGCTCTACGAGCGTAGTTGAAGCTTCTCCCACGCTTCTCTCGCCAGTTTTTATGCTTCTGGGCTGAGAGTCCGTCGGTTTCATCCAGAGACCTTGTTGATATCTAGTTACACTGTATTTGGAACTCTCTCGTGCCTAGTGTCAGTGGCACAGCAGTGAGTAACAGAGTAGACTTCTGAGGTCTAGCGGTTCATCACAACGAGCCTCTTCAAGACTTGTCCGGCGGGTTTGCTCCTTTTAGAAGGCCTCAGCAGAATAGGACCCGTCGACATCAAGATTGGCAAGGCATGCTCAAGCAGGACCCTAAGTGTCACTCAAAGCATCAGGGACGAAATCAGTAAGTCAGTCACACAACTAGGTAGAGTTTTAACAAGACCTGGCAAGGTAGTATCTCTGCAAGTCAAAACACCGCACATTGTCTATAAACCAAAAGCCCAACCGCAACTAGCCGAGTATCTTTCATTTGAGGTCAGCAGACCTCCTATCAACTGGTCGGCTGCTACCCAAGCTATGTCAAGTCCAAGAGGAGGTTCCGTCGGATCCAGGACCAGCACATTTATAGGTAATATAGGCGCTTCAATAACCAGCATGTCACTGAACTTAAACGCGCGATAACCGTCCTTTACTCCTCCTGTCTCTTCGGTAGTCCTAATACTCCTTCCGCTTTTCGACAATCTGCTGGAAGGTCTTTATCTTGTGGAATAGTAGGTGTGCACGATTGCCAAGGGGAGGTAGAGGATCTTCGAACAAATCGCAAGTAATGAACCAAGATAAACCGATCTCAGTGATTGGGCGAGGTGTGTGGGCATATCCAGAAAGGCGATGCGTGTTATAGTATGGAACCGTCTTGGCAAGGCATAATTTCTCAAAATCTAGCGAGGCGATGGCATCTTCGTCGCCTTGGTGACCAGAAGATTGACCCCTACCTAAGCTTTAGGATACAAAAGCAAATACTCAATTAAGAGTATGGTCTAAGATAAAGAATAACCTAAGAATATAGTCTAAATAGCTAAGGGCACTGCCAACAGAGGCAGTTGGAAGAGCGGAGTGTGGCATGCCTGCAGGCTTCTGCGTCGTTGTAGAATCTATATCAGCAACAGGGATGAGGGCGTATGAGAAGCTGAGCAAGTTAACAACTGACAGCTTGGTCTTCGTAGTGATTTCTTGTTGTGCAGAAGTGCTTTTGTGTTGTGTGAGAACCTGGTTGTTTCTCTGGACCCTACCTTCTATGACACAGAGGCGAGGGAAAGAAAAAGTTAGAATTTGGAAATCGTGAAAAACCACCCGATGATCTAAACAACATAAACACCCTACCGCACTGCACACAGAAGAATCTTGGTTATCGGGAATATCAGTACGCTGTATTGCTGCAGTAATTGTCTGCTTCCTAAACACTACATCATCATCATCTCATCCTTCTCCTCGCCATCATCCTAGCGAGCCAGACTTCTGCGTTGGTTTGCGAACGGTCGTGTGACCGTCTTTGAAGTATCCGGAGAAATGATTGCGCGTTAGCCCAATACCCCCCATTATAGATGCTTGGCGGCCCGGTGTTTGGGATCATCAATGGGTCAATTCCCACGGGGCCAGTAACTATTTGCGGTTCGTGCGTCCTTCTTCTCTCGGCTTGCAGGTCTTGTATATGGTATAGACCAGCCGCAGACATAGGCAAAACCAGGCGAGAGTTAATACGGATGGCGAGTAAATCCAGTTGGAAGTAGTGTCGACGGCCCGTAGCCAGTGTCCTTTTCTCCAGCTTCGCATCATAGTTGTCATACGTTCTAGCGTATATTTCTTGTAGAGACTTGTCATCGAGTGTTGCTGGTTGCCATGAGAGTCTGAACGTGCAGTTGTAGCAACGTTTATCTGAGACAAAGCAATTTTCTTTGGAATCCTATTCGCGGGTACGTGTTGTCTCCAAGACGCTATTGCATACGTCGCAGCGGCAGCATTGGAAGCGCGTGACTCGGTGTGTCCTGTATTCGAGCTCGTATATTCTCTCTTCGTCCGCTTCAGAATCGCGACGGTCTTGTAGTTCGACATCTGGATATGAGTCCCGGTACCAGGCAAGCGGCTGCTGTCCAGGTGATCGACGAGACATGTTGAAGGCGATAAACACGAGTGTGATGATTTTTAGAATGTCGAAAAAGAGTGTTGGTGTTGATATGTTATGGGTATGTTGTGAGAAAGAAAGAAAGAAATTCAGGCGGCCATGGATGAAGAGGAGGCACTCGGTTTTGAACAAGGAAAGAATGTCATTGAGGCAAAGGGCTCCTACCTCGACCTTGACCTTGATAACTTCCTGCCTCATTATGTAGGCAAGTATCCACTCAGATATAATAAGAGACGAAATATGTGGGCAATCTGATCATTTCTTAGATCATATCTTAGGATATTTATTCTATCTTAGTAGATGGGCAGGCACATAAGGCAGCGAAACGAAGGCATTCTGACATACCTAACTTGGTAGGTATCGAATTTTCTACTCTGCCTTGGAGGTAGGCAGGTAATTATCAATCAAGTCAGGCCAGAAATAAAGTTATCGATATATGAGAAACTCCTGTTAACAAACGAGGACGATTCGAGTTCTGGTCCAGTAACTCTTTGATCCAACAACACACACTGGCAGCACACTATCTGAATCTTTAATATTGCACGGCCATATCAGGTGTCACCTTCCATTAGTACTTTCTATCTTGAGAACTGCGGGGGAAGTTACATGCAACATCAATACGAAATGTCCATACCTAGGGAAAGACCAAGGGAAACCCTTAATTTGAACCAAGGTCCAACTGCGGCTCGTGAAAGAGGCTGAAGACAATCCTGGACTTTCAATGAGATCTTGCTCGTGCTGTCATTATGAGCCCCGCCTACTACTGAGGCATCTAACGGATTGCGGAGCAGGATTATCATATGGCCAATACTCGGATCTCAGGTTTAGAGGAAGGCCACTGGTGTGATGACTGCCGAATCATCGTTTCTAAACGCATTTCTTTCAAGCGTTTCACTTCAAATAAAAAGGCACATTATTAAAAACTCGTGGAATCCCACGGCTGTAAAAGGCTAACAATATGTTACGGTGGTAATACAATGCAACTAAACCCTCAACTCCATTTCTCCAATCCCCCGTCCTAAGAAGATACATTTCCCTCTCCTCATGACATGCATGCAATGATGAGAAACAGTCCGGAGTTGAAGCCAGACTCAAAGAAATCGTAGATGAAAGCGTAACCCGCCAACGTAGTCAGCCATGCGCATGGCACGCAACACACATGCAGATACAATGAAACCACTTGCACGACACAATCGATTTCATCCAAGAACGCACAGGTCTGGCTGGAAAAGAGTATAAGTACGATCGGGCTCACGTCCAGCAAGACACTACTGTCTAGTTCGGGCTGAGGGATGACTTTCAAGAGATTCAAGTGACCAATTCACAACTCAACCGCATCACGACAGGTTGCAGGTTGCAGGTTTCAGGATGAACGTCAGACCGATGGATGAGCAGGCATCAAAGATCGCACATGTCATCACTGCGTTAGTCGTGAGCCGTCAAACCACAAGCACCATGATTGTGAGAAAGCCAACAAGTACGAGGCCTGCAGACTGTGTTCGAGAAGCATTCAGCACCGAGTCGAAATAGCGCCTAGATAAGATCGGATGATGGTGAAGCAGTACGGTCATGGACGTTGCACTTGCTATGCATCCCAGTATTAATGTCGTCAAAGACGGTCGAGTCAAATGATATACGTCATCAAAGAAGTTGAGTCCAAGTAGTTCTCAGGAAAAAGGAAACGAAAACGTATGATGTACAGTCGTGGGTCGTATCAACGGGCCATGAGGTGTCAAGAGTGTCAAAGGCATTGGCATGGTGTCAATCGAACCACAGATGGTGCCCTCACTCCGCGGCAATTGCGAAGAAGAGCTCGATCAAGGTCACCCAAGCACGCGCGAGCAGACGAGACATCACTATGCCCCTGGTGCAGGAGCGCCGGCAGGGGGGGCACCTTGACCACCTTGCTGTTGCTGGAATACCAAAGACTGGTACCACAACGCAACGTAGTTTTGGTAGCCACCGTCTGTTTCAGTTAGTGTTGGTCGAGGCCCAAGGGACTTCATCAAAGACTTACACTGGGCATATGGGTCCGATCCGTCGGCTGGAGCCTGTTGAGGAGGCTGGTTAGTAGGGGCACTGGGTGTTTGCTGTTGAGAGTAGCTGGGTCTGTCAAGATCCTGGTGTCCACGGCCACCGCCGCCTCCGCCTCGTGGGCCACTTCCTTTCTGTCGCTACAAATATTAGGTGCTGAACAAAGGTCATCATGACAGGGTAGAACTTACCACTGCATCCACCTTCTCATCGATTGCCTGCTTGGCTCGGGCAATGCTATCGCGAGAGCCGATCAAGGCAATCTCCCTCTGAGTCTCACCAGGTCCAGAAGATTGGGCGACATTAATCTTACACCCAGTAGTGTTCTGCATCTCACGGATCGTCTCGCCGCCTTTGCCAATGATCATACCTACCGCATCCGAGGGCACATAGACAGCGTCGTTGATCTTGTCAGGACCACCTGAACCGCCCATATCCCTTTGCTGGGGGCCATCATGGCGAGCAGGAGGTGCGGATCCTCCACCACCAAGTTTCTTGACAGGCGGGGGCGCATCGCCTCGACTATCACTGTCAACGATTTCCATAATGAAATCCTTGGCACGGGCAGCAGCCTCGCGGGTACCAATGAGGTTGACAGGTCGTAATCCATTCACGCTCTTGGATTCACCAACAATATTGATGTGACAGCCGGAGCGCTCTTGAAGGTCACGAATAGTTTCTCCACCACGTCCAATAATCAAACCAACTGTCCTATCAGGGACCATAATTTGCATGTGGTCTTCTCCTTCACGTAGAGCGGTTGCGCCGCCCTTGTTAGGATCACGAGGCTTCTCGGGGCGGTTCAGGGCGCCCATGCCACTATCCTCTATGATACGGTTGATCGCATCCTTCACTTCACCGCGGCGGTGTCTTGGCCCAGAGATTTTGCACTGTCTATAAGGACCCGGTCCACCATCGGTCGGGGCCAAAAATTGGACACGGCAGTTAGAGTCTGCCTCTATGCGACGGAGATTCTCTCCTTGTCTGCCAATAATGAGGCCTACGAGGCTCGACTCAATTTGAATAGTTTCGGAATTATCATCTCCCCCTCTCAATGGGGACCTCTCCCGTCCGTTTCCTTCCCGGGGGGAGAAGTTGCGGCCACGGGGACCGGGCGAGTAAGAACGATCCCGGTCATAGCCTCGACTATGTGCGCCACGGTCACCACCGCGTCGTTCATCTCTGTAGGGGTTCACACCATCACGAAACTCATCGCGAGCAGGTGATCGCGATCGTGAGCGGTTGTATCCTCGATCGGGTCCTCGGTTTTCGGAGGCATAAACCAAGGGGCGGTCGTAAGATGTCACTCCCTTCTCAGCGGCGTAAGCCTTGGCTTGAGCGATCGCATCGGTAATACTCAATGTGCCTGAGTTAACAGGCCGAATCGAGCTCAAGTCGAGGTTTCCGCTAGAAGATGGTGCAGGAAGGCCATTGTAGCCAGGTGCGCCATAGCCGCCGGGGTTCATAGGCGGTTGCTGGTATGCGGCCGCGGGCTGCGTAGACGCGGGCGGGGGAGGGTATGCCTGACTGGGGGCGCCAGGTGGTGTTTGGGTAGGTGTTCCTGTCGGGGGCCGCTGGGATGCTACAGACAAGTCAGTAAGCGCGAATGGCCTGAAATCTGTTAGTTCTTTCAACTTACCGAGCGCAGCCAGAATGCTCTGGATATCAGGGCGAGAGTCCGTCATGTTGCTAGTGGGTTACAACAGAAACTAGTTTTTGCCGTGGGGGTATACCAGAAAATGGTGGACTTGATGATTCAAGAAAAAAATAAAGTCTAGCTTAGCCAGGAGATGGCAATTTGTACCAAAAGCGACGGATAAGATAAGCTTTTCTGACGTAGGCTTCGCGATGACTCGACGGATCTGCCGGTCAAGTTTCGAGGTCCAAATGGAAATCAAGAATTTGCGATGACAAGGTCAATACAGATGAAGAAAGAAAGGATATTGACAGATCGCCAATAAATGTCTCGGGTCGCGTAAGAAGGCTGATGCGCTCGCGACGGTAGTGAGATACAGAGTCTCTAGCCACGAAAGGGGTAATGTCTCGAAGGCGCAGATGAGATTGAGGAGGGAGGAATCTGATTTGGAAGAATCAGTGGAGGTTCATAGAAATGAAGGACGACCCGAGCGCGAAGGTACAGTGCCTACAGTACCTGCAGTGTAGCGTGACTAAAGGCTAAGCCACATTGGGAACTTGAGTGACAATCCTCCACTAAGTACATCACAGAAAACCCTGAGCGAATATTTCAGTCTCCATTTGCGATGCAAAACTTTACGCTGGAATTTATCGAATTTTGTGCCTGATCTCGACCTTCAGTTTTCCCCATAAGCTCACTAAGTTTTGTGTGAACCTAATAGAAGGGCTAGGTCTTTCTGTCTGTTGTGAGTCAGACTTGTCTCATTTTGCAATATTATAAGAAAGCAATAAAGCTATAAACCACACTCTGTACCAACCTGCATCTCGATCAATTCAACTCAAAATACTACCCATTTGATGAGCTCTTTTGGGAGATATAGACATACATTAGACTAGTCCTATAATAGCAAGCTTACAGCAACATTTGCCGCTGCTCCACTGCGGGGAATTTCTACTACAAAGTCGACAGCTGAGTTGAGTCGGGTCGGGCACGGAAAAACCAGTCACCGTTATCGTCCAAGACTTTTCCTTATCGCTGAAAAAAAGTTCTCGATTCGAGACGCTGCTAAGACGATCAGTTATTCAGGATACCTATCTCAAGCGCAAAACAAAATGGATTTCGCCGGCAGCAAGAAGCGCAAGTTTAAGGACGCCAATGGTGTCAAGCCTTCAAAAGGAAAGAAGTCTTCTTCCATTTCCGACAAAAAGTCAAAGAAAGTCAAGCGCGCCGAACCCGAGCCCCGCGATGAGCCCGAGGTCGATTCTTCCGACGAGGAAGAGGCTTTGAAGGAGGTCGAGGACGAGAGCGACGAAGCCGATGAGGACGCCAAGGCCTCAAAGTCTGACGATGAGGAGGAGGAGGAGGAGGACAAGGCCGAGGACAACACAGATCTGCCTGACGGTGGAAAGCTCACATTACCCCCGGTTGCTGGTGCTGAGGCGCAATCATTCGAGGAGCTCAACCTTTCCGAGAAGACCATGAAGGCCATCAAGGAGATGAAGTTCACCAAGATGACTGAGATCCAGAGGAGAGGTATTCCCCCTTCCCTGGCTGGTCGCGATGTTCTCGGTGCTGCCAAGACTGGTTCCGGAAAGACTTTGGCCTTTTTGATTCCTGTTATCGAGATGTTGAGCTCTCTGCGCTTCAAGCCTCGCAACGGTACCGGTGTCATTGTTGTTTCTCCCACACGCGAGTTGGCCCTACAGATCTTTGGCGTTGCCCGTGAGCTCATGGCACACCACTCTCAAACATACGGTATCGTCATTGGAGGCGCAAACCGTCGCGCTGAGGCCGAAAAGCTCGCCAAGGGTGTTAACTTGCTTATCGCCACCCCTGGTCGACTCCTCGATCATCTTCAAAACACACCTTTCGTTTTCAAGAACCTCAAGTCTCTTGTTATCGATGAGGCCGATCGAATTCTCGAGATTGGTTTCGAAGATGAAATGCGACAGATCATCAAGGTCCTTCCCAAGGAGGACCGACAGACTATGCTCTTCTCCGCCACTCAAACAACCAAGGTCGAGGATCTTGCTCGTATCTCGCTGCGACCTGGTCCCCTATACATCAACGTTGACGAGGAGAAGCAGTACAGTACTGTGGAGGGTCTCGAGCAGGGCTACGTTCTTTGCGACGCCGACAAGCGATTCCTTCTACTCTTCTCTTTCCTCAAGCGCAACCTTAAGAAGAAGATCATTGTCTTCTTCAGTAGCTGCGCTTGTGTGAAATACCATGCCGAACTCCTCAACTACATCGACCTTCCTGTCCTTGACCTCCACGGCAAGCAGAAGCAGCAGAAGCGAACCAACACCTTCTTCGAATTCTGTAACGCTAAGCAGGGTACCCTGATCTGCACTGATGTTGCCGCTCGTGGTCTTGATGTACGTGTTATACCCGAATTACTCTATAAATACTTTACTAACTTGAAGATAGATTCCTTCTGTTGATTGGATTGTCCAGTTCGACCCCCCGGATGACCCTCGTGACTACATTCACCGTGTCGGTCGAACCGCTCGAGGCAGCAACAACAAGGGCCGATCACTCATGTTCCTTCAGCCCAACGAGGTCGGTTTCTTGTCGCATCTCAAGGCCGCTCGTGTCCCCGTCACCGAGTTTGAATTCCCCGCCAACAAGATCACCAACGTTCAGTCTCAACTTGAGAAGCTCATCACCCAGAACTACTACCTGAACAAGAGCGCCAAGGACGGTTACCGCAGCTACCTACACGCCTACGCTTCGCACTCGTTGCGCAGCGTCTTTGACATTAACAAGTTGGATCTTGCCAAGGTCGCCAAGAGCTTCGGTTTCTCGGTGCCTCCTCGTGTTGATATCACTCTCGGCGCCAGTATGAGCAGAGACAAGAAGCAGCAGGGCCGTAGGGCATACGGCAGCCAGCCACGACAAAACCAGGGTAACAAGTTTACCAGGTAAATGGCCTAAGCACCTAATGGAAAAGGTAAATGTGGTGGGCAGTGAAATTGGCTGTCAGTGTAAATGGAAGGCTTCAAGCACGGCGTTAGGTTTTGCAAAATGTAATGAATGTACCCAGCTACGGCAGGATCATAGACAGACCTTTTCGTTTCAATTGCTTCGTTCAAGTGTCTAATTTCGTGTGAAACATTTGCTACCTATCATCTATTGAGGATGAGTTATGTCTAACTATAAAATTCCGGTTGACCCTTAGAGTGTTACTAGTATGCCCTTTCTCATTTCCACTTTTTGGTCGTTCCTTTCACCTGCATTACTAGAGGTTGCCCATCAGCAACCAACCTGTCGCCAGGGATGACTGATTAGCATTAAATCGATACCTGCCGACACAAATAAGGTTGGCAGTTTTACTGAAGTGTAGGTACCCGTCTGTCGATTGATTTGAGAGATCGACAGTGTCAGGTGCGTTTTAGCCGAATCTGTGACTTGATGCGAAGTTCAACATGGTTTGATCGGCCAACACTCAGCGAGCCACTTGGAGAAATCGAGCGACTGCCCAAATCGAGTTTCAGACCACAGCCTCAACTTCCTCATATGATTTAGCCTAGAATCGTATCAGTAAAAACAGAGCTCGTATCCAAACCGGAGGTCTCGGCATGCTTCCCAAGTGCAATATCTACCACACCCTGAGTACAGCCATTGGCCGAAGCCGCGTCACGAGCTTCACTCCCTTCTTCCCGTTGGGGCCATAGTCCGCGTCATGCCCTTTTTGGCTCTTGGAGGTCAATTGATTCTTTCTATTTACTTGGAAAACTTTACTTTTACATTGTCCTCATTTTTACTGTCAAAAGACTTTGTATCGTACACCTTTTAGTAAAAGGCTGATCGAGCAACTTGAAGTACATCCAGCTTGAACCAGGCATAGAGCCGAGAGACGTACCACCACCACCACCACCAACTTTCAATAATCCTCGCGCATCAAATCAGTAACTGTCCTTTCGTCCATTTCATCCCTTCAAATCTCAAAAAAGAAGGCAAAAACTTCATAGCATTGTACCCGACTGGCGATTCCACACATCCATCGGTGTCCAACCAAACCAATCTCTACGAGCTTTATCGACACTCTCAAACTCAAAACCACTACTACCAGTCACAATGTGCACCAAAACATCAATCGAGCACCGTTGCGGGCATCGCGTCTTGCGCGGCAACACAAGATGTTACCGAGAGGACTGTGCTGGGAGAAAGGAAGATATCACAAAGGTCGACGACGACTGCTCTCAGTGTGAAAACAAGCCCAGCCGATTCAGGTCGTCGCGGTGGTGCTCAGTCGGATGCTGCGTTTGCCAGTGAGGGAACAGTCTACAAGGGAACAAGAAGGGAGGGTAACGGGAATGATTCGATTCGGTCGGAGTAACACGGGTTTGAATTTGGGAATGCGGAGTATGGAGGAAGGGCTTTTTCTGTAGCAACGAGTTACCTGGAGTTTACCAACTTCTCAATTTATTAGTTATAAGTCAAATGATTCCAATTCACTCGCATTGTTATGTTAAGAATTGTTCTTGTCTGGAATCAAACCAGTCTCTCTCATGTATTTGGATGTGGGTAGATGACAATCTGCACAAGATCTGAGACATATGATGATGTGACAGGGACTGCTTGTAAAAGAAGCCAACTGATCGACAACCACGAGTAAACAAAGAAAGCAGTTCGTTGGTGAGGGGAAAGGAACTGGCCTCTGGGCTTGAAATGCGACTCAATTGGATTGGATGAATATCAATTAAGAGTTGCCCTGGGCTTGGATCAAATGCGTAATTGGACCTTTAGCTAACCCCCCAACCCCGCTGTTTGACGGGTTAGAAGGCCGGGTATTTGGGTGTGATGTGATTGATTGACAGGGGTCCAGGGGTTTGTTTTCCTCTTCTCCAGCTTCCAAGTTCAGCAGAGCTCACGAGACTTTTTCTCCTCTTTGACCAGACCAGGGCTTCCAATCCTTCCAGTTAGTGGTCCAACTGTCCAACGGGCCCCGAAGTAGAGGCTGGGAATAGGATTGAACCCCTGGAGAGAATCTGTGAACGCCTCCATAGTTACCTTGGTACTAAGGCAGTCAAGCTGCAGCCATCCACCAGTTCAGTTCCATCGCTCACTGCACCTCACCTAACTTGACATTATTAGCACAAGCGACGAAGTAGTATGGTCACTTTATACCGTAAGCTATTGATTTCTGTGCCCTACCTAAACTTATTCAATTTGGTACCGGTAGTAGGCAGTTTCTTCTACCCCAGCCCACTAATTAACCCAGCACAGCGGGTAGCCAGTAGTGGTCGGGCCCTCCACTTTCCATGCTTCCCCATCCCGCATTCCGCAATCATCACCACTTACCCGAACCCCGACAGGACCTACCAACTTTCACTACCACTGCCTCAGTACGCACAACATCACGTAGAGACACTGGACCGTACCCGTACCTGTCAATCCCAACACACGGTCTGCCTTTGTCTTCCTGAGGTCACCGTTTCCTGTGCCTTGCCGTCATTTGTGCTACGTCTCTTCCCGTCAGCGGCGCATGCTTGACTTGACCTTGGACATTTACTCTCTCACATTACACCATGGCTAAGAAGGCGCGCCAAAGAATCAGCTATGGTAATACGAGATATCAATTCGTCTTCTGGAACTTCTGAATAAGCTGCTAATGCTGTAATAGTCCTCGAAAATGCCAAATCCTCCGAAGGTGGCCATCGTCTAGGTGTGAATGGCCTCGCCGTCGATAATGATAATGCAATTCTGTAAGCAAGCTCCCTCGTATCGGCCCTTGTGATGTTTATCTGTCCAGAACTAACAAATCTCGCCATAGGTACTCAGGTGGACGAGACGGCATTGTATGCGCTTGGGACTTGAACCTCGATCTCAAAAACCGTAGCGACGTTACCGATTCGACCCCCGAAGACAAGAAGCCCAAGTCCACGACCAAATTCCGCGCCCAAACCCATGCCCACATGCATTGGATCAACGACATTTCCCTTGCGCAGAACAACACAGCCCTCGTCTCTGGCTCATCCGACCTTACAGTGAAAGTCTGGCGACCACATTCCGAAGAGGATAATACCCGCGTCGAGACGATAGGCGAGCATGCCGATTATGTCAAATGTGTTACAACCCCGCCCCCGGATATGGGCGCAAACTGGGTCGCTTCGGGCGGCCTCGACCGTAAGATCTGCCTGTGGGATCTCAATGGCGCCGGTAAAACACTCGAGATAGATGTTCAAGGCGAGGAAATTGCTGAGAAGGGTTCTGTATATGCCCTGCGTGTCGGGCGCAACATCATGGCGAGTGGTGGTCCAGAAAAGACGGTGCGCTTATATGATCCTCGAACTGGCGACAAGGTCTCTAAACTTGTTGGTCATGTTGACAATATTCGCGCCATTCTTATTGATGATGCTGGTGACACAATTCTTAGTGCCAGTGCCGACAAGACGGTCAAGATGTGGAGTATCAAGAACGGTCGCTGCATGTACACATTTACAATGCACGATGAGAGTGTCTGGTCGCTCTTCTCGGATGACCCGACACTCGGTGTTTTCTACAGTTCTGATCGCTCCGGTCTGGTAGCTAAGACAGATGTGCGGGGCAGCCTGGAAGACATGGACGATGGTCTCAGTCTTGCTGTTGCACATGAACACATTGGAGTGGGCAAGGTTGTTGCCGCCGGAGGTCATATCTGGACAGCAACCAACAGGTCCTCGATTAACCGATGGGAGGATGTTGATACCGATACCAATATCAAGCTCCCCGAGTCAGTTCGACACCATAGAGCTACATCAAACGCCTCCAATAGACCTCGCGAATCTTCTCCTCCAGCGGTTAACGGAACTGCTAAGAAAGAAATCCCCGCTGAGTCTATCTTGCGCGTTTCTGCAGCTGCTTCCTTCCCTGCACGATCTGGGCTGGACCCCGATTCCACCACCATCACAGATGCTGCAACACGCAAAGGATCAGAAGCTATCATGGATTCAGGAGAGTCCGATATTAAACCAATTCACGCAGTGGCCGAAGAAACGATTGAAGGTCAATTTGGGTTGCTCAAGCATAGGCTACTCAACGATAGGAGGCGCGTGTTGACGTCGGACACTGCCGGCGATGTGTTGTTATGGGATTTGATCAAGGTCCGTTGTTTTATCATATTATGGTGACCTTCGCTAACTTTGGCAGTGCAAACCTATAAAGAGCTTCGGTAAACAACATTTAGAGGATGTGGAACATCTTGTCAACACCGTTGAAGCTGTAGCTCCATGGTGTTCTATCGATCTCAGTTCAGGAAACCTCACTGTTGTGCTGGAGCCCTTTAACTGTTTCGACGCCGAAGTATATGCGGACGAGCTCGAATTGCCAGAACCCGTTGAGTTTCGAGAAGACCAGAGGAGTAAGCATGATTACCACTTGTAATGAGTTGAACTAACTCCTTCGCAGTCAGTCTTGGAAAATGGATCCTTCGGTATCTCTTTGCCGATCTCATCGATGAAGAAATCAGAAGAGATGAGGCGCATCGTCAGAAGCTTAACGAGGGTATCGAAACCAGACAAGTTACCTCTGAAGGAACTGCCGGTGCTCCCCCATTGTCGATATCATTACCAAAATCCGCCATTCCAGACTGGGATAACGCAGACCAAGTCACCCCGAAACCCAACCTCTACCCCAATACTCCAGGATTGGGCATTGGTTTGGCGACACCTGGCCCTAGTATCATGTCAGGTCCCAACAGCTTGCCTGATGTACCCGAAAACGCTGCAACGAGCCCAATGACTCCTATAGAGAAGAGAACGTCGCATGTCAGCCGTCCTTCAACAGAGAGAGAGGACTACTTTACAAGCCCCCTGCAACTTCTTGAGTCAGCAGTCAAGGCAGCTAGTATGGTATCGACACCAACACAGGATAACGCAGATTCGAAAAAGTCTATAGATGGTGACAAAGAGAAAGAGAAGGAAAAGGAAAAGGACAAGGCCGACAATGCAAAATCACCAAGCACCCCATTTGGCAAGAAGAAGTTCCGCATGACATTTGGTACTAAGAAGCTCTCACGGTCAGCTTCTCAAGCCACGACGGAGAAGCCTGCTATTGTCGAGGAAAAGGCTGAAGAGTCTGAGTCATCATCTGTCCATGAGAAGGAAAAGGAGGTTGATGACAGCTTCTTTGGTGTCATTCAAAAGATCCATCAGGAGTACGATAGACAACTGACCGAGAACCCTGACAAACCAGTCGAGACCCGAGTGGTTCCCAGTCTGCCCAGCGATACACCTGTTCTAAAATTACCGCCTGGAACCAAAGTCGTGATCCAGGAGGAGACTTCGGGTGGCAGTGCCAACTTATACCAAGGCACTGTTGAGGATGTTGGTAAGGACGCAGACCTTATTGAGCAGAAGGCGCCCATGTGGCTTGGTGATGTTTTGCTTCAGAACATCCTCCCTTTCAAGGAGCCGGTCAAGGTCTCATTCGTCTTGTATCCAGTGGATGACAGCCTCCCGGCCATTGCTTCGGCAGATGGAAATAACAGGCTCAACGCAAATCGCATGTTGCGAGTCAGAAAGATCCTCTCCTACGTTGCTGAACGTATCGAGCCCCCGCTTGAGGAACCCGAGGAGAACCCTATGAGGCCAGAAGAGTATTTGGAACTATACTGCAACGACCAGGTAAGCGCTCCCTTTTTCACTCTTTCTATGGCATTATGTTTGCTGACACTTGTTTAGCTGCTATCTCCTGTGACAACCCTGGCCACTCTCCGTACTCACCTCTGGAAGGGAGGTAACGATATCGTCCTTCATTACAAGGCCAACGGCAAAAAGGAAATCCGGCCATTCCCTCCTCCTCTGGAGCCTAAGCCAGCTGGGTCTGAGGAAACCCAAGAGGCCACTGGTACGGAAGAGGCAACCACTAATGGCCAGGGTCCTTCTCAACCTCAACCTCAAGCTGTCTGATTCGAGGCAGCCTGCACTATTGCATATCAAACGCGAAGACACTCCGTCCAGTACCTTTCCATGTTTCATGCACTCCTTTTTATATACCAAAAGGTAGACTTTTGTCTCTAGCGAGTCCCTTTACCGTGTATAGATTTGTACATAGGTTAGATGCCACCAAGGCGCATATACCATTAGCGAGAAATTAAGCCTTTATCTCTTTTGGACCGCCCACCTCTTGACGCCTTGCTCCATGCTTGATATCATACAATGCCCACCAGTTTTTTTTTCGTTTTTTGTTATCCATATTATCTATGCAACACCGTTCATCGTGTTGATAGCCCATTGGTAACTTCCCAAGAAGATCGCACCTCCTATAGAAATCCATGTCACTCGCGGTGCCAGACCAGCGAAGAATGCCTTACTACCCTCCTCGCGCATTATCTGGCTGAATATTCTCGACACAGAAACTCTCTCTTTGGACAACATGACTCTTGTCTTGAGCACGTCAAGCGGCGTAGTAAGCGCCGCAGAGAATCCACCAGCCATACTTCCATAAAGAGCGCTCTCAGCACCAGTGACCTCGCGACCACCACGACGGCGACGTCCCCAGGATTTCATAGCCTCCCATAGCGGGAATTGGATCACAGTGAAGGGCACCTCACGAAAGACTGTAATTCCCCAACCACGGTAGAGCTCACGCCACATGGGAACGAACCCATGGCTCGAGTACCTCGACAGAATAGCTCGCAGCGCAGCAGCCGAGGAACCACCATGCTGTCCCGCCTGAGCACGCTGCTTAACAACCTCGGTCGGCACACGCACAGCACAAGCAGCAATCTCGCCTGCGCTAGCAGCAGCCATATGCGTAACAGGCGCTTTCCATCCCGGCGCAGAGGTATTATCCTTATCAGCCAAAAGGCCCTTCACGCTTTCATACGTGCAGAAGAAGAACGCAGCGCCAGGCGCAGAACCAACGAGCGCGGAACCGATACCACGATAAATGCCGCTGAATCCTCCCGAGGGAAAGAAGCCGGCTGAGGATTGAAGGCGGGTCTTAAGGGTGTCGAGAGGGAAGAGGGAGAGATCGACGGTTGTGCCGGCGAGGGCGCCTGCTAGGAGGGCAGATTGGAAGGATGGCGGATCTGTGGACATGTTGTTTCGAGGTGGTCGGTAGATTTTTTTCGATTTGAGGGTTTAAGGGTGATCAATAGACTGGACAAGACCCTGGAGGAGGGGGAAGAAGAATATTGGGAGCTTCGGAGGTTTAAACCGATCGACCGAGACCGGCGAAATATTGATGATTTGGAGGAGCTCGAATATTTGGAGTTATCGATAAGAGGAGCTTAGCTTGAGGGGCATGGCGACTGGAGCTACCCTGTATTAGTTGAGTGTTGATTGCATCACCAACGCGTCAATTGTTTATGCAAATGATATTTCTTCCGTTGAAATAGAAGATATCGTGACATGTCCGTGGATATTCTTTCAGATCTTTTTGGTGGTTAAAATGTTGAGTTCGGGGGTATGGATAGTTCTGGGAAAGCAAGGTTACAATGCCTTAAACACCACTTATCTCCCAACACAAAAATGTATGATGAGCGCATTGCCAAGAGACAAGCTCACACAAAACAAATAAACTATATTGAGCTATCTGTATTGGCCTAATAGAGAAGCAATTGACTAAAATTCACAATTGTATGGAATCACCAAGGTCAGATTGTTAAGTCACGGCATTGAAATATTGTCATCAAGACAAGTCTCATTAATAAACTATTTTGTTCAGACGTTGCCAGTCTATCATCCGGACCTTATAACTCCCAGAACAACAACCCATTGATCAAACCGTCAACCGCTCATTTCATTTAATCAATCAATAAGTCAAACACCTTTTACATGTTATCCCGTGTGCTGGTGCCAGCCTTGTGAGTCTCCTCAGCCGCCTTCTTGGTTCGCTCCTGGAGGTTCTTGATGTCCTTCGCAGGATCGGTTTGCGATCGGTCAGCCTTGACGGCCTCCTCGCTGTCAGAAGCGAGCTCGGGCTTCCAGTGGCCGCTGCCCTCCTTCTGCTTCTTGAGAGAGTCCTGCTTGTGCTTCTCGTAGTCGACGTCGGTTTCTGTACGCGGTGTAAGAAAGAGTTTTTCTCTACTCTATGAAAGGTGAAACTTACGAGTTGAAGACTCCTTGAGACCGAGACGTGTTGATGTGGTAAAGAATCCTCGTCCAAGGATCATCTTGCTAGCCTGCGCAGAGCGCATAGTCATCATGGATCGAGCAGACATCATATTGGCGGTTGTTATTGAAAAGGTGAAGTGATTATTTCGAAGGATTAGATGAATTGATGAGAAGGAGAGGGAAAAACAACTGCAGAGGAGAAGAGCTTAATACTGCTCCCCTCGGGTATGAGTGTCGACCATTTGCGGGAGAATGACGTCACGAGCATCATCAACTTTACGCCGTCTCTTTTATTCCATTTCTCCTTGAAATGAAGATGGACTCGATGCGTCAATTCTCCACTACTGACCATGCTATCCCAATTGGGATGGCTATGGACCTGTTTGCGAAGTTCCTGCCGAGGAAGCAAGGTACAGACAGATCCAGGGGGACCCAATTGAGTGGCTGTGGTTGACAATATGGGCTGTTTGTTGTGAACCTACCTTGTGTCCGTGTAGTGTGGGGTTGAGGTTGAATGAACTTCACAAGCAAATTGTATCCTATACTCATCACAAAATGGACTATTCATTGCGCCATGTAGAGACCAATACCGTAAATCAATGTTCATTTTGCCATAGGTGGCCAACTGTAAGTCAATTCAAGCACAGTTCACGTATGTCTATCATCGAGTGACCATACAGCACGTCATGATCTCATAGCAAATCCCTCACACAAGATACAAAACACTACATCACTCAACACATGTCACACATTGAAACTCAAGTTATTTGAACATTCGTATATTCTCGTCTCGCAGCGATGAAGCCGCGTTGTCACAACCAGACAGCGCCAATACCCAGTTAACAATAGCCACGCAAATGCAGTCTACCGCTGCAGTGCAAAACCAGGCTCGAGGGCCTCCCGTATTCCAAATAACCTCTTTGTATCTGATCATGACATGTGTGTCCCAGGCCCCCAACACTCCAGATGCTAGACAAGGCGAGAAAAATATTTGTAAAAGAAGCCCGTCCAACCAGGACAAGGGCAAACCAAACAACGCTCCAAAGTATAAACTACTCCGGTCCCAAAAAACAAGGTAGGCCAGCGCTGGTGCTGAAAGCCCAATCCATGAGCAAGAAAACAAAAAGAGGACAAATATATAGGGTGTCCCATGATACAAAGAAAACGAAGGGGCAAAGGTGGTTTCCTTTTCAATTCCCGTTCATTGCAGCAACGGGACAACACCAGAAATTCGACCAACTCCCCGTAGTTTCCCAGATTCCATCCCGATTAGGGATCCCAATACTCGCAAAACACCGTTCATCTCAATCCTGATCACCGCCCAAAGATATTTCCAAGATGCGACCGATCAAATAACACCGGTAAAGACCCCGCTTGCGAAAAAGCACTCCCTTCTATGTTGTTCTTTTTCTCTTGTTGACTTCATAACCCATGACCGCGATGAGAGAAGACATTTTGGTATGAATGGTAGGCCAACCCGCGCCCAACCATGTAAAAAATGAAAACAATTGATGCCAAGATATTCCGATACTTGTGCCGCCGAACACCGATGCAATGTCGTCTTAAAAAGCAAAGAAACGCCCGTTCGTGTCTTGAAGCCTCATCTTGAGAGGCGGACACCCAACCCTAGGTATTTGATTTGTTGCAAAAATAACAAAGTAACCAAGCCGAAAATGGTATCGATCTTTATCAAGCCGTGCCAGTAATATCCTCATTAACTTGTTGGTTAGAACAAGACATGTCGATTAGGGATGTTTGTACAGGTGAGATAGGTTTGGAGGGTAAAAGTAATGGTTGTCGAAAGATGTTGTAGCCAACAATGTGAGCAGTCGCATCAAGCGAATACTCCCCAAAAAGCTCTTGAGGTAACCAGCCCATATGATAAGATGATGCCAAGATCAAGTCTTGATCGGTCAATATGCCCGCCAAGATAAAAACAGCTGCCAAGAACGAACGGTTGTGTTTACAGTTCAAAGCGCATCGCCGGTGGTGCGACACGCCAGTCGACCCATACAAGATGTGTGGAGAGCGACTGCGTACGGCTTACCATCGGCGAAGAGACTGTTGCATCCTGCCAGGCGATACTGACTGAGGAGGGCTTGACATGGTAATGCCAGTAGCAGGGTTGATGATGGGGATGGCATTGCGGCCGCGAGTAGCGGAGGGCTGGTGAAGCTTCATGCTTGGCTGATGCTGGTAAGAGGGGGGGATGAAGGCGGGGGATGTCGAGTTGAGCGAGAAGCCAGGAGCAACAGTGTTGGGGTGTTGCGTGGGAGAAGAGTCGGGAGAGTTGCTGGCTAGTGAGGAACGCTCGGACGCGCTGGAGATAGACACGTACTGTGGACAACAGGTCAGATAGATGCGCTGTGGAAGACAGCAGCGGGACAACTCACGTCGTTCTCAGTCAACAGACCGGGGCAGAACTCCATATCGTCCTCAAGATCAAAAGATCGGCTGGTCTCGAACTTGGTGCGGAAAGAGGTGATGGCGGCAGCCTCGGGATCCTTCAAGTTCATGTTACGGGGACCAGATCGGAACTGGCGCTGGACTTGTTGAGACATGGAGAGACGAGGAGCTCTGCGATTTCGGCCGGCGTGGTGGTTGTGCGACATGGGAGCGGGGTGCACTGGGTGAGCGTTGTAGGTGTAGTATGCAGACATTATGTGAGTTTGGGCGAAAGTCGCGTTGTTGTGATTCCGGAATTGGTGCGGGATTAATCAGGTAGGCGATAAAAACACAGTCAAGAAATGAAGTGTTGAATAGTCGTCGTTAATAGTCGTGATGGACAACTCCGAAAAAGTCGCAGACAAAATAGGAGAGGTAAGGTTATGTGGTGAGTTGCAAATGTAGAAGGAAGCAAGTTTGTTGGTTGATGTAGGTTTTTGGTTACAAGAGATGAATTGTGGGAAATAGAGTGGGAGCGAAGCGAGACGAGGTACAAGAGGAGGGGCGGAGTGAGATTGGAAGGTGACGGATGGCTTTGATAAGTAAAATAGAAATGGAAGGGGACAGGCGGGATACCTACAGTTTAGTGACTGCACACCGGGGACGGCGGGCAATGGGTTCTTGTTGGTTGGGGACACTGTGAGTCCACCAAGGTCCACTAGACCTCCACTAAAATCCACATGAAGCGCCTGCAGAACAAGGAGATGAGGGTGGGACCATGTCCTGGCAAATCACGACCTGCAAACGGTGGACAGGCTTGCTTTGCCACCTTGTTATGATTGGCATATGAGCAGAATAGCGTGTGCCACAGTGTAATCTTGGTGGCATGCTACTAGCTAACCCTAGTCTCTCAGGGTAGGGATGTTTAGGAAAAGCACACAGTCTGCTTCTCTCTGTCGAGCACAGTATCACTGGCGTGTTCAGAAAGCTGGACAACACACGCATTTGCTAGGGGGCTGAGTGCACGCTACCTGTCCTATTCTGGGCTTGTCCGCACACCAGGCGGTATCCGAAACTCAGCGTCTATCCTACAAGGGTGTGAGCTACTGCACTCACACTCACGAAGCCCAGTGCTAGATTGAAGATCAAATGTCGGGTCGGCTTTCTCGGGGTTCCCCATTCCAACCTTCATCACTTGACTGCTCTCAGCTTTGTTCCAAACACGTTTGGATCGTGAGACCTCAGGCCTGTCTCTTTCTACTGTACAGCACTGTACACCAGACACAGGCTAGGTTAGTCTGTCGGTCCAGGGGTGCGCATTGTTCATCAGGTGAGTGACGGAATCTGGGCTACCCATACAGATACCAAAACACACAGTGAGAATCCTCCACTTGGAGTCGCAGTCGCAGTCTCAGTCTCAGGCACCATCTCGACCGCGTGCCTCTCCCACTCTCCCACTGCAATCCCCCTGTGCTAGCGCAGGCAAACCCCTTTCTGAACCGTCCCCTTCAAGGCTCTCGTAGTCGTGAGATTAGGCGCTATACCCTGATGCAGCATGCTAATTTTGTCAATTGATTGGATTGCGCGCGCCTGTCCTTTTGTTGACATGCTGATATTGTTATTATCCACTACCTTGGTCCTTCGCGCTTCGTCCATACGGAATTAATGGACTGTTGTTTCTCATCTGCGACAGATGTTGAGCCCCGCAGTTACAATCAATCTTTCATTAATATCACGGCGTACATATCTGATCTGGTGTATTGACGCGGACCAGGCACGGTATCATCAGGTACTGAATATCTTGTCTTGTCTCGCCGAACGGGGCCTGTCTGTTAGGCGATTTGAGGTGCAGTCATGTCAAGTGCTTGCAGTTCGATGCAGCGCACTGCCGAAGCAGCCCCCCAGTCAACATAGCATCGCATCGTCGTCCATTGCGGGACGGGAAGGGAAGGGAAGGGAGGGGACGAGCAGAAAGGCAAGGCGTCGGGCAGTTCTGCACTGTAAAGGCATCGGGGGCGGCGATGGCTCAGGTGGATTGGTGGTAGGCAGGCGGTGATGGCTCGACCAGCACGGTACCTTTTGGGGCAGTGAGCACTAAGGTCTAAAAGAGCACTGTGCATGACCGTCAAAGAAGCCATTCCCGACCACCAGCGCCATATGAGGGAGGGTTGGTATCAGGCATGACTGGGCAGCCTCAAGACCCTGTCTTGCGCTGTCCTTGGTGGCCTGGGTCTGGACATGGATCCTTGGTCCGTTGGAAACGTGGCGGACTGGGCTGGACAAAGCTTTTGCACTGTGCTATTCTGTCATGGCCCCTCCAGTCTGCAGATCGCATCCCCTTCCCTTTGTTGTTGTTTTTATGCCCTGGTCAGAGGCCGAATGAGATGTTGTTGACAATCAACACACTGTTTCGTCAGTGGTCGAACCATTATCGAAGCGGCCTTCAGGGTTCTTTGGTGCTAAAATAAATGTCGCCACAAGAGGCAAACTGATTGATAGAAGGATCATCATCATTCTCTGGCTTCTGGAAGTCTTATGTGACGTGAGTGCCATGATGCTGATCATCGCCATGCTGTAGGGTAGTGATCCAGGGCATGTCAAAGCCCAGACCATATCTTCATCAACAACCCTGATCACGAAGAGAGAGAGAGAGGTTAACGAACCTAGAATGGAACCAAAACACTGTGGCGTTGTCCTTCAAGGTTAAGGTAACCTCACCCACACACATCTAAAATAAGCCAGCCCAACCCCAACCCCAACCCCAACCCACGATTCCAGTCCAAATTCAGTTGCACTACCTTTTTGTGTGCACTGCACTGCATCCACCCTGTACTGTGAAGTCGCTCTGCCCGAAAGTCTTTCTTGGCGAGACAACTCTTTTTCGGTCGTGGCATGGCGGTTGCAACGTCTTTGCGGGCGCCCATCAAAGTAGAGAGATTCAACAAAGATCAGTGTCTTTAATGTGCACAATGTCCAACGGGTGAGATCGTGTTTCGTGTGTTACAGAATAGATTATCAGCGATCGTCGTTGAGTGGTGAGCGCTGACGATAACGATAAGCAAGTGACGACGGCGGCAAAATGCAGCTTGGTACTGATTTTCGGTGTTTTAATGCACCTACTTGGGAGTTTTGTTGATGCATATGCATATCGTCAATCGTTTCATCATGCTAAGAGGTCCGCTTTGCCGCCAGCCTCATCTTATCTCTGCATGCTCAGAGTGCAACCCACCATCAGTACTGAACTGTAACTTGTTTAGAATATTCTTTTGTTAGTCTTTGATACTGCCTCCTCTGGTGCAACCCAATTCAGCCTTTGTTCAGTTCGCATCCAGACCAGATCGTCGCTCATCTTTATCAAACAAGCAACCACCTTGCCCTGTCCTGCCTGCCCTACCCTGTCTGCTAACCTGGCTGGTCAGGTCTGCTTTGCTTTTCTCTGTCTCAACGTCAAAGCGTTCCATCAGGGCTGCTAGGCTGTCTCGATTTACCACCAAGTTACCGTACCGGACCACGCCACGAGAAACCCTCGAGGTTGTGTCATTTGCCAGGACATCATTGTGGGGACGATGCTGCGCTATCTACACCTATTTTGGGCTGGCTGTGAACCTCACTTGCTTGCAAAGGCCTGTTAGTGAGCTTTAGCGGGAGGTTTAAACCTGACGCACTTCTCTCTTGGTTGTCGTTTGTCGTTTGTTGGTCGCCCACGCCGATCGCTCGTCAAGACGACAAGAGAACCGATCAATCCCCTAATATTGAACTCCCCGTTCCTGGAGAGCGCCTCCAGATTCTACCCCGAAAGGTTTCGAGACCCTCGGCCGAATGCGTAAAGCTTGGTGTTTCGGCTTCCTAGCGCAAACCATACGGCATTCTGGACAGGTCTCTCAACAAAGAACAAACAAACATAAAGTTAATGTTGACAGATAATAAACTCAGATTACGAGGAACAAGCCATTCAGAACGGTACATACAAAGTACAACAGGTTTGATACCCTTAAGGGTCCTGGTGGCAAAAGACGTTGTTGCGTCCAAGTGCCCGCATACCGTAATAGTGGGAGAACATTCGGTATTATCCCAACCTCACTCATTAACTGGGATTGATTTAATTGACAGGGAAAGAGAGACATGTCGACACAAATGTTAAGTTGAGCAACGATACAGCACTGTTCTCAAAATCAATTCTTGAGTCAGGTGTCTTTAGCTCTCTTCCTATCTGCCCACATTGACGCAATCAGCCATCTATACCCATGCAAGACCCATGCCATTTCATCAACTCACGATCTCAGTAAGCAACAACCACCAGGTACACGCATCTCAATCGTTCACAGTTGTTCAATTTTGACCATCACGAGTCCTCAACCCCTCTCTATATCATGAGACGAGCCCATTCAGTGATGCACACGGCGTGCCATAATACATCACCACACACCGCTATTTCTCCAAAGAGACTCTTTGTCGGCTAGAGCGCTTCTTTCGCCATCTCGACCCTGACCTTGGACTACCAGTGTCTCACCTGGCGGAGAACAATGGCAGTTCCCAGTCCGAGCACAAACTCAGCCCAGACCGCGCCACCCCTTGCTTCAATGCAAGTCTCCCCGCGCGCCACACTTTGCGGGGACATTACTACGTCACCTGACGAGAGGTTCCATTGACTTTCAGATGGGATGCTTCAGCGCTGATTCGTTTATGGTCCTCAAGGATACTATTAGAATACTAATCACGATGAGACAACTACTCACATAGTGTATCTTGACCTCTAGATCTTTGTAGGAACTCGCTGTGCATCTCTGAGATTTAAAATCCTTTGCAAAAAGAGTACCTTGCGTACAAGGTGGAGTCCTCTTAGACCTACCTACAACCACGAAAAGATATCAACACCAAAAAACATACAACAGCGGGGATTCGCTGGTCGTCACCGACCCAACTACTAATCCGCCCCTTACCAGCTTATCTATGGGAGAGCGGACGGGATCCCGAGTTTTCTGATAGGTATGGTCGTATGTGTTTTGTTAGTTACCAAAATTGGTATATATCATTGACCACGGTGGGCTTGACATTTGCTGACTGACAACAGTGTAGCTTGGAGGAGGAGCATTATCCCCGGTGTGAAAAGTGTAGTGGAGGGAGTAAAGAAATGCTGCCGTATCTAAGTGAGTTCGTGGGCTAGTAGTTGATAGCTTGTATACTTTGTGCTACAACAAGTCGAGGGGGTTGTGCATGTTGCCCTAAATCCTTTCGCTTGTTTTAACCATTGAATTGAATAATAAACTGTCACTGTGACTCCGTCTCGTGTATTTATTGACTAGATCGTACATTGATGCACAGTTAATCGTTTCTGTCTAACTCGCCACAAAAGGAACCAACTTTAGGAACTCTCTTGGAACCCGGACGGGTTGAGTCTTCTCTACCCTGTCAATATAGATCCTACCCTGGTAGTATCTCTGGAGCTCAAGACATCTATCTTGTCGTTATTTTCGGGGTTATGTGCTTTGATGACAAAACCTCTGCTGGGAGCACTGGTGGTCTCAAGGTGGCGGGAGATACAGTGACGTACTGGCATAGTCCATGGGTTTTATGTTCTCGAAATATTTTGTCTCATTTATATTTGGAGATATAGACCTGGACAATACGTATAAGAATAATGTAGTATCATCATATGCACTTCCGGAGTATTGGAATAACACACGGCTCTTGCATATCATTTGTACTCCTTCAACAAGTCGAGGGCATCATGCATCATGGCCCCAAGAGATCTAACTACCTTAAAGCGGACCCAATGTAATCAAATATAATTTAACTGCATTTCGATTTGTCCTTTAGCATCGAATAAACCTCAGCTCGACTTGATTCCTAAGAGTTATGTAGCTCGGCTTGAATACCTTCCGGAACGGGTCAAGTGCGTAAATCCTCCGATGATCCCGCAACGGCTCGCTACGTCTTGGCTTTTTCTTTCTCCGTGTAATAACTTGACTCATACTCACCACCAACTGAATATCGCCCATTGTATCGAAATGGACTCGTTTAATATCATTCCAAGCTCTTCAATGGCACAGACATTGTTTGTTGCCAGTTCATTAATACTGCCTATAGTTCTTATTTTTATTCTCTCGCGTGTAATCGGCAATCGATCTGCTTCTAAGTCGTCACTGCCTCTGCCAGCTAACGATGAAATTGTACGCCTGCGAGTATACCCCATCAAGTCATGCCGGGGCTTTGATGTAAAATCAACAAAGCTCCTGCGGACAGGTCTAGACTTGGACCGTAACTGGATGTTTGTCACGGCTGAAAAGCGCCAATTTATCACCATCAGGACAAACTCCAACATGACTCTTATTACAACGGCTTGGGATGCTGATACGGATATGCTTACTATCGCTCTCAAGGAGCACTCATTCGAAATACCAGCTCACCCCACGACTCAATGGCTCGAGAAGAATGCTGAGTTGATTAAAGCAGAGATTTGGAGCGAGAAGACCGACGCTTGGGAATACTCAGCCACCCTCACAAAGCCTATCTCAGTGTTCTTGAACATGGATGTCCGCCTGGTATACAAAGGTCCTACACCCCGAGTTCTGCGTGGTAACGGAACCCCTCAGCGTCTGGGTCGTACCGAAGCCACCAAATTCGCTGATATGATGCCTGTGCTGGTAAGTCACGAGCTTGAATGATGACAAGAGGTCTAGAACTTCAGCTAATTTGAGACACGTATAAGGTTGCTTCCATGGCAAGCATGAACGAGTTGAACGAACGTCTCGCTAATGCCGGAGAGGACAAGATCGAGATTGAGCGCTTCCGACCAAACATCATCATTCGTGGAAGTGTACCGTGGGTCGAAGACGGATGGAAGACTCTGCAAATTGGAGAAGGTGAACATCGCCTTGATCTCGACGTTGTGTGCCGCTGCCTGCGATGCCAGGTGCCCAATGTTCACCCTCTCACGGCCGAGAAGCACCCACGCCAGCCTTGGAACCAGTTGATGAAGTATCGAAGAATCGACGCTGGACTCAAGTTCAAGCCAAGCTTTGGAATGCTTTGCGCACCAAGTGTTGAGGGACATCTTGAGGTTGGAATGAAGTTTCAAGTCAAGGGCATGACGAACGACCACTTCTTCATTAGCCCGATGAATTAAATCTCAATGAGAAAAGGGTCATATGGTGAAGAGTAACCGCCAGTGTCTAACTGTCGATTTCATAATGGCAGTCCAGGGATCACATGAAACTCGAGTCTTCCCAACTGAAGGACAAAAACGACTTGATTGTTTGATGCAACTTTGGGCATACTCTTAGGCTTTTTATGTTCTGAAGCCTAAGCTTAGTTAGGTCTTGTGTTTTCTCCCCGCAAGGGCACTAACAGAAAAAAGATGCCCACGTGTTGTACGCATCTCACAAGGTGATGGACCTGTGTTGCGGACAGTCTATGTACCTCTTTATTTAGCCGGGATGTACTTGACAAGAACAATAAATATGTGCTATAACTAATACCTTACCATGGTATACTGAAGATCAAGTTGAAAATTATAGTATATAGGAGGCTTCTGCCACGTGTCTAGACTTATGCACGATCCCATGACAACACTCTCTCCAGTAGAGCCCAACACAGCCTTAATATCATAAGTACTGACCAGGAGATCTAGCTTAGGGCTGAGTGATGAATCAGGTATTGAATTTCAGGAAAGAGAGTGCCTTGTGGTTTTGGCCTGGCCTCTAAACCCATATTTGTCATAGGCCCGACCATCCTGAGGAATATTGTAATTTGATAGCGTCAGTATTGGACCTGCCTAGCCATTGAAGAGACTTTAGTTTGTCAGGGATATTTTAGAACTGTTACGAACCTTGCTAGACTGCAATCCTGTGAAGCCAAGTGTAAGTGCGGGATTACAACGACCAATCCTCATCATAGAGCAAACAAATTAGCCGGGACACATCACCAGTTAAACACAGCCTCATAGAAAGGCTAACGTTGTGACTCAGTAGTGGTGAGCTCGTGGGATAATAGTTGCGAACCTTTGATATACGACGAATTTCAAACAACGATGAATGAAAACGCCCGTTTCTTTGAGAGGACCATGCCTTAGCGTGGGCTGAATGAACAGCAAACATACCTATGCACGGGGAGAAAAGACATATACTTGGATTTGGTAAGCTAGAAGGGACCTATGCCCCCTTTTTTGTTTGTTTTGCTGTTTGGTGTTGTGGACGGTGACGAAGAATCAAGTTTAGGGATATATGAACTCCAAGGAGACACTCGAAATAAGACCAAGATGGGCCGCCAAACATTTCTCATACATTACTTTCTGAACATGTATTTCTCTTCAAATAGCCATGTAATCATACTATCGAAGTAGGAGTATCCTTATTCTTCGCCACATGATTCTAGACTGCGGTCCAGATTGTATGTCGTGCTATGTTGTACCACGTGGATCTTGAGCATGGGCGCCCTCCTTGATCTGGAGACATCGTTATTTGGAGGCAATAAGACTTCTGAAAGAGTTATCGACTGCCCAGCCCTTTAAACTAGAGCGACTGGGATGGCCCGGCCATTTCTGCTTCCGTGTTAGTTGTCTTTGGTACGCGAACAAAGGTGGAAAAAGGGTGGAATTGGAAGAGGGCTATGAAACACATCCTAAACAGCCTGTGAAAAGCCCAAACCCATAAATCTTTTTCACTTACAAGGCTGCAGCCTGTCACTCCGGCGAGAAGGTTGACTTTGTGATTCATTGGTTGTGGCGAGGCGCTTCGCGGGGCAGTTTTTTTTAAGTGGCACAAGCTTACAATTAATACTGCACAGCCTCCGTAGCTTCTCTCAAAGGAATCATAATGGCCTAGATTCATAATAAATCTCTCATCACCCCGAACAACTCCAGCGCAATTCACTTATCAGAAAACACAATTATACCAGAAACAAACAGAGAGATATTTTCACCATGGGCGAGAATCTCGTCATTTATTATAATGACTCCATCGACTCGGACAACCTCGCCGCCGCCATGGCTCTGTGGAAGGCGACATACCAGAGGCCGAACACTCGTGTGATTTGGATTATAGAGCCTCGTCAAGTGTGTTTTGGACTATCCATGACTGCGGAGCAAGTATCCAAATGTAAAGATTTGATACAAAAGCACTTTTCGTCACTAGGGAACCCTTTCAAGGTGCTTCTGGGTGGACTTATCAAGCAGAAGGATCTTGATAGGACTGAGGGTCTCAAAGAAGCTGACCGTCATCTAGTAAGCTCCTCTTCCTCAGAATACATTATGAATCTTACTAACATCCATGCAGCTTCAAATGGCTGTCAAATCGGAATACGGCTCAAAGGACAATGCTGCACTTCATGGTCGCCTCACTGCTTGGGACTTTGCTTCTTGTTTGGCCGAGTGGTCAAACAACGACTCAAATGAAGTTTCCGTGGACTTTGAAAGCCTAGACGAAATCGAAAATCCTGTGAACCTTAATTTTCATCACCATGAAGAGCTTGTCAACCGGAGCGCAGACGAGCTGGAGGCATACGATAATATCCTGAACGAACCTTTGCCACAGCGAACGAAGAGCCTACAAAACTGGTACGAGGAATGTGTTAAGAGAAGCGCACAGAAAGAAGGCAATTCGAACACATCCGTACAGCCCCTTAACTTAAACGCTCTCTATAATGCGATTGAAACTGCAGCAAGTGTTCGTTTCTTTGGGGGTTCCTCTTTAAGGATCTTGAGACTGTTTCTTGAAAAAGGAGTGGCTAGTAAAATTAAATGCCATCTGCAAGTGGTATGTCTCAAGTTACGATATACTGATTCTATATACTGACAACTGCCAGGGTTCTTGTGATATGTCGGCAAATCTATTTGCAAATCAGTTCAATATCGCCCTCAACCGGGAAGCTGCCAAAACAGTGCTTAATCGATCAACAGAATTCTCAAAGTTTACCGTCGTACCTTCACACACAGCACAAAGTATAAAATACTCAGCGCTAGGTCTGAAGAATGCCGGAGGTCATTGTCTGGAGAAGCGAATTCTAGGCTTCAACTGCCGCGAGGATCCCCTCAAGATCGTCACAAACAGCGTCTCATTAGACGGCCAATACTCCGACAAATCATATCCGATGCCCGACTTGACCGCATTCTTTTGTGCGCTTGTTCCCGGATATATGGGATCTTTGGGATCAAAACTTGGTTTCATAGAAATTGTTGAGGAGGATTCTAACGGCGCACTTCTCTTTAGACCTTCTGACAAGGGAATTCGAATGTACGATTTGAGCAGGAGCACGACATTAACGGAGTCTGAGGTGACAGCAATATTTGAGAAAATAGCAAGGGGTGATGTGCTTTTGGATCAGGCTTGATACCCAACGGCGTCCTGGAAGACAATAGACGATTCTTTTGTTTGGTTTTGTGGTTTATTAAATCCTCCTATACGCAAGTTTATGATGCGAATGTCTTTGACGAATACCACGACTTTTCGAGATGAACGACGGATTTTTTTTCTTTAAATAGAACCAGTCATTACATTTAAAGATAACGCTTAATTGCATTCACAAGATAACTGAAAGATACTGTACGTTCATGTTATTGTCGCCACAGCTAATAGCCTGGTCTTGTCTATCGCCAATCAGCCACAAGACCCTTCAATGTGGCGCCATCAGCCTTTTCTCCATTCCATACTTTAGCCAACAAACCTTCAACAGCCTCAGGCTGTCGCAAGCGTTACTCCTACAAATTCAACTCCCAGGCACAGGGAACTTGCTTGAGCGGTACACATATCCGGAGCCATGTCCGCCAGTTATTGGCAGTCAACACAATGTCGCTTCTGGACCTTCACCAAGGAACAGCTCGCGACGATGCGACAGAAGCTCGAGGAAGACAATGCAGAGCTCGTGCGCATGTTTCCCCTCCCGCAGCAACGCCATTTGAACATATACTTTAATCAGCGTGCGTGACCTTATTTACCCTCTCGGAGCATGCGACATGGCTGACTTGAACAAATAGAGCTGATAAGGTTGGCGAAGCGACTGACGATTCGACAACAATCAATGGCCACGGCGCAGGTATACATGAAACGATTCTATTCGAAAGTCGAGATCCGCCGCACGAACCCGTACCTCGTGATAGCGACCGCGATATACCTTGCATGCAAGATAGAAGAGTCACCTCAGCATATCCGACTTATCGTTACAGAGGCGCGACAGATGTGGGGAGATCTCGTCGCCATCGACACGTCCAAGCTGGGAGAGTGCGAGTTCATGATGATAAGTGAAATGCGATCGCAACTTATCGTATACCAACCATACCGAACGGTCATTGCACTGCGAAGCGAACTTGGATTGCAAGAGGACGAGGTGCAGCTTGCCCGGTCGGTGATTAACGATCACTTCATGACAGACCTTCCGCTGCTATACCCTCCTCATGTCATTGCAATGGTAGCCATGCTTCTGGCGCTGGTTCTCAGACCCAACAATTCTGGGCATGGGCAAAACGCTTCAGGGGCAGCGGCAGCAGCAGGACTCGCAGCAGCTCAACAGGCGCTGATGCGTGCGCAAGGCCAGCAGACGCCAGGAGGAGGAACTACTGAGGCTGCAACCGCGGAGCCAAAGGAGAGGCAGCAGCAAGCTCGAGTGTCCAGAGTGCAGAGGTTTGCCAAGTGGTTGGTTGACAGCAACGTGGATATTGCATCGATGGTGGATGCTACGCAGGAGATCATCTCCTTTTACGAATGTTATGAGCATTACAACGACAAGCTCACCCGAGAACAAATTAATAGATTTGTTAAGGCGCGAGGGCTCGATAAGTAATATCGGTATTAGCGATACGAGATACGAGACATGAAGTACTTACTTATGGGGCGAGCATACACAGGATAGGATACACGCGTAGGGCGTTTCATGGAGTTTGGACCTTTGAGCTTAGAGATCATATTTATATAACTGTTTTTGTGTGCCAGAGCTGTAGGATTGAGCATGTTGGTTCTGGATTACCACTAACTGCCAGAATTACAACTAAACACAGGTGAGTACAAGGTATGGAGGCTCTAATTTGGACCATGGAGATGTCTTCCTTGTAAGTCTCAGAGCTGGCAACAATTAAATTAGTGCCCCTCGGTTGGCCGGCTGTCCTCCGCAACACCGACACTTACTCTAATTCTGTTACGAGGTTGGCACATTGTCTGTTTGAACCTGTCAACCAGACCCCAACCAGTAATGAGGCAAGCTTGGCACAAATCTTCTTTGCTTGAGAAGAAAATTTTGATAGACCCTCAATACACTAGGACTAAACTACCTGTCTAGTTTCAGACCATGTGAATATTTTCATTCTTCTAGAAGAAATTGATTCAAACATGAGGAGCCCTTTAGTTTTATGCCGAGACAGAGCGAGGATGCTGGCAGCTAGAGACAGCAAGAGAATAGCTCAGCGGGTCCTTCCGGGCACTAAGCATAATACAGTGCCTCTGATTGATCGTTAGAGCAGCTCCAGCAGTGCCCGACAGCGCCCAGGGCGGCTTCTGAAAGCCGGGGCTTAGCTCCACTGGCAATTCTGATGTATTTTTCTAGCAAGACTAACAGGTAACAGAAAAGTTGACCTCGGAGGTTTAGGCTACAAAAATAAACAATCTAAAATATGGATCTAAATGGCATAAAATGACTTGTTAATTTCGGCTATTACACTTTCAGTGACCAGTGTTTATGGTACCCCAAGGCAAGAGTAGCAAAAGATTAACCCAGTTTGGGGTTCCCTCCCAGCTACCAACGTCACAGCTTGCTCGCCAATTGGCATTTCAACACCAGCTTTTTCTTCCTGACCTCAGATGCCCTGTTCAGCAATGTCCTTCCGGTAGCCCGATAGCACTCCCTTCGATTTCGCAGCAGCTCGATAACCCTTATTTTACAACCCCATAAAGACGACGCTTCCCTGCAGCGCAGGGCTTTTTGCGCCGCTGCGCCTACCAAACCTGAACTCTTGCCGGATCGAGATATGCCACCAGCGCATCCATAGCCATCGTCATGAGCGTGACCAGTATAGTCGATGGAGTTGAGGATGGGCTTAGAGAGCCACAAAACTCTCGCGATGCTCGAGTCGAAGAGCTTTGGTCGAGCCTCGAGCCTGATCATACAGGAGAACTTGACCTTAAGGGTCTGAAGAAGGGGCTTCGGAGGATTGATCACCGTAAGCGAAGGGTCCTTGCTGGCTCATGCTGGACAGAGATGCTGATGAGAAACTGCAGCCATGAAGAACGCCGACGACATGCTAAAACGAATCATGGAAGAGGTGGATAGAAATGGCGATGGAAAGATCCAATATAACGGTACGCAACCTGTCTACTGTGACTGTCGAGCGTTCTCCGACCTTCCGATATTGCCTCGGTTCCTGCGACTGCGATCTTGAAAGCTTACTTTTCGCTTTTTCTTACGCCATTTAGAGTTCCGAAAATTCGTCGAGAATGCAGAGCGCCAGCTCTTTGCCCTTTTCAGATCAATTGACAAGGACGGAAATGGGAAGCTGGACAAGCTTGAGCTTCAAACAGCTTTTAAGAGCGCTGGACTCACACTATCGAACCGCCGCCTCAGTGAGTTCTTTGACGATATGGATATCAACAACGACGGTTATGTCACATTTGACGAATGGCGGTCAGTCTTTTATTTCAAACTTTGTTCAAATGCTTGTTTTCTTTTTACTTGACGACTCCACTGGGCGTCAGTTGCATTCCGTCAGATGCTCGTTGCTCATGACTGACCCTCAGTCATTTTGGCGGGGGATAACTCTCATAACGTCATGTGCCAAGCCCATACTCAACCACTCGGCGATACATTTGCGACCACCTCCTATCATTGATACACCATTCTAAACACTCTTAATGGATCAGGGACTTGCAGCTGATCATGAACTATTAGAAACTTTCTCCTATTTATGCCCCCACACGATCACGATTCTCAGCTCCATGCAGTCCTTGACTTTTACTATTCGGTGGTCAGCGTAACCCCAGAGGGAGACACGCTCGTTAGTGAGGAAACATTAGAGGGCTTAGGTACGGACGGCTTTCGCTCTCTTTTCATAACCCTTTTCGGCTCTCTTCTTAGAGTTGCTTTTCCTTTCGAATACCCAAAGCCCCTTCCGGACCGGACATCGACTTCCGTCAGTAAACCTAGTACTTCAAATTCGAATGAGTCCCAAAACAAAACCGAGAACATGGCTACCGCGGCCGCGGTTACATATCCCGACTACGATGACCCAGCTACCGAGATATCGCAGGAAGTCGAATCGCTTACACAAGACCTGGACGATGGCATCCATGAACACACCACTGGAGCTTCAACAACAGTGCACAAGAAGTTTAGACTAACACACTTTGTACCTGATCCAGGCTACTTTCTAGCAGGTGCCATCGCCGGGGGAGTGTCGCGTACGGCTACTGCGCCTCTCGATCGGTTGAAGGTTTATCTGCTTGTGAACACGACCAGTCGAGCCGAGACAGCGGGTGCGGCGCTTATTCAAGGTCGTCCTGTTGCCGCTCTACAGAATGCAGCAAAGCCATTTACCGATGCGTTTCGAGATCTTGTTCGGTCAGGGGGTGCTCGAAGTCTCTTTGCAGGTAAGACTTGTGCAACGCGACCCTGGGCCTGTGACATTTGCTGATATTAACGGTACCAGGAAACGGTCTCAATGTCGTAAAGATTATGCCCGAAACAGCCATAAAATTTGGTTCATATGAAGCTGCCAAACGAGCTCTCGCCAATTTCGAGGGACATGGAGATCCAAAGAAGCTCAGCTCGTGGTCAAAATTTGCCTCGGGTGGTCTTGCTGGCATGATTGCACAGTATGTTTGATCCAATGCTGATGAGGCTCGAAACTAACCGCTAGCAGAGCCTCTGTTTATCCCCTAGATACCCTCAAGTTCCGACTACAATGTGAGACCGTCAAGGACGGCCTTACAGGTGCAGCACTTGTTCGTCAAACCGCTGTCAAGATGTACGCAGATGGTGGTCTGCGTGCGTGCTACCGAGGTCTAACCATGGGACTTATTGGAATGTTTCCCTACAGCGCCATCGACATGGGTACCTTTGAACTACTAAAAAATTCGTACAAGTCTTACTATGCTCGAATAGACAACATGCACGAAGACGACGTCAAGTTGGGAAACATTGCTACAGGAATTATAGGCGCTTCATCAGGAGCCTTTGGAGCTAGCGTGGTTTATCCCCTGAATGTGGTACGAACACGACTTCAGACCCAGGGCACAGCCATGCACCCGGCGACATACACTGGTATTTGGGACGTGACGAAAAAGACGATCCAGCGAGAGGGTTACCGAGGCTTATACAAGGGTCTGACACCTAACCTCCTCAAGGTCGCACCCGCCTTGAGTATCACATGGGTGGTGTATGAGAACTCCAAGAGAATCCTTGGATTGAACTAGTCGTCCCAGCTAGCGATCAGACGAAAGAAAGGGACAAAAGACATGAGACTGAGGAACCCTTCCCAGTTCTCACAAACAACATTTACTACTTACTATACATACACACGCAAATTTCACATCAACATTCAGGAAAGCGGGGGTCTTAGCGATTGGATGGCATTGCGTTACGACGGAGGGGAATCTTATGGCGTTGAAAGGATTGATATATCAGATGAAAGCGGTTGACAGCCATTGCCAATGAACAGAGTGGTGTTTCGAATAGCACCACGCTGTATTAAACTACATGTTTCTCATTTTTCAAGGTGGAAGAGCGATGGCTAGAATTGGTTGAACATGTATTTGTTCAAAGACGAGATAGAAGAGAGGAAGTGGTCTCATGAAGAATAAATCAGTTTCTTTTAAGAAAAGAGGTTCTGACGACACCGGACATGACTCAACTGAAAGTGTGTCCCACGCGGGGTTCGGAGCCGGATATATGGGTCTGATACCGACGCAATGGTTTATTAGTGTCAGCCCATTCGTCTATGGAGTTTGATACAAAGAAGGCGTGGTTTTCTCTGGCGACCCTGTTCCTATGATATGAGAAGCTCTCATAAAGGACAAGCTCAAGAGAACTGGCGATTATGACAACTGAGAGGCTCACCATCAATCGTAGGTTTTGCCTAGGTCTGTCTCGGGTGATAGACATACCAGGATATCCCAGCCATGGAACTGTCGCTATCAATCAGCCCTATCACGTCTATTCCCGCGCATCACATAAAACGTCATTTATTTCTTGTTTCTCTGCAGTTTGAGACAAAGTTGTCGTCAGCCGCATTGCGTGCCACAGAAAAAGCTGCATCCTTTTTATGCTGGAGCTTACGCAGCAGTAGAAAGCTGCAAGATTGAGCTTGCACAGGAAGGGCAGTTGACAGGGATTGGAGAGAAGGGGTTGCGGGGTTTGGTGGGGAACTTTTGTAAGGCGATAGAGGATCTTTGCTCCCTTTATGGACGAAGGATGACTTGCACGGGCACAGATAAGAAGAGAAGAGAGGAAATAATTGTTTCTTAAAATTGGACTTTGAGATGAGATGAAAGTCTTGGTTGATAGTAATATCATGATCCTTAGAAGACAAGACATATGAAAGTGAGCATACATTGGACAATGTTGTAGCTCACAGATAGGAACATCCACACTCATTCATGGGCAGATAAATCGGACATTTTGCTGTATTACTCCGCTTCATCTGCACATCTCAGTGACAAACCCCCAAAATGGCCATAGCGTGATCGATCAACGTCGTTATGCTCAGAATCAAGTCCTTGAGGCAACGTAACCGAGCAAATCTTTTGGTCCAGAACAGACTATAGAAGCAGAGCATGCTTATTCCCCTCTTTTCCCGTCTTACCATGCCGCAACTCAACTTTTAATCTTTCTTCTCTCTCGTGTCTTTTGTAGAAACAAAAAAAAGAGTCAACTTGCAGTTTTATTTTGGTGATACAAAGTGCAAACCCATATTCTATCTATTTGTGAATACATTGCCGCGTACACATACGCTTGTACCGCTTTGTTTTATACGTCTTACACGCACCCCCGGTCAGATTAGGTCAGGCCAGGCTAGATTCGCAAACTATACGACGAAGCGAAACAAAAAAAAAATGCCTGCTCCTTATTCTGACAACCTCTATTCCGCCGATTCTGATGACGAACCTGATGCACTCTCGCCAACTGACGGTTACTTCCACGCGTCGTCTGAGTCGTCGTCATCTCGCTCTCCTCACGTCCCAAACGTGCTCGTCGAGGATCCCACGCAGTTGAGTCGAGATGCCAAAGCTCAAGAAGCTGAAAGGGAGAGGATGTTGTTAAATACCGGGGGTTCTTCTGAGAGACAAGAACATGGTGGAAGCACTGCCTCGTTACACGAAAGGCAGGAAAGAGCTGCTGAGAATCCAATCGCTGCAACTCCCCAGCCTCAGCCTCAGTCTTATTCACAAAGAATCTCGACGTTTGCTCACTCTGCTGATGCACCACCTGCTTATTCACCTTCACCCACTTCACCAAACACTGTCAACAATTACCAAACATTCACTTCTACAGCGACAATGGGTCGGCCTGAAGAAACACAGCCTCTTGTTGTTCACTCTCATCCGCCAGAGTCTATGAGCGATCCGTCACCCAACTCAAGTCAACCACCTTCACGTTGGGAGAATTTTAAAGATTTCATCGCAAGACTCAACGTCCGAAGAAGACTCAAGACATTCCTTGCTTCGTTATTGATCTTTTCTGTCGTCTTTATGATCTTTAGTAGCTTCACCATGCATTCGAGCCACGGTGTAAGTAACCCCCAATCTTCCATATCACTTATACATGCCTCTTGGAGACTGTTAACTGACATCTGATATAGCCAGGTAAATCCCCAGCCAGAGATAAGTTCACCTGGCATTCTTCCAAATCATGCCCCAAGGAGGCTCATCGCCTCGGAAAGGTTTTCAAAGAGCTAGACATCCAGCCATCACGCGATCTTACCATTATCCAAACCGTCAAGGACAGCAGAGGCCGTGAAGGATGGCACACCCACATCTCGGGCGAGCTAATTCTTCGTCCTACGGACAAATCATCGCCTGCTAAAATAGAGGCAGAGGTCCTTTCTAACACTGACGGTCTCGGTATCGATGTGTTGATCAATGAGACGACACAAGTCGTCGAGGTGGTGGTGCCGCGAAGGATTGCCTGGAATGAAACTGACACGACTCCTTGTATCCAAGTCCGAGCTACTCTCTGGGTGCCTCGCGGATCGGTTATCAACACTCTGACTATCAATACCTTGCAGTTTGATGTAATTATCGACCAAGGTCTCGTCCTTGGAGCTTTGGATGGAGTCAATATCCGAAGTGCCAGTGGCGACATTAACGCCCCTACCATCGACGCAACCAACACTGACAAGGCTGTCGATCCATACACTCTTTCTTCTCGCGAGATCTATATTCATACAGCCAGCGGCGACGTGAGAGGATGGTATCCTTTGTACGATCTTCTCGATATCGGAACCGCCTCTGGCGACGTTACCACCGGCGTCGGCCCCAAGCCCGTCAACCCGCAGGCCGTCCGATCTGCAACTCTCAAAGTGCGGTCCGCTTCTGGAACTATCAAGATCGACGAGCCTATCATGAGTGCTCGAAAGGCCCCTCGCCCAGATCGCGAGTTTCCACCACGCGACTACAGAGTCGACATCATCACTGCATCGGGAGATGTTACGGCTGATGTAGCTGCAAGTTCGTCTGCATCTTTCAAATCACAATCTGGTGATCTGAAGCTCAACATCTGGCCTGTGCTGGATTCAAGTTTACAGATGGCTACCGGTCAAGACAACCCATATCTGGAGACGGACACAAAGAGTGGAGATACTGAAGTCAATCTTCTCGAGCCTTTGTGGACAAGCCTTGCTACAATCGGGAGTACAATCCCTCCATTGGAACCCTATGACCCAAAGAGCGGTCGTGATCCATACATCGTTCTAACAGAAAACGACGAGACTGAAGCTAAAGCCAGAAAGTCCTCCTTTGGAGTCCTACAGTCAAAACACAAGTCGATCAGCGGAACCGTCAAGCTCGTTTATCCCCAATCCTGGGAGGGTATTCTGTATGCACAGTCTATCTCGGGTTCGCAAGACTTCAAGGGCAAGGATTTGAAGATTACGCATGAGGGAGGAACGTTTATGAACATCATTAGAGGACGCAAGGGTGATAAGGGCTACTCTTCCCTTGAGGTTAACACCGTGTCTGGTGACCAGGTTGTTGTAATTGGGGAGAAATAATATTGAGCAAGAGTGAGGAAACAAAGTGATTATGAGGAGTTATGGAGTTTGTGTTTTTGGAAGGCATCATTCGTTAGGAATCGGGATACCACATCGTTCGCTGAATGGACTGGACTACACATACTACCGCAACGCGCGGAATGTTAATGAAATAAACGCAGAAATGAAAATTCGAGTTAATATGTTTTCCAAGGGATTTACTCTGAAATAACGTCCACATCCATAAGTTCTATCTCATGTCTAGAAAGCTTCCCATCATAGCGAGTGTAGATTGGAATTAGTTGAGGGGTATAAGTTGCAATTATCTCTCTATCATCGTTGTTACAGCGTAGCATATCGTATAGCACAGAACCATCACTGTGGTCCAAACTTGCCCATCAGGCGTAACCTCCTCTTATGAGCCGGTCCGAACAGCGGCCGATACTTGGCCAAATTCCTTTCCTTCTCCCTCCGAGGCTGATGTCCTAACAGTGTGACATCAACTTTCTTGTACCTCACATCATATTTGACCCATCGCTCAAGACCAGGTACGTGTATTCCCAGCGTGGGGAGTGCGACTAATGTCAACTGTGTGGTCATATGTGTTGAGTAGGGGTCTTGTTGTTTTTCAACAATGTAGATAGCAGGTAGTGCATAACGAATCTTTCCAGGTGCGTAATGCTTGAGCAGCTTTTCAAGCCGAGCTTTCCCGATTGGTGACAGAGCGTTGCGGAACGCTTTTGCGTGTTCCGCACGGTAAGGGGAAACCTGCCACATAGGTCGCCTATTAGGTCCAAGGCGCACCCAGAAACGGCCGTCGAACATCTTGGATTTTATCCATCCATTATGTCGAAATGTAGAGATGCTATCAAGAGGTTCTTCGCTGTTGAAGTCAGGAACAGAAGAGAGTTTCGTTCTTGGCCAGTAGAGTTTCGCGGAAGGAAGAGCCTGAGTCGAGGTGTAGGGCGTTCTAGAGAGAAGCCATTTGATGGAACCTCCCTTTACAATCGGATCAAAGTATACACCGGCTGTGGTGAAAGCTTTTGGGGTCGAGTTGCTTTTAGGGGCCATACCGGGAACGAGCTTGTTGACAACGTTTTCGAGATTTGCAAGAGGTGGTAAATGGTATTCAGGAGTGACAAAATCAATTAGCTTCCGAACTGCGATGCTCATGATGATTCTTTGGTGCTCCTTGCGCAGTCTGATCTCCTTTTCAGACGAACGCCCCTTGCGTCGTCTATTATATGGGCGAGGTGTTGGAAACTGGATCAGCAAGGTCCCTGCATTTGGGTCGAAGTCTTTAACAACGGCTTCCCGAACGAGGTACCGTTTTGCCTCAGCTTCCTCTAGCTTAGTTCTCTGCTTGCACCTCCCGGCCAAAGATAGAATAGCAGGCTTTTGTAAAGCCTTGGGCAGCTCATGGTTTCGAACCAGATATCTGATAGCATTCCGTGTCGTCAATGTGGGATCCTTATTCGTCGCATCTTCTACCCAAGAGATCCCGTTTGCTTCGCACGTAGCGATAAGCCTATCCTTGTCGAATTCGAGAAGAGGGCGATATATCATGACACCACCATCTTCAACTTCCAAAGGTTTGAGGTAAGGGACATCGTCGGATGTCCCTTCGGCCTCGGGCGACTGTGGGTATGAATCGACCAGGTCTGGGAAATCTGCCGTGAGAGAAGATGTTTCGAGGGCTAACTCGCGGCGGAAAGCCCTTTTCAGTCGTTTCATCTCGCGCGAAGGAGGTCGGAAGCTGAGTGCTGGATTTGCTTTGAGTTGATCGTCGAGAAGACCACTTTTGTAGACACCGTGCAAGTCGTAACATTCGGGTATCGAATTGGCCTCCCTTATACCCTGAAGACCTCGGTATCCATGCCCGCCGAGTAGTCGCATAAGTACCGTCTCGTATTGATCGTCTCGATGGTGAGCAAAGAAAAGACTGTCGGTCCCAAAGTAAGCGCAGATACGACCGAGTGTGCGATATCGGTAGGTGCGCGCGAGACCTTCAACGTTGGGAAGTGTACGAGGATCGAGGCCGGCACTCTTTTCGTCCTTCCAAGCCAGGGGCGCAACATTGGCTTTTATATCGAGCTTGCGCAGTTCTTTGACGACTTCCAACGCTTCTTGATCACTTCCGTCACGAAGTTTGTGGTCAATGACAACAGCCGTAGCACCTTGAACGGGGTTGTCTGCAACTTTGGAGCCTCTGTATGTACGAACAAGCTTGGACATGAGGAAGGCAAGAGCCATTGAATCTACACCACCACTAATAGCCAGCACTGAAGGCGTTATGTTAGTAGATCGAAGACATGAGAGGACATCAGATAACCTACTTATCCGCTGTGGCCTGGCAAAGCGGGCGGTTGGAAACCGGGGTCGACATACTGCGTCGACGGCATCTTTGAACTCGGAGGAGGAAATAGGCCGAGGGGCGTGATGAAAGACACGAGATGCCGTAGTCATTCCATTATATTGTCCAGCTCGAACCTGGAGCGCAATCAGCGGATGGAGATGCTGATAAAGAAAAGGTTAAAAGTGGTGATGTCGGGATTCAAGCTTGGGTGGGTCTTGATGATTTGAATTCCGTTCTGGTGGGGCTACAAGTCATGTCTTGTGTTTTGTTTATTGTAAAGCAGTCTAGAAGGATAGGTTTTGTCTCGAGGATGGCAGTTTAATATGAAACAAGAGAAACACATGTCTTATAAGATCTAAACGTTCACTTCTACCAGAAAATTAGTCGAACCAAGAACAGTACTCTGACTGCCAAGAGACATGATGAACCAATCCATGTTGACGGAATCTCTTCCAAGGCAGTGATCATCACCCATGGAATCACAAGCTTCTAGAAACGCGGTTGTCCAGAGCACAACGGTCAAGTAAACTTTAGTTGGTGGACCAACTGTATGTAGGTAGGTGTAACCAAGAGTTTACTCTACTTTGTTTGACCTTTAATTAGTAGGTAAATAAACAACATCGTCATACATTATTTATTCCCCGGATATTCACAGACGTACTGTAACAGGTTCGTCCGTCTTGTCTTCTCGCTAACCAACACATGCGGGTAATAAAGTAAAAGACCCTCATCAACACCCCTGTCAAGGTCTCAAGTGATTCGCCTCCAAGGCATAAAGAGGCACCCCCTAGTAAAAAAGCAGAAACAGCCTTGGGCTTGAGGTGGATAATGTGGTTTTGAATCATGGAGCATTGCCTTGAATCTCTGGCTGCAGCAACCCTCCTCTTCTTGTTGTCCTGACCTCGTGCCACCATCACAAGTTAAGTTATAGTACAGCACTCGCTAAGGTACTACTACATACTTTACCTACTACGTTAGTGTTAGTGTGGTCCCGTCGTCTTTGTTTATGTTTATATTCTTTATTCTCTTCCATCATCTCTCAATTCTTCAACTCTTTTCGCGTCAAGTTAAACCGAGTTCTTAGTTTAAAGCTAAGCTGTCTTGTCGCTCCGCAACAAACCAAAACATCCCACCTCATGTGATTCAGATCATCCATATCAAATCTTCATCATCCCCAGCCTCTTCCTATCTCGTTTAGCTCCTTCAATCTACTTCACTCCGCCACAACCGCCTCCAACTGTCTGAGCCGCATTCTAAACAACCCCTGCGACTGACTGCGCGCGGCAGTTCAATTATCACAATATCACTTAAAGTATTAATATCACAAAAGCCCTCATGGTTTCCACGCTGGAGCCTCCAACGACCTCCTCCGTCTCCCGTCGCGGCCCCTCGTCGATTGTCTCTCGCCAATCTCAATCACACTCGCGATCGAAGCGCTATAATCGCTCTCATACCGGTGGTAGCACCAACACCACTCATGCTCTTCAAAATGACTTTCCTGTCTTTGGCACCGGCGATGTCGAGATCATAATCCGCACGCGCGACTCACCCTCCGATGCCGCTCCTGTCCAGAACCGTTACCTGCTTCATCGCCACACTCTTACGCGCTCCAGCGGCTTCTTTGAAACCAGCACATCGAACCAGTGGTCCCGCAATCGTGCACTACCAGCCGGTAATGAGCTCTCCCGCATCGGTGAGGATGGCGAAATCGATCCCGTTACCGGAAGCGACGTCAGTTCCAGGTCGCAACGAGGAAGTGTGCACCCTCCGAGGAAGAGATGGCGATACGAATTAGATCCACGATCTGGACCGAATGATATCCCAATGCTGGTCCAGCGAGACGAATCGTCGCGAGATAATACACAGTCTTTGTTCGGTCCCTCTTCAGCTCCACCTACCGTCAGCTCCAGAGACTCGCGATCTTCAAGCCGCTCCGGCCGCTCGCACTCGCGATCAGTGTCCAATTCATCCACCTCTAGCGGTTTCTTCCGCTCTGTTGCCAATCTCAGTCTCTCCTCCAACCACCCACCACCTGCAGCGGAGCTGTCGCAGGCCGACGAGGACCTTTTGCGCGACTACGACAACCTCTTTCGCATCTTTTACAACTACCCACCCGCCCTCGATGGTGTCAATGTCGCAGATGCCTATGTCCAATGCAAGAGCTTGCTCAACCTCGCCGACCAATACGACGCCCTTGCAGTGGTGGGACCTCGAGTTGATCACCACATGCTGCAGTTCCAGTCACGGCTGTGGAAGCAAATCGCCAAATACCCAATTTCGTATCTGCGCCTCGGGTATCTAGCTCGCAGCCGGGTAATCTTCCAGGAAGCCTTGATTCATGTCGTTGGGCAATGGCCGGCCGGTGAGCGCAGTCTGCGTGCAGCCCTGCCCGACATTGTCTTGGATATCATTGAGGACAAGGTGGAGGAGCTGGAAGAAACCGTCGGTCGCATCGAAGGACGCCTCTTCCGCCTTGGGCTCACCAACAGCCGTGGTGAACGTGTCGGCCCAAGCAACAATTACCTCGACTGGCTGTCCATAAGCTTATTCCGCCAATGGCTGGCCGACAACACCTCTCCGCAGCCGCCTCCAGATCAGCGACGCAGGATAACCTCCCGTGATGGGGGCCGCAGCGTCGCCGCCTTACCCCCCGCCTCCCCGCCGTTGAATTCTGTCGGACGTGCATATCGTCAAATCGGCTCCAACAATCCCGCCTCATTCCTCGGCCACGACGACTGCAAGCGCTTCCTCAAGCTTACCCCGGAGCTCTACAGCCGGGAGAACCTTCGGAGGTTCGAGAAGCGTCTCGACGAGCTAAAGGCAATGGCCCGAGAAATTGTACGACCCCTCATGGGTAGCAACCTTGAGCTCGACATGGGCGACACTTCACGCACACCAGACAGCATCACCTACCTCACCTGCACCACTGTTGGGAACCGAGACTTGCCCTGGGTAATGGATGACCAGAATACGGTTGGACTCATTGCCAACTGATGAGAAATGATAGGTGCGTTGCGGTACAGCACAGGAGCTGTTGGTTGCAACGTTGATGCAATGCAACGATTCTTATGACCTGATGTCCTTTTTTTTATTACCCTTCTACTTTTTGGATTCTTTTTGCGGATACCCCATGCTTGGACATACTGTTGAAATCCCTTTGTGTTTGTCTTGTATAATCCCTGCGGCCTGGAACGCTGTTACTCGACGAGATTATATACTTTATATAGATACAGGACAGCCAAAGCAGATGCTGGTTGGACTATGGACAGTCGATACGACTCGGATGGAGCTGAGCTCTGTGATCGAATGGATCTTGTTGTTTATGATGAGATATATAGAAATTGGAACTAATTTATGACCATGATTTCTCTACTTCTCGCTTGCAATAGTTCTCTCATCACATGCTTATGACAGTTCTACCCAACAGTACTTCCAGTACCTTGACATCAAAGTCTCGTTTAGCTCTCAAGGATAGATGTTAGGTCGCTTACAGGTTGCAATATGCCGCCAAACAATCCGGGCATCGCTCAGGCACAAACGGATAAGCCTAACTTTACGATTCGGGCCATGCGGTTACAACGGTCTCCGCGTGGGGGTTTAGAGCTAAAGTAAACTTTGCATAACATCATGAGCATTCTCGCCGTCATTATAGAGGCGTGTTTTTCATAATTGCACTCCGTGCCAAAGAATAAAGGTCAAAGCGGTCAATACAAACTGTTTAAAGAACAAAAAAGAATTTGTTCGACAACGACAGGATTCGAACCTGCGAGGCCGAAGCCAATAGATATCCAATCGTGATGATTCAAGTCTATCTCCTTAACCACTCGGACACGTTGTCTAATATTTTTGATGAAAGACAAGGAATGATTTGTGTATATATACATAAACAATACATTCCGACACACATCGTGATTGTTCCTGATTGTTGCCTTGAGCAGGCACCAGTTCATATGGTGATAATGTGTAAATATTTCCTACCGTGTATCTACATACTTCATAGCTGCACTTGTGCCAAGTCTACATTTAGCTAGTTGTTGGGTTGTGCAGCCATGTTCTTGCAGCAGTGAGCCGTGAATGAGGCCTGACTCACTTACACCTACCCTGTGGAAACAACTCTTGTCAGGATCAAACGGATGAACTCAACGGCGATTGCTATTAGAGCATTGTAAATAGAATTGGAGGTTTTTTGCTTTTATTTATAACAAAAGAAATCTAGTTCTAAAAAGATTGAATGCCTAAAATGCCATGAATCTGTTTTCTGACAACGTTTATAAGTCACCGATCGTTCTCGTATCCACAATCCAATCACGATGTCGAGAGCCATTGCCACAACAGTTCACGCAAGGTCACTGCCTAGTTACTCAGGGGCTCACGGTCATAAGATGATTCATATAGTACTTGATACATTTTCTGAGTAGAGCTTTATATTTCTGTTCTTTCTCTGCCCGAGAACAAACTGCTCGTCAACTTGATCTCCATCTTCCTTCACGACCTGTCATGAATACATTCTGATACATACAAGCACTCATCATCTGCTCCTGGTTTCCCTCAAAATCTCATTCCATGATGCTGACAACTCTGTCAAGTTTCTTCCTATAAGACGAGACGAATCGACCAACGAATCAATACTCAACAATGGATATACCAGTTCTGTCCAAGTGCCTCGATATTTGAACCAGCACGACTATCTCCACGATATACCAGAAGCAGCCAACTCTCAACTGTAGTATCTTTGCGACGCACGATTCCGAGCTGACGAACCCCGGTGGCGTGAACGATGTATCTCAACTTGGCCTTGCGACAGCCTTTGCTCAGGCCTCCAACCAGCAGCATGCAGACCCGATAGTTGAGGAGCCTCATGGGACATCTTTTCTCTTTGGAACGTCTCCTCATCGATCAGACCACAGCTATAAGCATGATCGAGGAAGAAGAAGTCTGGACGGATTTGTCTCTCTGTCACGCCTCTCCGGAAGTGCTTAGCGATATGACGCATTCGTTTTTGGTAGCATGCTTCAGTGTCAGGTTGACTACATGAAGATGCTCTGAATCCTTTATCGCAAAACCAACATACACACACTGCAGGAAATGCATTACCAAGATGGAAGGCCACGATATGCTCGATCCATCCAGCCTCATCGTTGGGGTCGAAAGTTGCATTACATCCTGTGTAGCGTACGAATTCGCACACAAGGGGTGAAGAAGGCACCGATATCTGCTGATATGGGATGGAAACAGGAGGGGGTTCAGTGTGAGTAGATGAGCTTTGAGGAGTTGGCATGTCAAAGCAAGATGACATGTACGTCGAGCTACTGGCGTTCGACATGCTGACACTTTGAGTAGGAGGGCTATTTGCACCGTCTTCTGAGAATATCAAGGTTGAAGCATAGTAGTCTGGTGTGGGAGTGAAGCGGTGTTGTGAAGGTTGTGGTCCTTTTCTGGCATTGTGCTGACTTATGAAGCCGTTTATGTCGTTGACAAGGTCTCCCATCTTGACGGATGTAGACAAGAAGCAACGAGGAGGGGATATGTGTCAACAAGTTTGAAGAAAGGTGGTGAGTATGTCGAGTCAACAGTGAGTTGAGTCAATAGATGGAGGGTGCTAACAAAGGCAGTGACTTGTATCAACCTTCAATGGTCAAGACTTTGGGGAAACTTGGTGCAAACTAAACACTAAAGAGCGCATACGATGAAGAAGAATTCGAGGTCTCAAGATACAAGACAAATTGAAGAAGAGCCGAAGGATATCGATCAAAGAAAGGGAAACCGACACTTCTTATCCTCATACCAGCCATGTCAACATCAAGCGTCAGCACCAGCACCCTCCCCAATGATGACCCTTCTACATCGGTAACTTCGTCTAAACCACCAAGCATCTCATTCGTCACCCATCTCACAAACCACTACTAAGAGCGCCATGAACGATGGCGCACCGAAATGATGGGGAATGCAGTGCAAACCTGCAGCCCTTCAGTGCATGCATGCATGGACACGGAAACTACGCCCATCATCGACAATGTTTATGGAGTTCCTATGCAGTCAGTCGTGCTTGGCTCGGACGAAGCCGAAGATACGCGGCAACATATGACCAATTGGGAGATGCTACGACGTATGTAGTGCACCATCGATGGTGTACTATGAGAATATGTGTGGCATAAAGAGTGTGGGAGATTGAGAGTTTAACCCACAGTGCTGCCTCGAGACAATCGATATCCTGGTGTTGGAGGTTGCATTCAGAGAGTCAAAGCGCGGGGGGACTCAGGAAACCCCCAAAATTGAGGCTCAACGGGCCCTAAGGCATGGGTAAGTATGTAATAGGAATCCAGAAATGGGTGTTGACTAACTCTCCTCGAACCCTGGCCGTCAAAATACTCGTCTGACCCTTGGACATGGTAGGGTTTCAGTCCGAATCGTATGCACAGCCTAATTGGGGTTCAGCATACTCTGCATTTGTTACCGAACTGATTGACTACTACTTCAGATACAGAGTTATACAATGCTTGCTCAAAACGAAATATCTCATACTATTTCGAAGCATCTGTGTCGCTTACTTCTTTGCCATGATATGTCAAAGGGCATTCAATCCATCTTCAAGTTTAAGGTCGACTATTCACTCATTGTCTGATCGACAAACATGGATAAATATGAGTCAATCTACGACATGCATCATCACCTGCAAGAGGCCGAGACATTTTGACGCCAAGCAGGCTGCTGTCGTGACCTTTTATGCTCGGCTTGCATTCTTGAATATTTCCCGATTAACCATAAATGCACGCAGTCAGGAATCGTGAGTTGTCATGCATTGCCGAAGCCAGTATCAGCCCTATGTGGACAATATAGGAACAAGTGGGTGTTCGGTAATCAGCCAGACAAGGAATGCTTTGCGATGGTAGCCTATTCGGACTGTCTCTACTATTTCCCCACAAGGACATGACTGAAATGGGCTGATACTATCGTGGTGAAAAGAATGGATCATTTTCTATTCAGTTTATCCTGTCTATCTTTATTCTTTACAATTGGGCTGCAAACAAGAACTGCTATGCAGGAGGTAAGCTCCAAGGTGACTCAGATTGATACAAAACAACTACTACTAAACGTGGTGGTAGAAATAAAACCTTGGGACTTTTACTTGTATTCTTATATCATTTTAACATAACTTTTATATAACATTTTAATCATGATCCCAATAGCGTAAGCTTCTTAACCCCCGTCACAACAGGAGGCTCCAACTTCTTTCCCTGTCCCATCACGAAATCCTGCAACACCGCCTCACCCCCGGTAGCGTGCCATGCCGGCTCTCCCTGATTCTTCTTCTCGCCCTCTGGCTCAGACGACTTGAACACCCCGGACACAGCAGAAGTACAAGCCTCAGACACTTCAGCCATGAGGGCTTCAGCAGCGCGTGCTCGCTCGGGCATGTTTCTTCGGACAAGCGCAAAGATGAGACGCTCGGTATCTGGCGCGGCAGCGCTTACACGGTCGATCAGACGGCGGATACTGTTGACGAGATACTCCTCCTCATAAACGGTTCCCTTGCGTCCACGTGCACGCTTCTTTTCTTCTCGCTTACGGTTCTTGCTTGTTGCTCGACTGACGCCTGTTCCAGCTGTGCCCACACTGCCGGCCTTTCCTGTGTATCGTGTGAAGAGTGATGCACTGGTGCTGACACGCGAAGATGCAGCAACCGAGACATCGTCGGGGATGTCCATGCCACCAGCGCGGTCTCCTTCGTAGAATGCAAGAGGGTCCTCGATAGCCTTGCGCCGAAGCTCAGCGACGCGAGGGATTTGGGCCTTGAGCTGAGCCTTGCAGTCTGCGAGGAACTCAGTTGTAGTGCCCAGTGCGTCAGCAAGACCGGTGTCAACGCTGGTGGTGAGGAGATCGGGACGTTTGCGTTGGACGACAAGACGGATGGCATCAGCGAAGTGATAGCCCTTGCAGAGGCAACTGACAGCCATGTCGATTGAGTCAAGGTACTCGAGGTGGATGGTAGCCGCAGACGAGTAATCCTTGGCTTCCCAGAGGGCATCCGCAAGGTTGCTGGCGAGATCAGCCATAGACTCAGAAGACATGGGAGGTTGCTGCTGGGCCGCAGTGTAGAGACACTCCTGCCAACATGTAGCGCCGGCGGTTCGGTAGCAGCTAGTTGCCTTGGCGTAGTTTTCAAGAGACTCGTAGGCAAGACCTGCCTCGCGGTAGGCCGAGGTTGACTCCAAGTAGGCGGCATATGCAGCCGTGAGTTCCCGAAGACGAGGAGGATCGTAACGGTATAGGCGTAGAGAATCATGATAGAGAGAGTGTTTAGTAGTGTATGCAAGAAGTTCATCAAAAACGTCCATGGTCTGGAGATGGCCAAGAGCCTTGACACGGCGCTCAAGGTGATCATCAATTTCGAACTTTCGACGGAGCTCTGTCAGAGAGTGCAGGTTTTGAATAAAGGGCAAGTATTCACGGGGATCGCGCTGAGATTGCTGAGCAACGAGGAGAGCCAGTTCAAGATTGTAAAGACCAAGGGCATTCTCATACAGACGGTTGACGTCGACCAAGAAGCAGATGTGTTCGACAGCCTTCTCGGCAATCTTCTCATCCTCGCGCATCAACTCAGAAACAAGGAGAAGACCATCATCGAGAGCAGGAGGCGATTTGCACACGTGCGCAGTGATGGTGTTCTGGAGGTTGGTGGCCTTGCGGCTCTGTAGGGCGCCGAGCAGAGCATCGCAGACGGTGTTGACCTTTGCTGCAGAGCCTCGTGGAGCAGGAGACAAATCTGAGGGAATACCATCGATGCCGAAAGCCTTTGGTCGTTTTGTATCTTGGTACATGGTCTGAGTAACGTCCTCGGCACTGTGTTTCATTAGTTTTGAACTTGAAGGCGTGAATGCAGAATATCTTACCGAAGGGAAGAGAGGAAGAGATCGATGTGGGCAACATCTGGGATTTGGTCGAGGAAAAGCCCCACGTTGGCCAAAAACTGCTCAGGTTGATGATCGTAAAGAATGTTCATATCCACACGCTGTGTTCGACAGTACGAGAAAGCACGGGCATAGTTCTTCTCATCAATCAGGTTACGGATACCCGCGACAACCATGGCTCTAGGGAAGACAGTCTCGAGGTTTCCACGGGGCATCTGAAGAACGATGCTCATGTTGGAGGGGATGGCAGTGACAAGTCTTGATCCTCGCTCTACGCTACGGCATCGTTCGTCGATCTCGGGGTCATCTTCAGGAACTTCAAGTTCTGGTTGATATTAGTAACTGATCATAGAAGAGATAAAAAAGTGACTTACCGTCAACATTGGAGGACAAGTGAACGAACTTGACAAAGTGGTTGTTGGTGGTAAAGATGAGATGGCTGGGGGTGACGACAAAGGATGTACAGTTCTTTGCCAGGAGGCGAGAGTTGGCGTAGATGTGACCATTCCTGGAAAGACCAAAGGCGACAATCTCATCATCGACTTTGCTAATCTCGAACCAAGGAAGTTGTGTCTGGAATTTAACGGGAAGAATCCCGTTACCCGAGTCGCCAACATAGAACAGCTTTCCTGAGTTGTCCTGGCCATAGCCCGTGAAGGAGCTATCGTCTTGGTAACTGGCCGTAGCAACCAAGATCTCTCGAGAGTTGACATCAGCAACAGACGTATCGCCCTCGCCGGTAGCCTGTACAGATCGTTGGACGAACCCATTTTCTTCCTCAAAACCGAAGTAGTGGAAAGCGTCAGCAACAGCGGCGATCCTCAAAAGAACGTTGTAACCTGGGCTGGCCATCTCGTCAAAGGTGATTTTCTTTGACACTTGTGGCTTGATAGACCTGCCATTCTTGACAGGCCAGGTATAGATTTCGATACCCTTTCGGTGGAGGATAGCAAAAGAGGTATTGTCGCGACCAAAGGCAACGTCGGCAATAGCAGCAGAAGCTGTGATGTCAAACATTGACATAGGAGGTGGCACGTTGACTGTCCTGAATGGAGTCAACTTGACCGTCTCGCCATCGATAACCGCAACAGCGCCGTTGTCGTGTGGTAGCAGACAAGATCCTCTTGCTGTGTAAAAGATATGCTCGGCCACAACGATGTTACTCGTGGATGTAGCAGCGAAGCGCAGAGCCTTCTCAGGATGCCAAGAAAGACATGAAGAGTTCGCTTCTATGGGCATCTCTTGCTTGAGATACCAGTGGTAGTTGCCCATTGTCCATAGCTGAACCATATCCCTGTAGATGACTGCCAGGACAGTAGAATCCGAGTTCCACTCAAGATGAATCTTCTCATGAGCTTCCACTGGTCCAGAGGGAGAACGGAGAGTGAATTCTCCGTGTCGCAGGCCGTTCCTCTCGAAAAAAACCACATCTATACGGTTTGAGAATCGCTGAATACCAGCCATTAGGTTTCCAGCTGGTCGCCAACTCAGAGTACTCTCGAAACCATCGACAGGCTCACTTGCGCTGTCAAGTTCGCCTTCTCGGGAGTAGACTCGAATAACCCGACGAGATCCCTCCTGTACAGAGTTGATAGCGACATAGGCACCATCTCCTCTCCAGCTAATAGTTGCAACACCGTCCTCCTGAGGACTAGGCACGCCTTCGTCAACCTTTTCAGGGATAGTAGGATCGCGCATGGCCTTTGCGCCTCGACCTTGGAACTGCGTCTCCTTCTTTCCCCAGCCAACGGAAACATGCTTGGATGCGTTGAGATCCTCGGCTGTCATTGCGATTTCTGCAACGGGGTCAAAGGATGATCCCATAAAGATGACATTGTTCTCCTTTGTGACGACGATAAGTAGCTCTTCGTCAGGAGACCATCGAGCGGCAGCAATACCAACATCGATGGAACCGACAATCTCGATGTGAGAAACTAGTTCTGGGTCATCTTCTTGGCCTGAGAACCCATCTTCTTGGACTGTGACGATGTCGCCTCCCTCAAAGACAAGACATGTAGTCGCTGAAGCACTGAGATATTGCAGACTGACAACTCTGTCGACAATACGATCTGGTGTTGGGCTGAGAGCTTCCCAACTTGCCACTCTACGAGCTGAACTACAAAGAAGTAAGCAACTGTTGTCATATGTAATAAAGTCATATTCTATGATATTGATACTTACATATCTTGATCGCCAGCGACCCTCAGCAATTCAATTTCACAGCTCTCCTCGTTAGGTTGAGCAACGCAAAGAACCTCGTCTTTCTCGGGATCCCAGCAAGCAGCCGTGACATTGGCACGCTGAACTTGACCAAATCGAATGTTTCGAAGGTTGCGCATGTTGGCTTTTCACCAGCTGACGATAATATGTACCGTGACAGTCTCGACTATGCAGCTGTCGTTCGACCAGTACCAGTCTTTTTTCGTCTGGTGTCCCTTCGGACAATGCCGACAGATCAGGTCAAGTCAAGTGGTGATATGTAACTTTTTTTTCCCTTTCTTTTCTTGGACAGCGGCGATGAATTTGCTAGATTTGGAGTCGATGCCCGAATTCGAGATTTTTTGCGGTACTTGGTGAGGTTGGTGGGTAAAGTAACCATGCGGGGTGGTTTAGCCTCTGCGATACCTACCATGACTCCCAAGTAAAGTACTCGCCATCTTTGAAAAGTTCTGATTGACCCCCCAAGAGCGTTTTTTCCCTTCTGGTTGCGTGCATTACACATTCTTTCCCTTCTTCATACTAGGTATAATAACCAATGCAGGTTTTCCTTCCGGGCCTCGGCGATTCAAGACTTTATCGCCTCATTTTGTATTTTATTACCTTATTTTTTAATGACCTGACTATTTCAATTCAGCCACTTTCCATCTTCTTATACCTGATCCAACCCTCTCGTGTTAATTGACTATTCCCAGTTTCACTTCCATCTGCCGTTTATATCTAGCTGCAGCTATTGCCATCACATGCCGATCGGTTCGCCCATTGGCTTCCGTCTCTCCGCATTTCATCTCTTAACACCAACCCCAACATAACCTCTTCGCCTGGTCATTGTTTATATCACCACATTTTAACGATACCTTGTCCGATAACGAAAACTCCATCGTCGCCAACATGGACGTTGCATACAACCAACACTCCGATCGCGCTCGCCGCAAGAACCGTTCCTCTTCCAATTTGAACCACCTCTCTCTCGCACCCTTGACCGCCAAGCTTCCCCTCAACGACGACGAACTTATAGCCGACGCCATTGCATCACATCCTCACTCGCCTATCCATCCAATTCCCTCTTACATCCAGGGCAAGTCGGCGCCCACGACTCCGCGTCTTTTCGCTCGCTCTCCTACGGCACCGCGCTCACAGTCCAATACCCGAACACCGTCAACACCACTCGCCAAGAGCAAATCCGCATCACACCTCGCTGTTAGCGAAACACGAAAAGCTCGATCAGGTCGTGCAACGCCCAAACGCCCCAAAGATGATATGAGCTTCAGCATGCGCCATCGCAATGATAGCGATTGGCTATTGCGAACAGGCGCGCTCATGAGCTCCGAAGCTCGTGAATTCAAGGGTCAGACTTGGCTTGTTTCGCGTCAGAGCTCAACTAGCCTTGGGGGAATGGACCCCGACGAAGATGCCTTTGAGAATGAGCTTGCCCGTGAACGCGAGCTCACGAGTCGCCATGCTAGCCGACGTGGTAGCGCTGCTCCAATTGCCGAGGATGCATCTCCATACGCTAGCCGCTTCCCCAGCCGCACTCATAGTCGCTCCCATAGCTTGACCCGACCTCGGAGCATACTTCATTCTCCTCTAGAGCTATCAACAGCTGCAGAAGGGTCTTACTTCCCCCATCAAGAAGTCAACAATGACCTTCCCGGCCCTGATTTTGTCAATCTCGACGAAAAGCTGGAAGAGCTTGAGCAAGATGTGTTGCAAGATGATGAGGCCACTGTGCGACGGCTTGTTCGAAAGGGCCAAGCAGGCACAGGCACCTGGTTTGGTAGCGTCTGGTCTCTTTTCTCAGTAGAAGAAGACGACGAAGATTCGGACGAGGACAGTGATGAAACACCACGAGACAACCAATCCGAACTCGGCCAGTCTCGTAGTTGTTCGTCCCGCAATTTAGCAGGCATATCAACAGTTCCAGAGGAACGCGTACCCCCTCCAAAGGCTGATGAAGGTGGCTGGAAGGATGCAGCCTGGTTGTTGAGCGTGGCCACGAAGGTGATGTTCTAGACAGAATGAGTTATTGCAACCAAGACGATAAACCGTGTCCACGATTATGCAAGTGGTAAAGGAACAGGTTTGGTAAAGTAAAAGAGAATGGACAAAGAGCGTAATATGTTAATATTGTTTTCCTGATTTATAGCCTCGAGCTCGCTTCCAGATAGCAGACTTTCAGATAGATACTCTGATTTCCCCAGCCAGCAGGTATCAAAAGTTGGCCTCTGAGCTTTAGAGTATAAAAATAAACAGCCTTAAGACGTCTGATCTAAATAACATAAACTGATCTACCAATTTTACCTCTTATGCTCCCAGCGACCAGTTTTTCTGATACCCTGATGCCTGGTTGCCTTTCCTACAACTGAACAGTGCATGATGCAGGGCTCGTATTCTGCTTTTTTGAGATCTGCTCAAATAAATATGGCATTTCCAATCAGGTTCCATCAGAATGCGTTTCCTTGGCTTCAGCATCGGTGCCGTCCATGCTTCGCTGGGCCGGCGCGGGGTCCGTTCACCGCCCCACTCTCCCCGTTCCGCATCCCGGGAGTCAAGTCAACTGACAGCCAAAGTATGCCACGTCACTTTGGTTTCCTATTTTATTTATACCTTATGCTGCTTATGCACACTGCTACGACTCGAGCCCAAGCGGATGCAAATAAGAAAATAAAGAAGAAGAAGAAGAAGAAGAAGAAGAAGGGAAAAAAAAATACTCACCGCAATCGTTCGGCTAAAGCACAAGAGCTGAGGAGAATAAGCCAAAACCGGTTTATGGGGAGTTGTCACCTTGCAGGAGGATGTGCTGCGGGCCTCGAATGGGGTCGTTCCGCACGGGAATGATGGCAGGGTTTTACAGATGGGCTCGGTGTGAGATATGTCACCCGTGAAGCTTTGTTAGATGTGATAGGTGACTCGTGTATGTGATGGTTGGGGCGCATAGCTGAAGCCTTTTTTGTCAAATTCGGCCACTGGTGGTTCGACTGTGAAGTGGATAGCATTGTGCGGGATAGATGTGATAAATAGATGTGATAACATTCCGCCAAATCTCATCCTCTGAAGAACTCGTCAGTTTCGCTAAGCAGTCCGAGTGTAGTTAATGGTTTGCGGTGAGGTCCAATGTAGTGGATACTAATTGCAAAGACAGCCCAATATCAAAAACAACACTCAAGACATGGATCACTTGATAAGATTCTGTATTTAAGTGGGAGCATGATTAATGCCCCTCTGAGTGACAGGTGGGTTTTAGCCGGCAGTTAACTTGACCCAGGTGTTCAATAGCCAAGTTCCATACAACTCACAAGATTCAAGGGCCCTGTCCATACAATAGTTAGCCAAGCCGTTCAACAAATAGTTAGCATGGCGAGTATGTAATGAACTGCACCGTCGACGGCTAAGCCCCGCCATCAGTCATGACATGACTTGGCCGTAATCGTGACCGTGCACGAGGGGCAGGAAGCAAATGAGGGGTGCTAAATGAGATGATCAACAGACCCTGCAGGGACCGACATTGACATAGCGAAACCAGCTCAAGCAGTGAAGCCAAGCCACAAGTTGACAGCAGAAAGGAAATATGATGGAGAAAATGCCGCACTGAGCACTTCTACGGTGGCTGGTGTGAACAACATTAACTTCCATGTTGCAATCTCTGAGGGGTTCGTTGCGTTGGCTGGGGCCAGCTTCATCGACAGGTGGGCCAACGGGCATAAGACGGCGTGCATGTCATCCTAAGCTTTTCAATGCTTGCAGGAGCTTGCTTCCAAAAAGTTGGATTCTTGCCAGAAAGCTCCAACACTCGCGGCTGAGATGCCGATCGTATCCCTTCTGAGCAAGAACCAAGAGTTGGGCAGGTGGGCCTGTGACTCGGTGAATGTCGCGACTAGTCTCAAGACACAGTCCCTGACAATGTGACTATTCCTTTTGTCTTTGTCGAATGAATTTGGGGGAGTCGTTCGTCGAGGGACCACGAGTGAGAAGCCTAGTTAGAAAAATCTCTCGGCCGAGAAATATTGAACATCAAAGAATGGGACGTTGACATGAGGTGAGCTATCAGGGAAGAGGTTGGCCAGCAAATAAACGGAACAACGGGTACCGAGTATGTCGAGTTTCTTCAGCCTCGGGTGACGGTTTCCTGGGCCCCGGACGTACATACCACACCGGAAGATTTATCTCTTAACTTTCATGGAGCACATAACCAATAACCGGACCGGTGGGTATAACGAGACTCCTGACTCTGGAGTTCCCTGTATGCCATCTTCATGTGAGATGCTGTGAGTATAATAGGCTGAAGAAAGCCATCATATGAAACATCCTGTTGTCTTGGATCCCGGATATGGGCCGAGGGAATTGTTCCTCCTCATGATCGCATTTGGATTCGGATCTTTTTGTGGATTTTGGCGTTGCAGGCTAGCGGAATAAGTAACGTTGAAGTTCAGGCATATTGCGCTAGGCGGATGCGGTTCTGAAGTCCCGGAGAACGAGAACGAAGACGAAGTAAAGCCAGCGAGCTTCTAACCCTGTTCTACATAGAGAGGTGGGATATCTGGAAGATTTCGATCGTGTGCAGAGTCAGCGATGTCAAGAAACGTCTGTGCTATTAAGTTATCGCGTGGCACAAGCATGGATGGCACTGACCTGCCTGACCTGTAGAGAGAGTAGAGCACAGTCGCGCGGTATCAAAGAACTAATAGTGACAAAGGAGACTGTGATGGATGACAGGCGATCTTTTGCGATTTAGGGATTGGCGCCTCTAATGGAAGCTTTGGAATCTAGGCCTTCTGCTTCCTGACGGAATGGAACCTAATGATGCAAGAGCTGTCCCTTCCCCAATTTTCTCTCTCTTTTCTTCCCTTTTTTAGTGGACTCTTGTACAAATCACCGACGTAATCGGCAGGGCCCTTCTACCCCTCCTACCCTCCAGGTTGGACAGCCCGGGCCCTTGCGACTGGGACGGGGACTAGGATGGACTGGGGGGGCCTTTTACGGTTCACCCACCTATAGGTAGTGCTCTAAAGTGCAGCAATTCAGCAAATGATAACCAACACCAGGAAGTTTTCCTTTTTCTTCACCCTGTGGTTATTCTACCTAACTAGTATCTATCTACCTGTGTATCCTTCATCTTTACATTTTACCTACAACTCATTACGGTTCTCAACGGCTATCCTGTGCCTCGGACCCGACTCTACTCGTGCCCTCTAACGCTCTATGCAGCCACTGTCGTCAGTCGTACCAGGATAATACTCCTCGGGATCTCCCGCAGAACGTCAGCGTTGGATCACAATTCGACAGGACACTCACTCGCAGTCCCAACTTAGTATCTATACGCGCTGAATCGGTATTATTCACAAGCGCAAAGAGACACGACCGAGGGACCTAGAAATAAAAAGCAAAAGCAAAAAGCAAAACAAAGGAATATCGATAGGTATTCTTATCTGGAAAATTACGTCCTATATCTCACACCATAAAACAAAAGACTTTACAGTTTGGTGGCCCCGCCTCCCACTGTCATAGCCTGGTAAGAAAATATCCTTCTGTTCATGCACATCCTGTCTTTCTTATTCACTCTCTTTCACTGGACCTTTCTTTATTCTCAAGAACTGGATGTCGGTACCTGATATATTGTATGTCTCCCGTCTGTTCGGCCTTAGTTAGAGGTCAGGTCGCCTAAAATTCTGTCGGTTTTCCGCACTAAACACCATCCCCCACTCCCCTGAAGGTGCCGTCTCCCAGTCTCCATGGATGAATGGGTTTTGGATTCGACGCCTCGCATTTACTAGAGCGGCTCAACCCCACTCACAATGACCCTGTATTGTCTATTGTAGTGTTGTCCTTCCTGGTGGTTATCCATTCTAGGTACCTGGACGACACGACCGACCCTCACTCTCCATTGTTAGCCCCTCACCTATGAGGTTTAACTGCCCACATACCAGCAGCCGATATCACACACTTCTTAACCGCCGCCTTTCTGGCTAAGCCATATCACTCGAGCCATTACTTTGCTCTACTCTGCCTTACCTTACTCTGTTTTTCTTACTTTTTGCTTTTCTTTGATTTGCGCTGCTGTGCTGTGCTGTGCTCTTCTTTGCCTTTTCCTTCTCTACACGTCCTCGTCACATATATCGTCATCGCTCGGACAGCTACTACAGCTGCCAACTCAAAAAAGAGACTTCCAATCCAACAACCTCAGGTACAAAAACAAACCCTTGAATCAGTCTGCGCAACGGCTACTCGCCAGCGCCTGCTGCTATTGTTGTTTTGCTGTTTTTGCTTGTATTGCAACTGCTACTACCTGCTGGAGAGTGGCAAGCGTTGCTTGAGCGCTATTGTTTCGTCTGCTCTACGACCTGAGACCCCTAGCCAGCCATTCCATCCACGGTCCCGTCATCTTGATCCCTTCCCCTCGGGCCAAGCTTCCACGAAACGTCCCGCTCCAGCTCCAGCTTTATCACCTCTAACCTCTGAAAAGAAAACCTTTTATTTACTATACTTTCTTACCAACAGCTTTGTCTTTGGATTACTGTCTGTTTTTGCTTTCGCATCATTTATTATTTCTTCTTTTTGGTCCAGGCTCTAATACTTCCACAGCTTAGGTGTTACAATCTCCTCCCTCCGACCTGTCACTTCTACCGGCCCCACGCTGCTACCCCGGAGCTGTTCGGCATCGTCTCTCTTCGTAAAACTTCGGTACCTTCGTCACGAGACCATAGACATATATTATAGCAGAAATGTCGCCAGCTGAGGACAAGGTGGGCTCGATACTGGCTGCGCAACAGCTCGAATATTGTAACTAATGCATCTGACCCACAGAGCGAGACTGCCGGCGAGGTCGACTTTGGCGATAACATCGACATGCTCACTTTCAGCCAAATCCTGGAGATGGACGAGCCGGATGATTCTGAATTCAGTCAATCCATTGTGTTCGGGTTTTTCGAACAGGCAGAGGAGACCTTTGAACAAATTAAGGAAGCACTGTGAGTAGAATTCAACAAATATCAGCACAGGAATACTCTGCGCTCTGGTAGAAGAGCTTTAACTGACCATCTTTTCTGTAATTCTAACAGGGAAGAGGAGGATCTCGAGAAACTATCTTCTCTTGGCCACTTCCTCAAGGGTTCATCGGCGACACTAGGACTCGTCAAGATCAGGGATGGATGCGAAGCGATCCAGCGATACGGCAAGAATGAAAACTTGGACGGCTCTCCGCAATTGGACAACGAGAAATGTGTGAAGCTCATTGGCGAATATTTCAGGGCTGTTGAAGAAGACTACAAAACGGTAGAAAAGCTCCTGAGGGAGTACTACGACTCAAAGGAATAAAGCATTCACCAAATAATGCCCGGGATCAAGCCGACAAGTTCACGTTCGGATCAGGACCAGTCCTCTCAACGGCATAATAGTCTACTGGGAGGCTTGTCACACACCTTGGATGAGGGACATTTTCTTTACACCAAATAGTCGTTGCGTTTAGGTATATTCAGGGATGGAAGAGGCCGGGTTCATCGAAGCAGATACCCCAGGCCTTGAAAGGCTTGAGGCTTAGAGGACGACCCGCCAGGTCAATCATGCTCAGTGGTGTTACGAGGAAGTGCGGAAGGACATACCATCATTCCTCTTTGAATTGAAAAGCCTATTTGGAGATCCATGATGAAGTAGAGAAGACTTGGAAATAGACTTGACAGAGTATGGAATTGGTGCAAAAGGACGACTGCCCGCCTCGTAATTCCTTAATCTGGTGTTCTGTTCCAAGGGCCATCCGTCACTTTGTGAGGTCTGTCTCATGAAATTGCTTTTCTTTCTTTGTCTTGAGATCAGTCACTTCTTGCTTATCGAATCCCTACCACTGTGACTGATCTGATATGTCTCCCGAAAGCTCTGACATTGGTGGGGTAATCTTGACGCACCTTAAAGTACTGGCACTACAGAAACTCGCCGATACGAAGACCTGACATCATCGAGGTGTTGCCAGACAACGTCAGATAGGTTACACACAGCTTGTTAGTTATGTTCCACAACCACCACGCTACCGCATGGCAGGGTGCACGAATATTTTATATTCGTGCTCTCTACGAGTTGGGGTCGGCCAGGAATTTGTCGGAACGAGATTAGTTTGCTAACTTGACCAGTTGACAACTAGGGAATATTGAATATACATCAAGCATATTCGTACATTCATACCAAAAGGATATTCTGGAACGATTCATTTCCCCACGGAAATTCAAGCAGAATCATGCCGCCCAAACCAGTCAGGGCGTCCCCAACACATTTCGTGTGCATTCCCTTGGCCGGACCACAGCTCACCAGAACTGTGGCTGCTTTCCGTACAGAAGTCACCAATCCCGCCAGCTTTGGTATTCCTCCGACGGCAGTGCGTCCAGTCGGCACGATGCATCTGACCCTTGGTGTCATGAGCCTCAAGGATGAAGGCATTCAGCAAGCAACCGAAGTACTCAGGAGCCTGAAATTGAGCGAGTTCCTTGCAAGTGCTAGGGTCGGGACATCCGCAACTGAAGAGCGACTCTCGCTAACGCTCATGGGCTTACATGCTATGCAATCACCGGCAAAAACTACGGTGCTTTACGCTGCTCCTGTTGATACGGAGGGGATCCTTTACAAGTTTTGCGAGCAGATCAAGACTACGTTCCAAGAGGCTGGTCTGATGGCCAAGGAGGACAGACCATTGCTACTACATGCAACCGTCGTCAACACCATCTATGTCAAGGATGAGAGAGGAAGAAGAATTCGAGAAAGGTTGACAATCGATGCACGGGACATGGTTAGTCTCTATGATGACTACGTTTGGCTGGAGGATATGCCTCTGGACAAAGTTACGTTATGTCGAATGGGCGCAAAGAAGATCGAGGGAACAGATGATGAGGCGTATGAAGTAGAGGCCGAAGTTGAGCTTTAGTGGAAGTCTGGAAAGAATATCGTGGCTAAAATCTTGGCTCGGAGAAGCCTGGAGATGAGCTGTATACTAGGCTGCTAGATTACCTTGATAGAGAAGGAGACATGACATGATATATCATAAATTAACCGAGACGAAAGAGGAGTGGCTGTGAACAAGGCAGACGTTTTATCTCTTCGTATTGATAGCGGATTACCAACCATCTATCATGACAATTGAAGGCTGACAGAGCCCCAGCAGTAAGGGTATGAATTTGGAATTAAGAAACAGGCAGCAGTTTTCTTCTTGGGGACGCTCTGACTGATTACTGACATTTAAATGCACTCGAATACGTTACAATAGACAATTAATTGCCTCCACTGTGAGCTTGAAGTCATAAACCCCAGTCATTTTGTTTGATATCAGTTCTAGGTTTGTTACAGACGTTGTTATAAACTCAGAATTAGCGCACCCTCCAGTGGACGGTCGCCTAAAGTCCTTAATCAATTGTCCCCTCTAGCCATCAAAATACAGAAACCAACGTCATCAACATAACTTCCCGACATCTTTCCATGCGATCAGCCAAGCTTCAATAGAAATTCCACCGCGCTTGATGCCAGAAACAATGTGGAAACAGGATCGACTATCCTTGGACCCCACGACTTGACGATCCAATCCTCTGCAGTGGAGGTATACACACACACCACACCGAGATCTGACAGCTCCGCCTCGTTACCGCCATGAACAATTCTGAAAAGCGCCGTCCAGGCACCGGGAACCCGTCTACCCATACCCTACGAACCGGTGCTTCGAGCAACAACAGTCGAACCAGCATGCCTGCTATGCCCGCAAAAGTTGCCATGGCAGCTACCACCAACGCGACCCCCGAAGAGACACATGAGACGAGCAGCAACAGCGGCGGTGCCCCGCTCAAGGAGAAGGAGAGCACAGCTACAGGGACCAACAGCACAAAAGAAAAGGACCGTGACAAGGAGCGCAAAGAACGGAGGGAAAAGAGGGAGAAAGAGCGAGGACTAGAGGCTGCTCTGAAAGAGAAGGATGAGAAGATTGCGTACCTGGAGAAGGAGATGGGCATCATGGAACGCGAATTCCACCGTGAATTGGATAAGCTCAGCCAGAACGAAAGCGAGACGGCGACGTTCTGGCAGGCCAAGCACAGTTCATTGAACCAACAATATCTACGGACGGATACGGAGCTACGGCTTTTGCGCGCTGAAGTTGAAGTACGAGAAGGCGAGCGCGAAGAGCTTCGAGAAGGCTGGGAGGTTCTACGGCGAGAACTAAAGGAGCGAGATGATGAGATTCGAGGCCTACGAGGTCAAGTACGAGGATTGAAAGAGTGGGTGAGTAACAGCACAAGAACAGATGGGCAAGAGTGCGATGAGGTCTTTGGTGATGGAATGGCACGACTAGGCAATGGTCTTCAGAATTGGGTCATTGTGAACTTTCGTAAAGCCAAGATAAGTGAGTGAGACCCCTCCTGATCGGAAGATATTGAGCGCTAATAAACGGGAGATCTTGGTAATTTAGACGAGGCGACGTTGGCTGAGATTAGCGAGCTTGTGCCCATGTATGAGGATCTAGCATCATCACACAAGGTTTATCTGCTTCAATCTATTGTATCCAGGATATTAGTCGAGATGGTGTTTGACGCCTACTTCGTCGGCTTAACAGAAGAGCAGACGCAGCAATTCCGACAACTGGAAAAACTGCTGTCTTCATACGCAGCCAACTCTGACGAAGCCATCAATCAATGGCGGTCCTCCACCCTATCACTCCTCCGTCGAGATTCATCTTCTCTTAAAGAATCAACATCCTCCGTTACCGAAGTCATCTTGAAACGAATAACCCGTCTTCTCGATGCCCTTTGCGGCACATCTCCCTCAGAAGCTCGGGATAGTGGACTACGAGTTCTTGTCAACAACTCAATCGAGCTTGCGCGCCTTGTCGCTGTTCAAAAAGCGGTTCTTCGCGTGAACATGCCTATAGTGTTACCGCACCAAAGAATAATGTTTGAATCTGGAACGATGGAGGATTTAGGCGGGGATGATGAAGAATCATTAACGGGGAGAGAAATCTGCTGTGTCGCTTTTCCAGGGGTGATTAAACATGGCGATGAGCATGGAGGGCATTTACAGTACCGAAATGTTATACTCAAGGCGAGGGTGCTATGTAGCCCCGATCAGGAGGGAACGTCTGATTAGATGGTCTCGAAGACCCCAGACCACTCGACAAGCAAGGAGTGACTTGGTTACCAGCTTTGTCGGGGGCATTTGGTGCCTATATATCGCATTCTACAACTACCCCCCGGTAGTCAGATGGGCGTAACATCGCGATTCAAGGAATCTTTATCTCTATAAGAGATAACACAATATTTATAGACGCTGATACCGAGTGCAGTGGATGGGGAATAGCCCAAACAGATTTGGAACAGTGTACATTAACGAATTACGAAAGCATTCCTACATACATTCTTCAAATGACCCAAAATATAAAGACGGCGCGGTTTGTTTAAAGCATTTCTTTGATCTAGACTTTATCAAGCATCACTTGTATGACTATGCAGTATAGTAGATGAACGACAGATATTTCCCATTCGCCTCCGCTATGACAAAATCCCGACTAAAACTACCAGAAACCCTAAGTACGAGAATATCCATAACCATACCGACATGCATCGCGTTCAAACAATCTCGCATAAACCTCATCCCAGGCATTATCTCCGTAAACATAATGGACCGCACCAAACGATCTAGACATGACAGAATATGTATACTTGAACACACGAGTAGCATGACTATGCGCCGTTTGGCTGTTCCGGCCCCTTGCCGTCGTCATCGCCGTCCTTTGGTGGAGGAGGTGGGGGTTGGTCTTCTCCTTCTCCTTCTGCTGCTGCCACCGCCGCCGCCGCGGCCTCTTCCTCGGCTATCATTTGCCTGAGGAATTCAGCTTCGTCGTCGTCCATCGCCTCTTGGATTGCTTCGCTGTCCGGCCCCTCCTCGCCGATGGGGTCCTCAGGAATGATGCCGTTCTGGCGTTGCCAAACTTCTCGTCTGATACGATCGTCCTTGGCTTTGCGCGCTCGTTCAACCTCTTCAAACCCGCCAGACTTCTTGAGCTTGCCATCTGCGACGAAGTTGACGATTTCGCGATGCATGGGGTTGATGTTTCGCGTTGCAAGTTCCTTCTGGCGCAGCTTCTCGGCACGCTCGATAGCCTCGAGACGATCTTCGTGGTTCGGCTGTAAAGCTCTCACTTCGCCGAGAACACCCTCCTTGGCCGCACTCTGATCACTACTGTTACCTAGACTGACGAGACCCTTTGAGAATTGTCGAGCGTTTCCAGCACTAGCACCAGTGCCATTATCCTTCATCTGTTCCTTGGTTGCCTGTTCCACCAAGGTGAACGTCTCCGAGGCCTTCTCCAAATCGTCTCGCAGATCAACCAAAAGATCCTCCATAAGGCGGAGCTCGTCACGACCCTGGCAAACGTCTTCTAGTTCCTTCTCCCAGATCTTTGTCCAGATGGGCTTCTCCTGAACCATATATTCTTCCATTCTCTTCAATTCCTTGCTCAAAGTCGCGATATCCTTACCAACGGAATCCAATTGCCTTGGTAGCGGTCGGACACCACGGTGCACCACATCCTTGCGCAGGTCCTCAATAAGATCCTGAAGGTCGTCCACTTTACCAACCAATCGGTCAGAGTCGCCGTTGAGTTGTTTGCGCCCGCTGGTAACGTATGAGTAGCCAGCGTCGCCCTCGATATCAGGAATAGCAGCCTTGGCTGTGACGACCTTGACGTTAGCAGCTTTGGAACGAATAGTAGCCATTGAATCCTGGATGTCGGCTTGGAAATTAGAGTAGGTTTGGCGCATAATGGCCAGGTCCTGTTTAAGGCTCCTTAATTCTCCGAGTTGGCTGTTATTCAACTTGCGTCCGGAGGTGAATTGTGTTCTTCCTCCATCCGCTGAGGTCGCTGCCGCTGGTGGTGATAGTGCTAGTCGAGCCATCTCGTTTGCTGCTTCCTGTTGCCGGTCTGACACTCGTTGAAGAGCTGCCCCTTGGTCTGTTACTGTTTGCTTAACATCGCGGACAATCTCTGTTAAGGAAGCAATTCCATCATCGATATGCCTCTTGACCTCGTCTAAAGCTTCCACATTGAGGACCAGAACAGTTCTATCCTTCACATCGGCCAAGTCCTCCAATTCATGGCGCACACCGGAAACGGGATCTTGGATGTAGATTTCAGGAAGATCCGCGCCATTGTGTTGTGTGTTCCAAGAGAATTTCTCAATGAAAGCTAGTTGCAGACGCCCGATTGTAAGTTCAGCCCTTCCCTCTGACAAAACAAACTTCTTCACTTTGGACTTGTACTGTAGGAACAAAGTGAGATCCTTTGAGGGTGTTGGTGGTGGAGAGTCTTGGAAGTATGATGTTGCAGCAGGTTTTGGTGGTGGTGTGGGTATGACCTCGGGTTCGGGTTTGGATTTCTCAGTTTCAGGCGAGTTACCATCGTCCTGAAAGAACATAGGGTCCGTAGGAGGCCCGCTTAGTGTCGCACTGGCAGCATATGCCTCGTCTGGAGTCTGTGGCACGGGACTATCTATTTTGGCGGGCAGTTCTGCTGCGGGATTCTCTTCAGAAACCTTGTCTGGTATCCTGGCAGGAGAGTCTTCGGCCGTGTTTGCTCGCATGGACTGGCTCGAGTTATTGCGGTTGTGCCGGATAGATTGTCGCCCCTGTACAGCGCGCAAGGATTCCCGAACCTCTTTTCTTCCTCTATTAGGAATGGGCGAGTTTTGTGGAGGCAAAATTGGAACGCCATTGGCACCGCCTAGATGCTTGGATATTTGATATTGAGAGTACCGACGTGAAGCTCGTCGTTCTAAGTCTCCACCCTTCTGCAGAGCTGCGAGGGCGCTTGAAGTGTTGTCAGGCGGAGTGGGTGGTGGAGGAGGAAACGAATCAATGTTGAGTTCTCCTCCCTGAGGTCCAGAAGGTGCAGTAGGTCCTGTAGGAATTGAGCTCTCGCCTTCGGGATACGGCGGTACCACTGGCATGTTCTGCATCGTGTTGCTCGAAAGCGAAGACTGTTCTGATATCGCGGATTGTCGAGACGATTCACGTTGGGCATTGAAACGGCGTGGAGACCGGTTTGTACTACCACTCGACGACGGTACGTTTTCAGTTGGCTGCTCTTCAAGTGGAGGTTGGAACCCATTCTCTAGACCCTCCTCCAACATGTTGGTGAGCCCGCTGTTGCCACTGCCAACTGTGCTGACGCTGGTTGCTCTGTCGGGGGGTGCATGACCGTCGCGATCTCGAGCTTGTTTCTGGCGCAGCTTCTGTTGTTTGCGCTTCAGGCCGTGTAACAAATTAATAATTATGTCGCGGATCCTGGGCAAATATTTCTCTAAGCTCTCAGCGCTGGCCTCCTGGCTCAGCGTCGCCTCAAGTATATGTCGCAGCGAATCGGGGACGTTTCCTAAGTCAGATGTGTCAACATGAATGGCAGTAAATGCGCGACAAGCCATGTTGAATTCGTAGCCCAGGCGCACGTAAACATCTGACACCTGGCTGTCGGTGGCTTGTCCGCGCGACCATTGCGTCAAGGTTTCTAAAAGCTGTTTTGTTGCAACGAGGAGGTGGGTGACGCTCTTTTCGATCTGCGATAGAGGCATATTCGAACCGCTACCACCAGAACCCTGGGGACGAGGGCGTCAGCAACTTAATTGCAATCGGGCATAGACGTGGGGCAAGCAGGGCTCGGCAGGGGCACAATATTGCCCACGTTGCGAATTATATACTTACTTCACGATTCATCCTTCGGGAGCCAGTGGATTGTACAGACCTCGCCGAGGCGCTCGAGGCCCGAGCCTGTAGCGCTGGTGAGATGGACCGAACAGGAACATTGGGTGGTGGTCCAGGCTCAGCACCAGGCGAACGACGATGGGCAAAGGCGCGTTGAGAACCGGATGATGGAGCTTGCATTTCGGCTTATGTTTATAATATTGTATGTTCGCGGCAGGAAATATGTAATCGATAGAGGTCGAAGAGATGAGAAGGAGTGGAAACCTCGGTCGGGAAGGACAATTTAAGGATTGAGCGCCGAGCGAATTGCTTAATGATCGGATTTCGGAGGCCTTCGAGGGGCCAGAGGCATCATCAAAACGAATGAACTGTAGGGAAATCGCAAGAGCGGGTGTTGGCGTCGCAAGGGAGGGGCAGAGCTTTCGATATAGCGAGGGTATCGAGGTGGAGGTGACTGTAAAAAGAAGAGAGAGGTTGAGGTTGAGTCGAGTACAGTATGAAGTGTACGATGGATGATGATGGTGGTGGATGGATGACCTGCAACTCTACCAGTGACCCAATAGTCGAGGTAGCTGAAAGTGCAGTGCCCAACCTAACCTGGCTTTACTTGATCTATCGACAGTACCCCTGCATTGCAGCACGTGCCACCACAGCGAAGCGCAAGCCTAAAAGCATTTACTGTATCCGTACCTAAATCCCATCCACGAGACAACAAATGCCATCCAATTATTTTCTTTCTTTTGCTATCTAACGTCCAAAAGCCGTTGGGGCGATGGTTGTTTGGAATATCCTCAGCAAACCAAACCCTTTTCGTTATCGTCCAGTAGTTGAAATCTAGGAGGAATCCCCAGTTTAAAGACATGCTTTCAGGCATGAATCCACGAGTTTTACCTATAACATAATAATAATTAATAACAGTAAAATGTCGCAAATCTATAACAACATCATCTATGCCATAATAGTTGACCTGCTATATGTTTTGCCGCAAAATGCGCTGTCGGCTAGGGAACGGCTTTAACGCTACAGCCGTCTTGGCTATCCGTTTCATGGATCCGGGGTTAACAAGTTAGGACCTTGTTTCATGGTTGATGGACTATTGCGTTGGTTTAAGCCATGTTCTCGGGTACAGAACGTCTATTAGCACAGGGAACAAATAATTGTATTGGTTCATTAGTCGAGTTAAGCTTGCTAAACAACCTCCCCAAGTAGAGCCAGCAAACATAGTCGTCGAGACATTTTGAACCAGCTGACGTAGGAATGAGCAACCTCAATTGTCTAAACCCTCTAGACAAACCAGCCTTAACCAACCTATATCCCCTGTAAGACGCATAGTATCCTGGCCTTCTTGCTCTCATAAATCGAGCCTCGTTTGTTCGGTGGCTCATGGCCAAGAATCCATCGTGGTCTGCAGTTCAACTCGATAATCAGTCCGCCAAGGTAAGAATATGCCTGTGAATTTGCAGGTACGTTCCAAACTCTGATGGCCCTTATCCCATCCCTTGATGAATGATCGATTGATCAGCCACCTCGAATTAGAAACCAGAAATCCTCCTATTGTCCTTCGTCGCTTGGGTTTACACGATATGGCATCATGTTGTGATTTGGCCTCCGGCGGGGATCCTCCCGATTCCACATGTCCTCCCAGATGTTCTGACCAATATTTCTCAATTTAGGAGGAAGTTCAGAACTAAAGTACACCCACTCCTTACTCTCCAAATGCCACGGATCGTAAAACCTATTCCCAGTGGTAATTTTACTGAAGTGCCAGAAGGTCCTTACAATGAATATGGCCAGCTCTTTGTGACTCATTCTATGAAGCCTTGTAAACATGCTAAGGCCTTGCGAGGTAAGATAACCCATGCATTGCCTCAGCTCATGATACATGTAAGCTTTCTGAAAGTAATATAAGAAGTACTTCTCGTCAGATCCGCTGTCCCAACTCCATCGCTGCCTGACGTTGCCGTGGATAGATTTGAGACGTCTGGCAACAGCCGACACTAGATCCCAATGTTTCTGCAGTATGCAACACCGAATGCAGCAAAACCTACCAAAGATATGGATGAGGTTGGACCGGTACCTGTGAAAAAATGTTTTCGTATTGTCCCAGGGGATGTTCAAGTATCTTGCGCTGTTGTGGTAACATAACAGTCGTTTTCCACGGTAGTAAGTCAGGCAATAACTTTCAAAGTTGAAAGCCGCGTCCATAAAAAGTCTTTGTTCCTCCCGCGTTAACTCTGTTGACAGCCGAGTAAGTTGAAGCTCCTCTGACGTCGGCTCGGCATCGGGTCCTCTTGTTGTCGTTGCTGATGCTTGCTGTTGATATGTATCACAAATCTTTTTTTCATCTCCTCCAACCTCCCACATTGCACAGAGTGCTGCGAGTGAGAACTTGTGGAAACACGGTGGCTTAGATCCCTCGGTGTTTTGATCAAGAAGGGGCTCTATCCATCCCTCAACCACGAAGCTCAACAAAGTGTAGAAGCCTGTTTGTAGTCTCATATGGCGTAGATGCCCTGCCAACGCGAAAGAGGGAAGATCGACGTCGCCGAAACGAGCCAGCATGCGAGTAACAAACAGTTTTCAGTTCCCGAGAAAGAAGTCTAAGGCCATAGGGTAAGCTCTCACAAAAGAAAGAACATCCGAGTTGCAATAGATCATTATTTCGAGCAGTAGCTCACATGGTAGATGCTGGATATAAGCCATGTTGTCAATGTGCTGTGATGGGAAGAGAAGAAGAAAGATGAAGAAGGTAAGAAACAAAATTATTGAGTATATAGCTATGTTTCCGTGAGTATAAAGTTACTGAATCTCTTGAGTTAACTTATGCTTTAAAGTGTATATTATACTTTCGCAATCAAGGTTGTAAACGTGGCAATGACCAGCCATTCAGTCCAGATGAAGCAGATAAAAAGGTTTAAAAAAGGCCAGAATAGCATCCTAATCAGATCAAGGTTACGTTATAGATAGATAATGGCATTTTTACCTGCGTCTCTGTGGCGACTCACTGACAATTTAAATAGTGATGCGAGCTTAACAGCAATGCCCTAGAAGTGTAATAATATGTAAAACACAGTAGTCTTTAATAAAGCCATAGGGTTAATATCAGACCAAAGCTTATATCAATAAAACTTGTGATGAAATTTTTCCTGTGTAACTCCAGGGCCCAAGTCGTGAATGTTGAAGCACGGAGTTTATTAAAAGATTTGAACTCTCACGAAAGGTTATGAAGGTATAAATACAATACAATACTATGATGTTAGTAGAGGCTCACTGCAATCAAAGTTAAATAATTGACAGGAGAGAGGGACTGAATTATTCTGTGGATTTGAGGTTGATATCCCATGATACAACCACGACTTACACGGAGCGGGAACGGGGTTTTACTCTAAGTTCCCGCACCGATCGCTGAGTGATTTGCACCAAGCTAAACGATAACGAGGCAGCCACTATTTTTAGAACTAATCCTCTAGACCTCTAAACGGAGCTGAAAGCAAACGTCATCATCTCAGAACAACGGGAGCGTGGCACGAAGCCTCTGTCATCATTAACATCAGTAGTATCAAAGTCGAGAAACCGTCGCTGTGGAAGATTGAACTAAGTGGGCGTTGAAAGCGGTGCAACGTTGACTTGTGATAGAAATAGCATGGGAGAGTGGCTGCCACCCTATGCACAACACGTCCAGGTCGAATGAGATGCCTGAAATAGCTTAACGCGGCGTTCAGCAGGGCTGAACTTAATAGCCGGCCCACCCGTCGGGGTTCCATCTAGACCTGCAAAGTCCGGTTGTTAGATAGATGCGTTTGCTTGCAATCCGGAATGAAGCAACATGGTGGCTGTGGTTATGATGGGAAAGTGTACTTAAACGACGGGAGTGCCAGACCATCATGAGCTGTGATCAATCCTGTCTCTCAAGTTCAACTACATTTCTCTACCTTATTAAACACTTCTAAAACAGTTCAAAATGGGCAATCGAAAGATCGCAATCATTGGCGCTGGCCCATCTGGTACGCATCAACCAGTCCAACCAATTGACTCCCCACTAACACATCACAGGATGCTTGTTAGCAAGACTTCTTCATCTCGCAGGAACAGAAGTGACTGTTTTCGAAGGTGAAGCTCATCCAAACTTCCGATCTCAAGGAGGTACTCTGGATCTACACACAGCTACAGGCCTCGCAGCTCTCAAGGAAGCTCAGCTCTTTGACGAGTTTCTCAAACACGCTCGCTATGATGGACAATACATGGCCATTGTAGACAAGAACCTTGAATACCATCTCGAACGAAATGCGGTTGGAAAATACAACAAGATCGAAGAACGCCCAGAGATTGATCGTTCCAGCCTTCGAGAAATCCTGTCAAATTCACTACCTGAGGGTATGATCAAATGGGGTTACCATCTGAAAAAAGTTGAAGGTCGATGCCTTATTTTTGAACACACCACAATCGACGGGTTCGATCTTATTGTTGGCGCAGACGGTGCGTGGAGCAAAATCCGAAAGGAAATCGATCCAAGTCTCGTCCCGGAATTTGCGGGTATCGGAATGTTTGAGTTGGAGATCACAGACGCTGAGAAGAACGCCCCAGAGCTGTCTAAGCTGGTGAACCGAGGAAGCGTCTTTGCCAGCACAGATGGCAACCGCACCAGCGTTCAACAGATGGGCGATGGCAGTTTGAACATGTACTGCAGTTTTGTGACGGACAAACCAGACTGGTTCAAGCCTGAGAACTGCGGCTACAACCCTCATGATCTGGAGGAGGCGAAGCAGACATTACTTGAGACGAAGTACAAGGACTGGGACCCTCGACTCAGGCAAGCAATCGAATTAGCAAACGGCCGTTGCAACCCACGGTCGCTCTTCATGCTTCCTGTCGGCAGCAAATGGGAGCATAAGCAAGGCCTAACTCTCATCGGCGATGCGGCTCATCTCATGACTCCTTATGCTGGTGAAGGCGTTAACCAAGCTCTCGATGATGCGATGCTACTTGCCAAAGCCATCAATGGAGCGGTTAACAAAAACGACCAGGAACTGGACAAGGCGATCAAGAATTTCGAAGAGGTCATGTTTGCGCGTGTCGGTCCAGTTCAGGAACTCACATTAGGATTGTTACAGGACTGGATGTACACACCTGGAGCGCCCAAGACTGTCATGGCAAAGTCAATGAGCAGACATGTAAAGCAGCGTTTGCCATGGGCGCTTCAGCCGTTGGGTGTGGCAGCTGTGCATGGTTATTATTTTTTGAAGAATAAGAACTTGGTGAGCTGAAAAGCTTCTGGCAGAATTAATTGGATATAGGATGTAAGGATTGAATTACTGGTTGGAGTTCATGATTAGGATCATGCCGGAACTATCGGTAGTTGTTATTAGTAGATGTTAGAGGATTACTTATTTTAATCGATGATAACAGCACAGAAACATGTACCCCTCTGACTAGCCTCAGTTGCACAGCCCATGTGACCAGGGGTGCTGATCATCCATCATAACTCAACCCCATGCCCATGACTCTCGCCTTACCATAGCATTGTGGAATTGCATTAAGGCAATCCGCACGATACAATGGACAGTTCCCAGGCGCCGCTGATTGCGAGCCATAGTGATGAAGAGGAGGAGCTTGAATATGCGACCGAAGGGTCAAGGTCTCCCGTTGAAGCGGGCAAGACGGGAAGCGGAATGCCTAGCACATTTGTCCTGGCCCTGACTTTCGCCGCCGGTATAAGCGGTCTACTTTTTGGATGTTTGTATTAATCTTTCTTAAGTGGCAAAGGCGATGCTAACATTTTTCTCCAGATGACACGGGTGTCGTATCTGCTACCCTCGTTTCGATAGGAACCTCGCTGTCGAACCGCGAACTCACCTCGATGGATAAATCGATCATTACTTCTTCCACGTCGCTATTCGCCCTGATAATATCGCCGTTTTCCTCCGTTCTCGCCGATCGCCTTGGACGCAAGCACGTCATCCTCTACGCCGATATTCTCTTTATTGCGGGCGCCCTACTACAAGCATGGAGCTCCACCGTTCCGATCATGGTCGCAGGACGATGTATTATCGGCGCAGGAGTAGGCGCAGCCAGTTTCGTCGTGCCGCTGTACATTGCTGAGGTGGCGCCCGCTGCGCACCGAGGGCGTCTGGTTACGCTAAACATTATGTTTATTACCTTGGGTCAGGTAATCGCCTACATCGTGGGATGGGCCTTTTCGACATATGGTTCCCCAGCGACAGGATGGCGATGGATGGTAGGGTTGGGTGCGTTGCCTGCGATTCTACAGGGAGGCATGATCGCATTTATGCCCGAGACGCCGCGATGGTTGGTGAAGGCTGGTAGATCCGCCATGGCTAAGGAAGTTATTCGACGAGTAAACGGCGATACATTACAACACAACGCGGATGCAGTTATCAAAGAAATCGAGCTCGAAGTACGAGAAGAGCACGAGGCGGAACGATTGCGTGATCATCAGGCATCTGGACGGTGGGAGTGGCTGGGTAGATGGGGAATACTTGTCAGCGAAGGGAGAAACCGCAGAGCCTTGGCTATCGCGTGTCTGCTCCAAGGACTGCAGCAGCTTTGCGGCTTTGTGAGTGATCAAAAGGACTATGCTTTTACAAGTGCTAACTATATCGCAGAATTCACTGATGTACTTCTCTGCGACCATCTTTACAGTTATTGGCTTCCAAAGCCCTACGCTTACCTCGATGGTAGTTGCAGTTACGAACTTTCTCGGCACTGTTGCTGCGCTGGGACTCGTTGATCGCATAGGCCGGAGAAGGGTGCTACTGTACTCGATACCGTTCATGATCGTTGGTCTGTTGCTGTCGGCGTACGGCTTCTCGTTCCTTTCGCTGGCAACAGGAATCAACACGACAGCCGGCGAACCTCCCGCCACGGCAGGACACGAAATGGCGGCCCTCACCATCCTTGTGAGTATCATGGTATACGTCGCAGCGTACGCGCTGGGTCTCGGTAACGTCCCCTGGATGCAAAGCGAGCTATTCCCATTGGCGGTTCGATCGCTCGGTAGCGGTGTAGCAACGGCGACGAGTTGGGCTGCCAATTTTGCTGTAGGGTTGACGTTCCTTCCATTGATGGACCTGTTGAGTCCATCTTGGACGTTCGTTTTGTATGCGATTATATGTTGTGGTGGGTATTTCTTGGTATGGCGCATCTATCCCGAGACGGCAGGGTTGAGTCTTGAAGAAGCGACAGCCCTGTTGGACGACGGTTGGGGCGTGCGATGATGTATCCAGATTTAGAACATAGATGTTGTTACTACACGCTGACTTAGCATAGAAGGAATAAGAATATTTGTTTCTTGGCCGTAGGATCGAGAGTGTTCCGTGGGTAACAAGATGGACTTTCGGCGAAGTGATGGACGGCTTATATGCGGTAACTAACGGCTTGCCGATCAGGAAATAAACAAAACAAATACGAAGAAAGGCGTAAGCTACGGGAATTGGAAATGGGAATCGCTGTGCCCGAAAAGGTTTTACATCATCGTGCATGTCTAAGCTTCTTCGAGAAGCTTAAAGGTGGAACCATATTCGGTATCAAACTCGGCCGGCTCCCTCCATTGGCTGGGATCTTTTGATGTTTCGCGACGAAGCGAAATGCGATGCGTGTGAGATAAGGGAGGATTCAGTTGATGGTGGTGAGGATGGAACTATTCAACCCTCAAACAGGTGAGAGTTGCGAATCAAGACTTCAAGTGCATGCTGTCTCCATAGTCATAATAGCTCAGGGGCATGTTCTCAGTAAACGAGTTGGTCCATGCTGTCGAAAATCTTGGATCTCAACATTCATATGGCAATGGATGGATCTAGGGGAACGACGGGGGCTAACGTTAGTGAGTATCAGGGGCATGGGAACCTTTGAGCCCAACAGTGGATAGAAACTGGACTGGAATTTTGATAGATTATCGTGCATCCATGCACGGCAACTCGGTTCCGTTGAGGCTTGAGATATACAGCCGAGAAAGGATTAATGGCTGACAATGTGCATATCAGTAAGCTTGCTGCATCAAACAAACTGATCAATAATCCAGTCCAGCGGATATAGCGTCTGTTTACTCGGATATAGGGCTCAGCTGCTGTTTATTCTTCACTGTAATCCAGTGCTCAGACCCTTGTCAAGCCCACTATAAGCCTGTGCGGCGCCGTGCCGAACGTGGATGCCGAAGAATAAGTGGATCTCTCTTCCAAAGCAAAGTTTTTTTTTTACCAGGTTTGTCTTGTTCTCGACTGACTTTGTTCCTTGGGTGGATTGACACTAAAGGCTTGGGTGGATTCACTCATTACATGATACTTATACATGACTTCACCCCTTGATCATGAGCTTTTCTTTTGTGTTTCACTTCATGTCATGACACTTTTTCTCCTCTAGTTTAACTGTTTTATCAGTACTAATATTAATCGAGTCGATTCCTTCTTTCCATCTCTATCTGACTCGGGTCATTCTGACTGCTTGACTTGACCCTTTTCGTATTGGTTAGCGTCGCGATCATCTCGCTCTTTCCCGACGAACCATTATCGGACCCTAGCGTCATACTTACCTGTTAGCTGCACTACAGCTTGGAACAACTTGAGGACTGGAAGTTTATATACTGGATATATTCCACTCACCTCTGTTCTCTACAACATTACTTCACATTGCGATTCTCCCAGTGTTACTTAATCGAACCCCATAAATTACACCAAAGATGTCGGGGAACATCGTGGATCAGGAGCTGCTTGATGCAGAACGCGCAGCTTCTCCTCAGCGCTACCAACGGCGAGACAGCAATGAAATCGAGCGAGTCATCTCTGCTTCTACCGTCTCATCGTCATCGTCCGAGAACTCAGCCCGACGAAGAAGCCGCTCCATCGGCCAGTACAACAGCATTAGCCGTATCTCAACACAGAACGACCTCGAGCGCCATCCCACCGAACTTAGCCGCATCCAAACCGCCCGCAGTCAGCACAATGCTACCGTTGGAGGCAGTCTGCGCTCACGCACTGCTTCGCGCGCATCTAGGAAGCCTCTGCCCAACTTTGGAGCTGGAAAGCCTTATCCCCCTCCCTTGCCTGAGCAGGAGCAGTATGTAGTCGAGTTTGACGGACCCAATGATCCTTTGCACTCGCAGAATTGGCCATTGAAGAAGAAGCTCATTACTGCTGCCGTTTTGGGTTTCACCACCATGACCTCTGCTTTCACATCCTCCATCTTTTCTGCTGCTACTATGGTTGTCGCTTCAGAGTACGGCGTTGACAACGAGGTTGGTTTGCTTGGAACTACCTTCTACGTTCTCGGTTTTGCTTTCGGACCTTCGCTCTGGGCTCCTCTCTCTGAGTTGAAAGGACGCCGTCTGCCGATTCTCATCTCTGTCTTTGGTTTCTCCCTCTTCTCAATCGCATGTGCTACCGCAAAGGATATCCAGACTATTCTGCTCTGTCGATTCTTCAGTGGTTTCTTTGGTGCTTGTCCTCTTGCTGTTGTCGCAGCTGTCTTTTCCGATATGTTTGACAACCGTACTCGAGGTACTGCCATTACTGTCTTCTCAATGTCCGTTTTCAGTGGTCCTCTTTTGGCCCCTTTCATCGGTGGTTTCATTGTTGAGTCTCATCTTGGCTGGCGATGGACCGAGTATCTTGCTTCCATTATGGGCTTCTCTGCTCTTATTCTCGATCTCATCTTCTTGGAGGAGACTTATCCTCCAGTCATTCTCGTCTCCAAGGCGTCTGATCTACGACGTCGCACTAAGAACTGGGGTATCCATGCCAAGCAAGAGGAAATCGAGGTTGACTTCAAGGAGCTTGTCCAGAAGAACTTTTCTCGACCTCTGCGTCTGCTCTTTACTGAGCCCATCATCCTTCTGCTCTCTATTTACATGAGTTTTATTTATGGTATTCTTTACCTTTTCCTTACCGCCTACCCTCTCGTCTTTGTCGGTGTTCACGGCTTCAGCTCTGGTCAATCTGGCCTTTGTTTCTTCGGCATGATTATCGGCCAGCTCATTGCTGGCGCTACAGTCATTGCTCAGCAGCCCTGGTATCTTCGAAAGCTCGCCGCCAATAACGGCATTCCCATTCCCGAATGGCGACTTCCCAATGTTATGGCCGGTGGTGTCTCTTTTGCCATTGGCATCTTCTGGTTCGGATGGTAAGTAACACATTAGCCCGCATATAATAACAGCAACAATACTGACCTCTGCTAGGACTGGATATACCGCTAAGATCCACTGGATTGTTCCCGCTCTGAGTGGCCTCTTCACCGGTTTTGGTCTCATGTCCATCTTCCTCCAGGCTCTCAACTACCTCGTCGACGCTTACCTCATGTTTGCCGCCTCCGCCATTGCCGGAAACACCTTCCTCCGATCTCTTTGCGGCGCCGGTTTCCCTCTGTTCGCTCGTCAAATGTTTGACGGTATGGGCATTCAATATGCCGCCACCCTACTCGGCTGTGTCGCCGTCGTCCTCGCGCCTATCCCCTTCATCTTCTACAAGTACGGTGCCAAGATTCGCCAGAGAAGCAAGTACGCTCCCACTGCTCCTCCCGCTCCTGGTTCCGGTTCCTCCACTGAGGAGGAAGAGAAGGAGACCGCGAACGACACTGCTTTGGCGGCTGTCCGATCTCGACGTGACAGTATCGCAAGTGGTAACAGGAAGGAAACCGCATAAATCTCACCGCCATCTATTCACAACATATGCCAGTTAAACAACTAGCAACATTCAATAGCATCGCACCATCTATCCTCTCGAAATCAAGGCGTTTTCTTTGGCTTGGGTCTGTTGGATGATGATGATGTAACGCGTTTGCCAAAAAGTTATTTGTTTTTAGATACCACGTTTGGAAATTTGCCCCAGATTATATGTACTTGCCCATGATATGAGACGGCTATGGAACGTTTTGTCTTCATGTAATACCCTAATAAATACAAACTTATTAAACTGAAAAAGACTTGGCCAAAGATGATTTGTTCTCGAGTCCAGTTGTCCTTTTTTAACGGCTTTGTCTTTCATAAGATGACAAAGCGAGCTGCTTCTGTACTCACACTGCGCTTAGATTGTGACGGTATAGCCTTACAAGGATCGACCACTGCACAGCCTGCTCCTCAAATGATGAAAACGGTTGTATTTGTCAACTTGCATTGAGAGAAACAAGCTTCTTTAAATGCAACACCCCATTTATGCTTATTCGAGATCCACAAAGCCAAGACTCTGAAAGTATACTTCGATACTTCGGACTTTCAAAGCCCGTCTTTGTCCGCGCGGAGTTCACTCCTCTAGCTTGCGGAGGAGTGGAATTGCGTCGAGCGGTGGTGGTAGAAGAATTGGAGCTTCCTTGGCGCCCTATTATTTTTGTTGGAGATCTCCAAGCCAAGCTTCTAGAGGCATCTTTCGGTGCTTCGGACTTTCAAAGCCCGCCTTAGCCTGCCTCAACCTGCATGTACTTCACTTCTCTGACTTTCGAAGGATCGTGAAATTACGTCGACACATGGTGCCAGAAGAACTTCCTCCACAACCTGACAAATCTGATTTCAAATTTAGAGAGTATCTATTTTGCGGCGGCTTACCGACATAAAGAGTATCTATATAAATATTTATCTCTTTGCCCGTCAAAACATCGCTGTATTAACATCCAGCTTCATTCACACCATTTAACTTTCTATTCATCAACATCAAGATGCCTCATCATATCACCGTTCTACCAGCTTCAACTAAAGCTGGTCGAGAAACCATCCGTGCCCTCTTAGCTTCTAACAGCAAACCCTCTATTCGAGGTGTTTACCGAGATCCATCCAAGGCACCACCCGAGTTCACCAAGAATTCAAGCTTTGAAGCTGTCAAAGGCGACGTTGGAGATGGCAACAGTCTCGACTTTACGGGGTCAAATGCTGTCTTTTACATCCCACCACCTACCTATGATGGCACCGATCAGGGCGAATGGGCAACTCGAGCTGCTACCAATGTGAAGCAGGCTTTGAAGGATGCAAACGTCAACAGGCTGGTCATCCTTTCGGCCGTTGGAGCCCAGAATTCCAGCGGTATCGTAAGTCTATGAGAAACATCTCATCTGGTTAGGAACAAGACTAACCGTTCCCAGGGCGTTCTCAAGTTGAACCATATATCGGATGAGCTTTTGAAAGATTCTGTATCAGAGGTTGTGATAGTCAGACCTACCTACTTTTTCGAAGATTTTGCACACCTTCTTGAAGCCAGAAAAGAGGAAAATCCTACTATACACTCTTGGATCACGCCTATTGATTACAAGATTCCTCTAGTGAGTAACTTCCAGATCTTTGAAGTGAGATGAAAATCAATATTGACCTTCAACTTCTAGGTTGGACTCAAAGACGTAGCTTTAAACGTCGCAAACTCTCTCCTCACCTCAACTGCCAAGCCTAGCCCGCATTACTTCAACTTATTCGGTCCCCGAGCCTACGGTTCTGTTGATCTCAAAGATGCAGTTGAGGAAATCACTGGCAAAAAGGTTGAGCTGAAACTTGTCGAGGAGAGCCAACTGCTGGACTACTGGAAGCAGATTGTTCCGGAAGCTCATGCCGAAGAGTTTAAGGAAATGACAACTGCTGGATTTTCAGGTGGGGTTATCGCCAAGGATTTTATATATGATGAGAAGACTATTAGGGGAGAGCAGGAGCTGGTGGACGCTTTACGCGCTTTGTATAAGAACTAAACCAGCGACTCATGTGTTGGACTTCATAGAATCTTGGCAAATTATGAAGTTATAGATCCGTTTGATTATTCATGTCAATTTTGTATCCCCATGATTAGATTATTAGTGATCGAACTACCCCCAGACAGCACGAATCTATATGCTTATAGTGCCCCAACTATCAAGTGAAGGAATCCAACCATAACTCCTACCCCTAATAGGCTCTTAACCGGAGTGACATTCAAAGATGCTGCGCTTGCTGGATTCAAATCTCTTGCACAAGCCTTCCAGCAAGCATACGACTTCCGGCTGTACTCTTCATCATCTTTGTCTCCTTTGTAGTACAGATCATAGCAATCCCTAACACAACCATAAGCCGAGCAGGAAACCTCATCTTGGTCGCCTGTACTCCGACCGTCCAACTCCGCCTGGCTCCAAGTTCCGTTTAACCCCGACATATCTGTCCTTCCGCTGTAATCAAAACCCGTGACTCGCCTGCCATTCTTTGAGTTGGTAAGACATGTTGAAAGCCTGATACGTGTGCCCTTAGGAGCCACGTCGGGAGGAATGGTGATGTTGACTTGTGTTTGATCTCGAGGAACTAGATACTGGAGCCAACAAACAGGTCCTGTGCCCCATCCTGGTGGTGTCAGGGCGAGATAGACACGATAAGAGTCGGTTGCTCTTCCATTTTCAGAGTTTGGATCAATGTTCTGCTTGATTGTGACGTTGAAGGTTTCACCGGCAGTCATATTATAGGGGATGTCATAGTAGGTAGCGTGAACGGTTGGGATGACCGCAAAGAGAGTGAAGGCGGTCACCCGGAGAAGGAATGTTATGAGCTCCATGACATGATATTTTAACGAAAGTGACTTTGGATAGAAGAGCCTGGTAAGGCTGAGTGAGTGAATGTTTGTGTAAGAGGGAGAAAGATAAAGTGAGACGAGATAAAGCGAATTTCAAATTAGATCTAACTATTCATGGCTGACAAAATTATGGGACAGGGGTTCTTAGCCTGTGTCCACCACGCCAAGCCTAACTAGGCAGGCATCGTGTAAGACGATTTGACTGGGATTTAACCGCAACCAGGATGGTAGGAAACTCAAGACATAAGCTTATTTATATTCGTATAAAACAAGAGCAGGTACGATGTGGCATTAACTGACTAAACAACATAAGAGCGAGTCTAAGATGATATAAACTACTAATCTAGGCTGTTTCGTCTCTTACGGAAAAGGTATCAAGTTCCTGGAAGTTAGCTGCCTCCTTCTTAGAATTAGATAGGGCCCCTCTGAAATCTATCACCTCAAATTCCTCCACATGATCGTGGTACCTCAAATAGATGATCACCAATCGCCCAAGGATGTCAACAAACCAAGAAATTTCTCTCTCCTGTCTTTTCAGAGCCCTCGCGGTCAACATATTCCCTTCCTTCGAGTAAACGATCAGCAACGTCTGTCTGAATTCGACCAACGAAGAAGATGGAAGGAAAGATATAGTACAGAAGAATTAGTCGAAAAGTATGCCACCACCCTGGTACATAGAATGCAACAACTCATGTTTAGTAGGCAAGGATCCGCCGGCAAGGTTATCGGCATTCAGGCCCCTTCGTCTGAAGTCGAAATCCTGTACCAGAAGACCTCTCATATGTCCCCCCATCTCACTCTGCGCCCGTCAGAGTATTCTCGACTGGGGAAATACGCACATTCGCTGAGAATAGACGCGACTCGTTTAGATACATCTCTGCCGTCTACCGCCCAATGATCTGAAATTTTGCGGTCTTTGTCTAGAAGGTTCACGAAACCTTCGTTTATCTGAAATTCAAGACCATTCCAGATTTCTTCGGTCGATAGGCTGTGGTCGAACACGATATCCAAGGTGTCGAGCCTCCACGATATGGCTCGTGCAGAGTAGTGATGGGGCATCATTGTGAAGTAGTGGCACTCCTTGTTCGAATAGTAATCTGCGTGGTGGTAGGATATATAAAACTGCCCAGGGAGGATCGATTCTCCAAGTTTCTGGCCTTGGTAACTACAAAATTCGATCATGAAACGACCGTCACTTTCGTCCCATTCATTCTCTCACTCTTCCATAGGGAGGTTGTATATGCTAATGAAGTGTTTGTCATAAAAAAAACACTTTCTCTGGATCATGATCCCATTCAAATGAAGATTCATGTCGAATCGGGCCGTCGACGTCCAATCCTTTAGCTTCCACACAATGAAAGAATAGTCGGGCCCTGGAGCCAAAACAGAATGGCCGTCGCACACTCGGCCGCATGTTAGTGTAGCCCTTGTCTTCAACAACTTCATAACGTCCCCGTCGAGGGTGTACAGGTCGCCCTTGATCGGTAGAACTGGACGTCTGGAAACTAGGAGCACGAATGGCGGTACCATATCGCCTGGGCAATTCAATGTAATGTAGGCGTATTCTTCAAGATCAAAAACATCTCTCGTGTTGATTAGTTTTGATTTGGGCCGAACACCTCGGCCGATACCCTCAACAGCCTGAGATATGGAGATATAGCTAGTTCGTAGGCATTGTGAGGTATCTTGAACAACATAACCTGGATAAACTAGGCGTCTCAAACGTTCTGCCTAAAACCAATTTGGTATTTTGCTTCGGCTTGTCTACAAGTCTTTGGTGATGGGAAATGCTTTGAAAAGATTCTTGAATTCCAACTCATACACGATCTGCTGTGCAAGTTCGAGGATGTGGAATACACGATCTGCCGCCGAGCCGTCCGTGTCGGCGGGACCTTTGGGGATATCGTGAGGAGAAGATGTATTGGGAGAATCCGTCTTTCTGCACTTGGCCGGCATGATGTTTGAAGTATCGGAGAAGTTGTCGCTGGTAGGGTGAGAGACTTGGGAGCCAGTTTATGTCGTTTGGACCAGACGCTCAGATCGTTTCTCTTTGGCGGAGGTGAGGTGGATAGATAAGGAAGGAAGAGAAGACTCCAAAGGAAGAAGAGAGATATTTATAGAGAGAAATATGTGTGAGCCTCTCAAATCACCAATATCTATTCGTGTATTTGGGTCTGGCATGTTTTCCAAATCTCAAGGCTTCAAAGCATAAGAAAGTGCATCAAAACTCAAAATATTCTCGCAACAGAAGTTAATTTTACTTCCGAATCTTAATAAAGTTGAGAAATACACGCAATTATCTGCTTGGCGTATTTGCGATGTATTCTCCTAAACTCATTGCGCCGCTTCATAAGTACGAGCATAGTGTTTTTTATTGAGAGGGCAGAAAGTCTAAAGGATGTTTAACATATTAACGCACGAGAAGTTGCCTACAGTCATTCATCTGGTTCTATCACTTACGCCGCCATTCACGAACGTCGTTTGGATCAAAGCGCAGCTTATCATGCTCACGGCCCCTGAGTCTGTGCCTAGTTAACCTTGAGTGGGCTCATCGCGATGATTAAGTAGAATGGGTCTATGCCCTACGTTGTTTTCACAGTAGAGATGGTTGTTCATAGAAAAGAGTAGCTGAACTGCTGATGCTTTGGGCACGATTGACAGAACATCATCTTGCAGAATCATGGCCTTCTCACACCTGGAAAGATTATCGGCGAGGCAGAAGCTTCCTTTGTTACTCTACAGAGTTCTTCAGGCTCAATTGTTTACAGCAACTGTTGTTTCTTCTGATGGGTCTCATCTTGACAAGACTTTGGAGAGTGACGATGCGGCGCTGCATACTGGAAGTCCCAAGATGTTATATATGTATATATCAGTTGCTTCTCAAAAACCCGCAAGGATTCTCAATACTACAATAGTATCGAAATTTTGAACAAGGACATATGAAGTATCTAAATCTGCCAAGAATTATAACTGTAGGACTACACCTCTTCAGTCCGGATAGACGGCCCTTTGGATAAATCCTCCGGTAATGATCGCCACAAATGACTAGAAACGTCGCAGCAGCTTAACATCGAAGATTCTTCTATACAGTTTAACCAGCTTGGCGTTGGCGTTAGATACAACTCGGCATCAATATGATGACTGGTTGATTAGCCTGATTATAGGGGCAAATACGACATTAAACAGACATAAATTGAGGGGTTGTCTCTCGACCAAATTCGCATAAGTCTTGATCATCTTATTCTATCCTCAATTCAACTGGCGGAAAGATGAAGTTTAGCTCGTTGGTAGAGACTTATTTCGCCCTTAGTTGGCCCCTGGAAGTTCTAGCTTCAACGCAGACAAAGACCTCTTCACCTACCGTCACTGTGAAAAATGGCACATATGCTGGAGTTTACAATAAGCAATATGATCAAGACTACTTTCTTGGAATTCCCTTTGCTCAAGTGAGTCTCCTCGCGATGTCTTGGTATGAATGGCTAACACTGCTCAGCCTCCTGAACGGTTCTCGGTAGCTCAAGGGCTCAATTCTTCGTGGGATGGGGTGAAAAAAGCCACAGAGTTATCAATTCACTGCCACGGATATGGAACCGACCAAGACGGATATAAGCAATCCGAAGACTGCCTTTATCTCAATGTCATTCGACCTGCCAACCTGCCAACCACAGCGAATATCCCTGTGGCCGTTTGGATCCATGGAGGAGGTCTTCTCCAGGGCGGTGCTTCAGACATGAGATACAACTTGTCTTTCATCGTTGAGCAGAGCGTTGCCCTCGGCAAACCTATTATCGGCGTCGGTTTTAACTATCGTCTTTCCGCATTGGGATTCCTCGTTGGTAAAGAGATTTTTAAAGAGGGTGCTACTAATATTGGCTTCCGCGATCAAAGACTTGCACTCCACTGGATTCAAGAGAATATCAAAGCGTTTGGTGGTGATCCTGGCAAAGTCACTATATTTGGAGAAAGTGCAGGTGCTGAGAGTGTTTGGGCACAAGTCTTTGCATACAATGGTGTGCCAAAAGAAATCCCTGACTTATGAAACATTTCCTAACGAAAACAGGTCGTGATGATGGCCTGTTCAGAGGAGCAATCGGCCAGTCTGGTTTCGGTGGTCCCATTTTTCGGTATCGTGGTGGCTACAACGCAACCGATGCGATGCAAGATACATACGATAAATTCGTTGGCATGATCCCATCATGCTCCGATTTGGTAGGATCGGATAAATCTCTACCTTGCCTGAAAAAAGCGCCCTTTAACGAAATCAACAGCGCCATATGGGCCATAAAAACTGGTCTTGAATGGGCTCCAGTCCTGGACGGAGACTTCATTGCAGATTACGCTACTAATCAATTGGAAAATGGGAACTTTCCCAAAGTGCCACTTCTCATAGGTTCCAACACGGACGAAGGGACGTCTTTTGGTAGAAACAGAACATCTGATCGCCAAAACATCAATACCGATGAAGACATGAGGAACGCTATAGGAACTATAATCCCACCTCAAGCAGAAGACATCACAGGAGAGACTGTTGAAGAACTTACTGACGAGTTGATGGAGTTGTATCCTAACGATCAAAGGGTCGGAATACCATCTTTGGAGTCTTGGCCATATATCATCAAACCGAACGATTCTTACGCTGAGGTGCATGGAGCTCAATATCGTCGATCGTGTGCCCTATTCGGAGACTTGCTCATGCAATATCTACGAAGGCGCGCAAACAAGTCCTGGGCTAAGAATGGGATTCCCACTTATGCATACCGCTTCAACATCAAGCCCAATGGACAACGAGAGTTCGCTGGGGTGACTCATTTCCAAGATGTAAGTAGAGTTGCTTGATCATCCTTCTACGTACTGACTTTAAAAGGTCGCTTTTGTGTTGTACAACATCAACGGGGACGGATATGATCGCAAACCTTTCGGTGGTGAAGGATCATATCCGAAAAATGCAAAGGCAATGGCAAAGACTATGACTACTGCATGGATCAACTTTTTCAATACTCTCGACCCCAATGGAGATACAGGGAAGGGGATCTTCAATGGAAAAAAATGGCCTATTTATGACTTGTCTGATGGTCTTGATGGAAAGAATATCGTTTTCAATATCAATGGCTCTGACATTGAAGTAGACGATCGGAGATCCGATGGTATGGAGTGGATGGCTAAACACGCTTTGGATGTTTTTGGTAACTAGCGGAGGAAGTTTGAGTGAGTATTTGATTGGAAATACATAGGTACATGTGGTATCACGATTAGTGTTGTATGTTGTAAGGTTCAACAAGATCCATCATGGGACGGAAGAGCCCAAATTATATTCATTAACAATCTTATGAAGAAGAAGACACTAAACTTCCACCTGACTATTTACATCAACTGCCTTCGCATTGGCATCAAGCCTATCCGCCATTTCTATTGCCTCTTCACAGTCCTTCAGACGCTCACATACATCCAGAGTATCAAAATGATCAGCCCCAAGTACCTTTGTCCGCAGCCGGACACACTCCTGCAATAACTTCTTCGCATCCCCAAGCATATCTACATCAGGATACAAATGTCTATCATCCATAAATACCTTTCCAAACAATGTCCAAATAGCACCAAGATTGTACATGCTCCCCAAAGTGAAGGAGTGTTCTTCGCCGAGGACTCTTTTGCTGACTTCCAGAACTTCTATTCGGATCTCCTCGGCTTTTCCCAGCTCGCCTAGATCAGCGAGCGTTGAAGATAGATTTCCTTTGCTGTGGAGTGTTTCGGGATGCTCCTCGCCGTAAATTCTGATTTTAGCTTCTACCGCCGTTCTTTGCATCTCCTCTGCTTCTTTCCCTTCGAATAACGTTGCGAGGTTATCCAGTGATCGGATCGTGTCAACGTGATCTGCCCCAAGTACACGTTTCCTAACCTCAAAAGCATGTGTGTGCAACTCTCTGGCTTCGTTCGTTTTGCCTTGCGCGTGATAGTTCACAGCAAGGTTGTTCATGGCATCGAGGGTTTCGTGGTACTCTTCGCCTCTAAGTCGCTTCCATGTTTCTAAGACGAGCATAAAGAGCCTTCCTTCTTCTTCCCATCGGCCTTGTTTCCCTAAAGTTGATCCAAGGTCAGAGGTAAGGACTAGGGTCTCTAAGTGGTCGTCTCCAAGCAACTCCTTTCGAATCTGGAGTCCCTCTCGTTGTAGTCTCTCCGCTTCGGACAATCGACTCTGATATCTGCAGAATGATGCGACTCTGTGAAGTAGTGATGCCCTGAGGAGCCTATCTTCGTCCGATTCTGTCTTTTGTGCGTCAAGCACAGAATATGCATGTGCAAGATATGCGGTGCATACCGGAATATCCTCAAAGTCGGCGTATGGATAGAAATCTGAGACGGCTTCCATAGCTTCCCTAGCGAACCCAGCCAATCTGCCTTTCCTGGACAGCCAAGTTCGCGTCACCAACTGCACAAGACGATGCATGTTGTGATCGCCACCTCTCTCAGCGCGAATGAAACAAAATGCTTTAAGAACTCCAAGTGCTTTGACAAGTTGCATCCTGATGTTGGACTCTGCGCGCTTCTTATCTTCACCGTAGAACTCGAGGAACTCTAAAGGTATAGCTTGCCGATCGAACAAGCTCATCAAGGATAAAACTTCAGCGGCGAAGGGGTACTGTTTCTCAATCTGCTGAAAAGATAGCATCCAGGTCTGTGCGACGGCACGAGGGGTATCTGAGTCTCTACCCACGGCCTCGAACTCTTCATCTAGTAGTTGTATGATATCATCCTCACTGCCGTTAAGCAGTTCGAGGTATTCATCAACTGTAATACAGTTCTCCTGTATGAAAGCAGCTGCCTGGACTAGTGCAAGTGGGAGGAATTCCAATCGGGACGACAGTTGTAAAAGAGTCTCCAAATACTCGTCTCCATGGTGTAGTCCTTGTCGCAAGAGCTGAGTCGCCTCATACTCGTCCATTTTGCCCACTTCAATAGGACGCTTGCCCTTTAATAGCCTTGATCCCACTTGCATGTTCCTCGTTGTGACAAGGACAGTGCCATGCACACACTCTGGTATGAATTTCGCAAGGCTGTCTTCCTCTTCACCAGACTTGGAATTTGGCAAATCGGCTTGTTGTGGGAAGAATAGTTGCATATTGTCAGCGTTATCAACGATCATCATCCATTGTCCGCTTTCATCACTTTCGAGCCAATCCTTGACAGTAGACAAGGCATCAAAACTCGGGTCATCATGACCAGGTATCTTGCATGCTTTGGCGATCTTATTATACGCTTCTGAGAATCGCTCAGTACTACTGGCATGGACCCAAAAAACCGATGTGGTTTTGGAGACACCTTGTAGCCATCGCGAATAAGCCAGTGCAATCTGGGTTTTCCTATACAACTTAGTTATCTTCGTCTTTGATAATTAAAACAAAAAACATACCCAACCCCGCCAAGCCCATGGAGTGCGGCTCTTCGATGGGTCTTGCTTTGGCTGCCAGTGCCTATATGGCCAAGCTGGGTCTTGAGCAGTTCGAGGGTCTCGGATCTCCCAACAAAATCTGGATTATAAGAGTATGGTACGAGACCTGTGCGTTGTTAGTATGTATCTCGGAAATTGAAGCTCTCTCCTACAATGCGCTACTTGTTTCTTCTGAAAATTTCCCTGAGACCGTTGTATCTTATTGATCCAACGCTTGAGCTCGCCACATATAGCAACGAAACCAGGCTCATCCGCAGTATTAAACTTGGTCATATCCGAGTGGTTCTTATGGATTCCAATCGAGATATACCCGGGAAGTATGGCGGAATGCTTCGGGACGACCAGTCCTACTCCCTTCTTGGGCAATTCCTCATAGAAACATGTGATTTCTATCGTATTGGTTTCAGTTTTGCTGCGAGTCATGACAAGAGCTTGGAAGCTGTCCTTAATTCGAGCCAAGACCTCCGAATCTGGTGTGAGAACTTGGACAATGTCACTATTCGTGTCTTTAATCATTCCGACAGAGCGTGAAACCAGCTCTCCCATCTTGGCGAGACTTGATCCGTGATGTGGAGTCCCAAGAAATATGACTCCCCGGGTGAAGTTTGCAATGTCTTGTAGATGTTGCTCGGATCGCTGTTTTGCTGCTACAAGTGCCTGGTTTCTGTGTAAGTGGATGGGCGAAAGAAGTTGGGATGGACACCTTCACATCTTGACAAACAAGTCCACCCAGACTATGACAAACGAAGATAATGGGTCTTTTGTTCTGAGTATGTTAGTTGAATCCAACAACGAGGTTCCAACACTTACTGTGTCATCGCCCTGTCGAAGCGATGCAAGAGCCGCCACGAGATTAGACGCATGGTTGGAGATTCTGTTCAGTGACGGAACATTATCCTTGCTGACGACAATTGCATCATAAGAGTAAGTAAGAATACGAGCAGTACCCAGCTCAAGCGGAAGGAGCGCTTTTGGCCATGGCTCATTTGAGCTTTTGCCTGTCCATGTTTTTAGACAGTCTCCTTTAAGCCCATGGACAAAAACGATACTGGTCATGATTAGACAACATATCAACAATTGGTGCTCATAAACTCACTCAGTATCGTCATTTTTAGAACTATGGAGGACCTTTATACCGGAGTACAAGTGATTTGTTCGAGTTCGGGGCAAAAGTTGTGGCGATGGCTCAGGAATAGGTGTCTCATCAACATGAACTAGAGCGGTCTTAGAACGGAACACTCGTCGCAAAGAGGATAACATTATAAACAAACACTAGAAGATTGAATAAACAATTGAAACTGGAAAGACAAGCACTAAACAAATGAGATGGGACGATGGGTTTCATAAGGATGCCTGGCATTGCTCTAAGCGCCCAACTCTCATCCGGGAACGCTCCTAAGCGCCAGGCTTCAGGGATGCGATGAGGGTATGTTTCATCGAATTTGATGTTGGTCATGTCTATCAAATGGCATTTGTAGTTTATACAGGGTATATGCATGACAGAAATGGAAAGATAGGACCAACAGTCAACTACTATCAAGTTGGTTGGGCATGTAACAAATGAGATGAATTTGCATAACGTCCAAACCAACAAATTTTAAAAACAAAAACAGGTTTCTGTTGGGCATAGCGCTTCAAGGGACGTAGATAAGCTGTTTTTGTGTCATATATATACACCGACTTGATACATTTCGAGGAGTTGATCACCTTACCAAAGGTGATTGACTGGTCCCTTGGGAGTGGTTGATGTCTGGCATCACGCACAGCAATCAATCATCTGTCCGTGAACCATTTCCTACAAGGAGAGGCAAAGAGTAGGAAAGACGAAAGAACGGAGGGACCCTAGAGCTGCTTGTTTAGCCATCACGAGCAAACATCATCACAAAGATGTATTGACGAGGCTATAGTTATAGTTTCTGAAAGACAACCCGTATTATTGCACCGCTTCGCCTGTGCTGCCCAAAAGTCGTTTCGTTGCATCGCTGAAAAAAATGTCTGGTTTCGAACGTTTCCGCTCCCTCTCTGTAGTCCTTATTCCATCTTTTTCAGTTGTGGTATTCCGTACAGACAATCGATGGTAATTTTTTGAGTGGAAGTGGATAGTGTTCGTACAGCAAATCGCAGCTTTTATTTCTTGGCGGCCTCGGCGGCCTTGCGAGCCTCAGCTGCAAGGGACTGTGTTAGTGATTGTGTCTCGGCTTATGGACGAAGGCGAAATTGTAAGTATTGGGGGCGATTGGGACATACCAGCAGCCTGTTTCTGTCGCATGATTTCGGCGCTGGACTCCTTGGATTGTTGCATTTGGGTACCGGTCTGGTTATTCTTCTTCTTCTATGAGGAAACATACGCCGTCAGTTTCTACCCTGGCGCACATCTCCAGACTGGGTGGGATTGGAGTAAGACTAACCTCTCCTCCTGCTTTTTTCTGGGCCTTTATACGATCCTGATCACGTTGGTTACCGCGAGCCATGATGTCGGTTTGAAGCGAAAGATGCGATACAGAACTTATACAATCAAGAAGTGGATAGAATGGTTGGACCGTCAAACGTTCGTATTCGAGCAAGAGGTGAAGAGGAGGGAAAAGAAGCAGGTCGCGACACAAGCGGCCAGACCGTCAGATAAACCTTACAGGAGAGTGGCCTTTCCTTTTTGGTGGGAGGCCTAGAGAGAGCCAATCGGAGTACAAGCTTTGAGGAAACCTGAATGGCCTCGATCTGGGCTCATCGGTCGACACAGGGTAAGATAATACTTTGGTTTGACCTGCTTTTTACACATAATCTTTTGTACCTTGTTTCAGTACACGATACCGCCCAGTTCTTGCTGACAACATATAGTTGTTTCACCAGGGTAAGTATCCAACCCAGACGCCTCATATCCACAACAATTCTCAGATGTGGGCATCACTCATGATGAGACTGAAATGCATTGCTTAGGTTTCAATTTTGAAGAAATACCGACTGCGGTTCACATAAATATCCCAGCCAACATTTGTAAGTGAAGATTTCCCGATGTTGGTCGCCTGTGAAACTCTGATTGGGCGCCTGGAAATATACTCGTTGCGTCGGACCAACATGTAGCATTCAATTGGTGGCAGGGATTAGGTATAAGTTGAAGTAGACGTCAACAAGACACGCGAAGCCACCATTATAAAGGAGCCAAGATAAAAGATAATATGCTGTCTCCGACGCTCAAGTAAAAAAACTATGGACTTTAGTTGCCGGTAGAGCTCTGTGGCCAGTATTATCACGTAAAAATACACTTGAGTAAAAGATGGTCTTACTTGGATAAAACACCAAAAATGTGGTGCATCACCAAAAAACATACAACAGCGGGGATTCGCTGGTCGTCACCGACCCAACTACTAATCCGCCCCTTACCAGCTTATCTATGGGAGAGCGGACGGGATCCCGAGTTCTCTGATAGGTATGGTCGTATGTACCAGAGATAGCTTTGTTAGAATCTATTACTGTAAGTCGAAAAGAAAGGCAGCCAAACGTTCTGTCATTGCAAACGAGGACATGATGATTCTGAAAGAAAGACACCGAATACCCCAAGTACCAATCACGGCAGTTGATTCAAGACTTGTTCGCAAGTTGGTTATTAATGCTCTATAGAAACCATACTGTGACTACCCAGTCGCACTTCCCCGTACTTGTAGCATTCTTTCCTGGTACTCTGTCTTACTTTCCGACAACCCAGACTGCCCTGGGGATGATATCAGAACCTGAGCCATATTCCAACTCATAAATCTTCTCAGTCCACTACTGCAGCTTAACACTTTGTTTTGTTTTAACCACTGTGCCTATGGGGTTAAAGAGGTCACAACCTGCGGCGTGCGGGATCAAACCGTTGAGTGAGCGGGTGGGCTGATTCCCTTTTCTCCCTGCACTTCCTTTTCTTTCCGCACTTCGCAAGATCGGCGAATGCGGTAAAACCAGCGCTTGATGTAAGGTCCTGCGACCCAGCCCAAAGCAGTGAGTAAATAGTGGTTAGCGAACATGTTCATCACAAGCTCAAGCTCAACAGCTCCAAATACCCATAACAATGTCATGATAATATTAAGCGTTAGGATACTTAACAGGTCGACAAATATCGCAACCTCTCTTGCCTATTGTAGAGGCGGACCGGACGAGAACAAAACGAGTCGATCGGGGATGTGAAGAATCTTTGACTATACGTAATGCCCTCGAGCGTGCATGGTAAGCATCCAAGGCTCTATGTCGTTGTGGGGGGCTTCGACGCCCATCGTGTTGGCAACCTTTGCCATTTGTCAGATCTCGTGTGATGTGGATATGTGTGGGTTTCCTGGCGAAAGTGTTATTTCCAAGTGTTACATATGGCAGGGTTGATATGAAGCTCACCATGAGAACTGATCTCAAGACATGACCTTCTTAGTTGTGGAATGGGGGATTCGGGGCCTTTTGTCTTCTCATCTTGTTGAAACAGAGTTCAATCTACGCACATAGATATTAGATTCTGAGAGCATTGTCTAGCTCAAGGTTCGATAATAATCTCAATCACCAAAGTAACGAACAGATAGAGGTTTCTAACACCAGAGTCCAAAGTCTCTGAGAAGACTGCACTTCACCAAAAGACCGGAACTTGCCGAGATCCCATAATCCGGTACCTTGGGTCGCATGTGCGTGTTTATATGGGAATATAGTTTATATCGATCAACTCTTCCTGACGTCATCTCGATGCCATGAGACTCATGACAAGAGCACAGAAACAAAAAGGCTTCAATAAAGCCTAATTGACTCGGATGTACCTCGGTCATCTTGAGATACGAAATGTGTTTGGTCCAGACTTAACTAAATCTCCGTTCTCAGAAAGCTTAAACTTAAGTGTCTTTTGCACAGGACTTGGGCATAACCAAAGTTCCCTTCAGCACCAACATATGTGGTGTGAATGGAGGTGGCTGAACTGAAAGATTCCTCCACTATCAACTTTGAGCTAAATCATACTGTGCCTATTGAATCTTGACAAGGAATTCAAAGCTCCATACTTTGAGAGTGTTATTGCGATGCCTGCATTTGGGTTTATGCCGACGACAAGCCTCACTGATAAAGCATGACGTTGAAGTCATCGGTATTGTTCCGGTCAGTTTACGTATCACTGCCATTTGTGCCGAGTCTCCCTAGAAACCTGAACAACCAGACCAACGTGTGATGAATACTTGCCTAAGTATTATGCGTCTAGGTTGGGGCTTACTTCGAGCCAACGCAGAAAGGCGATGGAGACATGCATGAACATGCGCACGTCTGGTCGATACAATCGGCATTCAGGTTTGTTTCATAACCCAGATAGTGCGGAAAGCACGGTGGGCCAGTGTTGAATCCTTGACCCGCGGTCGAGCCTTAATCATGTCACTGCTTGCAGGGTAGATAGTTGAGGCGCGAATATCATCCCAACATGCGGCAACGACGAACAGCCCTACGAGTTGAAGTTGTGTATCCAGAGTTGAGATTTAGAACGACGGGGATCAGTACTAGATCCCGAAGCCACATCTAAAGCTTTAGTCAATGCTAGGTTCAAAGATAGACTGGAAGGAGGCTTTGCAAGTAGGTTGCTTGGTGCCCGTGATTCGACGACAAGGGCATCCCCTGGACCCCTGCTCAACATCCCCCACGACGTGACGTTCTAATTATGGCTCATTGAGTCGCCCATTCATTCATGAAAGTCTTCTGCTTGCTCATCTAATGTCAGAAAAGAGACGCAAGGTACAGAACAATCTGCAGGTGACAGGAACCAATATTGGGAACTACAAGGATTCTATTCCGATCAGGTTAGGCTGTCAGCGCCTCTTAATTCTAGTGCAACAACCGACTTGAAACTTAACGTCTTAGTGGCTCGTCCGTAGCGTCCCCGAATAAATGGAAGACGACCCTGACGACTTGCCCGATGAAACTCTTCTTTGCTGGGGACTTGGGGAGTGATCGGATGTTCTAGCTAAAACTGAAATTACAATTGTCGCCTGAAATGTTCTCTCACCGGAGTTTGCGGTAATTTAAGGACACCGAGTTGCCGAAGGTGAGAGACAGCTTTGTAAGATGGATAAAAGCCAAGCTCGGCCAGCTAACGTTACTCGCCCCAGGCCAGCCAGCCTTCTGACCCCCTCTAAGCCACAAGGCGAGGTGCTGAAAGAGCTACGCTAAGGCTAAATACTGAGGTGAGCTTATCTGTGCCTAGCTCTCTGCAGTTATCCACTACCTTTGTACCCGTGTATATTGGAGTGTAAAGACAGAGAGTTCTTGAGGAATTTATTACAAGATCAATTCAATTTGATCAAAGTATGTAGATCCTCAAGTTCATTTCTTCTGCACGCTAAAGTTTAAGGACTAACTTTTCCGACTTTACCCTGGCAGTGGTAGTGAAGTAATTAACGGGAATGAAGGACGGACGGGAAAGAGAGGGAGAGAATATGCGGCCAATGCCGACGGGATCATATTAGTAATGCCTCAGGCATAAAGCTTCCGACGCCGCCCCCATTCCCATGGCCATAGCCCGTTCCCATTTCCAATCCGATTCTCAAATAAGTCGTCCAAGACCAAGACCAGGACTAGGACCCAGATTCAAAGACCCATAACCCGACCCATTACAAGGTCTCAAGGCCAGCGTCATTCCTCTGAGGCTCTGGTGTCTTCTTTCCTCCCTTTTCTTTCTTTTTCTTATCAATACTATCGCCGCTGTTTCTTCTTGAGCAGCTTCATCCGCCCCGTATCAAAGTCAATCGACTTTAAATATCATTTTCCGTTGAACCATTGCGATCCCACGTTAGCGCGACTTCATTGCGCAACAACGACTCCTCCGCACGTCGATCTTCTCTTTGCCTTGACATCACAGCAACGCCCTCCTTTCGTCTCCCAGCCGCTTACTCCATCGAATATGGAAGCGAATCTCTAATCGAAAACATACAAAGTCTGTTTCCGTCTCCACCTATCCCGCCGTTTTCAACAAAGCTACCGCCGCTATGCCTTCTCAAAAGAACTCCAACGGCACCGGCCAGGTCAGCCACCGTCTGCGCAATTTCTTCCGCATGAACACTGGAGGTAGTACTGGCAGTGCTTCTAGCGATAAGGAAAAGGACAAGGAAAAGGACAAGAACTCGGCCGCTACCACTCCCGATCCCTCGAAACCTCGTCACACCAAGTTCTTTAGTAATACAGTTGGCCGCCTGCGCGCACATACCGTGGCAAGCGAGGGCAACCAGGTTGAAGAAGCCATGAGTCCTACCGCTCACGCCAACCCTTATTTTGCCCACCAAGGTCAACCAGGACTGCGTCACCATAATTCCGACTCTGTTCCTCCGAGCCCCCCGGACACGCCAAGTCTCAAAATCCATGGTCCGGATGGTACCACCGCAACCGATCAAACTACTACCAGCGAAACCAAGGAGGAGCTTGCCCGGAGACTTAGAAGAGTCGCCAGCGCACCCAATGCTCAAGGCTTGTTTTCCAAGAACGACCCCAACGGCGAGCGTCCCGCGACTGCCGAGCTTGGCAAAGATCCCCTTCTTACAAGTTCTGGCGCGCTTGGCCTCATAGAGCCGACCAAAACTCCACAGAACGAGGAAATGCCCATACATGCCAACCCCGAAGACATTCTGGCTGCTCTGCCAGCTCCTAATATGTCAATGGCCTTCCGCCGAACGTACAGTTCCAATTCTATAAAGGTCCGAAACGTTGAAGTCAGCCCTTCTAGCTTTGACAAGATAAAGCTTATCGGAAAGGGAGACGTTGGCAAGGTGTATCTTGTGAGGGAGAAGAAGAGTAGCAGGCTTTACGCCATGAAAAGTATGTTAACGTCCCAAATTTACGCATGCGACCACATCTAACCGTCTGTAGTACTGAGCAAGAAGGAAATGATCAAGCGAAACAAGATCAAGCGAGCTCTCGCAGAGCAAGAAATTCTCGCGACAAGCAACCACCCCTTCATTGTTACTTTATACCACTCTTTCCAGTCTGAGGACTACCTTTACCTGTGTATGGAGTACTGTAGTGGCGGCGAGTTCTTCCGCGCTCTCCAAACACGTCCTGGAAAATGCATCCCTGAGGAGGATGCTCGATTTTACGCCGCCGAAGTGACAGCAGCTTTGGAATACCTGCATCTTATGGGATTTATTTACCGTGATCTGAAACCAGAGAGTATGTTGCGAAATCGTGCTTACAAATCCATCGCTGACCATTTCTACAGACATTCTGCTTCATCAATCGGGCCACATTATGCTTTCAGACTTTGACTTGTCCAAGCAGTCAGACCCTGGCGGTAAGCCGACTATGATCGTTGGCAAGAATGGAGCTCGCACAGATGCTCTACCGACCATCGACACACGTTCATGTATTGCCAACTTCCGAACCAACTCTTTTGTAGGCACAGAAGAGTACATTGCGCCGGAAGTGATTAAGGGTAGTGGCCATACAAGCGCAGTCGATTGGTGGACACTTGGCATCCTCATTTACGAAATGCTTTACGGCACAACGCCTTTCAAGGGCAAGAACCGTAACGCAACTTTCGCAAACATCTTGAGGGAGGATATTCCCTTCCCCGATCATGCTGGTGCACCACAGATCTCCAAGTAAGTAATGTGCAGACAAATCAACTTGAACCGTTTTCTAACTAAGCCACAGCCTTTGCAAATCTTTGATAAGGAAACTACTCATCAAAGACGAGAACCGACGACTTGGTGCCCGAGCCGGTGCATCAGACATTAAGGCGCATCCATTCTTTAGAACGACACAATGGGCACTGATTCGACACATGAAGCCACCGATTGTTCCCCATGCCGGACGAGGAGTTGATACCGTCAACTTCCGAAACGTGAAGGAGAGCGAGAGTGTCGACCTTTCAGGATCAAGGGCGATGAACCTCAAGGGAGTACCTTTGGACAGTGGTCTAGCTACTCCTGGCGGTGAAATTCCCGACCCATTCCTTGAGTTTAACAGTGTCACCTTGCATCATGATGGTGATGATGATCACCACCGCTGATTTTGAAATACCGACTTCTATTTAGGAAGTTCGGGACACTGCTGTTATCGGTTGACCTCGATCATTAATTCGACATGTCGTCGTACGTATACGCATGGGTTTACGATCTGAAATTCTTGCAATGGGGCGTCTTTTTTTTGCTTTTTTTCACATCACTCCACACACTTGACACTCCTTAGGACGTTTGCTGCTTAGAAGGGAAGGAAGAGAAAATCGAGAAATAAAGAGGAGACAGACGGAATGAAGCACAAGAAGGCAACGCGAAAGCATTTGGAGAGTCAAAGAGACAACATAGGAAGTCTCAGCATCCTATGATTGTCGCTGTTAAAATGGCGTCTGGTCAGGCGTTTAGGGAAGAGCGGGAAAGAGCCATTTTATGTAAAGTTACCGTTCAATAAAGATGACGAGCCATGCACGAACGAGGGCTATTTTACATAAACAGAACCAGTAGGATATCCCTGATGAGAATGTGCTGTACCGGAAAGATCGATGGCATGTCACTTATACGCCAACGACTCTTGAAATCTTAGTAACATATGTATGAGATTAGACTCCATCAAATGGACACTGCAGACTATTTATGTAATTCCATTTCGCAGGTGGATATGTCGCGTGGTGAGGCTCCTTTATCACTTGGGTCATCTGGGCTTCGAAAGTCGGCACATGACCATCCAGACACTTGCTTATGGAGGCGCAAGGGAACATCTGCCTAGCTGAGACATTCCAGGACCCTGAAATTCTTGGGATAAAAGAACATCTGCCTGGGAAATTATGGAGAAATTATGCCCTGAGAAGTTCTCTCATGACGTGAATTGTGCTCATGGGGTCTTGGGAAGAACGGTAGTCAAAGATTGAAAAGAGTGAAACTCCCCCGTTTTGGACTTAAGTCGGTCTCAGTAGGAAAAGTATTTACACATCTATTGACTAGCTTCTATTTCTTGTGAATAATCCTTTTTTTAGCGAATCGAAATAATTAAGACAAAACAAGAACCAAAATGTCACGATACCCTCCAGCTCCGGAGCCCCGACACCGGACGACTCGGCGACGATCCTCGGAACGGGGTATCTCTGGCGCTGGCAGACCATATCTTTTAGAATGGAATACCCAAAGTTGTCGACAGAAGGATATCTTTACAGCGGAGGAGTTCCAAGAAGAGATGGGTCTTGTGGAGAGACCCGGCTGGAGAAGAATCGCTCTTGTACGAGGTGAATGCGATATGGGCGCCTTGCTTGGTATGGAACTGGATAAGAAAAGAGGAGGATGGGTTTGGGAATTTCCAGAGACGGAAACCAGGAGGAGGAAAACGGAAGAGAGTGAGAATGAGACCAAAGAGAAGGATGAAGATAGTGATTCAGACCAAGACGAGGGGATCAGGATATGTCGTGCATCACTTATGACCAAGGAAAGGCTTCCTGTTCTACTGCTTGATGGCCTTCCGTTTCGAATATCGTCGCGACCTTATCGACCTTCCAGGATACCGAGCAACACGATTCCAGACAGAAGTAAACAGGGAAAACGACCACCAAAACGATCAGGGTTGGAAGACTCACTCTGGCAAGCACTCGTCGACATTCGACCCATAGAAGACCTTGTGGCAGAACTCATTTATGAAACATGGCTCCAAAAACTCGACTCGTTGCCTCCTTTAGGATCCGACTCGGTAGATGTTCAATGGACCATCGCTCGCGCACTGGAAACGAACGCGGATACCACGAGAAGCATGGAGCGACGAGGCGACTTTTGCAGTATCACGTCTACTGACTGGGCAAACCTTGCCGAGCGCCTTCAAAGACGTATACAAATCTCTGTCACAGTCGCTCTTCAAGCACATGCTCAGCAAGCACAAGATGAACCCAAGGATGCGAATTCCCGGAGTCTCGATCGAATAGCATATCTGGGTGGCCTTTTACTTCCACTGACGGTCGTATCCGGAATATTGTCTATCGAAAGCACTTATGGTCCTGAGGGGTCATCATTTTGGGTATTCTGGCTGGCATCAGGTCTATGTTCCATCTTTGCGCTCCTCGTCATCTACGCCGATCATCTCCGAACACTGGATGTGTGGATGGAAGTAGCAGCGAGCGAGATTCTTGATTTAGATCATAACAAACGATTTCAAGCGAATCGAACACCGCATAGAAGGGAGTACCACACCAGTGGAGATCCAGAGCGTGGAGAGGCCAAGTTGACGACGGCTTCGGATGGAGGCATATACGTGGTGCAACATCGGGGAGACGGAACTAGAGGTAGAACGTGGAGGAAGAGGGAATTAGGGTGGGTCGGAGCCATGAAGAAGATGAGTGGATGGTATGCATGGAGGGGAAGCCCTGGTTTGGAATTTAGGATGCCAGGTTGGGAAAAGAAGGTGAAGCATTTGGTATATAATTTGGGATAGAGGATAGATTATAAACACATTTAGCATATCCGTATATACAACATACCATCACGCCAGCGAAAGGGCCGTCTCAGATTGGTGTTTTGAATTCGACTAGGAAATCATATCCCGCCTTCATATTAAGAAAAAAGATATCCTGTTCCGTAGCATTCGAACTTCCAGTAGATCCTCATTTCGTACACGCACGCAATCACGCAATGCTTCATTCCATTGACTCAAACTTACACTCGATCCACGCTGGAGCGACGCCCACCAAGACCGATTTTCTCTTTACCATCCATCCATGGTCGCAGACACTCTGGCACAGCGACAGTCTTTGCCTCTTCGTCCCATCCATTCTCCAACAGAGCTGCTATCACACGGGGGACAGCCAGGGCAGTGCCGTTGGCGGTCCAGGGGAAGGCAAGCTTTCCATCAACACGAGTCCTTGTGCCGAGACGCCGAGTCTGGTAGTCGGTACACATGCTGGCTGATGTGACTTCGCCCCAGTTGTCTCGACGGCTGGGGAAGAAGGCTTCCATGTCGACTTTGCGAGTTGCTGAGGCGCCAAGGTCGTGGGATGGCATGGAGAGAATACGGCAGTGAAGTCCAAGTGAAGACAGAATCTCTGTTTGCATGTCGAGCATCTCATCAAAGATATCCTGGGCGGCGTCTTCGTCTGGTGCTGTCCAAGCAAACATCTCGACCTTGGTGAACTCGTGTACGCGGTACAGGCCTTTGGTATCGGCACCACGGGCACCGGCTTCAGCGCGATAGCAGCGGGAGACGGCAACGCGCTTGAGAGGGAGATCTTCGGGGTCAATGGTAGTGTTGGCCTTCATTCCTGCAAGGGCGATTTCCGAGGTTCCGGTAAGACACATCTCGGGGACACCACGCTCAGCATCGTCGGCAGATTGAGCGATGGTATAGACTTGTTGTTCTCCATTCAGATCGCGAGGTTGGAATCCACAAGCAGCACCGATATGACTGTAGACCATGCTGGGAGGTGATACCTGTGTCCAGCCATGACGGGTCGCTGTTGCAAGAGCAAATTGAATCAAAGCTTGCTCGAGTTGAGCGGCTTCACCAAGAAGATAATACCAGCCCCATCCGGAGGCAGTAGCAGCACCGGCAAAGTCGAAAAGTCCAAGCTCAGAGCCAATGTGAACGTGAGAGCGCCAAATCTTATCCTCGGGAGATTCCTTGAAAGTGGGCGGATCGTTGATATAACTCATAACCTCAAACTCACTTCCCTTGGGAGTATCCGGATGAGTGAGATTAGGCAATTCCAGCGCAAGCTCCTCCATCTGCGTAACCGCCTGCGATTCGCCCTTTTCAATCGCAGAAAGATCTTGCTTAAGTTGTCGAGCCTCCTCTTGAATCTGCTCGCGGGTCAATTGGCGCACTTCCTTAAGATCCTCGTCGCCGCTGCTGGTGGCCGGGTTCGCAAGCTGACGTCTCAATAGATTTGATCGCTCACGCAGCGCGCGGCCTTGTCGCTGAAGATCCTGCCATCTTGCGTGCAACTCTAGAATTTTAGCTGGGTTTTGCGCTTGCTTGCGATAATTGCGCTCTACGCAAGTCTGCTGATAAAGTTCTGCATGTTGGCGAATGTGCTTAATATCGACGATTGGTTTGGGAGCTGATGGTGGTCGCTTAGCATCTGCGAAGCCACGAGTCAATACTGGATGAGGCCTTAGTAGCCTCGGCTGCACATTGCGACACTTGAGGCGCAATAATATCCTGTTCATGGCGGCTGCTGCTGAGTTGTGAGTGAGCAGCTCATATAAAGCATGACTGAAGTATCAGGAACTGATCAGCGAGTTTGGGGCTTGCTTAACAGTGGAGAGCTTGCTTAATGCAATTACCCGAGCCGCTGCGGACCGTCAATTGTTGGGCCATCATCAGATTGTAACTAGGACGTATTCAATCTTGGCAAAAGAGCAAACAAGGCAATTATGCCAATTGACCTTATCTGTTTTTGTTTATTTGGGTATACTATTGCAGTAGTTGGAAGCTCTGACTGGGTTTGCCCTGGCCATCGCTTCCACCACCTGCATCAATCAATACATTCATTCATGTCATGATAGCGCTCATCTCGTATCGTCCAGATCAAATGCCTCTCATATAGACCCCCAGACACCCAAAGTCCAGTTACCGTAACCTCCTCGGCCATATCCTCCAGCCTGCATGCTCTGTCTCTGTTGTACCTTGTAATCGACATCACTGGGCCGAGAAGCTCCACTGGCGCCGTGTTGTAACCAAGCATCCCTATCAATTACTGCCATGGCGGGTACTTTGAGTTGACAAAGTAAGCTTCCACCGATCCATGGTCCAAGGGTATGGACCACGCGTATTTGGCCCTTGACCTGCTGCATTGTCTCTCGCTGTCGTGCAACCTTGGCTTCGATTGGATCGTGCTCATGCTTTGTATCAGCTGCACTCTTGGGAGACTTGACCCCCTCGTCTTCAGCTTGTGATAAGGGCGGTGATCCTTCTGTTGGAGATGTGGCGCTGGATTGCCGATGGAGCCTAGTAGTGTTTCTGTGTTTGTCCACGACTTTCCCGAATACTGGCTCCCATCCTCTCTTCTTCACGATGGCTGTCAGGTCATCAATTACTCTTTGCTTAATACCCAAGATATTTGAGCAGCCCCCCGTGAACATAATTCGCGACATGCAGATAGCTCGTACATCCAGGGGTAGCTGCAAAAGATGCTTGTACAATAGCAAGTGTAAGGGTAGTTCGTCGTCATCGAATGTTGCTCGGTCTGCTGAAGGATCGAAAAAGGTGTCGTCGCAGATTTGAGCGAGTTTCTCAAAGGGAAGCTCCACTGTCAATGGACGAGGCCCTGTGTTGATGGGTATATGAATAACTCCAGCTGGACCAACAGCTTCCGCTGACTCGGCTTCAATTTCTTCTTGCTCATCCACGGTTTCCAGTTGGGTTGACTGCCGTTGAGATAAACGGAACTCTGACGGCTTGCACCACATCAGGCGACACATGATATCTTCGCATTCCTTGAAACTGATTGCTCTCTTCTTGGTGGCATCGTGCTCTCCTGGTATTAAACTCTCCATGGTCGAATAGACTGAATCGAGAAGGGCTCTACCACCTCTAACTGTGCGGGTAGTCTTGACCTCCCGATACTCATATATACTGGTGACCACAGTTTCTGCCCAGCCCATGTCGATAACTATAGCGGATCGGACACCTGCTGAGATAGCCGACATTGTGGGGGTTGACATTAGTGACACAGTTGGTGTCTGAAATCTGTTGAACATTATATCCAGAGTAGCTGTCAATAATGGCATTGGCACACCAGAGTCCAAAACCAAACCAACCCTTCTTGGTCGAGAATCGATGAGTAGGTACCTTTATGGTGTAAGTAAGAATTCGTTCAGTTTTTTTTGTAATGACTTACCTTGAAAAGGCATCATGTAGTACACGTCCCATCTTGTCCTGGAACAAGCCAAGCTCGATATCTCTCAAGTCGTATCGCCAGAACTCATGGTCCTTTGACCATTGCAGCCCAGCAGCCCGATTTGGTTGCTGCCAACCTCTAAAATCTCCAGCTCGCCGTTGGTCTTCCGGACTGCACTGAAGGGTCACTTTTGGCGATGTATCACCCGCAAACCCGACTCTGATATGCCGTGAACCTATCTCAACAATGATAAACTCGTCATCTGCACGAATGGCTGATGGTGAGCCGTAGCTTGGTACAACAGAAGAGCGGTTTGGCGTGTGTGGAGTAGAGGGACCTGACCCCTGAGTAGGACCTCCACGGATACTAGCGACGCTTCTATGAGCGAGCGTAGTAGGTCCTGCGCTCGAGGCCATGATTGATGAGGTTGATGATTTCTATTACAATTTGTCGATGTGTTGGCGACGAGATGCCCCGGTCTAGGCGCAACCGTGCAACCTGACGCTGGTTGGTTGATGGATCTTTGAATGTCGGCGTTTATAGCGCCGATCTACCGCCTAAAAACATATCGTTTTGGTAACCGCAGCGACGTGGGTCCATGGCCGTGAACTTTGACCTACATCATCGACTACAAAACTGAAGGGGGACTTAGATCTCTCGGTGTGCTTCTTGAGATTGAAATGGGTATCAAGGGGTGAGGCTTTACGACTCTTTATTACAATAACAAACACTAATTCTTTCAGGATTCATCAAGAGATTGGTGGAGGCGAACGAATCGCCCTTCTTAAACTTGCCGCACAGTCTCTAGAGCAGCAGGGCCGGCCTCTGCGAATTGCTATTGACGTTGCGATTTGGCAATTCCAGAACCAAGCAGCTCAAGGTACGTATTGACAATACTTCAAACTTTGGTTACCTGTAATCTTATAATAAAAATCAGGTGGCACCAATCCTGAAATCCGAACCTTGTTCTACCGTCTAGTTCGACTCCTAGCATGCCCAGTCGAACCCATCTTCGTATTCGACGGCCCTTACAAACCCGCGATCAAGCGAAACAAGCAATCCAGCCGTGGAAGTTCCTTCGCAAATGCGCAAGCAAAACGTTTAATTCGATTATTTGGTTGCAACACCCACGATGCGCCAGGAGAAGCAGAAGCAGAGTGTGCTCTGCTACAACAGCATGGAATTGTCGATATGGTTCTGACGGAGGATGTTGATGCGCTGATGTTTGGATGCACAAAGGTTTTGCGAAAATGGTCACCAGAATCGAAACGATCAACGAACCCAACACACGTGTCGCTTCTCGATGCGAAAAAGCTGGAGCTTGGAGCGCAAGGCCTTGATCGAGAAGGCATGGTTCTCGTCGCCTTGATGAGCGGTGGCGACTATAATCCTGATGGACTCCCCGGGTGTGGAATCAAGGTCGCTCTCGAGGCTGCCAGGGCTGGTTTCGGTAAAGAGCTGTGTCGGCTAAAGTCAGCAGACAAAGAAGCGATCCAGGCTTGGAGAGAGTCTTTGATACACGAGCTGCGCACCAACGAAAAGGGTTACTTCAAACGACGAAACCAGGCGCTGAGGATCCCAGAGACATTTCCCGACTTCAAGGTCCTGCGCTACTACACACACCCGGTTGTTTCGCGTGTTGAGAGTCTGGGCGATATTCGTGCAAACGTTCACATGAAACGTGAAATTCAGATCGAAGACTTGCGAGAGTTCACACGCGAGGTTTTTGGTTGGGATTATCGAGTGGGTGCTTTGAAGTTCATCAAGGTTTTGTCCCATGCAGTTTTTGTCCAGAAGCTTCAAACTGTAGGAGGATACGACCATGATGGGCTCATAAAGGGGGTGACGGGTGTCAAAAATGATTTGGTGAATGACTCAATTCCCATGGCCCGTTTACAGCATATCCCGATCGATATGGTTCCCATCGACATGTCCAAGGAGGAAGACGAGCAAATTGTACAAGGCCGAGCCGGGCTTGCCCTGAACAGCGATGATGAGATCGAAGTTGCGGACAATATCGAGCAGTGTGCCTCCAAGGCCGTGGAAAAGGAGTTTGATCCGACCCGTCCTCTGGGTATTTGGATAATACAAGCTTTGGCAAAGACCAGCGAGCCATTTGCCGTTCAGGAGGCTGCTATAGCCTCCAAAATCCGAGCGTCAGAGCTTCGCAAGGCGAATCAAAAGGCGCCAAAGAAATCCAATGCTCTGTCGAAGACGGGCATGACTGCTGGTGCACTTAACAAGTTTGTGCGAGCGACAAAGCCCCATGCTGCTTCCACGATAACCTCCAAACCGACTGCTGTAGAGAAAAGCATAGCCACTTCATCAGCCCCTAAAACAACATCACGACGCTTACGCATACCGTCCCCTCTGGAGTCAAGTAAGCAACCTATGTCCACCTCGGAGAGCCCCACCAGGCAGACTGCCACCCCTTGGTCACTTGCCAGCTCACAGGTGACGCCTAGAACTCGAAGCTCCGCGGACGGAAAACAGCAGGCGATTGTTATCACATCTAGCCCTCCCTGTGCGGCAGAGTCACCTCCCCCATCGCCCTCACCACCAGCAAGGACTCGTACCTCCGCTTCTCAGCATCAGTCTGACACGATGCGTACAACTACTGTGTCGAATGGTTCTCCCCAGAGGTTGAAAAGCTCGAAGCGGGACATTATACGTTCGAGCCAAGCAGATTCTTCTCAGCGCTCCCAACCAACCAAGTTGAAGCAGACTTCTTTGGACATGTTCACCAGAACGTCCAAAATATCAAGCTCATCGCAACAATCTCTGACGAAACCCCCGCCCCCGCCTCCGAGACGGCAACCCAAGTCACAGCAGATCATTGACGATGATTTTGATAGTGACTCATCATCAGATCTCGTTCCGCTCTCATCTCTCGTCTCCCGCGCTTCTGCGTCGCCCAAGAGGCAGCAAGAACCACTTCCTCCAAGCCGGAACTCAACCCCCAGCCCCGCCCCTGCACGGAAGAAGAAGTTACTCATCCCAAGGGCTAGTGCTGTGGGTTTCTTCAAAGTGATCGAGGTAGACGCCGAAGAGCGCGATGAGTTGGTGGCTAGGGAGACAGCAACTCTGCGGCGCAAAGGGGTCAGGGCGAATGTTGTCCGGGTGAGTGACGTTGGATTTATAGATTTGACACAGGATGATTAAGGATGTACACTTCACACATAACGAATAGGCATGGGCAAGGCGTTCTGGGATTGGTTTTTGGCGTTATATAGCGAACAGCATGTTCATACAATCACAATTAAAATAGTACAGAAGGATAAATGATAACATTTGTGGTATTGTTAAAACCTAATTGGGAGCCTGTCATTTTGAACCAAGTCTCCAATAGTATACATATTACAAAGCCCATAAAGGGGTAACCCAAACCTGTCCGGACTCCTATACAATGCAAACCGCGCTTTTTTATCCGTTTCCTTTTATCCAGTCTATCCCAGATTCAAACAGTAAAATTAAGTTCCGCCCATCTCCAGATCTGGGTCAACCTCCGTACCCAAATCCCGGTCTTCGACAAAACGACGTCCAACAAGCTCGTCGGGTAGATATGTCTGCTTCACCCGTCCATCGCGGTAGTTTGGTGGATACTTGTATTCGGCTCCGTAGCCCATGTCACGCATAAGTCGTGTAGGTGCGTTACGCAGGTGTAGGGGTACAGGAAGGCCAGCGACACCTGGTTCACGAAGAGCTGTGTAGGCGTTGTTAAGAGCGCGATACGCTTTAGTACTCTTGGGTGCGTTGCATAGTGCGACGGTACAGTGGGCGAGGGGAATGCGGGCTTCAGGCATGCCGATTTGTTGAGTGGCTGTGTATGTGGCCGTTGCAAGGGGCAGGAGGGTATTATCCGCCAATCCGACGTCTTCAGAGGCAATCACAATCATACGGCGGGCGATGAACAATGGGTCTTCGCCTGATTGAAGCATGCGAGCTAGATAATAGAGCGCCGCATCTGCATCGTTTCCTCGTACAGACTTATGAAAAGCAGATATAGTATCGTAGTGTTGGTCTCCTGCACGGTCGTATACGAGGGTCTTTGTAAGGGCAGTTTTGATATCCTCCTGCGTGATACCCTCACGTTTTGTGAGTGAGAGAGCAAGTTCGAGTAAGTTTAAAGCAGTACGAGCATCGCCATCTGCAAATCGGGCGAGATATGTGACCATAGCTTCATCCAGAAGTGGCGTTTGTGGATATACCGATTCTTCTTCTTTGATCGCTCGTTGTAGAATGCGCACCACATCCTCAGTTGTAAGAGACCGCAGTGTGAATGTGCGGCAACGCGAGAGCAAAGCACTTGCTACTTTGAAAGATGGGTTCTCCGTTGTAGCACCAATAAGTGTTACAGTTCCGGCCTCAACGGGCTTGAGGAAAACATCTTGCTGAGCCTTGTTGAAGCGATGAATCTCGTCACAAAAGATGATTGTTTTGCGACCAGTCAAAGCAAGGTCGTTGGTCGCCTCTTGGAAGTATTTCTTGCATTCGCTGACTCCTGTACTGGTAGCATTCAGTTCGATAAACCGACTGCCAACCATGTGCGCGATACAGCGTGCTATTGTCGTCTTTCCTGTCCCTGAAGCACCCCATAGAATCATGGAAGGTACTTGATTCGACTCAATGAGGGACCGCAGAACGCCTGCTGGCCCAACAAGATCCTGTCCGCATACTTCATCGAGTGTTCGTGGTCGCATTCGTTCGGCCAGGGGCGCAGCTCGTTGTGTCTTGGTTTTCTTCACCACTCTTCCATCCTGCTCTGTTGCTTTGTCCCAACCACTCGTCCCGTTGACACCGTCTCCGTTCGTCGCGCCGTCGGTATCATTTGTGGTTCCTCCCAATCCATCTCCAGGACCCTCTTCGAACGTTCTTTTCTTCCCTACTATTGGTTGTAGGGCAGCTTCCCTAACTGGCGTTGGTAATCGATTTTCGAAAGCAGCTTGTCGTTTCGGGGCGGGCGTAGAGAAGAAATTCGAGGCATTGCGTTTTTGCGAGTTACTTTGAGGTGCCTGTGATTGCGGCGGTGTCGGGTCTTTTTCTTTATCTATCACGAATTTCTCGCATCCCGAGTCGATGTGGTTGTTGATCTCGGATGGTTTTACCGGCTTGTTGCAGATTGGGCAGTCGACTGCCATGGTCGCTGCAGTTTGGCCAATGACCGGATAGTGACAGTCAAGGTAAGCTTTTCTCGTTGCACAAACTTGTAGCGACCGTCGTGTCGTGTTGCTGTTGGTCGAATTTGAGGTTAGAGATTGAAGCTTTAGAGGTTGGATGGGAGTTGCTAACGTTAGGACAAAATACAGTGGAGCGCAACTAACGGTAGGTACGGAACGCTTGAACGCGTTCAGGTCCGCGTAGAGTGAATCGTGGGGCCAATCCAGGCTCAGCGGACCGCACTCGGCTCCACTGAACCGGTAGTTCAATGTTGGTTTCGACGACAAGAGACTAAGGAGAACATTATCACGAAAAGCTAGAGACATAAATAATATGAGGACATTGGTCTGTTTTCATCAAAACTATAGCAACTGTAAATAGTCGGGCTGACTCAAAATGCTAAAAACGCCCTTGAACATAACTCCATTGTAATGCGCAACTGCCGCCATGCCATCCCTTTCTTTCAATGCTAATTCCATAACGCCGGTTATCGCCCAATTTATATAGTATAGATATAATGTTAACGACGCTTTTCTTTAAGCTGACGTCTTGAGGGATCGGACTTTGGGTGACGCAATGCTTGTTTCCGCCTTCCTCTTGCCCAGCACTGGTGTGTTCTCACGATCTCGGGTTGCTTCTGCGTGACATGAAGCATGGTACGCTCGGTTACCGACCAAAACTGTATCCAACCATACCCATTCCTGTGCAGTATCGAGCCATTTGTTCTCAAAGCGATCTTGGCAAATCGGACAAACAGGGTTGATGCCACGAGATGGATCAGGGACGGGAATGTACTTTGGCTTAGCAGCCTCAGATACTTTGGAAGCTTGCGCGGCAACGTCCTCGGCGGTTGGGATGTGGTCTACGTCGACGACCTCTCTTGACTTTAGCCATTCCTGTATTTTCATTAGTAATCTTGTCGTGTGAGGGGGACTCAGGATTGGTACTTACGCCTTGGTCAACGTACCAACTTCGATGCATGCCTCGTTTCTCAGCTTCGTCGGTCCGCCGGCGGACACGGAAATGCCAGTCCATATGGGCGATTTTCTTCTTCTTGCCGGCTTCGTCATCTCGGAACCGTCTGCCGCACTGAGTGCATGGCTGGCCCAAGTCGTTATGTAGTTGTCGGACCAAAGAAGGTTGGCACGGTTGCTTCAGAGCAGCTAAATTGATGCCACCTTGTTGAACTGGTGCAGGCACAGATGCGAGTGCTGGTGGGAGTAAGCCAGACTTTCGTAGTTGATCGAGAAGACTCCATGGTGCTGCCGCTCCTGCTGGCGGCACTGGTGTAGATGTTGCTGACATTGTCGGTATAGGCATGGCTGGCATATTCATGGCTGGCATCGCAGACATCGTAGGCATTGGTGGCATCGGTGGTTCATGTTGAACGAGGGGTGGCTGCGGAGTAGGCGTCGAGTTTTGAGGAGTGGCCGACTGCCTTGCCATCAGTGCTGCCAACGCTCCCTTACCCAAGAGCGCGTCAAGCGTCACACCTTCTTGCGCCGGAGCCGGAGCTGCAGGCTGAGGAAGAGCTACGGACACTGGAGGCATTGGGATAGGGCGTGCTTGAACTGGCACAGGAGGAGTAGGCGCAGGCCTTTGGGTCAGAGGCGCCATCATGTTTACGGCAGCAAGTTCAGTTACTTTGTTCTTAATGAGCTCAAGCTGATCCGGGGGCAAGCTATTGGTGTTCACAACGCCCTGCAGGTCATAGAGTGCTCTTAATCTAGTCTGAACACCATGATCATGTGGGTTCCTTGAGGCTTCCGCCTGCATGGCAACAATTAGATTCCGAATGTCATTGCTCAATGACTGTCCTCCATTTGATGTGTATTGTTGAGCTGGGTGGCCTGGTGGAAATCTCATTCCAGGCGGTGTCGGGGTATCACGATGGGGCACAGCAGATCGCGGTCGCCCAGGCATCATTCCCGGTTGGGGCATGGTAGCGGCGCGTGCCTTCAAGAGTGCATTCTCAATAGGTCGCACCAACTCGTGAGAAAACACAGGTCTGCTGTCCATAGATCCAGGAACAGGCTCCTTCCATGTTCTAAGCATCTCTTCCATCTTCCGACGCACAGGTTGATCGACTACAGCGTATGATTCCATAAATGTTTTGAAAAGATTGCGACCGAAGTAGAGCGTGTATGGAGTGCCAACATTCTTGACGATCGAGTCTAGTACGTACAGAGCTGGGAGCTTCTTGCTTGGGGCAGCCTATAGCAATGGTCAGCCATTGTGAAGAGGTAGGGACACGTCTTGCAAACCAAGACTTGGGATCACAACTTACCTTTAGGATGTGTTGCTGCAAAACTTCCGCGATCGCTAGGGCATGTTCAGTATTCTCGCGAGCAATCACAGTCAGGTTGCTAATCTCGAAGCGCAAATTGGAGGAGAGGTCCTCCAGCGCGAGGCGATAGTCCTCCGCCACCTCAGCAGAGTCTCCAGACATGGCGATAGAATTGGAGACGAGCGCAACTGGTCGTGTGAGGCAAGCTGAAGATAATGGAGATGTTTGGGTCAGGCTAGGCGAAGCTAGGTCAGAGAGGCAAGGTAGTTCCCGTCGGGTCAGGAAGGAGGATGGTGGATGCCTGAGGCTCCACTCCAACAAAGTCGTCTTTGACGGGCAGGTACGCCTACTCAAACGCGGTAGATAATGACAAACAGAATATTGGAACAAGTCACAAAAGGGCGAAGGCTGCTCTTTTTACGTTCAAGTTCTTTTGGACCAAAATATCAAGTCTCTATTTTGGTAGCAGTCAAGGTCTTTGTGCAGCGGCAAGCCTTTGTCAACTATCAGTGCGTTTTTTGTTAACCAGCGCGGCAATGAAAATTGGAGGGAAGCGTTCTTTATATAGCGATTTGTCTTTTCAACCTTTGATCCCAACAAAGTATCTTTAACATGCTCTAGGCAAATGCACCTTTGAGTGTCGGCACTCAATTTATGGTTTAGGCAACCACTACTTGCCAGGCAGATGAAATAATTCAATTATGATACCATGTTAGATAGCTTGCTCTTTGACTAAGGGTACCAGAAAAATTGACCGCTTGAAGCATAAGAGACGAAATTAGTAGGTAAGTTTATGTCCCTTAGCTTTGAGTTCTTAGACTACTTATTTTCGTATCCCAAGACGCAGGAGTCACAGAATGAGATGGTTTGGTAAAGTTTGTTGTAACGACTTAAAAACAATGCTATGAAACAAGCAAAGGAAGGTAGTAGATACAGGTCCTTTCCTGGTGGACCTCCGGGTATTTGACTCCTTGTCCCCAAACGCCTCCTAATTTTCCGTCCCTTTCACTTACGTACAAAGGTAGTCTTTGTAACAGTACGACTTGTCACACCCACTAGTCTAGAAGCGGGACATACGCGCCTCAGAGTACATGCTAGGGCTCGCAGGCCGTCGGATGTTCATGGGGTGTAGGGCTGTGTCAGGGCGGCGAACGGCAGGCACGATAGGGCTGCGGCGATCCAAGTCATAGTCGTCGTCTCGATCATTGTCATAGTGAGGAGGCGCGTTTCGCTCGACATCATGATCCATAGGCTGGCTGATGTTGGGTCGGGAAATTGGGTGGCTAATGTTGCGTCGTGGTGGAGAGCTAGGGTGCGAGTCGTCTTTCTTCCAGAAGTAAGACATGAACGTCTTCTTAGGTCGTTCTTCGCTGAATGAAGCGCTGTAGTTGGAATTCGACTTGCCGAAAGATTTGGCATCCTCTTTGGCCCGAGCCAGAGAGCCATCGGCGCGAATCATTCGAGCATTGATGTCGCGGTCTCGGAAGATGACTGAGCAGATAAGGTTGAGGACACCAGAGGTCAGGGTCAGGATTCCGGCTGCCAGAATGAGCTGCCAAAACGGGAGCCCAATCTTATTGTCGCGGTTGTGGGGAGAGTTGAGCTTTCCAAGGATATTGGATCCGATGAGGAGGAGACCAACACCAAGCCAAGTGAGGCCATGCTCGTCGGAGAAGACAGGCCAACTCTTCTGGAAGTAGCTCTTGCAGAAGGGCAGCTCGGAGATAATGAGGAAGATGGTGGAGGAGCTCATGAGTACCAGTGACATGGCTTCGAAGAAGAACCATCCGGTAGATCGGTTGATCTTGATGACGAGAACCCAGCAAGCAGCAGCGGCTGTGAGAAGGCTGATGATCGTGATAACTCGCAGTACCTGCAGCACAATCATGCCGGGGCCACGGATCTTTTCGCCGAACATGATCGGAGAAATTTTTGTTTAAGATAGTAGAATAGGGGAGTGTTGTTAAATGGATATGGGTTCGAAATGATATCGAAAGTAGTGTTCAAAGAAAAGCTATATGAAGAAAAGGTCAGAATGAGACTATAGACGGTATCTCTAGAACTTACCGAGCGCTCTTGAGTGGGCGCAGAAAGCTGATCTGGTTAGATATATGGAAATGATTGAACAGTGAAAGGACGAAGTAATCGTTTGTATAAGTGAATGGCTCAGAGTATATAAAGTTAGTTGATGAGGAAGGGGCAAGCGAAAGTTTCTGATTGTGGAACCGGTCCGAACAGTCAATAAGTGAACAATAAGGAAAAATAGAAGTGAATTAGTGATAGAGAGAAGGAAAAAATTGGTGTCAATAGAGGTGTTTGAACACCATTATTGTTGGGCTTTGAATGAACGGAGAACAATGGGAAAGCAGAAGAGGGGTTCGCTGAACAGCTGGCCGGGACACTCTTTAAGAAAAAAAGAGTCATACAACCAACACCAGACAACTCAATCTGTTGGAGACAATGCATATACATGCATGTAGGTCAGACTTTTCCTCGATCCCTGCAACCTCCATCGAATAAACCAAGCAAGCTACAGAAGCTGAAGCAGTTCCTCACTCGAGGAGCCAACCAAACGACGAAGCGACTCACGATTCGATCTCCTCCGCATCGAATCGCGTCAACGGTTGACTCTAATGTTAGGCTCCGCTCGGGCTCAACATGTAGAGAAGCCCATCAGCGCTGGCGTATCATGGCCTTCATGTTTGGCCGCGGGTGAGTCTCTATCCAAAGCCGTTTCAGCGGTTGCTTGTTCCGAGTGGAGTAGTCCGGCAGCAACAGGTCGCAGCGACTCGGACCAATCGACCCAGTCCAGCGCCTAAGTCTGGTACTCATGCGATTTCATCCCCAACCGCTGTGTTCCTGAGGTTTGAGCGACATCGCCGGTGGTTTGGCGTATAGTCAATCTCGAGACCGGGGTTAAGCAGGTGGACGATTGGCCGTGCAGTGTCGAAACGTTGTTTCAGACCTCGACCGACTAGCCAGGGCCTAGAGTGGGCCCTTTTGGGCAGCGCTAAAAGGTCTAGCCAGTAGCCTAAATCAAGACTTATTGATTGAGTAAAGAGAGCAGAATAATAAAAGGAATCAAGTTCAGATATTGTTGACTGTTGGTAATTGTGTTGAAAATAACCGTATACATCACTCTGGTAGTTCACAGCTTGGTCTTGTGCGTTCTGCGCCTAACCAGGCCCTCTACTCAGCATTGGAGGCTCCCACTCTCAGTATTGGTCTGAATCACTTACACAAGCAAGGTAATAAACATGTCATAAAGCTTAAGAGAATCATTCCACTCCAATCACTACAATCGTCCCACCTAACAAAATACCAAGCTGAACTCTCGTGTTCGCATATCTTGGTCGCTTATTCTTGACCCTAGACCAACATCAAGCGCCCCGAATTGGGATCATAGGCGCGATCCTATTTTAAACCTCCGCTCGTGTTAGTTAAGCGCCCGTGTTGGGACTGCCGCAACTCGGTAGAAGCCGTTCAACAAGGCCATAAATAAATTTGCCCAGACTTTGTTCAGGGCGCTTGAATCTTATGTTCAGAGGTGGCCTAGTAGGCCTTAGACAGTCCGTGGCATTGGCTTTTGATTAACAAAATATTTGTCTGGGTCTTGCCAATGTTTATCGTCGGACCCAATCATTGTATTATTTCCCTTTCGGAACTCGCTTATCGTCAACTTAAATTTATTAACTGCCTATTTCATGACCTTCGTAATAACTCAAGAAACCGAGAATCTGTATCGGTTCCGGGTTCGGCACAGTACAATCCTCCCACATCAGTTTTGGTGACAGAAGCTTGAGGCCATTGATGTCCCGACACATATTCTCCAATACTCTTCCCATACCTGCAGTACCTCTTATCCGCCACTCTTTTATCCTCCCAAGACAGTTAGCTTTAGCATCTGGTGGCCATGCATTTGTCTTGTTCAGAAAGGCGATTATCATGGCTGCCATGCCTACAGCAATCGGTGTCGAGACTGATGTACCGCTCATCTTGCGATAACCGCCGCCGGGCCAATGGCTGTATATGTTCTCTCCATAAGTGACAAAAATTGGAAACTTCTTATTTGTACTGGGAGCGAATGCTGAAAGCTTATTCATCTCGTCATTCGATCCTACACAAATGGCCAGAAGGCGATCACGCGCTGGCCAGGCTATGGGATTACGGTTGCCATGGTTCGAAGCGGCTGCGAAAACACTGATCCCTTTGCGGTCTGCATCTGTCAGAGTCTTGGTAAGCTCGAGAGAACCTAGTTCAGAGAAGCCAAGTGACATGTTGATAATGTTGACCTCATTTTCAATAGCCCACTTCAGGGCCTCGAACATTATTAGCTAGAACAAAAGAAGGAATGGAATTATATTTGAGTACCTCTTGGATTGGATGAGACTCTTTCCCACGCCTTTTCGTCGCCCTTGCTGAGCTTCCTTCTTTATTCTCGGGTCTCTGTGATGAGCTCACTTTTGCAATATATAGCTCCGCGCGTGGAGCAATAGTCATGATAAGACCGGCAATATGAGTGCCGTGACCGTCGTCATCAGTCACATCATCCTCGGGTCCATCTGTAAAGTTCTTGCATGCCTTGATCCGTTCGCGCTGCTTCTTTTCTGAGACGTGCTTCAATCCTATCTTTGTTCTTCTCTTGGCTCGCCGGTCAAAGTCTTGATGGTTGAGGTCGATTCCAGTGTCAAGTATAGCGACCTTCACTGGGCCAGTCCAATCTTTCCGAGGGTTTTCCACGTCATCTTCGGGGTCCCACTGGATTCTGTTATACCATGTTTGCTCCAGAGTCTTGAGGAAGTCTTCGAAATACTCCAAGCTAAGTCTTGTTAGCACTGTAGTCAATATTTAGAGTACTGTAAACGGACTTCTGGGGTGTTTGAGTTGATATCTCGTCAGATTTCGCATCTGACAGTGCGAACAGCTCGCCTGTACGTGTAAGATTTACGTTCAGGCATGCAAATGAGCGACGTTGAGTGTACTTACCTGGCTCTTCTATGACATCTCTTGGACCTGGAGAGGGCGTTCTGCAGTACGGCCTCTCCTTCGGAGGTGCCAATCGGTCATCTCCGTCCGTTTCCTTTCCTTCACGATTTACATTTGACGGATTGACATGCCTGACTGCCAAAAGCATTGGGAACCTGTGGCCATGGTGCCTGGCAATCTTCCATGCAGTGTCTCCATTCGCATTAGTTGCTGAGCAGTTCGCATCGTGGTTCAGTAAAATTCGAAGAACCTTCTTATCGCCCTTTTCAGCGGCCATCATTAGTGGTGTCCAGCCTGTCTTGGTTTTGCAATCAACTTCTGCCTCATGTTCGAGAAGAATCGCAACACATTTCTCATGTCCACCCCTCGCTGCTACGTGAAGCGGATACCATCCGCTAGACAGCCTTGCCTCTATAGCGTGTGAGTCAATATGTAACAGGTAAGCAATAGCTCCGTCAAGGTCATGCGAGATGGCCCAGTGTAACGCAGAAACAAGATCAATTGGTGGATTCTGCCGAAGGTGTTGATTGAAGAAGTCCCCAAAGTCACATTTCCTCTGAGCGCACTCGAAGATGTGAGTAAACTTTCTGTGGTCGTCTTTTCCCAAGTTCTCAATCAGACTGAGTGGTGATTCTCCCTTCTCATTTGTGGCTATAGGAGACGCCCCATGGAACAGCAAAAGAGCGGCGGCAGATGCACAACCAGATCGAACGGCGAAGTGCAAAGGAGTATTGCCAGTCTTCGTCACAAGCTTTGGGTCTGCCCCATTATTTAGAAGAGTCAGAATGATGTCCGGAGACACTATGTTCGCGGCAACATGAAGTGCGCTTCGTTCATTGGTCTTTGCATTGGACTGGAGATTGACGTCGGCCCCCTTTTCCACCAGAAGTTTCACAATCTCAAGATTCTCTGCTTCAACTGCGAATATGAGCGGAGTAAATCTGTGGAAGCTTCGTGCATTGGAATCGGCTCCTTTATCGAGAAGTTCCTTAACAACCAATGTACGGTTGTGCTCACAGGCGTTGTGTAACGGAGTGCGCCAATTTTTGGATCCCGTCCGACTTCGTGCCTCGAGGCAATCTTCTGGGTACAGGTTCAGAAGCTCTATGGCGATGTAAACTCGCTTGTCGAGGATAGCTGAGTGTATGGCGTCGCCGCGATCTTTTGGTCGATTCTCAGGGTCCAATTTATGGTCGCGCATATACTTGGCGTAGTCTTCGGGCCTCATGGTTGCTATAGACGAGTGAATGTGTGATGTTCGTCCTCGGCGTAAGCATAGGCGGGGAAATTCTATCACATTTTGATGGCCTGAACGAGGCTTCAGGCATTTTATATCAGAGGGTTTGTTCCCGCCGATATTCAGCTGAGCTGCACTGTAACGTCATTGGCTTTATGGGCGTGACTTGGACCCTAAAAGCGCCTTTGACGATCTTCATGCGGTGGTTATTTATTTATTGCTGAATGCCCCGTACTAACTGGACCCTAAAAGCGCGCAGAAACACCACAATATGGCATTCGACAAGCCAAAAAGACATTGGATTATTCCACAAGAGTGCCTTTCTCCAGTGGATCTAGTCCTTGGGAGCATACTCAAATACCCCAATGACCCGATTGATATACTCAACCGAAAAGAAGTCGAGCCAATTGACCCCTCGGCCATTGTCAGCGAACGGGAGCAAGTCACCAAGAGCTTCACCGATGCGTTGGATGCTGGCTTCGGCTCCAAGATTGGAGCATCATCTGTTCTCGCTGCTGTACTGGGCGCCTCTCCATTCATCGAAGGAAATTGGTCCAAAACCACATCCTTCACCATTGAGGCGAAAAATGTTCGAGCGCAGCATTTTATCCCATCAAAGTCTTATGTTGACAAGGCACTGCGTACGCAGCAAGTCGATAGCTTTGTTCGCAATTCCTTGTTTAGTGCTCCAGTCTACATGGTAGTCGGAATCAGTGTCGCAAAGACTGTATCACGTACAGCAGAACGATCTCACGATAGGGGCGGAGGTGCAGGTATGGGAATAGGGCCGCCAGGCACAGGAGTCGAGGTTTCTGCAGAATTGACAGCAAACCATGGGGCTCAATCAACCTACTATGACTTGGTTGAGGATGAGGTCGTTCTGGCATATCGTTTGCGAAGATTTCGCTACTCCAAAAGGAAGGATGAGTTCAGGAGGGCGAAGCAAGATGAGACCAAGCATACTCGCTACACCGTGGAAAAGTTACTGAGATCTAAGGTTGACGATGAAGAGGATGATGAGGATGATGACGACACTTACGTTCCTACCTTTTCTTACTTTGAAGGAGATGATATTGTCGCTTCGGATGTGGAAATGGCAGGGTTTACGGAAGGAACTGATGAGGAAGATTTCGATGCCTGAGCAGGATCGTACAGGAGAGTGTGGCTTGTCAACTACAGGGTTCAAGAAGGATCTTGTTGCATTAAGCAATTCATATATGGACACTTTCGTATTGAAACACAATGATTACTAGCAGATTCCCTTTTCCTTTTTCATCTCGGCTTTACAGTGCTTACTTACAATTTGATTTTCGGAACATAGCTTGTTCTCATTTTCTATGGTGTCTAGGGTACCAGCTCGGGTCAATCCTGTAGTATTGAAAACTCAAGACAACCCGACAGATTGGAACTCAAAGTCCGAACTCGAGTACGACTTTTTAGAGACAAGTTCATCTGAGTGGATTGTTTCTTACTTCTCCCCAGTCGGTGGAACTTCAAAGGATTCTCGGAGTCCCAATTTGGCAACTGGAGATCTATTTTACTGCCCCTGCAAATTGAAGGCATGGAATTCCTCCGAATATTCAGTTGCTTATAAATAATTCTCTTTAAATACGAAGTTCATTCCTATACAATTATCGTGTACCAAAGACCAGTTTCTCGTTCTCTCCAAACCTTCATCCAGATAGATCGACATGTCAACCGAAGATAACAAGCCTGAGGCCACTTATGAGGCAGGGTGCCACTGTGGTTACGTTGGCCTGTCTGTAACTCTATCTCCTCCTCTACCTGAGCATGAGGTTATAAGTTGCAATTGCTCTATCTGCCGTCGAGGAGGTTATCTTCTTGTTTGTCAGACTTCCATTAATTTTGACTCCATCGAAGGTAATGAAAGCTAACCTGTACCTCAGACACATCACACGAGAAAGTGACATGGCACAACGGCTCAGACAAGCGTGTCGGTCGATACATGTTCAACACCAAAACTCGCGACCACATGTTCTGTCCCAAGTGCGGCGCCAGCATAGGTATAGACTATGAGAAGAAACGGCCCGAGAACCCATTATATGGTATCAGTGTGCGTACTATAAAGACTATTGGTCTGAGATCATATCGAGTGACTGACAGCTTGCAGGTGCGACAGTTTAATAACATTGATCTGGACTCGCTCCGTTATAAGAAGTTTGATGGCATGCATAAGATGGAACCGGCTGTTGATTTATCGGGTGAGGAGATTGACTCCAAGACAGGCGAGGCATCCTTCTAGATTCCGAATTGGGAAATCTGCCAAGAAGAATTTGTGTTGCTCATCTTGGAAAACAAGGATTGAAGGGCACCAATGGATGATCAAGATGATAGCTGAACGCTTACTGGGTTCCAAGCCATTTACGCAAGCTTTTGAAGGTGGAGACAGAAGATCGTATCATGTTGATGTGTTGCATGTACGTTAGTGTCACTGACAATTCCCTGTTAGCCGGGCTATAAGATTCCTTGTCTGGCTGAACAAGTAACCCTGGACCTTGGCTCTCGATCAGCGATTAGCAGTCTTGGCTTACATCTACATCCATGATAAGATGATCGGGCAGAGGTTTCGGGTTTGCACATGATAAAAAGACTTATCAATATTGGACGACAAAAATCATGACTGTTCACGTCACTTTGATGGCGTTCAGGAATTAAATGTCCAGCCACAAGTGCGGGGGTAAAGCTCCCCGCTGTAGTTTCCCGTCATGGGTTTGACGCGGCTCTTAACATGCACTAAAAAATGATCGACCTGGGCCAAAGCTCCCTTGTAATCGACGTCATCGATCGACCTTAAATCATGTCTGGCTAACGAATGATTCCATGTTTCCTTGGTTGATTGCGTTTCAAGCAACCATCCCAAAAGCGATGAATCAATCGAAATGGGCCAAGTAATGCTATTTGTGTGACGCTAGGCAATTGCACAATATTTGTTTCCTTTCCTCCCCCTCCTCTCACGTTCTCTTCCCTTTCTCCTTCCCCATCATCTATTATATCCGAGGCGACCTTGCTGAGGAAACTGATAATTAACTCAGTCCTCCAACTGCTACAACAAGGTTCGCCATCATGTCGCAGTTTGAGCAGCAGACTGTGCCCTCGGCCGGCCAGCATTACAGCGGCCGGAACCGCGTTCCCAATGTTAAGGAGTTTATGGACCAGCTGGACCAGAACAAGAAGCAGCGCGACGCTCAGATTGATCAAGAACTGAATCAGAACAAAATTCAGGGCGAGACAAAGGATCACAGACAAAACAGAGCTGAAGCTATTCGAAATCAGAAGGATGTTCGCACCGTGCGTGATCCGGTTACAGGAAAGGATGTTGGTATCCGAGACGCAGATTTCGATTACAAGGACGCTGTCGAGAACCCTCAGGTATGTTAATGGCTGAGTTATAAACCAAATTACCATCGCCTTTCTAACACCTCTGCAGATGTCAGTTCCCAATGAGAACCTAGGAAAGCCTGCCACTATCGCAACCTCTTCAAAACAATCTGGAGAGGAGTACCGTTACGCCCAAGATGTCACTGCGCCCCCAGACCCTGTTCAGGAGGGTGCGACATCTGATGTACCCATCCGAAGCGAGAAAACTTCTGTCGTGTTCTACAAGACTCCTTCGGTGAGCTACGAACCAATGTTTGCCATTCTTGAGCAGCGCTCGAATGTCTTGTGTGCCGGCATCTTCTGTGCCATTGTCTTTATTGGTAAGATGTTTGGTGGTCGTCTTCTGGGTCTCATCCCTCTAGGTTTCTGCGTCGCGTCAGGAGTTTTCCTGTGGGCAAAGGATTTGATTCGCCAGGGTAGAGATCTCGAGTGGTCGAGTGAGCAAGACCGTGGCGAGACTGCTACTGCGAACTTGATCCCCGAGTCAGTTGAATGGATGAACACGATGCTGGGAGTCATGTGGGGTCTCATTAACCCTGAGATGTTTGCTGCTGTTGCCGATACGTAAGTCACCTGCCTCCAAGACTCATATATGCATGCTAACAAAAGTAGTCTGGAAGATGTTATGGCTGCCTCTGTTCCCGGTGTCATCGAGAACGTTCGAGTCGCAGATATCTCGCAGGGCAACAACCCCATCCGTATCCTCAACATGCGCGCTCTTCCTGACTCCCACGTCCAAGATATCAAAGACGAACAGCACCGACAGAACGAGAAGAACACCGACCCCGAGGAGCTTGCAGCCAACGAGCAAGCTGGGTCCTTCTACAACCTCGAGGTTGCTATCGCCTACCATGCCAAGCCTTCCGGTGGAGATATTGCCTCCAAGGCTCGCAACATGGGCATGCAGTTGGTCTTCTACCTTGGTATCAAGGGACTTTTTGGCGTCCCGCTGCCCATTTGGGTCGAACTCCAAGGCCTTGTCGCGACTGCTCGAGTCCGACTTCAGTTGACTCCTGATCCACCCTTCCTCAAGACTCTTACCTTCACGCTCATGGGCATTCCTAAAGTCCAGGCTGGATGCACGCCAATGATTGAGAAGGGCGTCAATATTCTTAACCTACCTCTCATCTCCAACTTTGTCAACTGGGCTATAGGTGCTGCCGCATCGATGTATGTGGCGCCCAAGAGTCTGTCGCTTGATCTCGGAAAGATGCTCCAGGGTGATGACATCAAGAAGGAGACTTTGGCTCTTGGTATCATGTTCGTTCGTATTCACAAGGCTACCGGTCTCAGCAAACAGGATGCACGCGGAAGCAAGGGCGGTGGTTCTGACCCTTACATCACCATTAGCTGGAGCAAGTTCTCCAAGCCTCAGTTCTGTACCCGAGTTATCCAGGATGATCTCAACCCCGTTTTCGAAGAGAGCGCCGGCCTACTTGTCACTGCCGATCTTCTCAAGGCTGATGAGCAGTTGTCAGTCGAGCTCTGGGACAGCGATAGATCATCTGCCGATGATGTCGTTGGGAAAGTTGAACTCAGTATCCAGAAGCTTATCCAACACCCTGGTAAGATGTTCCCTCAGGTATCCAAACTCCGAGGTGTCAAGGCCGAGAGTGAAATGCCTGGAGAGCTTCACTGGGAAGTGGGTTTCTTTGGCAAGACACAGTTCCGTAAGGCTCTTCGAACAGATGGTCGGGATCTCAGTCTTCCCAAAGAACTCGCAGATAAGCCTGAGCTTCAAGAGAACAAGGGCGCTATCGACAACGCAGAGGAAGACGCCGTCATTCACACTCCTCCCGACCCATTGTGGCCTTCTGGTATTCTGAGCATCGTTGTCCATCAGATTGTTGGCTTGGAACTGGAAAACATCAAGGGCTCCAATGGAAAGCGAAAGGGTCGCGAGTACGAACCAGCCCGCCCAGAAGCCGGTGAAGTGAAGGAAGAGCAATCCAAGAGTCTCCCCAGTTCATACTGCACCATCCTCCTTAACGACGACCTTATTTATAAGACTCGAACCAAGGTTGTTTCTTCTCAGCCCATCTTCAACGCAGGAACGGAAAAGTTCATCCGCGATTGGCGTTCCGCTATCGTCACTGTCGGCGTTCGTGACTCGCGCAACCGACAGCACGACCCTCTCATCGGTGTCGTTCCCCTTAAGCTAACTGACATCCTACAAACCAGCAGTGAGTCTACCAGGTGGTATCCTCTTGATGGAGGGATTGGCTTCGGTCGTATCCGCATCTCGCTGCTATTCCGTTCTGTCGAGCTCCGCCTTCCTCCTCCTCAGTTGGGCTGGGATATCGGCACTTTCGAGTTTATGACCAATGTTATTACAACCACTGGATATGCCCCGGCGAACCATGTCAAGCTTCGATTCCGTACTGGTGGCTCCTCCGCCAGCACTGGCAAAAGCTCTTCTACGCGTGAAGCCGACGGCATGTCTTTCAACATTAGTGGCGAGAATAACAGTGAGCGCATTCGACTGCCAGTTCGTCACCGCTACAGTTCGCCCATTTTTATAGAATTCTACCCCAGTGGTAAGAGACACGCCGACGCCTATGCCGTCCTTTGGCTTCTGGAGCTGGTTGATGGTGAGGACAAGGACTTCGACATCCCTATTTGGAAGTGTAACAACAGCCTACGGCTATCCCAGAACTACATCACAGAAGAAAACTACAGATCAGTTCCTGATATCGATATGGAACAAGTTGGACGACTCAGGTTCCACGGCCGCTTCTCTCCGGGAACCGACTCCGACCATATCAAGTTTGCGAGCAGCAACGACGACCGTGAGACTATCGAGACCTGGGAAGCCTGTTACGCAGAAGGCGTGCGCAAGCAGGATGTCGAGACCGAAGTACCTCCTGTGATTCAAAAGCTACACGAGGAGTCTTTGACCCATGGCCGTGACGTTCTCGCTCAGGCTGATGAGAAACAAAAGGCCAAGTGGTTAGCCAAGGATGGTACTGACTGGAGTGGCGCCTTTGGCGAGGATCCTTCTGCTTTGATGTCAGTGAAGAGACACAGTCATGACAGCGAAGAATATGATGACTTCGATGAGAACGACTCTGATCCTGATCTTGGCATCCAAGACGGTGACACTGAGCTAACGGACCCTTCTGAGAATGGCCGCACCTCAGTTGACAGCACAGGTACCAACGCGACAAGTGCAACCGCCGACTCTCAGGCCAGCGCCAGCAGCAAGAACCCGATCAAGAAGATCAAGTCTTATCGTTCTGACAGCCGCGATATGCACCGAAAGCACCGAGGCCTCATGCAATGGCGCCCAATGCGCAACCTCCAATTCGTAAAGGATGAAGCCAAGTTCGCCGTCAGAAAGGTGGCCAAGCTTGGTGCACTAGATGGCCGAAAGCCCGATGTCGAGACCGAAGTTTAATGAGTTGGATTTCCTTTGTAGTAAAGTAATCAACAAGAAAGAGAAGGGTAAACGAATGAGATTGATGATGGCACGAACGGAGTTTTCATACTTATGTTGTATAACAAACACGAAGTAGTTTATGCGAAATGAATCAAACCTTTATTCGACTTTAGCTTGTATGCCATGTAACCACAACCTCAATATCAACGTACTGTCTAAAATCGTAAAAGCAGAGCATACCAGCTGGTGGAAAGTATTATTAATATCTATTGATGGAATGGTTTTTATGAGAATTGAAGGTTTACTTTGTCTGTAAATCAATTGTTCTTTCCACAATGAAACTCATTAAGGCACGTGAGCAGACATCACCTTCGCGCCAATTGTCTAGTCTACTTGGCTGTTCAATCCTTCCCAATACAACAACCGTTTACAAACTGATGAACGATATAAAGTTTAACGCAAATTGTTATTACATCTAACGATTTCCACTGACAACATATTTTGCGCATCAAATTTGCAATCGATTATTACCTTACACGCCTAGCTACTTCGCGCTGCACCGCGTCGAGGCGTGTTGAAGTGTAAAGCATGAGTTTCAGCGCCGTGAACCGTGGCAAGCCTGACCAAAGTATCCAGCACGTCAAATTACCACCGCATACTAAACGTTCTGATTCTGTGTCGGTTAGTGGGGACTCGACAGATCCTCCAGCTGGACGACCAAAAAAACATACCCAAAGCCCATTTAAGCAACATCCAGGACCCCTGACATCAAGTGGCCGGTCAAATCTTGACGTTGCTTTGAAAAGGCCGCCAACGAGTCTCAGCGCTTACAAAGAGGATAGCATTGAGGACGATGGTTCCGATGCGCCAGTAATGTCAGATTTGACGCCACAGGGAAGACCCAGCACGTTATCCAAACTAGTCAACGTCTCCAGGCCGTCGGATCCAGATGAAACACAGACTGGTGATTCCAGCAATGCAACGTCGACAACGCCGGCACGGGGAAGAGGAAGACCTAAGGGATCGTTTAAAAAACTAAAAAGTTTACCAGGGACAGCTGCAGCTGGTCGGCAGGCCCGACAAATCAAGCCGCGGCCATATCCCGAAGGCTTCGTCGGCTTTCCTAAAAGAAGAGGACGACCGCCAAAACCTCAATCTCCCCCTCCAAGAGAGCTTTATTATCGAACCAACGTTCAGTTTTTCCCCTTTCTGTGTGAGTGGATGGACTGCAAGGCTGAGCTACACAATCTTGAGACACTACGACGACATGTCTCCAAAGTTCACGGTGACTCTATTGAGTGTCTGTGGGGAAAGTGTGGACGCCTAGAAAGGCCTCCAGAGTTCGAAGATGATGAGGGGTTCGAAGACCATATCAAAGAGGCGCATCTAGTACCTTTATCGTGGCACGTTGGCGACGGACCAAATAACCTTGCAGAGCGGGGTTTGAAGAAGGAGGAGGATGACGATATACCAGACTATCTCAAAGACGAGCATGGCAATCAGGTGACGCCTTCAATCCGAGATCAAGATGAGGAGGATCTGTTGACATGGAGGAAGAACCGTCGCAAACTCAAGGAGTTGCTTATCCGTATGAACGACAATCTCCCCGACGAGGTCGACGAAGAGGGGGGCGTCAAGCAGCAAGATGATTGAGCTACTCCATCGAAGAGAAGTTTTTAGCATCTGACATTGCCGACCGGTTTAATGCACCCCAAAGTGAGATTCAAGGTTTGATTTTGGCTATCATTAGCCAAAGCTTGGTACCGGTCAGCACGACATTGGTGGCAAGAGGTTCATTTGCCCCAAAAACGTGTCAATCAAAACCTCTCGTTCTGTGGATGATAACTTGGAAAGGGTCGAGGAAGACACAAAATCTCATCATACACATATCTTTCGATTATCCTGCAGTCATGATTGGATCGTGTCGAAGCTCGAGAGGCTTGAAGTCAATATAAGCAGCCGCAGCAAACTAATGCGGTCTGATTACTTTTGCATGAGTTCACGAGATGGGATTAAAATTATAATTCCCCGATCGTCCAGCTATCAGAGCTGAGGAGACGTTCAGCTGAAATGTCCCAGCTTACATATCATTGGCATTGGCACACGAGAAGGTTTATCCAATGTCCCGAATATCCAATATGGAGGGACGGGATCCTGCATCAGATCGGTGCTGATCGCTTCATGGTTTTGGGACTTTGGTAATAACCAATCATTTTTAATTATTACGGAAAAGAGTAAAATGCAATAACTTCAGCCATATGTTAAATCCCAAACACCGAAATTCGATTCCCAAACCCACCAATTAAGTACCAGAAACAACTTCGTATTCCATCAGTCGGCCAATTCCTTGGGATTAGCTTAGAGAGGGTTCTGGACCTGGATGAGACCAGGAGCGGCCAGAGTGTAGTTGGGAACGTCATCAGGAGTGGAGATGTTGCAAGAAGTAGTCAAAGCAGCGTGGGAGAAACCTGAAGCAACGAGCTCGGAGAAGGGGAACTCAGCATCAAGAGTGACAGAGTTTCCGTCCCACTTGACATTCTCGGCCTTGACGCTGTAGGGGAGCTGCTGGCCAACAGTGTAGGTGATGTAAAGATCCTTACCGTGGTGAGACTCCTTGAGTTCAGCACTGAAAGAGAGGGTCTGATCCTTGGGCTCCAGAACTCCAATGGCACCACCATTGACCATCAGGCCAGGGAAAATGGGGAGAGCGATCTTAGAGATGTCCTCGGTGCATGATCCAGGCACAACAAAGGCCTGGAGAGCAGACCAGGCAAAGGCAGCGGGGACAGTGGTCAGGAAGGGGGACTCGGAGGGGACTTGGTCGAGATAGAGACGGAAGAAGCCAGTCTGCTCACCCTCCTGACCAATGACGGATGAGACGAGGCGTACCACCTCGTGGGCACCCTCCTTGCTGAAGATGACATTTGCGTCTTGGAGGGCACCGAGCACGGCATCAGTAAAGGTAGCGGCCAGAAGGATAGCGGTCTTGAGATCGGTGGTGGGGAATTGGTATTTGCAAGGCGAAGGGGCGAACTTGCCCGCTGACTTGAGGGTAGCCAATGCACCGATAGCGTGATGCTCCTCTTGCTATTGTAGAGTGTCAGTCATCTGGTATATAAGCGGTGATGATTTGCAAGTGCACTTACAGCAATGATAGTCTTGAGAATCTTCTCGGCCTCTGCCCGCTTATCGTCGTCTACCTTGAAGCCCTCTACGCTATGGGTGACATTGTAAAGTAGAGAGCTGAAATAGGCAGTCTCAAAGAGCTCATTGAAAGCAATGAGCTGGAAGGCTACTGTGGAGCCATCGCCGAGAGAGGTAGGCAGAGGAGCTCCAGGGAGCTTTCCACCAGCCTGAAGGTTGATGGCGTTGAGTTGATCAGCATTGGGATTGGGAAAGCCATTAGATGAGGGGATCCTGTAGGATCGAGGTAGGATGCCAGCAAAGGCAGAGCTGATGAGGCCTGCAGAGGCAAAGAGAGTGGAGATATGCATATCTGCTTCAGAGAAGGGAGTGAATGCTGACTATATTGGGAATGATAGTGAGAGAGTGTGTGCAGGATGGGTAACTGGGTCACTGAAACTGGAGAGAATGTAATGCTGTGTGATAAAGATGAGAGAATCACTGAGGGAGCTACATGAGATAGTATATATAAGAAAGAGTTTGACATGGTCAGGATAGTTTTGGCAAGACGCACGGCGTACGCCGAGGCTGAGGAGAAGAGGGCCTCTCAGCTGGTATCAATTGAGTTCATGGCGAGGTTACCTCTGAAGAGTCTGTGGTAGTTTGAGGTTATCATGACGACATGAATCTCATCGAGAGAATGTAACGAGATTGGACCTTTTCGAGTCTCGGTTTCTCACAACTCCCGAGTGGACGGCCATGTTGCAACCTCTACTGCCCGAGCTAGCGACTTGGACCAGAGTCAGCGCGGCTAAGACGGCCGTGGCTTCAGAGTGCGTCCAGCAGCACATAGCGTATCTATTCCTGGGGTAAGATCGGAGAATAGCGGTAGCGCAGAGAGACGATGTTACCTTGGATCGTTCTTCGTCATAGATAGAATGGGAATCAATTGGGTCTTTGTGTTGATCAATCATGGCTGGCTGAGTTATCTATGAGTTCATACTCTTATTGTGATGATTGTTCACATCGTCAAGTTGACTTTGATTGTAGAAGTTGTTAAGCAAGACAGACAAATCATGAAAAGACATTAATTGACTCTGTAGAATGTGGTACGTACATGACCTGTTTCATGAGCTTTGGCTCGGCTCTTCTGCCGTGTGGCTGAACGCCATTCAAATAGTCAGCACAACTAAAGGGAGATGGATGTGAGCATGTCAAAATCTACTCCGCCCCACGGCTTCAAGAGTCCCCATTTCTAGCTCCAACCTTGGGATCCAAAACGGACTGGTAAGGCTTAGACCAGACTAATTTCTGAGAGAACCGGGGAGTAACGATAAACGAGGTTCCCTAGATGTTGCAACGGCTCTTGGGTTATCCGGTACTAAATGGGGACTTTGGTACGGTAAGCGGCGAGTGAAACGCCATCACATCCGGTTTCTTTATCATGGAAGATCGGAATGTTGTCTTTGTCTTATATTGTCTTGCCATGTGAAGTAAAGGCACTTAGATCTGAGAGTTCATCATTTTAGTCTTGCAGTGGTCATTGTTTGGGTTGCAGCATAGACCTATGAGCATGAAGGATGTCAGCACTTGATTGAGTCAAAAGTAAGAATGTAAAGACATTGAAGTCAATCATGGCTTGCGTGTCTGGAGAAACTCTATGGTGCTGAAAATCTCTTCTAGTTACGACTGCTTCTGTGTCCATTTTGAGTCGAAACTCTGTCGATGCTTCATAATGAGTTAATGCTTAACTTACACGTGCTTGAATCATGGCAAATCTATCGTTTAACCATAAACATAGTCAACGCTGATAGATGTATGTTTCAGAAAGTTCTGGTGTAGTTTAAAGTGTCAGCTATTCGTTCAATGTATAGTTTCACTTGGTAAGGCTATCCTGTTATAACGACTGGTGTTGAGAGAAATTCCTCTTTCTTAACCCGTCTCAAATGTTGCATCTTATTTACCTTATAATACATATATCACTGAAAAATTTGACATTCAATTTCTGATTGCAGTTGTTTTGAAACATGAAGACGGAGTAAGTGGTCTGCAATTGATAGCATGGCAACTTATACTGAGTTACACAAGCACGACTTGCTTGCTGTTCTATGCAGGTCGGATACCACTTACGACCTGTCAAATACGTCATATCAACGATGCTCTTTAGTTTATTTCCGTCGTACAGTTGTAAGTAAATTCATCCTCGTACTAAATCTAGATCAACCCTGTGCTCCTTGTATCATCACCTGAACTCTGCCAGAGGGGTATGGTATTCCTTCAAACAGATTTCACAATCATAATGGCATCAAGATTCAAGGCACAGCCTTGCAAAATCATTATCAAGAATTAAGTTTCGTCCCATAGGTTTTGTCCCATTAACTAACTAAACCGATCTTCAAACCCGTGAAGATTTCATAATGCCATCTAGGCTACCCAAGGAAATAATCGAGACCGTCTAAAACCCATACATAAATGGTACATTCAAGTAATAACATCATCGCAAACTACTAAGCAATCTTCCGTGGTATTAACACTCCTCGTCTTTCATGTCGTTACTTAGCTCGCAGCACCCATGTTGTAAGGAAGACCTCCTGAGATCTTGTTAGTCTTTGTTTTACGAGTTGAGATTGAAGGATTAAAACTTACCGGCCATGCCACCGAAAGAGTTGATACCCTGTGCAGCGGCAGGGAAAGCACCAGCTGCACAAGAGACGTGGCAAACACAGCTGCCATCGGGAGCGACAGTGCCCTTGCCGGGAACAACTCCTGTAGCCTCAGGGGGGGCAGGGGCAGCCTCGGCGGGAGGGGCAGCAGGGGGAGCAGCGGGGGGAGCAGCGGGCTTGGACTCGGCGGGAGCAGCGGGCTCACCACCTTGGATAGGAGCAAGCTTGCCGTCACCCTTCTGCTGGATAGCCATCTCCTTGAACATGGCGTGTGTCTTCTCAAGGGTAGGGTTGACGGAGAAAACCATACCCTGACCACAGTGGTTGCCCTGCTTGCAGTAGAACCACAAAGGAGTGTCAACCATGACTTGCATAGCAACTTGAGGAGGAGGAGAGACAGTGTTGTTAGGGTTGGCCATGAATCCAGAGTCCATGCCAGCATCCATAAGATCACAAGGGGTGGTGAAGCCAGACTGAGAGACAGTGTGGTTCTGTGACAGGAACTCGAAGACGATGGTGTCACCAACAGGGATATCGTGAAGCTCCTCAGGCTGGTAGACAAGGCCTCCAGGGCCTCCAACGGTGACAGTGTGAGATGCGGCGGCGGCAGGCTGAGTGGCTACCTCTCCACCCTTGGTCACGGTCTCAGTAACTGTGACCTTCTCGTTGACGGTTGTGGTCTCGGCACCAGCTCCAGGGTTTTGCCAGATGATGATGATCTCGGTCTTGTGTTCCTTGGTGACACCGGGGTGAACAACCTCTGCGGGAGGAGCAGCAACATGCTCTGCAGGAGGAGCGGGAGCGGGAGCAGCGACGGGATGCTCAGCAGGAGGAGCTGGTGCAGCAGCAGGGTGCTCAGCTGGAGGAGCGGCAACGGGATGCTCAGGAGCTGCAGGCATAGCCATGGCAGGCTCAGGGTGGTCTCGTCGAATGAAGCGACCAGCAAAAACCATTGGCGCAAAAGCGGCCATTGCGAGAGTTGAAGTCTTCATGATGTCGTTCTGGGTATTAAAAAGTAAAAAAGAGAATAAAGGTAGAGATGATCTGCCAGAGATTTGAATCGGTTTAGTTGATTAAGAGGGACTCAAATGAAGAATGAGGGCCTGCCTTCAATGAAAGGAAATCTAGGTGCAAAATGAATGAAGCACGAAGAAACAATCGAGAAAATGTGAACTGAGAATGAGATATGGGAATGAGACAGGAATTGTGAATCGTGGCACTCGCTTGCTCTTATTATAGTACATCAATCAATGGCGGCTGCAACCCCTTGGAAAGACAAGCCCTCCAAACGCATGTTCGAAACACGGCCACTGAAGAAGCCGGCTCTGGGCTTGCGCTCGCTTCGGTTTCTCGAGATCCGATCAACATGTCTTGGCCTGTAGCGTTATGGTTTCCCGTGAAACGACTGCTGGTGCGGGGGGTCGTTTCTGTGACAGATCCGTCTCGGATCGCGTTTGGTGTTTTGGAGTTTTACCCCGTTTTGCAACTCGACAGCGCCAAGGGAATTATATGCGACAGATAATGATTGGGTTGTTTTCTTACCCAGCGCCCAGTATAGGGCAAATATTCTTAATTGGGCGCTGTATAGGGTCGTATTGCAAGCCAACAGCAGGGGGTGCATTTTTTAGTGATGAGACCCAAGCTCTTACACATACAGACAGGTCCGACGAGCCAAGGACGGGAGTACTCCTCTCCGTTCTAGACTACCACCGCTTGAGGCTACTGCTATACCAGAACTGGAGCCTTGTTACTATCGACGAGGTCGTGGGCTGAAGCCAAGATATTGAATATTATAGTCCCTGTTTGAACAGTATAGCATTCGTTTCACTAATTGATCTTCATCGTTGAGGTTTCATCGACTTCGTCTGGCCTTTTTTGGCCGCATTTTGTTCGACGGTTTATTCGGATGAGTTTGTTCCTTGTGAGGCTATGTTTCTTCAAGTTTTGCCTACCATCATCAGCCGCCCATCTTTTATTGGCGTAATGCAGCAGATAAGAATTAAATGGTTAAAGAAACGTATATCATCATCTCCACTGGTCCATGCTTCAAGTTGCATGGGTTTATCACGGGGAAAAGACTTCACAGTAATATCTCCGTGTTTACCAATATCAAGCTACTTAAGCTCGCAATTTGCTGTGGTCATAGCATAAGGTTGATATCATCGCTTTATGGAGCCTGCACCGTACTTAGCGCTTCTGTATCCTCTCAAGCCTTGACTCATGAATGTGATATCCCGATGTGATATATACTCACAAAAGCATCTTAACATCGTTTCTGTAAAATTCCCCACGGCCATTCAGGTCTCTCATCTAAACTGCTTCATGCACGTACTCCCGAGAAAATGGCAATCTCAATCTTGTGTCGTCGCATCAACGGCAGCTGGCCGACCGAGAACCCATGTCCAAACTCATGACGCTCACAGCCACGTTGGTTGATGGCTACCGCCCTTCCGTGTTTCAAGGGTAATATGCTTATACCGTTGTTTCTTCGCTTAAGACGCGTGCTTCTGTTGAGCTTGTTGTTGACCTTCATACAACCCTGTGTAGTAGCCAGCATAATACCAAGACATGAGGAGTTTCTTGAGGCTTTCGTCTTGTACTATTGCGATTGGTTAGCCAGATCATGCAGTAGACAAAGGTCACAGGGGCTAGACTTACCAGAACCAAGGACAGTCTGTATCGGAAAGGCAGGGACACCTTGAGATTGCGACGGTGTAGGCTCCTTGGCTTCGTTCCGTGACGGAGAGATCTTCAGAGATGGTTAGTTACACGGAAGATAGGAGATCCAAAGACCGGACGAGATCCGGGTAAAGCAGGTAACTAGCACAAGGGTTCGTACCTTATTTTCCTCCGCCTTTTCTGAAGTCAAAACGCTTTCCGCTGTTTCTGACACTTGAGGTTGTTCAGACTCGGGCTCTGTCTCAATCTTGGCCCTGATTCATGTTAGTGGATTATCCTTGATGTTCAGTCTAAGTAGTCTTACTTGTTTTGAGGCTCGAGATCTCGTACACTTCCACCTTTTGCGTGTATGCTGTGATATTTCTGTCAAATCTGTCAGCGGTTGTTCACGATGTACCCTTCAGTTCCTCACTTTGTACTCCTGCAAGGCCTCATTCCATGAATTAATGAGGGCAGAGTCATCCCACACCTCCTCATGTGATAAGTTTTCTTGCTTTTTCGACATTATATGTTTAGACGTTGACTTTCGTAAAGTTAAAGAGGATGCAGGTAATCCCCCTAATTTTTCGGTGTGATTCGAACTTGGGAGAAATGAGACGTCAAATAAGATTGAGTTGATAAAGATTAATTCTTCTCCCGCAAGTACTAGTGTCGCGCGTAATATCAGGAGGTGTGAATTTCTCGATCTTTGTCAGAAAGAAATGAAGTGTTCAATGTTGCCTGGAACTCTTCACCCATTAAACTATCGCGAGGTCGTTGGTTGTAAGCTTCAGAAGCTCCGATCACTTTTTAGTGGACCAAACCACTGAAAGGACCCCAACCCCCACTAAGATAAACTGATAGTTGACAAAGTCCTTCACCGCCTAAATTAGACATGGCAGAATTCCAATTTTTTCCCATGGCCCACGCATCTTTTTCTGCGGGTGTCTAGCTTTTGCGTATCCAGCATCAAGACAACCATATCAGACACAATGGCACCAGAATTGAGAAAGAGAAAGTGTAAGTACTTTCAAAATCGCGAATTATTCATGCGCTGACTCTCTAAAGCTGCTTCTGACATCCAGAAGCCTAACGGCGCTGCCAAAGCTGCCCAGCCTAAGCGAAAGGGTGAGCATACAGCACTCGCAATATTATTTTATATGTCGCTAACAAACCCTTCTCAGCCCCCGCCGATGCGTCGCCTGTGTCGCTGAAGAAGCAGAAGTCTGTCAAGAAGACTGCCGTCACAACAAAGGTCGCCGAGAAGCCGGCGCAAAAGTCCAAGAAGAGCAAGCCCGTCGAGGAAGTCAAGGTCGTCGAGGAGGAGTCCACCACACTCGATATCCCCGATGAGTCCGAGTCAGAGGCTGAGGAGGGCAAGGAGGTCCAGGCGATCGTGAAGGAGCTCGACTCCGGCGACGAGGACATGACCGAGGGCGACTCCAGCTTCAAGCCCGGCCAGGACGTTGGCAAGATCCCCAAGGTCTCCAAGGACGTTCAGAAGGCTGCCAAGGCCTCCAACGAGGACGCTGGCGTTATCTACATCGGTCGCATTCCCCACGGTTTCTACGAGCACGAGATGAGACAGTACTTTGAGCAATTCGGTCCCATTGTTGCGCTGCGACTCTCACGAAACAAGAAGACTGGTGCCAGCAAGCACTACGCTTTCGTCAAGTTTGCCGAGGCCGCCACCGCCGAGATCGTCGCCAAGACTATGGACAGCTACCTTCTGTTCGGTCACATCCTTAAGTGCCGAGTTATTCCCAAGGAGCAAGTTCACGACGATATGTTCAAGGGCGCCAACCGACGATTTAAGAAGGTCCCCTGGAACAAGATGGCCGGTAACAACCTCTCGAAGCCTTTGAGCGAGTCTGCTTGGGCCAACAAGGTTGAGAAGGAGAACGCTAAGCGCTCAAAGAGGGCTGCTAAGCTCAAGGAGATTGGTTACGAGTTTGACACTCCCGAGATGAAGGACGTCCCTGCTCCTGTTGCAGCTATCGAGAACGGCGAGGCCGAGACCGAGACCGAGACCAAGGCCATCGAGGAGGCCAAGCCCGCTGAGAAGGAAGAGGAGACCAAGGCCGAGGAGCCCGTTGAGGTTGTTGAGACAGTTGTCGAGGAGACCGAAGTTGTGACCAAGCCCAAGGCAGCCCCCAAAGCAAAGGCCGCAAAGGGCAAGGCAACAAAAGGAGGCAAGGGTCGCAAGACCAAGGCTTGATCGGGTACAAAACTGTTCGATTCAATGGGTTTTCGGAGTTTAAAGCGGTATAGATATAGTTCAAAAGGAATCCATAATGAAATGAATGCAATTGGACATCACTTTGTTATCACCAAGTGTACGTGTAATGTGAGCAGCCCTGTTGACGAGGGAAAATGTCGCGATAATATGTACGCATGTTTTGAGTGACGGTGCTCGTGATATTGTTACTCTCGTTGTTAGATTCCATTCTCTCTATCTTTCAGCTGTATAGATGAACGGTACATCCCCATGGAATACCACAAGTATAACAGCGAGGGGAACAGTATCGAAATTCCAGTACAGTCACAAGGCTGCATGAGTACTAGAAACTTATATATCGAGATACAAGCTCTTGCTTAAAACAATTTATGTCTACTGTGAAGATATGTACGCACATAAGCGAACCCATAGCACTCATAGAAAATAAAAGAGCAAGCAACGGGATTATGAAAGGCGTTCTATAGTCTACTTCGTACACGATGATGAAAAAGCCATGGGATACAATGGTCCATTTCAAAAAGTGTGATAGCGAAGGGTAAAATATGTGAAGAAGAAGAAAAAGATTCGAAACGCGCGCGCAATAAGGAAAAAAAGAATGTCGCAAGGATCCACTTTCAAGATGACTCAGCCGTATTCGCTTGGAGCTAACCTACAGCTTGAGCAGAACGTCCTTATTCACCATTGACTTGGGGTATTTCCCTCTGATTGTTAATTTTTGATAAGAGTGTATTTTTGAGATTCTCTGTATATGTATGGGGTGGAATACAAGCCTGGTATATGTGTGATTTAATGTAGCTTGGTGGTGTCAGTGATTATTGGATTGTTTACATGATTCTCCTAACTCCAGTCTACTAATCTTGCTAAGCCACGACACAACGCTATAAAACTAGGCCAATGTTAGTCTCTTCAGTTCGGAGTACTCTAGATATCAATAATCTCTTAAAGAGCCTTGACGGATTGCCGAAGATGAATCAATTATAAACAGTGAGTTGGTATTGGTTCAATAGGTACCCAAGCCAGATATATGGAATACTAAGATATGAAGGGATGTCCCATTTGTTAGACAACATTTTTGTTAAACGTGTTTTAGAAAAGTAAGCACACATCTAGAGCTTGCTCAAAGTAAGATTAATGGTTGTATGCAGTGAGACTCGTGGATAATTGAGCAAATTGCTTCGTGCTTGTACCGTCTCGACGGCAGCGAATCTGATACGTGAATCAAAGCGCAACATATATCATTATCCAACCAGTCTCTTTGGTTCTCGAGGTTTCAGATTCGAAAAAGAAGCTGATATTATAACTGATAGAATGCTACTGTAGTAGCCGGCCGGTACTTTCGGACCCGACTTGATGGAATGACGCCGCAGCCGTTGAAACGTTGCCAGCTCCAGGGAGCTTCAGGCACTGACGTCCACTAATCCCACCATAACCCCAGCTGACGTGGTGGAATTCCATCCCTCCCACTGACCTACCTTACCTGACACCAACACGAGGGAGGCCACTCTGTACTGTTAATGTACTGACACGCACCCAACCTGACCTACCTATTTTAGATTCTGCATCCATTATCGCGTAAAAGCAACCCCGGCGCTAGGACTATACCTGCACGACATTGAACCTCTGAATGATCGTGACTGGCGCATTCAAAGCTCACCATGTCGTCCGCTGTTACAACGAACCCGACCCAAGTGACGAATTCAGGTGCGTGCAATCCCTACCCCTGCAATTGGAGGTGGAAATGGAGATTCGAGAACGTGTCCTAACCATGGGGCCTCGCTTCCCGCTCGTGCAGGGTCGTCCAAAAAGAAGAAGAACAACAAGAAGAAGAACGCCAACAAGAACAAGGCTTCTGAGGAGCAGCCTGATATTTCTCAGCCTCAACAGGGTTCGGACAAAGACGCCCTCGAAGACGAGCCCGAGACACCCACTCAGCCCGTACGTAGCCATGACGCTTCCCATATCATGCAATTGCGCGCGCGCTGACATGTATCAATAATACAGGAGACGCCAGTCGATGCACAAGTCGAAGACGTAAACGAAAAACCCACCGTCCAAAGCAACGGGCATGCCGTAGAGCTCCAGAACAAGAGCAACGGGCTCACACCCCCACCAGTTGATGGCGAAAAAGAAAAGACCGACGATTCAGACACATCTGCCAAGCTAGAAGCCATGAGCCAGGAACGAGAGGCCTTGCGGGCCGAGGTCGAACAGCTACGGAAGCAGCTCGAGAGCATCCAAGAGACGCACAGCAGCGAAGTCACACAGCTCAAGAGCGACCTGGAAGAGAGCAATGCTGCCAAGGAGAACGCCGAAGAGGAATACCAGACCCTTCTCGGTCGTGTCGAAAAGATCAAGCAGACATTGAGCGATAGATTCAAGCGCGACAAGGCAGAACTCGAAGAAAGCAAAGAGCGTATAGAAGAGCTCGAGGCAGAGAACGAAGAGCTCAGGAATAATGCAGTGTCATCTGGTGACGATGTCGCTAAATTAAAGGAGGAGCTACAAGATGCGACTAGGGAACTCAACACCCTCCGAAGTCGAAACAACCTATCGGCACAGAATTGGGGCAAGGAGAAGGAAGAGTTGCTCCGACATGTTCAACATCTCAAGTCAGAGATGGAGACAACCGCGAATGCCATGGGCGAATGGGAGGTCATTGCCATGGAGGAGCGCTCCATCAAGGAGAGCTTGGTCGATAAGGTCTCGGAACTAGAGGAACAGGTCACCATGCTACGACAGAACTACGAGAGCGCTACGGCGGACAGAGATAGCCAGGCGACTCTCATTGAGAACCTACAAAACGCCCTCCGCGAGATCCAGGATGCCCGCAAGAAGGAGCTCCGTGATATGGTCGAGACCACCGAAGCACAGATTCAAGGCCTCAAGAAGCAGGCGCAAGAAGCCGATGCCCGCGCCACTGAAGCCGAGACAGCCAAGCAGACTCTGACCCAAGAGCTTGAGCGAACTGCGCCTTTCGAGAAGGAAGTCAAGGAGAAGAACCTTCTCATTGGAAAGTTGAGGCATGAAGCCATTGTGTTGAATGATCACTTGACCAAGGCATTGCGATATCTCAAGAAGACCAAGCCAGAGGACAACGTAGACAGGTTTGTTTACTGCTTCCTATTTACGACGACTTAATGCTAACCCCAACTAGACAAATTGTCACTAACCACCTCCTTCACTTCCTTACACTCGACCGTGGTGACGCCAAGCGTTTCCAGGTCCTCCAGGTCATGGCTGGATATTTGAATTGGACCGACGAGCAGCGCGAGCAAGCTGGTCTTGCCCGTCCAGGCACCTCGAATAATCTGCGTCTACCAATGTCACCCTTTAATCGCACACCGAGCTCTCCCTCTCTCAACACTGACATTTTTGCGGACACATCTTCTGCGAAGGAGAAGGAGTCCCTGTCAGAACTCTGGGCAAACTTCTTGGAACGCAGTGCTCAAGAGGGTGCTATAGAGACGCCAAGCAGAAAGGGCAGCTCAAGCAGTGCGGCTACGGGGCCAGTGAGACCAGAGTCAACAAAACCAGAGTCCAGGAGCTAATGATGAATGTTGAGTTTGAATGTGGACATTACACTAAACGGATATGTGAGGAATGAACACGGTGTATGTTTCAGGGGGGTTCGCAGGGGGGGGGGGGATATTTCACTGGACATTGTTACAAGAGAAAGAACGAGATACGGGTTTCAAGGTAATCGATGCCAAGTTTTGATGGTCATAGACCTCTATGTATGAATAGCTCTTTTGAAAGAAGAAGGGTTGGGATAATACGCAGCAGGACGGAAAGGAGTCTAGCCATCTGTTTCTGCTTGCAAGTTCTGCAATACATTCTGTGCATAACCTTCGGCGTCTCTTGTTATGTTTGCAACGTCGATGCGGTTGCTCAATGCATCATTGACTCCCTCTACAACTTCCCGTTCCTCCATAACTTCACCCATGAGACGAACCTCATGGCTCCAATAAGCATGACTGCGTGATCGAAGATCTTCGTCGCGCAGCGCTGTGTTTTTAACAATGCCAAGTGCGCTAAGCTTGCTTTTGACTACCATCAAGGCACGAGCGGTTGCTTCGATACGCTCCACGGGCGAGGGAGGTTCGACGAATGCGCGGTTCGTGGCAGATAGGTATAAGAGCCATCCAAGGGCGGCGTCAAATGAAGCAAGAGTCACCAGGCGCGCAACACGGGCAGTCCAGTAGAAGAAGTCAACTTCTGATAGACGAAGAGCACGGGCGTTGGCCTGGTAGTTGTATGAGTTGACAAAGTAAACATCGAGAGCTGCGATGACAGCAGCAGCCATTGTAGCTTTTGGTCGCCACTGGGCGCCGGCTCGGCCTGTGAAAGTAGGGCTCGTGACAATAGCAACGGCGAAGAGGTTGACGATGTGAGGCCACAGAAGCTGTGGGAGGGCATAGTTGAAGAAGGTCTTTGGTTCCTCCGAGGTACAGAACGGGCAGTTAGCCAGCACATCGGGACCAAATTGGAGGTAGAGCAATCGACTCTCCAAGTTGACGAATCTGCCCCTCAGCGCCTCATCCTGCTTTGTAAGGACATTGTCCGATCTTCCAACAGCAACTCGGTTGAAGAGGACATCGACGGGGATCTGCAGACGGCTCTGCGTGGCGAGGAAGAGGTTCTCGGGTGAAAAGGGCGGGAGCGTCTGGACGATGTAGGTGATGATAAGGATAGCGAGAAGCGCGAGCGCAACTCCGATTCGAAACGGGACGGGTACTATGGGTACATGACGGCCGTGGGGATTATTCTTGACTGATCGGTAGTATGATATAGCTTTTGGTAAGAGTATGGGTCCGAAGAAGATGACGAGGGAACGGAGTCTGTTGTTAAGGTTAGTTGTTGTACAGACAGTGAAGTATAAGTGGCTGCCAAGAGATCATGTTTGAACAAGTACAAAATAATAGTAAAAATCAACTTACGAGTCCCAAGGAATCGCCATGATGGCCAATATTCAAGTAAATATGACCAAGTTAGTTTTTGCTGATTATGAAGTTCTGGTTGAACACGGTTGTTACAAGTCGAGACGAGGCTGAAAGACACGACGTCAGTCCAGGAACCAGAACATGGATAAGGCAATGGGAAAGAGAAAGGTGGCGCCAAGACTGCTACTGTCGACTGTCCTGTCCTCGGCCAGATGTGGGGGCTTTGAATTTGGTGGGGCCGACATTCTTTTTCCAACGTAAAACCGCCAATTTTTCTTTCTCTTCAAGACTTTTCTTTCTTTCTTCAACTCACAATCACATCAACGTTTCCCTCTCTTCTGTCACCATCTTTTACAATCCCAACCATAGTTCCAGTCAATAGCGCAATACTAATGCCTCCCCCGGCTATCATTCACAGTATCCCTTCATTCTCCTTCTACGTGACCCTGATTCAGAACACTTAGCGTGTATACTGTTTCTTTTGGCACTTTCGAAGCTTTCGCGATCTCTCCGTGGTCGCCAGAGTCAAAAAGATGCCTAGATCAAGCCCCAAATACCCTGCCAAGGGTTATTCTCTGTCGTGTTACAAAGTCTCAGCTTCGGCAATGAAGAACTTTGCGTCAAATTTCGAAGAGATACATTCCCAATCGTAGTCAAGTCTTTTATTTCATTTTATAATTGCTTGTTCATAAAATGCTTTGCATATTTTAATTATGTGCGAAGTGGCTATCTATCTATTCTACCCTCTAGGGATAAAAGAAGAGGACGGCCCGTCTCTTGATGTCCCTCATGACTTCTTCTTCTCCTCCGCGGCGACCTTTTCAGCAGCGATAGGTGCCTCCTTGGCCTGCTTCGCGTTGAGGAGTAGTCCGAGAGTGCCCACGATCAAGTCGCTGAGAAGAGCAATGACTCCTGTGCAAGCAAGCTGCCATGAGGCGATGCTGACACTTCCGATGGGGGCACGAGGGAAAGACAGGATCCATTCCGCCCAGTAAGGAAACCAGCCGTGAGGCAGCCAGAACATAGGCTCAGTGGCGTACCAAAAGGGCAGGAAGTATTGCGGCGCGCGAGTAACGACGATACGGACGACGGTGAGGACTCTGTCAAAGTTGGATCGTGCAGCCTCGGTGGTTTTCTCTGTAGAGGACATGTGTTAGCTATCGCCTTGTTTCCTTCACTACGGCTGTGTGACAGGCGAAACGTACTGGTCTTCTCTAGTTGATCGAGAAGCTTATCGTGCTGGCGACGCAGCTTTGCCCACCTGGCAAATTCATCCTGGGAGCTCGTGCCATTTAGGTCTCGTCGGACCTTGAGGTAATCGGCCTGAAGCTTGCGCTGTTCGCCGGCAGCCTTTGACGTCGAGATGGGGAGGAAGTTGATCAATGTCCAGAGCTTTTAAAAGTCAGCGAATATAGTTTGATATAAGCGCGGGAAGTGACGCACCAGGTTATTGATCGCGGTGGCTCCAATGGTGTTGACTAGGTTGACGATAACTTCGACAACGAAGACGCTGAGCATAAGAGAGGCCATTGTTGCAGGCCAGAGATCGAAGACGGGAAGACTATGCGCACTCGGTACTTTTTTGGTGCAGCGCCGACTTGTGCTCGTGCAGGCGAAGATAGAAAGTCAGGTGGTGGTGATGTTGGCTTTGGTGGTTCTTCAAACGTGGTCAAGCCATGTCATAACCCCGACAGATGCATTGTATGGAGCTCCATACGACCCCTCCACACCACCAACCGTTAAGCTTTTGGGTACAGAAATAATTAGCCTAGACGTCCACCTTAGATAGTGGAATCCTGACTAACTAATTTTATCTACCATGTTTTCAGCAGTTTTCTAATGCCAGAGCCAGATCTGCTCCATTGCGCTTACCCTGTACATTCTGTGTTCACTATCATTGCCCTCTTCCCCATATCCTAATGTCGCGAGCACTTGACAAGAGTGTAAAAGAAGCTCTTAAGCATGGCGACCATCATCAAGTGTTTCTAGATATCTCAGATGTTCTCACAGAATCATCAGATCAACTTCTTGAGATTGAGTTACTCGGCAAAAGCCATGTGTTAGATCCCAACTCAACAGTACTACGCGATGAGAATGCTGTCGCTATCCCAAAGTTGCGCATAGTTCAAGCTTTCATAGTGGCTCAGAAATTTCACAAAAAGTTCCTGGCAGTGGATCACAATGTGTCGATGAACCAAATTCGGAGATCAACAGCAGTTATGTTGTTGATGGATCCAGAGCACTTGACTGCTGCCAACACCAGAAAGAGGCTTGTCACAAATGAGTCAAAGGACGAAAGTATCGAGGACATATTGCGCTCCGAGAAACACCTGCTGGACAGCCTACTAACCAGTCGTCTTCATCGGCATACCAAATCACCAACAATATGGAATCATCGTCGCTGGCTTATGGAACAATACCGCCTCCAGGGCAAAGATGTTCCAGTGGAAGATGACATCTCTAGAATCATCATGGTATCTGGCGAACGACATCCTCGAAACTACTACGCTTGGTGCCATGCAAGATATCTGATCAGTGCCTTTATCTTACCATCAGCAAAGCCCAAAGATGCTCTGTCCCGAATTATTAGGTCAACGCAAAAGTGGTGCTTCTCACACCACAACGACATATCAGGCTGGCAGTTCCTGATATTCCTGCTCAGTAAGCATGTTTCCGAGACATCGCTCGTCTTTCGCGAAACACTGAAGCTTGCGAGCTCGTTCAAGTGGCGCAATGAGTCTGTCTGGTATTTCCTCCGATACATCGCTGCCTGGGGAGCCACTCCTGCCGATATGATAGAGTTTGAGAATGTTCGAAGGGTGTTATTGGAGAGTGCTGCTGAAGATGAGACTGGGAAACGCACACTTGAAAGAGCGCAGCAATGGTTAGAGGTCGTTGATGGATTCTAAACCAATAAACCGAGGCTGTGACGGAACCTCATGGGTTGCCTCTTCGGATATATGCGCCTGAAGAGGATGGGAATAGGCATTGGAAATAAAACAATCTCGTCTGGGTGGTTATGGTGATGCTTAGACCAAGTTCGCCCCGACGATAACATCTAGTTATATAGATTAAATAAAGATCTTCCGTCATTTCAGCCTTTAGTTTCTGTCGAGCGATGGCTCTAGGTTCAGCGACCTATCACAGCTCAAGATAACCTATAGGAAAAAGCGCAATATGCATTGAAATTGGGCTCTACTCTGATCGACGCGACCCGAGTTGATAGTGCTACAACTTGCCGGGGTTAAGATTAGGCCAGGACAAGCATTGACAGGCCACCAGAGTTGTTTCATCAGCGGGCCAGGTCGCTCCTATATAATGGAGCTTATGAAGTCATTTGAGCCGCATGTAGTGAACTACGATCCATCTTGTCTGAGGAACAATCTATGTGAAATTATGACCGACAGCAGTATGAACCAGCATGGTCTTTAGACGAAAGAGGTTGAGATACTCTAGCGGACTCGGCTGCCAGGGTATCGCAAAGCGAGTACTTTTGTGTAACATGGGTTAAAGACTCGGATAATTTTTTAAAGATAAAGAGCCGTGTCTTGTTGCGGAAGCTATGGCGTTTTAATGTTAAGGATGTCCTCGGTTGTCCATCATGTCATATCCACGCTTTGACGAGACCTATATATAAAACATATATTATTGGAAACACGATAGGATTTTGCATAATTGAAGTTCGCAAAAGGAAGGAATCTGAGACTTGAAGGAGCAGTATTCTGAGCTTGGGTACAGAGGCAGTGCAACATGTGGGAATATTCATGCAACTTGTTCAATTCAAGATGGCAGTCGATGTCTGTATGTGTCAAGAAGATTGACTCGGACATCAGCTCCGTAAGTTACTGTACAGTGCCCGTATAATGAAACATAAAAAAAAAAGCATCTGACATGCACGTCTAGAACAAAACTGGAGTAAGCTGAGAGTTTTGAGGCTTGCAGCAGTAGTCAGGGGTTGCTGGTTTGTTTTGACGCGTAAGAAACGCTAGACTTTTATCGAGTCAGTTGAGGAAACAAAGACCCTTGGATCCAATAGTATTGAGAGTGAGATGCAAGTCTAGGGGATATTGGATGGCGATGGTGGTCTGACTGCATGTTTGACGCCAGGGCATCAAGCTTTTCTTTCTCTTAGTATCGAAGATCAACGCTGTCTAGATGTATCGAATGTCATTACAAGCAAGGGACTCAATAATGAACCACAATATGCAGCCTGGTTTCCACTGAACGCGTGTATCGTGCTTGAATCAACCACTGAAGCTTGTTTTTTAGGTTCATTTTTTACCGCTTGCTCCACGTTGCTTTGCAGTATAATGTGCGCCAATATGCAGATCTTGGGGCGATTTAACCCAACTTGACCTGCCCAAAACGCAAGCGTTCATCTGCAAGAACGCTTATCGTTTCAGGGGTAGGATGTTTCTGTATCTGGTGATCGAAAGCAGCGTCTTGCATCTCTTGGAAGCACATGGCAACAGCAAGCACCAGCTATCTTGAGCTGATATCATTTACTCTTATCCTTGACTTGGCTTTTGACAGGGTTTCTGTACAACAGCACGGCATGTTCCACTACCTAATCTCCACAGTTGGAGGTCCCACCGGAAACATGAACGCTCCGACCATCCAAGCGGCTAAGACTTGGCGGACCATTCAGAAGGTTACGACCCCTGGCACTAGAGAAGATGAAGATCCAGTGATGAGCAGAGAGATATGCACTGTAGTTCGTTACACACGACTCGAAAGACGTTTCTTTGTTATTGTTCCTAAGTTTCAAAAGAGTCAGTTTAGGCATGACCAAACAACTGATTCAGTTCAAAGAGATGGCCAAGATTGTAACAAAGTACCAAGATCGGTAGGCATCGAACTAGGTCCAGATGATCATCGAGCCAAGATATTTTGATGTCCAATTAGAACCCTCTTGTAGCTTAGCTCTGGGGTCTAGAGCCTGGGTCTGGTGTCGTGAGAGAGATGAGATAGAAGCCAAGGTGACATAAATGGTACTCTACCTTTGCCATGTTTGATTGACATATCTATTTTGACAGATTAGAACTTGGCTACTACTGGTTGGGCCTGTTGATTAAGAGGCTCCTTTTACGATCAAGCAGCACAGACAAGGCCCAGGTACTGCACACTGAAGTATGCCCTGGGCACTCTCCACTCTCCCCATATCTCCCACCACTTCCTGTCACTCCCTCCACCTCGGCCTCCACCCTCTTTCTCTCTCTCTGCATCTGCTGCCTCTCTTTTATACTGTATTGTACCTTGCATTTGCCTTAATTCGTAATAATCCCTCTCCCTCCTCCGTCGTTGTTCTCTTTTAGTTTCGTTTCATACTCTCATTTGCGTTTCCCTTTCTTTGTTGCTTGCTCTTTGTCTTGATCAAAGCAATCCGTGCTCCCTCCAACATTGAGTATTACTATCCCGACCTCCAATTCCAATTCATTCCCAGCCCTTCAAGGAAATACTCCAACGCCCTGATCCAAAGAGACAAAGAGACTCGGGAACTGGTCTCACTTGTAACCAAGCCACTTCCATTGTGTGTCTGTGTGCTCCAATTTGCGTCTGGTTATTACTCGGCATCTTCGCTGTGTCGTTTTGTTTCCAATGCTGGACTCATAAATCTAATTCTTAATACCCTCGGCCATCTCTGGCTTTCGAGGCTCTGTTCGACTCGACTTCTTCACTGCTGTTTCTCAGCCTGGTCAATTTCTGTTTTCACTGAATAGACGCGTTTGAGACAAGTTGTGACGAGCTGATCCAATCAGCACTGAATCGACCTTGGCCTGTCTTGTCTCAGTGCAAGCCAACTCACGGTTATATCAACCACTTCCGCTTCCGAGTATAACAAGCGGCGAACAGAATTTCACTATTCTGATACCACCACAACTTCAAAATGCGTCCAGGAGTATTACTAGCACAACTGGCTTTCGCCTCATCGGCCAATGCCTTCTTTCCTTATGCCCCGGATTGGCGAGTCGACGTTGGACAACAGAGTGTGGGGCGAAGGTCCAAGAGCATTGGAAATGGTGGTGGTGTTCGCATGGGTATTAAGCAGAGAGCTCCCAAGGTTTGTTATACGAATTGCGTTGTGCTACTATTATGCTGACTTTTACCGCAGTCCAGCCAACCGATATCAGAGAGAGCAGCCATCGAAGCAGCACGATTAATCGCCAAGTATACAGGAGGAACTGTCCCAGAAACCAGTGTGCTAGCAAAGCGCGACAATGAGTACAATGTCATGGAGGCGACAAAATCGACAAAGAAACACACACAGGGTGTTAACCAAGACGGCACTGATTATTCGTACTTTATCGAAGTGGGAGTTGGATCAGAAAAGAAGCCCATGTATATGCTTATCGACACTGGTGCTGGCTCAAGTTGGGTTATGGGCACTTCTTGTACCAGCAAAGCCTGTTCGATGCACAACACATTCGGCGCCGACGACTCAGACACACTCGAGGAGACAGACAAATCTTTCAGCATCGCATACGGTTCAGGAAAGGTTGCTGGTAATTGGGCAACTGACACACTCACCGTGGCCGGCATGGATATCACCTACCAGTTTGGACTGACACATACAACATCGGATCAGTTTCTCGATTTCGCCTTTGACGGCATTCTTGGCCTTGCGATAAACAAGGGATCCAGCGGAAGCTTTCTCAACGCCTTGTCCGAGTCTAAAGAAGTTGACAAGAACATGTTTGCTGTCGCTCTAAACCGTGCTGCTGACGGTACCAACGAAGGCGAGATCAGCTTTGGCTCACCGAACCCTGATAAGTACATCGGCGAAATTTCCTACACATCTCTAGGCAAAGAGAACGACTGGGCTATCGAGATGGACGACATGGGATATAACGGCGAGCAAGCAGGTGTTGGAGGCTTGCGCAGCTTCATCGACACTGGAACTTCTTTCATGTTTGGTTCGCCAGCCAATGTCAAGAAGGTCCATGCTCTTATCGACGGAGCTGAGAGTAAGGATGGTACCACATATCATGTCCCCTGTGACAGTAAGGGCAACATGACCATCAAGTTCTCTGGAGTCGACCATGTTATTTCACCAAAGGACTGGGTTTCCCCTCCCGACAAGGATGGAAAGTGCACCAGCAACTTGTACGGATTTGAAGTCGTCAAAGGTGCTTGGCTGCTCGGTGATACCTTTATCAAGAACGTCTACACTGTCTTCGATGTAGACGAGCGACGAATTGGTGAGCTTAAACAATCACCGTGATTAAACCATTGCTAATGAAAACAGGGTTTGCTACCAATGCGATTACCAGTGGCTCTGAAGACTCCGACGACTCTGAAGAAGAAACCACTTCCCTGACGAAGACCTCCAACAAGCCAACTCAGACGTCTGATACCAGCGAAGAAACCGGCATCACCACCAACACTGTATCAACTGCGACCGCAGTGCCGGATATGGGCCTAGGCAAAGAATCAGTCTCGTCTGGCACTGCCACCGCCGAAACAAGCCAGGCGAGCGAGACACAAGACTCGTCGGCACCCTCAGGGCTACTATCACAAGCCCGTTTCACATTCATTTTCTGTATAGTACCATTTTTCGCCCTCCTGGCTTAGACGGAGTCGGGCAAGCGGCCGTACATTCTTTTTAATACCCCATATACAATCGTTTAGACGCGCGGAAAGATGTGCATATATATTACATACCGAGAGCTTCATAGAGCATAGAAAGAAGACCATGCGAGGAACATGAGAACAAACAAAGCTCTTCACATATGAAAGAGAAGATTGGGTGCGAAGGAAAGTTACAGCTACACCCAATTGAATCGAGGGAGAACTTGTTGGGTTTCAACATAGGTGGTTAAAGCCACGCCACACATATTTCCAACTAGAGATAGACCATCAGACTCAATAGAGATGTTGGATGGACCGAATTTTCCAATTGTGATTTACAAATGTTATAAATTGAAAGCCAGCTGGGCATAGTTATGGCTCGCTCAGGTAGAAGGTTTCCAGAACCTTGATCGTTCTTAGGCCTGACCGTTGGAAAGGAGAGTGTAAATTGGACCCCTATTTTTATGCAACATGTTTCGTAAGGGTCTTTGGGTTGACGGTAGTTCTTGTAATGAGTAATTGGTGTACCTGTGTGAAAACAACAATGAAGCTATTAACCCACTGCTTCGATATCAAACAAAGATACTCAATACAAGCCCTCATTCCATCTCTTTATTCATATCTTCTCTGAGTATGGTCCAGTCCTGTCGGATTGATCCGTGCCCCTGCATAAGCACCTAGCGGGCGATTCCAGCACCAAGGACCAGATTTCACAAGGGGCATTTGCACCAATCCTAGCGCCTATCATGCTGGAAGTGACGCTAATCCCTTTGATCCTTGCTTATCTGGGGGAAGGACAGACAACCATCCTTAAGCTAAGGTCCTATTACAAGGAGACAGCATCTCTTTACAACTTTCAACAAACAGCATTTTATCCTTTGATTCTACAGTCGATCGTTCCTTTTTGCGACCCTTTAATATTATCATCCTATAATTTCCCAATTACACGCACACGCACGAACGAATCGAATTAACAGGTCTTCTCCTGGGGAGAAAATGTGCACGCAATATCCCTTTGCTGCTCCCCTTCAACAATGACGCACGCCAGGAACAATGGCTCCCCGAACCCGCACGGCGAGGACCGCGGTCTTTTGAGCCATGGACCCGACTACGACGACGACTACTTTGGCCTAGGCGTAGATAATCACAGCGGTAGCGGCAGTGGAAGCGCGAGCGCAGACTTGGGGAAGGCTTCGACCAAGACTGATAGCAATGGCCAGCCTCGAACACCGGGCCGCGTGCGCTTCGACCTAACGCCCGAGATCGTGCCAGTCAGCAACGGACAGTCCTTTGGCGGCTTCAGAGACGACGACGGTAGCGACAGACGGTCTTCGGACGATGCATACTTTGATATCGAGGAGGCGACGAGTCCGGCGCGGGCGCATCGTACGCCTCTCCTGACAGACATGGAAGCGCCAAGCGTAACACTCGCCAACTCAATGGGTGATCCTTCCGAACAAGCAGAACACGAGATGAACCGTCCCAAGTCAGGACTCAAGTCAGCCTTTATGAACATGGCCAATTCCATCATTGGCGCGGGTATCATCGGCCAGCCCTACGCTGTGCGCCAGGCCGGTCTCGTCGGTGGCATCTTGCTACTGGTAGGCCTGACGGTTGTGGTAGACTGGACTATTTGCTTGATTGTCATCAACAGCAAGCTCAGCGGGACGAGTCACTTCCAGGGAACGGTTGAGCACTGCTTCGGACAGTCCGGGTTGATCGCCATTAGCGTTGCGCAGTGGGTGTTTGCGTTTGGCGGGATGGTCGCGTATGGCGTTATCGTTGGCGATACGATTCCTCATGTGTTGGTCGCTGTGTGGCCAAACTTGGCTGAGGTGCCCGTGGTAGGACTGTTGGCGAATCGACAGGTTGCGATTGCAGTGTTCGTGATGGGTATTGGATACCCCTTGACGCTCTATCGGGACATTTCAAAGGTGAGAGTTCAACGGGCGGATACACATGCGCTTTTACACGAAAAAAAGCTTGTACTGACGACATGTAGTTGGCCAAAGCGAGTACGTTTGCGCTTGTCGGTATGGTGGTTATTGTCTTTACTATTCTGGTGCAAGGCATTGTGGCTCCTGCGTCAGAACGAGGCTCCTTCAGCCCTTCTCTGCTCCTATTCAACGGTGGTTTTTTCCAGGCCATCGGTGTTATCTCATTCGGTATGTTGTTATGCCTAGACCCCTGAACTCGTATAGAGGCTTACTGACTTTATAGCCTTTGTCTGCCATCACAATTCGCTACTCATCTATGGATCCCTCAAGACACCCACCATTGATAACTTTTCTCGTGTCACTCATTACTCGACTGGTGTATCAATGGTGTTCTGTCTCGTCCTTGCTCTAGGCGGTTTCCTCACATTCGGTGACAAGACCCTGGGCAATGTTCTCAACAACTTTCCTGCCGACAACACCATGGTCAACATTGCGCGTCTTTGCTTTGGCCTCAACATGCTTACCACACTCCCACTCGAGGCATTTGTGTGTCGCGAAGTGATGTTGACATACTTCTTCCCCGATGAGCCGTTCAATATGAACCGCCACCTGCTCTTCAGCACGAGTCTCGTCTCGTCAGCCCTTGTGTTGAGTTTGGTGACATGTGATCTCGGTGCTGTGTTTGAACTCGTGGGAGCAACGAGTGCTGTGGCTATGGCGTACATCCTGCCTCCATTGTGCTACATCAAGTTGACGACGCGAAGTTGGCGGACATACATGGCTGGTGCGGTGGTGGCATTTGGCATAGTCGTCATGGTCATTAGTGTGATTCAGGCGGTGCAAAAGATGGTTAACAGTAAGTTCTCTTTCATATCATCCACGAGATTGGACATATGCTAACAAACCCTTACAGGCAAAGATGGACCAACGCAATGTGCATAAGCTAATAATCGCTTTGCCTGCTTTACCTTTATTCATATACTATTATAACATACCTAACGAAGCATCAACACACATAGACACTTGTTTGGAATAACACCAGACATGTAAAGATACTAAGCGGCGACGCAAAGCACATGCGACTGCGAGGAAGACTTCCACTTAAGAGACGTATCAAACACATATAAAAGGCGGATGATGATTTAGTTGAACATTTGAGTAAGACATGTCGAAGAAAACACAGGCAGTACGCATTTTGGATTTGTATGTCAGGAGTTGTTGGCATGGCGTGATACAAGGTGTCTGAATTATAGACAGTTATGTTGTTTGAACAAGCACATGCTTAAACTTTGATGGTGCTAGTGATGTCAAGCTGTGATATCACAAGAGACTAGCCCTCTGTGAGCAAAGAATACGACTCTTCAAGTTTACTATTCTCAACCTATCTCTGACCCTCCATTCTCGTATCTCAAGTCTCCATTTACTGCCAGCACAATGAGCTGTTTCTCACACGATCCCCACCTATACCCATCTCACCAAGACCCAAGACCCTTTAGACTTCTTTATCAAGATGGGGTGGGCATGACTGTGTGTGTCACGGGCGAATCGCATGAGGGGGTAATACAAAGCAACAACCCGCTATTTGCGCCAGGGAACCCCGCTTTGGGAAAGTGTCAAGGGAAATCTGGTGTGAGGGAAGGTTGAAGTTGATGGATATATATAATCTGAATCTTCCCCTCTTCTCTTCTTCCCCTTCTTTTTAGTGCTCAAACCTCAAACACATTCTACTTTTTGTATCACATAAATCTCTTGATATCAACGCCAAGATGGAGCCTCTTGTCAACTACAACCACAACACTTGCCCCAAGTGCAGCGCCACCATCGAGGGTGACGGCAAGACCTGCGGTAGCTGCGGTGCTGTATGTCTTCTTATGACACCCATACCTTATCATTCTTTACTGACATTCCGTTCTATAGCACTGCCCCGTCTAAATTTCTAACGGAGAAATTCAACAATATGATGAGACAAGACGAGACGAGTTGAGATATTTGGTGTTAGGGATGCATACAACGGAGTGTGGTTGGCGATGTGCGAGGCCGCTTTTTGAAAGCGTCACTCTTTTTTATTTGGGCGGCGGTTGATGGTTTAACCTATTTGCGTTGGGTGGTATTGTGTAGCAGAGATTGAACTCGCTCTTTTATTCGATTGTCTTATCATGAGGAAACAAGACTGATACTCGCCTAAATCTATCTGCATAAGCAACTTCTTTGTGAATATCTTGGCTCCCACACTGGGTGAACAATATCTGACCCCCATGCTCGTTGATTGATGGGATTACATCACCCGTATCACAACTACCGAAATAGGTTCAGGCGTCGATCAGAGGGTCTAGCATGGGATAGGGGGCCACATGACTGACATTGGCACGTGGATGCATGCCTGAAGCTTGAGGTCAACGTTGGATACTACAGACGCCTCAACTCGAAGCTAGTGATCACTTGTGTAACCTGATAGCCTGTATGATGTATCCCAATGAGCTTAATGCAACAAAGTCACTTTCATCATAGAAACATCACACCACGGATAAAGTAGACAGATTGTTCAAAAAATCAAGAGATTAAACAGGCAGGCCCTACGCAATAGATGTCCCATCTCCATGGTCTAAGTAACGGTCTCGAGGCTCCAAGAGAAAAAACGAAAAGATTTATGGCCTGACTCGACTTGGTTCCCCCAGCCGAGTCCCATATCCACACATAAGCAGACGCAAACGCTCTCGCCGTAACCAGTCCACAGAGTCTCTCCTGGCCTCCTGTAACATCTCCCGAGTGATTCTTCGTCCATCAGCCTGCACTGACAGACTAGACAGGAGAGCAAGGAACGAGAGTCACTCCTCCTCCTCCTCCTCAAAAGCCCCCAACAAAAAAAGACATCTGGCCCACCTCCCCATACGCGGCAAGCACATACATAAAACAAAGGTCCCGCTCGCCTGCCAGTGGTGATAATAAAAAAGATGAGGTATCTATCGATAATAGCAACCCCCCTGCGAGATTCAGGAGGTCCAAGAAACCATGGGCTTCCACCGACTAGAAAACCATCAATCCAGCGAGAAAGGTCGGCGTGTAGGCCGATGGACCAGACATGAGCGAGACGATATCAAACTCCAGATTCCGAGAAAACCGATGCATGCCGACAGCCCTGGCCTTCTTGGCCGCCACGGGCCCGTTTCATCCGAACTGCCGGGGCCAAGTTGAGGTTGAACTGTGACAAAGGATTACAACGCAGAGTCAAGCCACGGTATGTGTGCGTCGGCTGCGTTCAAAGGGCTTCGATGGCGCCCTTTACAGGACAAGACACTTCTTGTGAGACTTGCTTCGGGTGCTGCGTGACAGCAGAGCAGCGCGAGTAGCGTGCTCGAACACTTCACGGACACCCTCGTTGGTCTTGGCTGAGCACTCAAGGTACTTGTAAGCAGAGATCTTCTTGCGGATCTCCTCACCCTGTTGATGATTATTAGCATGTACATATGTGAAGCTTGGCAAGCAACCAATCAGGTTCAATGAACCCAAAACAGGCGCTTTGCCAGGGCAAGATATCGTACCTCCTCGGGGGAAACGGGCTTCTGGCTCGTCTTTCGGAGCTCCTCGATGATCTTCTGGTCGTATCGCAAATCCTTCTTGCAGCCGACAAGGATGATAGGGAGACCCTGGCAGAAGTGCAGAACCTCAGAGATCCACTGTAAAAGAGCACGTGTCAGCAAGGCTGTGTGGATGTCATTTGGCAACAAGCCATTCAGCAGTTGGGGTTGGACGAACCTTCTCCTGGACGTTGTCGAGGGAGTCGGGAGAGTCAACAGCGAAGCAGATCAGGATAACGTGGGAGTCGGGGTAAGAAAGAGGTCGGAGACGGTCGTAATCTTCCTGACCAGCAGTATCCCATAGGGCGAGCTCGACGTGCTTGCCGTCAACCTCGACATCGGCGACATAGTTCTCGAAGACGGTGGGGACGTAGACCTGGAGGTAGAATTGTTAGTATGATGTTTATTGTTGTTGTTGATTCTCGTCAGAGATAAGCGCCTCTCGTAACGCCGCGTGGCAGTGCGATGACGGGAAGACATCAACGGTGTAAAGTCAATGCTTACCTCGGGAAAAGTGCCCTTGGAGAAAACACTGTACAATTGATTAGCGATAAGTTGATGATTTGGTTGAGGAGATGATGGTGATGATGATAATAAGAAACGGCAGAGATGGTAATGTGAATCAAGGGGCATCTGCGGCTATCACGATAATGATAGAGCTGATTGCGTCTAACAATGCGAAGCGCTCAAGCGAAGAAGCGAGGAACAATTATCGCATTGCTTTTCTGGTGTAGCCCTGAACTGGTTGAAGCACCGAGTAAAGTCGACGCGGTGATGGACAGGAACACGACACGGGATAGGCGAGTATCTTTTGGTGGAAATAAGGCCAACTCACATCAACAAACAGGTTTTACCACAAGCACCATCGCCGACAATGACGAGCTTTCGGCGGATCTCAGCCATGGTTATTGATTAGAGGTGTTTTTGGGTGAAGAAGTTGTGAGAAATGGACGAATTTGCTGGCGTAGAATGCGAGCTTGAGCTTGAGTTGAGCTTGGGAGATGGATGGTGCAGGTTGTGAGTTTCGCGGAGAGCGGCGGCTGCGGGTCGATGGGGATGGGATAAGAGGAGAGTGGACGCGGCAAGGCAAGAGAGAGAGAGACAACGAGTAGAAGGGGGTTTGGTTTTGGGTGAAATAGGCTTGGGCTTGGTTTTTTTTCCAGGACCCGAACAGCTACTGGACAGGACTGGCTGGATAGGACAACGGGCAAGCACAGGACAACAGGCAGCCAGGGCAGGTCAACAGGACTAGAGGTACCTCTGAATACGATGTGATATGCACTAGAAACCAGGTACCAGGTGTCAGAGGTCAAGAGGTGCTGGGGGGGGGGGGGGGGGGGGGGTCAAGCAGGGTTGTTGAGGATGATGAAAGCCGGGACGGGCGTGTGTAATTCGCACTGTGTTTTGATAGGCACTTAACAGACAATGACAGCTGAAAATACCCTGCTGGCAGGGCTTGTTTGGTCTATTTTCTAGAACATGGTCCAAAATACATACCAACGGTGACTGAGGTCAGCATGCAACGTTTGTCCTAGCTGTCTCACCGTCAGTCTATTCCTTCCTATTCTTTGAGTTAGATCTAAAGTGAAGGCTGAGTCAAGTGCAGCTTGAGGTTCTGATAAGCCCTCTCCTGAACATCTTTGTTCGACTCAGGGATCAAAAGCAACAAAACAAAACAGCCCTGGTAATGTTTACAACAAACCAGGTTGTGAGCTTTTGTTCCATGTTTGAATTTGTGCATGTCCTGTTGCTGGGGCTGCGAGCTTGCTGGGGTCTCTTTGATATGATGATGAATGTGTTCTTTCCCCTGGACCTGTCGTCACCTTACTTCCGTATGTACTCTTTCACCGATATTACCACACAAATGTACTTTCTTTCTTGTCACATTACGCGGAAAAAGGGTCCACGTCTGTCCTTTCCTGAGGCAGCTAACTGCGTCTCGTGGCCCTGGCTTCGCCTGGTGGGTGGCAACAACCGCTAACACCGTCCCCTATTCAGTGAGTGATTAGTGGAGTTCCTTCACAGTGTAGACAGTGTACAGCCAAAGATCCTAGGGCGGGCTGGGCTATTTCCCTGGCGGGGGAATTAACTGGCCCATTTTATCTTACCGAGAGTGCTCCGCCATGGAAACTTTCAGTGGCAGCTTTTGGCGTCCAATCCATCTGTAGTTGCTTCCATCTCCTGCATAACATGGAAGTTAAGCTAGTTTACTTGAATTGCTCTCGCCCCCCAAGGTTGCGTCGTGTTGCGTCGTCTTCCATTTGCGTGAGTCTGAAACGACTCGGATAGAGAGAGTGAGCAATGCCAGTGACAATGATGACGAGATGAGATAAGGGTCTGTCTACTATAACACTCAAACTGAGCCAGTCACTGGTCTTAGATGACGGAGAATATCAAAGGGCCAAGAGTAATGTAACAAGGCTGGCCGTTTGTCGAACCGTTTTCATTTAATTGAGAGGATATGGCAACCCAGTGAGATACTTTTCACGAAAGCTTTGGATCTTTAACTCTTTGCCCGTTTGTCTTCCACCGCCAAACGCCATCATCATTCACAGTCATCACGTTTTTGCACTATTTTCTATCGGTCTGACGTGCACGCCAGTCCTTGGCCCACCAAACAGAGTCTTGCTTCAGAACTGCTGCTGTTGGCTTTAAACTTGACTTGAATTGTATCATCTTATCCAGACGATGGAACGCTTTAGGCTCCATAGCTCCGAGGCTGAAACCGTGGCTCGGCTTGTCATATGAACAGGACGAAACTAATAAACAACATCCAGCCACAAGCCCATGGTCACAATTTGAATTCTAGGCCGGTGTTCTCCCTTTGGGAGATTTCTAGGAGATTTCTGGCCGGGATCTGGCGGCCAACATCAACAATTGTGTCTAATCATGACTGTGGCATGAGATTATCCCCCGTAGTTAGCGTTTGATGTTTATCACAAGTCATCTCGGCAAGTTCCACCTAGAATATGAGCAATGCTATTTAATATCTTGTGAGTCTGATTTTTGATGTTGAAGGGAGTCTTCTTGATCAAACATCCGCTTCGTCATCAATCACGGTCGTCTTTCACCATGCAAAGTGAAGCTGGCACAAGCTTCCTACCCTGGTCCATCATGCAGTGTACAGCGGAGCTCCGTGCTGAGCTGTGCTGTGCCATCCCGTGTCTCCGCTTGCTAAGCCAGATACCCAGAACACGGAGCGTCCAGTCATAGAGTTTGTAGTGGGCGGAAAAGTCCTACGCTGCTCCATAGGTAGGACTTTCACTCAACCTCCCCTGATCGTTGAGTAAGGACCAAGGACCCTGATTGACTTGTGCTGCACATTCGGATATGCATTACCTTTAATCCTAGATGATGATAGATTGCCACTTTTGAATCATATGTATGAGATACCCACGATTCACAATGAATCTCTTATCCACACATAATTCATCAATCTTTTTATGATTTGTATGAACAAACAAGTGTGATCCCTCAGGCATTTCTTTCAATATAGGTAGGAACGGAACTTTGGACCCTTTGATATACCTAGCATGTGGTCTTGTGATATATCCTGCCTAGCAGTGCTGAATAGCCAATTAAGTGCTATACATGCATCCTTATCATATGGATGATATCACAACCTGCATATGTGTGCTTCGTTGTAATGCATTTCGCTATGTTGAGTTTGGCCGCAGTTGCAATAAGATACTGAGTTCGAGTCGAATATCAGTATATTGGACGCCGCTAAGAACCAAGACCTTTGTATGAAGTTAGGAACTGAATTGATACAGGGATGAATTCCTTCATATATTGATGCAAGTGGTACCGCTTCGCGATTTGGATGCGGAACAATGTGTGGATGATCGAAACTAGACCTTGAAATTTATGAAACTGCTCTAATAGACAAACGAAGTTGTATGACATTGAATATCACTTTATAAGTAGTATTGATACAGGGTATGCCAATAACCATCATGGGTTCGCATGTACGACATGAAGCTATCATGAGCATAGTGCGGGGTACAGTGCGTTCTGATTACCCGCACCCACACACTAATGCGGCTAATTCCGTTTGATGGTCGAGAATTTCCAGCTCAACCATCCACTCCACAACGAATTATCGTCACGCCCAAAGCGACAACTCGGCGTCGACAGCTTCAATCCACTCAATGAGCTGCTAAAGCCTGCGAATCCCTTCTATAAATCCCCGCAGCTCATTTTCCGCCATGCAGAAGCTCGCCAAGCGGGTCGCCCAGGCCCAGCGCCAGGCCGGCAAACGAGCCGAAAAGGCCGCCAAAAGCGAACAGACCAACTATAAACTTCGAAACCGACAGGCCATTCGAGCGGCTGTCTCTGAGGTCCGACAGAATCTTCAGGATGCGCGCCGTGCTCGACAGGAGGATTGGGAGTTGGGTCCTATCGCCCCCAAGCGTGATCTGGGATTCAATGGTTATGGCATGTTCACTGAGGGCGTACGAACGGATTGGTCCAACTACGGCCTCTACAGCCCTCGACCTGAGATATTGATGAAGCGATGTGCCTGGGCTGGTGGTGTGAAGCAGCTTAACCTTGCTGTTTCTGACCGAGTGGTTATCATGGATGGTCCAGACAAGGGAAAGATTGATCGCATCAAGTCGATCAACCTCCAGGCGGGGCTTGTTACTCTTGAGAACCACAACCGGGTAAGCATATCGACTGCACAGGGACTTCATAAAAACTAACATAACCAGGCTATCTCTGCAGGCATGTTTGGAAACGACAGCCGCTCTCAGCCTATGCCCCTTGCCATCGATGCTATTCGCCTGGTCTATCCTATCACCAACCCCGAAACCGGAGTCACAAGAGACGTCGTTATTAAGGAGCTCAAGTCCATTCCACCAAACATGAAGTCCCCCAACATGACGCTCGATCGATGGGAGCACGGATACAAATGGGACCGACTTGTCCCTGGAATCAACGTCGTCATCCCGTGGCCCGAGGTGCAAGTCCCCGAAGCGGAATCATTCGACGGCGACACTATCCGAGAGACTGTAGAGGAGCGAACATTCTACTATAACCTTCTATCCCCACCCATGCCCGAAAACATTATCGACGAACTCCGTAACAAGTTCTCCAAGTTCCGAACACGCCACGAGGACTGGTACGTGCAGCAGAAGGAGACCGAGGCCATGTCGGAGCAGGCCCGCCTGGAGTCTGTCAAGTCTATGCAGACTCCTTTGCAGGAGTTCCACGAGATGCAGCGCGAGAAGCGTGCCGCGGAGGGCGAGCCCGAGCTCAACGACGAGATGCTGGAGAAGCTTGGTGCTATTATTGCGCAGCGCAAGGATGCTGCTCTCAAGAAGGCTGGTGTATCAGAGGTTGCTGCTACAGATGCTTCATTACCCTCATCAACGACAACACCCCCAACCCAATAAACGAAAAAAGTAGACGATGTGCGGCCGAGGTTTGGATAGTGGATGACGTGCCAAAAGCGGTACGAATAACGTGTAATTATATCTGTGCAAAAATGTACATCATGAGGCGTAAAATAGACGCATTTCCTGTCTCTTCATTGCAATGATTTCCTCGCCAAGTTGTGTATATGGCAAGCTATGAGGTGTAGTCCTTGATCGTCATGTTGAACAAGGCAGGCTCATTCAGGGGTCATTTTCCATGGACACCTAAGATCGATTACTAACAAAGGCTTCAACCAGAACTGGGTGAACGTAGAAAACTAGCCATTTTGGCACTAGGAATGAATGAGTTGACTGAAGTCTAATCCAGTTGTCTCTCTTTGCACATGTGAAACGGCCATTCAGACGGAGGTGCGCTTGTCTCTTATTGAGGTATACCAACGATGGAATAAGAAGATCTATGTAATCAAATGTTACCACCCATTCATTGTACATATAGTTTGATTCCCTGAGGAAAGTGGTTTATAGCTTTGAGTCCTTCGACCCCGAATAACCAGCTCCCCCTTGAGATGACTGCTTATCCTCAGCCATAGCCCTTATGAGAAGACGATCCCAGAGTGGTGTAGTATCATGGATGTAGTAGACCATCATGGGTGCCTCGATCTTGGTTCTGCAAAACTGTTAGAGCTGTGGTAAGATACAAGGCAGAGTGTCACCTCACTGTGTGATATCCCCGGTGGTAGTGGTGGGAGCCTGGCTTGAGTTGGACGGCATGATGTAAGAGAGTGGTGTAAGTGGATTGAGAGTACAAGGAAACAGGCTGACAATGTATTCTAAGGAGCGTAGTAGAAGACAATTTAGGATAATGAGTTGTAAGGCAATGGTATTACACCATGAGAAGTCTGATAACTTGTACCGTGTCTCGAGAAGGTCATGACTGAAATATATAGGAATCACTGAATGGAACCGACAATCCAATGTCTCTTATATACGAGCTCAAGACAATTGGTGTCTACAATGAAAGATTTGTTCCTGATATCAAAGCTTCTCATGAAGGCCTCAACAGTTCACCCACCATCTAACATTCCGGGCAACGATACGCCCGCAGCTCAAGACACAGCCTAACTTGACCGGTGATCCCGACTTCAACCTCGTTGGCAACAGAAGTGCAACTCATAAACAACAGTTAAATCAAGATTGAGACTCGGTCAGAAGCCAAAGTAAAAGGCGGTGATAACATCCATCTTTACACCGAAGAAAAATATTGCCGTTTGACGTATGCAGAGCAGAGGACATGCAGTCATGTGTTGGTGTGTAACCAGGGACCTGGTCCCTTGGGACTTCCACCTCCCCTTTTAGGAAGATTGAAAGCTCCCCGCGTTGCGTACCTTGAACAAGTAATGATTTCCGAAAACGTTGTGTACAAAGACAGAGAGACACAACCAACATGTAAGCCGATGAACCAGCCCACCACTACATGTCCGCATCTGCATTTTTGTCCTGCTGAAGATTTTTAGACAAGCGGTGAAGTGTTAGATACCTGGGAAACGTTGTCCTTGTTGGGCTCGATGATGATATATATCACTTTAGATGCAGTATCTACCCTCCCACGTGCTTATGCAACCAAAGCTCCCGCAGCGGATCTGACGATACGAAACTAGATTCTGCACTGCTTGCATAACCTCGCCTAGTTGACGTGCTGATATTAATCTTGTTTAAGCGGAGAAAAGAGGGAACAAAGGGAAATATTGATACTTTGATGAGGCTCTGCTGAAAACCGCAGCTCAGCCTCGTCCGCAAAGCAGCACTTTAGCAACATTTTGAGGCCACCCATTTCCCCAACTCGTAGCGGTGAGCACTTAAATATGATAGATCTTGACGCAGGGCTAACTAACAGAAAAATCTCAGCTTGGGTGATACATCCTTGAACAACCGATGTTATCCTCGCCTTTCCTCCGTACGAGTTGTTACTGACGTCTTACATAGTCGACTTCCGGGGAGGTAGACTATCACAAGATATGAGGTAATGTACAACAACACTAACCGAATGTGTTTGAATGAGACTATGTTCACATCTGACATCTTGCGGTAGTCAACAAGCAGGATCTCATCCGATTTGACTAGAGACACTTGAAGCTAACTGAAGGTGTTGTCCCTATTTCCATTATTTAGGCTACACCACACGAATATTAGTCAGAAGTATATTTCACATCATAAGCTGTTAGCTATCCTGTGCCTAATTTAAGGGGAGACGCTGTAATAAGTTACGGTGAGACGTTCATTGACCTGTCTGTGCTGTGGTACAAGTCAGATTTGGCAGAACTTTATGTATTGTAGGTAATTAAAGAGCGAATTAACTTGCACATTAAACACCGTGTACCAGTACATGAATGCATATAATAATCATGAAGGTGATTCTAGTAACGTGACTTGGGGTATTTAAATGTTTAAAGTGATATGGTATGTGCCATCGCATCTACCCTCAAGGCCGACCTGTACGACCATGTATTCAAATTGAGAGGCATATACTGGTAGAGAAGGTATCATTGAGCTGGAAGAAAAGAAAAGATTCGGCGAGAAACGAAACATTTAGCACGCATATGACATCAAGGCATTCTTTAAAGCTTACTCTGATCTGGAGGTGTATCTTGCTGTGGCGCACTAATACAAAGACCAGCAGAGTATTTGTGAGTAGAAGGGTCCCCTATGCAGAGCTGAGTCTGAATAAGACGATCCTGAAGGGAGGAGGTATCGTGGATGAACCGATTCAGCATGGTGCCCGTGTCAGAGGGTCTGAATGTGCTGGGTTAGTTCAGTTTGTAGGCGGATGTGCCATTCTGATTTTACTTGCTCTTCTTTACATCTAATGGCATCTGAAGAAAGAGGGTAGCCTTCCGAAGGCATTATGCTCGTTGCAATAGGAATAACGAGGGCTGAAATGGTGGGCAGTGACAGGACTAATTGAGTGTATACTTCGAGTTCTGCGCGATGCTAGGATCGAGAAGAATTGGGTAGGAAATGCAGAAGTTAATTGCTACCATGTTGGAGATAGACTGCACTGATGTACAAGAGGAATTCTAGAAAAGCCAATGCCTGGGGAGAGCGTCGACTTTTATACATGTCGCAGCTCCGGGCTCCGTGGTTCCCAAGCTGATGCCGGATCGGCTTGAGACGGCCTGAGATATGGGCGGCAAGAACAATTAAATAAATTGACGTAAACCCGCAAGGCAACGGGACGCCTGCACGACTATGAACGATAGTACCAGACACTTAGAATTGTTGGGGTAGACAACTGGTTGAGCAGATCCGCTCCGAAGTATGGGTACCCACCATCTTCCGTGGATTCGGGAACAAGTGGAGTCTCTTGAACGGAGCACCGGCGAACCACCCGGCATGTCCAGCTTTGAGTCTTGGGCCAGATAAATTGTCTTAAAATACAAAGAGAATTGTTGAGAAGACTAGCTATTAAGCTACTGAAAGTCACTGCTCACTATTCCTGAACTTGCACACAGTTTTGAATAACTCGACAACAGTTACTATTGATTGATAAAAATGCTCGGTATATACACTTTGTGATCCTCTCTTACAGTCGGTTAGGAATGCGAGCAGAAGTCCCCATGATCATGTCAATATTAATGATTTGACTCTTCAAAACATTGAGTTTGGTGCTAACAGCAGTAGTGCCATTGATTGCTTCTGGTGAGTTGGTGGTGGCTTCGGCTCCACAATAGAGTCGCTCTTGGATGGAAGAGACGTCGTAGATGTGCACATTAAGCATCAGACTATGAGGCTCGTGCCTAAATTGGGTTGACTAAGTCAGTATATGAGGGCTAGAAAGATGTCATCAATTACTGACTGCTTCTGACCGCTTGTTTGGACTGCCCGAGTAGGCGAGTTGGTAGAGTCCATGATAGACCAATACGTAACGCAACGCAGTGTTGTTGGGATATGTGAACTTATGGACTCGAAAGGAACAGGTATTGAGACAACTGTGGTAGCTTTACCAATAGTTGATACAGAATTCTTTCACTCTCAAACCCAAAATGGTGAGCTGCGAATGATCAAAAAGGTTGGACGTCAAAGTCTGGAGAGTCATTCTGTGAACAAGTCGAGTTCTTCAGAATCGACTCGACATTATATAACTTTTCGGGAGAGAACATAAACAAAGTAAAACTACAAAAGCCTCCTCTGCCCTGGTAGGGATCGAACGCCGTGTCGACGCTGAATGGTTGGCATGGGAAAAGACGAGCGCCTGCATATATCGAGATCATATGCTCCATGCTGCAAATGAGTTCCGATGGGATCTGTCATATTTCAAGATCAGACCCAAGTGGCCGTGAAAGACCACTTTTGAGGGCGTGTGGCCAAGAACTGGCGGGGAGAGATCGGCCCAAAGAGAGAAGAGACCTGAGAATGTTTGGATCGAGCATGCACAACAGGGGTGCAAACGAGCGACAACAGCTTGCGCTCCGCTGATACCGGGCGGCAATGACACGGAATAGGGCGTCTCAAAAAGTCGATATATGTCAAAGTCGCCTTAGATTGATCATACGATGCTGCAGGTGATAAATAGTTTAAAATGCAATGGCTGTATTGGGCTAAATCGATCTGCTGTGTAGTATCGAACGACGAGAAGATGTGCCGCGTCAATATGATTGGACACCGTTTCATGCAGTATCGGTACTTGAGACACTAGATAGATCTAGGAACGGGCTCCAGGGCAATGGGTTGGCTATTGACCTTGAAGACAGACCGTGTCGTCGTACTATCAACGGTGAATACATAGTTCAGTTCCACGAGCTGCAAGGCAAAATGCTGTGTAACTCTCTGGTCATGATATGAGCTGTTCAACTGACCGTCTTCAACAAAGTAATCCCCGAATCGCCATAATCAAATCAACTGCTTTACCTAGCTTAGCATAGGACTTGCCGGTGCCAAGAAACACAATTATAAGTGTCCGTATTGTAAATCTCAATCTTCATCGGGTACTTGACCTACAAAATACGAGAACTGACAGATATACGTGGCCAAAGAGAAACTTCGCGTAGCGGCATCATCATATCTCATCACTTCTCACAATATGTTGGTTACAGGTTCTCCGCGTCCGATCAGACCACCGCGAGAATAGAAATTAAACCACGCAACAGGATTAACGCAGTTGTCTCACTTACACTTTTGGACCACTCACACCACCTATTTCAAGCGATAAAGATATTGCTGGATCTCAACAAGCGGACAGCTGCATTTGAGTTATAACGATCTACCGCCCTTGTGCGAGGTCAATATGCAAACTTCTCCCCATTACTCACACTTGAGCTCTCAGCATTAATCGAGGTTTGCATGGTTGCTTTTCTGTGACAACATGTTTCTACGCTTTGTGCGATCCGCAAATTCATCCGTCATAACCGCCCGTCACGAAGGATTTATTTTTTGTGTTACGTTCCTAGCTTGGTCTTGGCCATGACAACGCGGTGCCAAGGTTGTACAAGACTGTTGGGTTCAGACGGCTTTGCTCTATGCGTGCCGTGGCAGTAAACGACGGAGTATTTCGTCCGTTGCAGTAAGAAGCAGCTGACCGGCTTTATTATTTCGCTCATAGCAATTGTAATTACAAGGGTGTTTGTTATGTATTCGTTATAATATAAGACAGAAAAAGGTGGCTGAAACAAGATCAACAATGATAGGTACATCGCTCGGTATTTACTCCTCAATCAGAACGAAACTTGGCAGATCTACTGTCATGCCATAAAGTTGGCCCAAGTACTGTAAGATAAACTCTTTGTTTCTTTATATATAGTAATTGTTCAATAGGTACTTGAAAGTACCCTGGATATCAGTGTAAGTCGAACTCCACTTTTCCCGGCGCCTCAACCGCCCGCTCGCGCCGCCGGCCGCCGGAGGTTTTTGGTGTTTTTGAATAAGTCCCACCTTGCTACTTGCCCCTCAACCCCTCCCCCACGTACGTCCCTTACCTCTAGAGCTTGACCTGTCAAACTGATAAGGGCAACTTTCCAACGTCTTATCAAAAGCTTCTTTCCCCTCTTCAATTCCCGCGATAGAGCTCACAACAGCTGTCTGACTTTCTCTTCAAATAACCACATATTTATTCAATTCAATATGTCGCACTCTCACGATGGACAAACTCATTCCTATGATGGTTTCAATGCACAGGAGCATGGCCACTCGCATGAGATCCTTGATGGACCTGGTAGCTTTCTAGGTCGCGAGATGCCCATCGTTGAGGGACGAGAGTGGTCAGAGCGAGCCTTTACAATTGGAATCGGAGGGTAAGACCAACCGTTAACCTTAATTGCTTACAACATTTAACTAACATCTGCCAGTCCCGTCGGCTCCGGAAAGACCGCTCTCATGCTCGCCCTCTCCCTCGCTCTCCGAAAGGAATACTCTCTCGCTGCTGTGACAAACGACATCTTTACCCGCGAAGACGCAGAGTTCCTTACCCGAAACAAGGCTCTCCCACCTTCTCGTATCCGTGCCATTGAGACCGGTGGTTGCCCTCACGCCGCTGTCCGAGAGGATATCTCTCAGAACCTTGCTGCGCTGGAAGACTTGCACCGCGAGTTCGATACCGATTTGCTCCTCATTGAGTCGGGAGGTGATAACCTCGCAGCGAACTACAGCCGTGAATTGGCCGATTTCATCATCTACGTTATCGATGTCAGCGGTGGCGACAAGATCCCCAGAAAGGGTGGACCTGGTATTACACAGAGTGATCTGTTGGTTGTGAACAAGACCGACCTGGCAGAGCTCATTGGCGCCGATCTGGGCGTTATGGAGAGGGATGCTAGAAAGATTCGAGAGGGAGGACCCACGGTCTTTGCGCAGGTCAAGAATGATGTTGGTGTAGAACACATCATCAACTTGATCAAGAGCGCATGGAAGGCTAGTGGTGCAGAGGAACAGAGACGAAGCAAGGGAGGCCCAAGACCAACAGAGGGCCTCGAGCAGCTGGAATAAGAATAACATCACATAATCACTAAAATGAACGGCGATATTGGAAATATTTATGTAAAAGGGAAAACAAAAAACGCCAACTTTTTAAATCTAAGGTATACCGAGTGTCGTGATAATCTATGCCTGGTCATCCATCATCATATCGCCGTCCGCCTGCATCTTGCTAGTAGCAAAATCCAGTAGCGGTCCCTCCACGGGAATGGCATTTCGTGGCCACACCCGCTTGTACAAACTGACACCAATGGAGTCTTGAGGGTTGATACGTCCATCGAATGTAGCCTTGAAGTAACCATGTGTACCAAGAGGCTCCTTGATGAAACCGCTGCGTCCTCGCCTGGTCCACAGTGGCAGGGCCTTGAACCACTCGACGTCTTCTCTGTTGAAGAACATGTATCGGATGGTGACAATTCTCTTGTTGATATGGTAGGGGTGGCCGGTAAGGATGATGCGCTTTGCGATGACGCGAGATGTTGAGGGTGGGATGGCGGTTCCTGTACCGATGAGAGACATGCCAATGTGAGGGCCATCTTCCTCCTCGTTCCTCTCGACATCCTCGGCGGTGGTTCGCTTGAAGAATAGCACAGGCACGGCACCCCATGTTAGAGGACCCATGAAAGTCGCAATGGCTGATTGTCCAGGGTGGATGAATCGGCAGTACTTGTGGACATCGTTTGGTGTCTGTCCAGGCTGAGAGTATAGGGGCTTGATCACCATGCGGCGAGGTCCACACTGGACGATGAGCTCCTCCTTGGCCTTGATGGACTTGGTAAAGTCAGAGCTAAGGTTGAACAGGTAGTTGACAGCAGTCTTCTTGTTCTCATGTCGTAGAAGAGAGAAGAGTGTCAATGGCTTCTTGGGATCGTAGGTCTTCTCCTGGATGGGAGAAATACCCTTGATGTAGATGTGAACACGGGTTCCAGGCTCAACTCCACCGACCAAGGCCTCCCTTGTGACTTGTGACTTAGAAGATTGGTAGTTGGGGACTTGGAGAAGACGCCTCCACTCCTCAGGCTCATGTGCACGATCCTCAGACTCCTGCCACTTACTTGTTCGCAGACTCTTGAGACCACGGTAACGAGCCAGACGCTCGCGAGCTAGAACACCAGGGTGCAGCTCAATCTCGTCAGGAAACTCCATATCATCCAGCTCCTCAGTTCGCTTGCCTTCACGATATTTTGTGAGCTGCTTCATGTCTTCCTCTTCATCTGGCTCAATCATCATCTCCGACTGGGGATATTCTGAAGGAGCCCCCTCAGTACCTGGTGCAGGGGCGTAACCCTCAATACCATCCTCAGGGCGGGCTTGTTCAGCATCCTCATCAGGCATCTCGTAATCCTCCATATCAGACTCAGAGTCAGAGACGTCCTCCAGATACCAGGCTGACTGGTAGTTGGATGTACCCTTGGGCACTCGCTTCTTGATCTTTCTCGCCTCCTCCTCTTCGTCTGTGAAGTAGTGATGGTCATCGAGAAGAACACCCTTCTTCTCGCTTTGATCGGCCTCCATCTCAGCAACATCAGCGTCCATCATGACCTCCTCGGGGGCCAACTCCACCAACTCATCACGGTCGGCAGTGGACTCATCCAGAACCTTACCAGCCTCTTCGGGATCGATGGTCATCTCCTCACCCCTCTTCTTAACCTGCTTAGGCAGAGGAGCAGACTCGATCTTCTCAATCTGGAAAGTTCCCCAATCGCCAATTTGGACGAGACGATCGGCCTTGAGACCCTTGCCACGAACAATACCGGTGATAACTGTGGGCTCGGACTCAGAGTAGGCGAACTTGATATCTTCAGCAAGCATCCAACTCCTGTCATCTCTCCATCGGATACCCTTGGGTGTTGTGTTGCATAGTGATCGCATAAGGTTGGCGCATTCCTGTCGGTTCTCGATGCTGTAGAGCTTCTCCTGCTCAGGGTGGAAGTGAGTGATGAAGGACCTGAGAGATCCCAAAACGCTCTGTCGCTGCTTAGCGGGCTCGACCTTGTCAAGACCCTCAACAATAGTGAAGAGAGTGGACATGCCCTGGCTTTCGACACTGCGCAAGATCAACTCTCCAAGCTCGTCAACCTCGACATCGGCGGACAGAACGACAATAACGAAATCGGCCACTCGGGCGGCATCAAGACAGGCGTTCAAGTCTCGCTCGATAGGAATGTACTGAAGCTTTTGCTTAAATCGATCGACCGACACTCGATAGTTGCCGCCTTCAGCGTTGTCTTCGATATCGACACTGTTGTTCAAGTGCTTGATCGTGGCGTTCAGATCGGTGCCAGCGCAAAGAGGGATAAGAGCGACATGTCGAGGAGCGCCATCCTTTCCAGCGAAAACCAAGTTCTCCTTGACTTGTTCCTTGTGCTTGTTCAAACGAGCCTGCTTAGCCTGGTTGCGTCGGTCGAATTTGGACATGACTTGTTGGTGAGGAGTCTTTCGGTTTCCCTTTTCGTTGGAAATTCGACCTGTAGAAATGTTAGAATGGCGATTCTTTTGGTTTAATACATGAAGGAAGGAGTCCTACCCTTTGCGCGGTCTCTCAACTCATGCTTGGAGGCAGCCCTTGACTTGAAGGACTTGTGTGTGACCTTGGTGGTCGGCCTATGGGAGTGAGCCACTGCGGTAGGCATCTTGCTTTCGCCTCCGGCTTTAAATCGAAATGGTAGCGAAGCCAGATTGAGCGACAGAAAAATATCGAATTCCGTGTGAATTACAGGCAGAATGATGGCAATATCGTCGATATTGTAGGCGGTGATGGCGGGGTTAAATCCAAAATATTTTTGTGTTTATCGATAGTGGCGGTTGATGGCTGGACATAAAGAAACCCTTATACATTTAGTCCCGAGTCTTATTCGTCTTGAGACGAGAAAATGAATTGAGATCATAATCTATTCAAATTTGAATCTATAGCTCATCTAATCATGTTAATACTGACGACTTACAGCATCGAATTTAATTATTCACCTGATTCTACTAGATATACCGTCACTTGGACATGACATGGCGGTTATAGTATAAAGATGGTTTATTCTGTCATCTCATAGTGGAGCCACTCAGCCAATAGACTCTACACGATAAGCTGTGAATTTTTTTGTCGATAAGGAAAGTTGTATGCCAATCCATTCTGCCGTCCAGCTTCAAGTTACCTTTTTCTTAAGTGAGCGCGTCCACGATACAAAAATATGGAGGTCGACAGAGTTGATACGACCACTTCCAAAGTGCGCGACAATGGCGCACTCGCCGTTGAAGGCGCCCGAACGGAACTCGTTCCTCGCAGTGACCGAGAACGTGCTCGTCGAATTCGAGAAGCCCACAAGGCCTACGGTCGAGGCAAGAAGGTCAACCTCAAGGCGATCAAGGACAAGAAGCTTCGCAGAAACTTGAAGCATCTCGAGAGCAAGTACGAGGATGCTACACTCAAGGCCAAGGATGCAGAGATTTTGCTCGAGCACACGTCGGGTTTTCTCGAGGCCGAGGACGAGCTGGAACGAACATACAAGGTCCGACAAGACGATATTACCTCTGGTGTAGCGGTGGGCACTGCGCAGAAGCGATTCGAACTTACGCTGGATCAACTAGGACCCTACCAGTTTGATTACTCGAGGAATGGGCGGGACCTGTTGCTCGGTGGTCGAAAGGGACATGTTGCGACAATGGATTGGCGAGAAGGCAAGCTTGGCTGTGAGCTGCAGTTGAACGAGACGATCCGGGACGTGAAATGGCTACACAACAACCAGTACTTTGCTGTCGCGCAGAAGAAGTACGTCTACATCTACGATCACAATGGCGTGGAACTGCACACCCTGAAAAAACACCAGGAGGTGTCTCACATGGAGTTTCTGCCGTACCACTACCTCTTAGCAACAGTTGTAAGTACCTACATTTTCGCACAAATTTTCTGTTACTAACGAATATCAGGGCTCTTCAGGTTTCCTCAAATATCAGGATACGTCAACTGGTCAATTAGTCGCCGAGATTCCTACCCGATTAGGCCAACCTTGCGCCCTCAAACAAAACCCCTGGAACGCCGTTTTACACGTCGGCCACCAGAACGGAGCGGTTACACTATGGTCACCTAATTCATCAGACCCTCTCGTCAAGCTGTTAGCACACCGAGGACCCGTTCGAGATCTGGCCGTCGATCGTGAAGGTCGATACATGGTCTCGACGGGCCAAGATCAGAAGATGGCAGTTTGGGATCTCAGAATGTTGCGCGAAGTCAACAGTTACTTCACACGCCAACCAGCTTCGTCAGTGGCAATCTCCGATACAGGCTTGACAGCTATTGGTTGGGGTACTCAAACAACCATCTGGAAGGGTCTCTTCGATAAGAACGCCCCTGTCCAAGAAAAGGTTCAGAGCCCTTACATGGCGTGGGGTGGTGAGGGTAAGCGCATTGAGCGCGTACGATGGTGTCCCTTTGAAGATGTTCTCGGTATCGGTCACGACTCTGGCTTCTCCTCCATCATTGTTCCTGGTGCTGGTGAGGCCAACTACGACGCTCTGGAAGTCAACCCATTCGAGACTGCCAAGCAACGACAAGAGTCCGAAGTCAAGGGTCTGCTCAACAAGCTGCAGCCCGATATGATTGCCCTCGACCCCAACTACATCGGAACCCTGGACTTGCGATCCGAGAAGCAGCGTCGTGCCGAAAAGGACCTTGACGCTCCTGCTGCAGACATCGCCGAGGAGATCCGCAAGCGAGCAAGAGGCAAGAATGGTGCGCTCAAGAAGTACCTGCGCAAGCAGCGAAAGAAGAACATTATCGACGAGAAGAGAATGCACGTGGACGAGATTTGGAACGAGCAGCAGGTCAAGAAGAACAAGAAGGAGCTCGAGGCCGAGGCCGATCTGGGACCGGCGTTGTCAAGGTTTGCCAAAAAGGAGTAATAGACTTTCATGTACAAATGCGAATGCGAATAATACCCTTTATCACAGAAAACACGATTCTCACAAGTGAAAAAGTGCTGTCTTTTTTTTAATCTATCAAATATTCGCTTGAATGTCTATAATTGTAGTACTTTTAAGAATCCGGTCCCAATTCGTAATCCAGTGCATATCTTCGTATGTGTACACCCTCAAATCTGACGTCTCTATTCGTTCCGTTATTTAGAGCAGCTTCAGTCCACCAGTGACCTGGTCGACAAGGCTGCGAGGAGCAGGTCCAACGCCCAGCACCGTCATGCTACCCGCCTCGATCTGTGTTCGGCCAGCGTCCTGGATCACTTCAGCAGTGAGACCCAGAGATCGTGCCTTGCGTCGGAGCTCGAGGATTTCGTCCTGGCTCTTGACTTGCACAGCGATCTTGGCCTGGCCGAGACGCTCCCATCGCTTGAGGATCTGGGCTTGGGGAGAGTTGGCGGGAGCGCGGACGAGAGACTTGTAGCATGCGAGGGTAGCATGGGAGCATTGAGCAGCGATTTTGCCTATGAAAGTTGACAGTTAGCGTTTTTCGTCGAATTTATGGGATATATCCAACATACCCTTTGTCATGCCGAGATCTGTTCGCACGACAAGAACAAGCTTGCACTCCTCGCCGTTATCCTTAACAACAGGCTCCTTCTTCTCCTCATCGGCAGCCTTCAAGCCCTGCTTGCGATCGGCGTCGGGGCCGTTGGCCCAGTTGGGTGCATGGTCGAGCACAGTATCGTCTTCGTCAACATCGCTTTCGTCGCTCTCGACAGGATCGTGCAGGGCGCGCCGACGCTCTTCGACTAGGGAAGGCGAAATGAGATAGCCACGGATGGTATAGATACCGAAAGCGTAGCCTGTGAGGACGGCCACGACGGCCGTGGAGATGATTACTCCTGTTTGCTCGCCTTGATTCATGGTGATTGACAAAGAGGGTAGCGAATAGAATTGGGTTGAAAGGCTGGTTTAGCTTGTGATACTGTTTGGTGGTTTGTGATGGAGCTAGGTTGGTTACATCACGTGGGGCAGCTATGACAATGACTATGTCGAGGAAAATCTCAAGAACGTTTCAGTTTGTATCATGATGTTTCGAAGAATATGAAATTACTTGCTTTTATCCTTGAATCACTTCATCAATAACTCTCATTAAACCGATAACGACATTACCAATGGCATAAAGTATTCCCGGCGCAGCCGTTCGAAGTTCCAACTTCCAGTGGGAAAACTGCTATACACACTCCTCTTACACATGGTAATGGTATTACTGTGATGTAAACAAGTTATTATATCTTCTCTAGTCCTGTTGAGATCTCACATCACTAGGACACCACGCTGGATGTATCCTGTCTCGTCAACCAAGGGGTGACAGCCAAACAACTTGGAAAAGTGATTGAGACAAGCACTTCGCGCCTCCATATGACCCTTCTTCATGCTAATCCCGACTTTGGGGACAAAATTGTAATACTTTTCATGTCCATTGATGAGAAGAGGCCCTTCGCCGGTGAGCAGTCCGTGGACATAGTTCAGCGCAAGGTCCTCGCAGTTGAAGCCCTCATCAACATATTCCCTGATCTGCGTCATGATGGTATCGTTGGACGAATAATAGTCGAGGAACGAGATATGCGAAAATGCAAGGTTTGTCAAAACCATGTTATAGTCGTCCTGGCCCTTCTTGCTAGAGCAAAAGGTGTAACGATGGTATCCGAACGTGTCCACAGGTGAACACCGAGCGAGAGCGCCAACCATTCGATTCCTGCCGAACTTTCGCCATGTCTGGAAGACAAATTCGAGATCGTTGGGACGGTAGTAGACATCATCGTCTGAGAGCAGAATCGCCTGTGTCTTGTACTCAGGATCGGGCCAGAGCTTCTCGTTGAGGCTGTTGCGCTTCGACTTTCGGTATCGAACTGGGACACCGTACTTGGAAACAAAGTCTGGTGGTGGGTAGTTTTCGACGTCGTTCCAGACGATGACTACCTCGAGAAGTGAAGGTACATCCTCGCTTAGGATGATGCTGAGAGTCTCTTCAAGTTCCTTTGGTCGTTGGTAAGTTTGCATGGCGATGCTGTAACAGATTCAACGTTAGCATTTTCGCAGTCGAGGAGATGGAGGGAACGTACGTAAACTTATCATCTCGAAGGTTTTCGTACTTGTGCCTCGACACATCCCAAATCTCTCTTGTTCCATTGATCCCCTTGCTCTCACACGTCGGATACCGTCCAATCTTTTGGATAACCTTTGGTATGAACCACCCAGCGTTGGTGTACTTTCCCGTAAGAACAATGAGCGAGACGACCAAAGTAAAAGCAGCAAGGATGGTCGTTGTCTTTCGAAAAGCTCGCGACTTTACAACCTCTGGTGCATGAGCCTTCACCCACTCGACCTTTTCCGCAACCCTCCTCCTGAGGGGCTGCGCTTTCTCCGTGAAGGAGACTGAAGGCTTCAACATTGTTGTTGGTTGCAAAGACTTCGAATATTGTCCCATGATGTTTTAAATAGGGGTGGCGGCGGAAAGAAGGGCTGTTTCCAAGGGAGATGTGTACGGGAGAGGCGTCTGGTATGTATCGATCGGGAATTGCTGGGTAAGGATGGTCAATTTGTTTGTTGGAATCTTGTTATATGAGTCAAATCTGTTTCACATAACCATCATCTTGATATCTTGGCGTCCTCAGAAGCAAGTCTTTCAGCTCAAATCATCGTCGAGAATGGCGAGAACACATGTGAAGCCAAGATAGATAGCGCCGAGGCAGAAAAAGAAATGGTCGTGTAGCCAACTGGAATATTTCGTTGTTGGCTCGACTTACACGGGTACAGCATGTAGTACATACATATAATCCTCCCTTGCTTCGCATCCCTTGACTCGGGCTCCAAGTTAAGTCTAAGTCTAAGTCTGATTCGCACAAGTCAACTCTAGCAACCTCTTCCATGCGAATGTACCAATAGTAGCAAAGTGTTGTCGCACGTAGAGACATTTTTATCCAAAATGAGGAGTGGCTTTCATCTCTTGCTAGCAAGTCGTTTGACCCAATGTCACAGTTGTAGTCTGTGGTTCGTCTTGTTCCATTCTTTGACTAGACTCAACATGGAAAGGATTGGACGGGTAATTAGTTGAAATAGTGCTGAGACTCTTATCTCAAAAGCACATGCGTAGGACCATAGTAAACATGATCTTTTGGACACTCGAGACATAGCATAGCTTGTGTTCAGAACATGTTACCAAAAAGCCAAACACAACAATATCCAAGTACTACAAGCCAAGATCTTAGAGGTTTGTGCAACCATAGAAACCCCCTGCAAGTCTATCCATAGCGGCTGACGGACGCCACTATCAAGCCCTCCCCTGCATGCTACATGGGAATTAATGAGAAGGAAAGCTCCGCCGAAGCTAGTTTACCCTGTAGCCTTCTTTAGACTGTCACTCAGCTCTGATAAGCCTGGGAAAAGACATGGCATGTCATAAAGAGAAGTTGCAGAAAATGTAGAAGAAGAAGAAGAAGAGTGTTGAATCATATATAGTTGACTACACAACATGTCCATATTCTCTGCGTGGTGACATTGACCTTATCTCACCAAATATGCTTGGTTGTTGGCTGAACATTCACGTCCGTACTGATTGTTGGTTCATTGATCCAGCCCTATACAACCGCGGACAAGACCAGCTGATGAATAGGGTGCTGATACGCTTCGCATAATGGTACACTAAGAACCGCAATTTGTAAGAGTTGATTCGTAAACAAAGTCTGGTAAGGACATCAAACCCATGACTGAGAACCGAGAGCTTACCCTTCAGCCCACTTTTCCAGTAGTCCTATAGTAACATAAAGTTTGTCCAACCAACCACATCTGAACCACATCAAAAGCAACTCTTAAACACAACTCGCATCTTATTACGCAATACTCGTTTCTGAATGACTTGACATTATAATGAGCGAAAACAACGCTCTCATAGTAGGCATCTCAGGATGTTCTTCAAGCGGGAAAACCACTCTTGCGAGACTACTGCGGGACATTTTCCCCAACACTTTTATCCTGCATGAAGATGACTTTTATAGACCCGAGAATGAGTATGTTACCCTACAAACTATACCTATGAATCTTGGCTAATAGCAGTTTAGATTGCCTACAAAGAATGGTCTTTTAGACTGGGATTGTGCCGAGTCTCTCGATATCCCTGCCATGGCTGAATCCCTCGCTTATATCCGCCAACACGCTGCCTTTCCTGTAAGTCCCATACCATAACGTTTAACCTCATTGACTTACACTCGATAGCCTAGTCTTGATTCTAAGGAGGATAAGAACTCTGTGGGAAAGTGTCCTGTCCCAGATGCTATAATTGAAGCCCAGCGCGCCAAAGTAGACGCTGCTCTAGGACCAGACCACCCGCTCCGCAATAACCTTCGTCTGTGTCTCCTGGACGGATTTCTTCTTTTTTCACCCTCCATGGCCGCTGTAAAGCCTAATTTAGACATCAAACTCTTTTTGAGAACGACGTATGCAAAAGCCAAAGCGAGAAGAGAGGCTAGAGATGGATATGTCACTCTTGAAGGATTTTGGGCGGATCCTCCGGGTTACGTGGATAAGATCGTTTGGCCCAATTATGTAGAGGAACATGCTTGGATGTTTGAGAATGGTAATGTAGAGGAGGAGTTCAAGAAGGATGTTCTGGATAGGGAAGGGATCAAAGTGCAGAGTGATGGGGGTGCTGATGGAGATATTGAAATGACATTTGAGTGGACAGTGAACACTATCTTGGAAGAACTTGGAAAGCAAGTCTAGATAGAACAAAAGAACATCAAGATACCAAATTCAATTCTATATAGCTCAGTGATGTTACAAGCAATGGCCTGTTTCTATAAGCCTTCTACGGCCCTCCCTCTGTCTCGTGTCTACCTAAGAAAGGTCCATTGCAACAAGAAACCGCTCCACTTCATCCTGCGCCGCTTGTTCTGCCCGTCTCTGCTCCGCTTTCAAAAGGTTTACGGCCTCTTCGGCAGCCTTGGCCGTGGCCTCAATCTTATTGAGTGCCCCTGACACGACTCCCACGATACGATCTCCAACCTTGACTGTGCAGAGGTACTCCTTGATAGGTCCGTCAACCAGAGTACAGTCATAGAACATTTTCTCGTTGACCGATAGTTTGGTGAGCTCTTCTTTGGGGTGTTGTACGTGGATATTGTCATTGAGAATCCGGTCGAGGTAGGGCAAGATGCCGAATTTGTGAAGGAAGGCTGTGCATGTTTCCATGTTTCCCGAATCAACCCAAATGGCACCCAGAACAGCTTCTATAAGATCGGAGTAGAATTTCTTGGGATGGAGACGTGCGAGAAGTGTCCATGGATAATGTGTACCATTCATTCTAGCCGCATTGATTTCATCTTGAAGACTCTCAAATCTTGCTTGGGTTTCTTTCATAATTCTACCCATCTCTTGAGAGTTGTGGCGCATGAATTTCCAAATGGGAAGAGATACTTCTGTGGATACTGGCTCGCCGTCCTCGAATTCGATATCGGGTCGAAGCAATCCGTATTGCATGTTTGTAAACGCGAGGAACTCAGCATTAACCATGGCGGTCTTGATCATGTGTAGGCGTCCATGGGGCACTGGTGGATCGAACTGGTACATCCGGGTTACGACGATACAGTCGAGAACCGCATCTCCAAGAAACTCGAGTTGTTCATAAGATCGCTGCTGCGTATCAGCCGCATAAGATCCGTGGGTCATTGCCTCAATGAGTAGAGACTTCTTCTCAAATGTGTACCCAATTAGCTCTTCCAAAGGCTCCATCGTGGGGGGTAATTGTACGTCGCTAAGTGCTTCTCGGAATAGTATGTCCCTGGCGACTCCGTCATTATACCAGTTGCACTTGGAGCCTAAGAAGACTTTGATACACTCCAGAGCTTTGTTCATACCTCCATCCTGGTAAGAGGCTCCAACAAGTGCTTCGACCACATCAGCAAGAACCTTTGGGCCAATAAACCTTGATGCGCCCTCGGCTGGCTTCACATCTAGAAAGTCGTCCTGATACAGCGGTCGCCATTTGAGACCAGTGTACGGGTTGGTTATAATAAATTTCGATAGGCCTGTCTCGAGGCACATACGAGTCAATCGGTTATTGGAGACTAGCTGATCTTTGAAATGGTTGAGGAGGCCTTCCGGCCAAAAGGGGTCTTTAACACTGATCAGTATAGGCAACGGTGGAAGGATTTGAGAGACTTACGTTCAGAGTACGCCTGAGTAACCGTGCAAAACTTCAAAATTGAATCACCCAAGAACTCAAGACGTTCATATTCAACAGGCTCCGCAGCGCTACGTGAGCTGATGGCTTCGATCACCAACTGCAAGTCTGTTATACCCACTGGCGCCAATATTGTCGAGGACAGTTCCGACGTGATGAGCTGAACCTCCAATTCATGAATGATGCAAGGAATAAGCATGCCGCACTTAGCGGCACGGCGAGGAACCTCATCGACGGTCGCTTGGGAAATGGGGATAACCCAGCGGTACGGTTTGGTACTGGCGCTCCGAGTCTGGCCGTGAAAAAAATCATGCAATAGGTCCGATCTGCGCGTCCATTGCTCTACAACGAGATATTGTTCTTCTGGAGCATCTTCGTATTCTGAAAATGGATGCTTGACTTGCTCTTTGAGCGGTTTTGAGGGGATCGTTCGGACGTAGTGGTAGGGGGTCTTTCTAGCGTCCCGAACTAGAACTCTTTTTTCCAATACAGCATCAATGCTTTCATTGAAGGGTATGGATCCGATACGATCCAGAGAAAGGTCCCTATTCTCATAGATGAGTTTGATCACATGATCCCTGTCTTCCACGTTCCAGCGGTGGCCAAAATGCATCGCTAATAGGATAGATGTATGATCCGGCAAGTCCAAGCATTCTGCATGGGAGATTCTCTTGATTGAGGTGCATTTGACATGCCACGTAAGTCCTTCTTGGGGATAGACGGTGATGTCACGAGGTTGAGGAAGCTCCACAGGCAGGGCAATATTGAAACGAAGAGGAGTAACGTACTCGTGGTCGAAGAACTCATAAGAATAGAGCCATTTATCATTGGCTGTCTGCCATTTTTGTGCAACGTCTCGCCATGGGTTGAATAGAAGTTCGGGTCGAGTGAGCTGCACCTCTTCTTCTGCTCCTTTCGAGTCCGCGTTAAGGGGAAGGAGGTGATCACCAATCAGTCCTTCTTGGTACAGCCCGACGAATGCAACGAAAGCTGCCTCTTTCTGTGCATTCTTTTCAGATCTCCATCCGCCTCTGCCCTGGGTCTTGCGGAGGTGCCGAGGCAGAGCAGCCGGAAGAGTAACCGTGGCGCTAAAACCCGGAGGTGCTGTTCCCTGTTCTGTCTTTTGGTAAACGTACACAGGTCTTTGATCCACGTAGTCCCGTCGGAACACCTTGCTGCAGAAATGTTCGAGGTGTTGGCGAGCGTTCTCGAGATCCAGTCTAGCTCCTGTATTTGGAATAACCAAGGACATCGAGCTCGTCGCTTCAGTGCGAGCCTCTATCTCTAGTCTGTCCAACTCTTCTCTTTCCTGCTCATACTGACTCTTCATCTCAGCCTCTAGAGAATCCCATTCCTGAACGTCAGATGTAGATTTAGTAAGTACAATCATCTTTGAATTCTTTCTGCGAGCCCGTCCGCGGCGTTGGATGTGGGATTTGAGGGTGGTTGTCTCGTCGAAACAGACGACGAGGTTGCACGCCGCAACGTCGATGCCCTCTTCAAGGACACTCGTCGAAACCAGAAGATTGATGACACCTGATTTGAAGTCGCGCAATGTCTCGGTACTTGAACTAGGCATATATTCATGGATGTTCTGCTTATGAACTTTTGTAGATGAAAATCCCACTACTGAACTGGCACGATACCGCTTTCGAATCTCAGGGTGCTCTTTTAACAGAGAGCCAAGGACGTTGGCGGCAACCCTCGATCTGACGAATATGATACCGACCGTGTCCTCATCAGCTGTAAGGAGTTCATGAATTAGTTTGTTCGTCTTGTCAGACAAGTTGTGTGTGGCCGGTAGTTTGGGTTGATGGGGACTAGCAGCGATCTGTCTCATATGCCCTGCGAGATAGGTTCTGTCCTCGTTGTTCCAGGCATCGTTGAGTTTCGATGACGAGTCGACCCTCTGTAGGAATATATTGACCAAGTCAGAGATGTACTTGTCGGCGGCCCAAGGTCCAAGTTCACTAAGAATGTCCTTGCTTTTGTTCCAAAACGCCTTCAGCTGCTTCTGAGAGAAGGTCCCGTGTTTCATCAACAAAGATAGTACTTCAGGTCCGGTGCTCGCGTTCTTAGCGATGAGCTCTCGGATTTTTGTGATACTTGGATCTTTTGTGATGTCCATCGCCAAGTATTCAGACCGTAGAGTCTGCATTAAGGGGGTTCGAGCTGGATGTTCTTCTACATCGTACAGTACCCGGGAAAGATCGGGCTTATTGACGTGACGGAGTAGCTCTTCCCGATTAACCGTTGGAGTGATACATATCGCATCCATGGTGATTTCGAGCTCGCGGATCTCATCGTGCCTCGACCTCGACTGCACCGGGCTAGCTGTTAAACCCAGAATAACAGGCACGGGCATGCCAGCACTCTTGTGTCTGTGATAGTGATTCACCATGATCTTTCGACCACCGCTATTCTTCACGCAATTGTGAACTGCAAGCAAGTCAGTAATAGTACTACCAGTGTCGGCGTTATCCCACCTTCATCGAACACGATAAGAGACAGCATGTCTATCCTGACAAATGCATGGTCCAGTGCATCTCGCAGGACGTCAAAGGTTGAGACAACAACGCGAGTCCCGTGGAGGATACGGGGCCAGACATCCTCAGACCATGTGTCAATGTTTAACTGCCCAGTCAGCAGTCTCATTGACACCGACGGCATTTGTATTTGAAGAACGTCGTACTGCTGTTCGCATAGCGATACTGTCTTGCCTAAGAACCAGACGATCTCCCTTTGTTAGTTTTGTCTGTAAAGGGATGTTTCTTTGTTCACCGACCTTGTCTGGTGCACATGTGTCAAGTTCGTGTTGGATGCGCATCACGGCCCTGCGAGTCACAATCAGTCAGTCTCCCTCTTGTTTTGATGACATGAAAACAACATACACTTGAGTTTTACCGCTTCCTGTGTCCATCTTATCAAGTCAGCGAATGATTTCAAATGGATGATACTCGGAATAACTTACTGCAACGATGATATTCCTTTCGAGGCTCCGTTCCAACATCTCTCGCTGGTAACCGCGGGGATTTACCACCTCTGAGCTGGGTGTCACCTGCTGATCCTCGACCTCATCGTCTTGCTCTTCCTCAATGAACTTATCATCGGAGTCAATAGATATGAGTGTTTCCGCGTCAGGAACATTGGTTATTGTCTCCCTCCCGTCGGCAACAGATATCTCAACAACTGAGGATCCTAGTGTTTTGATCTCGGAGTCTGGGATAGAATATGCGTCCACCATGACCTTATCTGTGGAAGACATTCTGATCTGTTGAAGACCCCTGTGGGCTAATCTCAGTTTGTGAAAGGCAGGCCCCCAAGATGAGTTTATTCTGATAAAAAGTAGATGATCAAAACTGTGAGAAGTAAGACGTCTTATGTAACGATGGGTTCTCAAAAGCATACAGAAAGATGCTAAAATATGATGGTTCGGCGGATAACAAAAAGAGAATGTGTAGGAGTGATGTTGCGAGAGCCAGGTCCCGAGCGAGTGATATAAAGAGGTAGAGTTCTTTGTAGGGAAGGCGTAGTCGTGCCTGTGACTGATACTTAGTTGTGAGTGCAGGAGGTCGACCGGGACTTAATACCGTTACAGAAGGCACTCTGCAATAAAAATGGAAATGGGAGGGAGGCTTATGATCTGTGTAGGAGGCGCAGGAAGAGGTCTATTATAGGAGGCCAGCCAACAGGTCCGAGGCGGCAGTGATTCACGGCCAACGAGATATGCGTGGATTGCTGTGTAGAGCGGAATTGCCCAATATTTCAGTTGGAGTTTAGAGGCGAAGAGGTTGAAAAGAAACATACAATAGGTCAACTCTAATTTGGGTCCAACTTAATAGCCGATTGATGTTATTTACTACTGAAATCGTCTTAACTTTGTCTGGCTGTTGTTTTTCCAAGCTGGGTATTCTATTGTTCTGGATGAGATTTCTCTTGATTGGATGCCCTGAATGTGGCTCTCTTTGTTTGCTAGCGATGTCTCATACTCGACGTAGGACTACCAACGAGTCCAACTTGAATAGCACAAACAAAGAAAAATAAACGATTAATATGTATCATTTGATCCGATCTCAACTATGAAGTTCAAATTCACTAAATTAAAATAATATACGCTGCCAAGCTATTTGATGTGGTTGGATTAGTGTAGCGTATGCATACACCAGTCAATATTTTGAAGCTCAGCACTTTTCACTTTCCACCTGCTTACCATACTCTGAAACCTTACAACTGTTAGGGCACAACTATTACTCTTTAATCATGCAATTGCCGATAATTTCGTCCTCCTCGGACAAAGCCATGAGTTTATACGCAACGGGCTTCAACGCATGGAACCAGCTTGATTTTGAATCCTCACCGAGTGACCAAGAGTCTGACGATTTGTTCACTTTCACAAAAGTTCTAACAGACAAGACGATTGAACATATTGTTCCAAAGATACATTATACCGCAGGTAAATACTATATCTACATCATTGATCACCACTCTAACATTTGATAGTGCAACGAAATAAGACATGGGCGTTTGCCGGGTCATACCCCAACAAGCTTCTCTATCGTGAAGCCAAAACTTGCCTGTTCGACACACCAAATGCCGAATCAGGAGATGGAAAAATCTTGTCTGTTCATGGCTCAACCATTGTTCAGTATGCGTCTTTATCTGCATGGAAGGCCGACAAGTGCACTGAAACCTGGCCTTGTGAATCTCCGGTCCGCCAAATAGAAGCTTATGATACCGGTTTCGTGGTTCTTCTTGAGAATGGGATTGTTCTGAGCTGTGGTGATCCTCGATTTCGAGACTGCCTTGGCCGCGAGGTTGACGAGTCACGGTATGTGTTTTAAAATCATATACCGGTGCAATACTAACAAGTCTTTAGTCCTGCCAACGTACCCAATGCCGTAGAAGATCTCAATGACCTTGGTGAATCCATCAAGAAGGTGTCTGCAAGAGGATACGCCATCGGAGCACTAACAGAAAGCGGCGGAATGTACCTCTGGGGTATGAAACCACCCGGTTCACAAAGTCGACACGCCGCATTCACTGATCTTGGTTCTATACCAAGCTACGTGGAAGTCGATGGAGATAAAGATGTACAAGACTTTGCAATTGGAGAGTCACATGCGATCGCCCTTACTACTGATGGTTGCATTTATGTTACAGGAAATAACACTGATGGTCAGATTGGTCTTGGCAAATCCGTAACAAGTATTGCATTGTGGTCAAAAATAGATTTTATACTTCCTCCAGAAGAGGAGGCGGTGGCTGTTGAGGCTGGTCCAAGGGCATCTTTTATAGTCACAGCAAAGATGCAATCATAATAATGTCGAAGCTCAGAATGAGCTGCCCTTCTATCAGAACCAGCTCCATTGAGCCTAGTGACCCTCTATTGTACAAGGCTTCTCGTTGTGTTCATCTGCATAAGGGTAATCATAGACTCGTCAGGTAATCCTCAATCTCTTGAGGGGTCAGCTTTCTGAAACGGGGTCCGGTAGCCCCCTCGACGCCCTCGAGACCCAGAAGGTGATCTGCGGGGGCACCAACAATACCTGCAACATGTTAGCATAATCCCGCCTATTAGAGTGTTGAAGCTTACCGATCTCGATGCTGTCACCGTTCATCTCACCCTCAATATTGTCCTTCAAGGTCAACAGGGCAATGTGGATGGCATCCTCAAGCTCAAGCTCTTCCGAGTATCGCTTCTCCAAGAAAGTCTTGGCCTTGGTTGCACTCTTGCCAATGGCTGTGGCCTTCCATGGGTAGTAACTACCAGAGGGGTCGACCTGGTACAGCATGGGGCCTCCCTTGTGAATGCCTCCGGTCTTTCTGTTGACCTTCTTCTCCTCGCTATCCTCCAGGGAGGTCTTCTCCTCATCCTCAGGCTCAATGCCCTCGTCCCAACCAGCAATCAAAAGACTGACTCCGTAAGGTCGTACACCGGCTGATTGGGTGGCCTCCTGCATAACTCGGGCGACGTCCTGCACCAATATTCTGGTAGGGGGATACTCGTTGTAGATGCGCTTGTACTCAGTATGCGAAACCTTGCGTGCTCGGTCCACCAATACTCGGTAGTCGGGGCCCATGCCGGAGTATACCATGCCGATGTTGGGGGTGATGTCGCTGATCTTTGAGAGGGAGCTCTGGTCGGCGAGAGGAGAGGATGACTTCTTTTCGGTGGCAATGACGATACCGTTGGTAGCTTTTTCTGGTCAGTAGGAGCTCGTCAGGACCTTGGAGGCGGCGCGAACCTTTGATGCCAAGGGCAGTAATACCCTGGTTTACTGCGTTGAGTGCATACTCTATTTCGTCATGTTAGTTCTGGTTCGAGTTGATTGTAAGAAGCTTCGATTGCAAAAGCTCCCAAGCTATGCACAAAGTAATTACGTACCAATCTGCACCAGCTTTCCGCTATAACATTGTCAGCCATGATGTTCCCATAGCAAGATAGCAGTGTCGTCACCGAAACATACCTGGGGGAGAAGGTTGTGAGGGAGAAGGAGTAACGATCCGCCATAGTTCAATATTGTGTGTTGATAAACTCGGTTTGAATGTGGTGATGGTTGAACTATGGTCGTTTATCAATTCGTGGGGTTGACAAGGAGATATCGAGCAAGGCTACAACTGGAGCTTTGGTGTTTGGCCAAAGCAGCTGTAGCCTCTAGGCAGGCCCAGCTGCGCGTCTAGCTCAACCGCCCAGAGCTGCTATATGCGGGGCAACAGATTATCCGAAGTCCGAACGGCGGCTCCACACAAGAGCAGAGCTCTTCTAACAGTTTGGTGAACGGCTGGTTCGGCTTTCTTCTTCAATCTTCTCCTACAAAAAGAGGCTGACCTGGCCTCTTGCATGTTACATGTCCTTGTCATGATCTTGGCGAGCGTTTGCTTCCCCGCTCTCCTGTCAGTCTCATTTAACTTTCAGCTTTGCAAAAACATGTAGGTTGCGCCTGGCACGCCTCAAACGGCCAACTACGTATTCGCACATTCCGCATTTTTTGTTTTGTTCTGCTGTCACTACCTCTATTTCTTTCACATCCACAGGTCTACGTAAACCATCATGGATCCGCGTCCTACTTGGGATTGGTCCTCGGTAGGAGACAACTCTACTCCTCATGAACCCGAACCAGAGCCTCGTCGATCATCGCAATATGCTTGGACTCCTCAAGCAGATACCACATCGCGAGAGGAGACGTCAACGTCATCTCAACAGGCACCAGGCCCTGCGCCTGGGAACAAGCGCTATGGCACGCGCACTTGTCGCATCTGCTTCGATGCTGAAGAGCCCAGGTTTCCTGATCAGTCGACCACTTTTGGCATTCAGACAGGATCATCTCGACCTACATACGTCTCTGACGACCCGGAATTGGGAAGGTTGTTATCACCATGCAAGTGTAAGGGATCACAAAAATATGTCCACGAAGGGTGCCTCAATGCATGGAGACTTGCAAACCCTATGGAAGCCCGGAACTATTGGCAGTGTCCAACCTGCAAGTTCACTTATCGCATTTCCCGACTACACTGGGGCTCTGTTTTAAGCAGCAAGTGGGCACAGGTCGGCTTGACCCTGTGCTGTTGTATACTGAGCATCTTCTTGCTTGGCTTCATTGCGGATCCTCTTTTCGATCTATGGTCCGACCCAATTGGAACCCTCGGTGAGACTGTCACAAGCGTGGTAACAGATATCGAAGCTCTGAGGCGACCTCCACCACCAGAGCCCACCTCGTGGATCGAGCACTTCACCAAGGGATTCTTCTCTCTTGGAATTGTTGGGCTATTCAAGACAATGTTTACCGTGAACCCGTTTCATTGGTGGCAGCTGCGAAACAGCGGGGTGGCAGGTGGTGGTAGGAGAGGAGGCACTGGTCGAAACCGTGTCGAGAACATCAGCCTGATCTTTGTTCTTATCGGCGCATTCACATTTCTCATGGGCATTTGGAAATTTGTTCAGAAGCTGAGCGCTCGTATCCTCAAGAATGTGAGCGACAGGGTTGTCGATATCGGGGAAGACGATGATGATGACGAAGATGAGAGTAAGAAAGACCAATGAAGCTCTCCGGGCTTTTATCCCGGAAAGGGCCTTTTGTTTTGTTCATGACCCAAATGCTTTGCATCGTGTATGTATTTGCACACTCTTAAGTTGCCTAGACCTTGCTCTTCCGTGTCAAGTCGACTAGTCTGTGTGCAAAGATTTACGCTCGGTTGTGCCTTGAGAGAGGGATCGTTTTGGTTCTTCTCTCGCTGGCCAGCATGAGATTGTCAGCCTTCATTCACGCATCGTGATGCCCTTGGGCGTTCATAACGGTGTGAGGCATCTGCTGGGTACACTACCCTCGTACATTAGCAGTGAGCAGATTGTCGAATGTTGGTTGATACATACCTACCTATCCTTTAAATATTAATTGACGGTCGAATGATGACCCTATCTCCATTCCCATATACAGTTCCTAAATAATCATTCGCCTGAATAATGGGAACGACGTGCAATCCACATTCTTACCGCCGTGTAATATGTATGTTTTCTCTCGTGTTAAATCGCAGGCGTGGTGAGAAACCAGCCTATTATTCCCAACGTCGGTCAACACGAACTGATATCGTATTCTCTATTTTGTCATGGCATTTAAGTCGGATATTTATCCCCCCGACACCGAGATGACGTTGGAATTTGGGGTCCTAACCCCTGCATCTGAAAACGGGTAGCAGACAATTGATGTGGGCCATCACTCATGAATTCGGTCGGGGCTGGACAAAAAGCCAATCTATCATCAATTGACTGCGCCAACCATGGCTCCTTAACACCCATTGCGGACGGATCTGATTGCTCACCTTCGCTCGTTTCCTTACCTCTACAACAGTCAAAGATCTCTCTTTTGAACCCAACATATACAGCGGGCGGTCATCGAGCTTATACGAGACTCTGATTCTCTTCCCAAGTCTCCACGATTAAGAAATACTTCAACTGTCGCATTAGCTGTTCTCGGCCATTCGGGGCAGCATAGCATTTCTCGCGACTCGCAAATATCTCGAATCGATCGAAATTAATTTACAACTCGCCTATCATGCAGTTCGCATACCCTCCTCGAAAGAACTCCAACCCACCCCCCTTCGGGCGACGCTCAGGGAATATACCACCAATTCTACGACGACTTCGCAAAAGAACCGTTCTTTTTTGTTTTCTAGGCGTTGTCGGGCTGCTTTATCTTCTTCTCGGGTCGAAGGCCGGCACGCCTTACCGCGAGCACGCACCATCAGGAAACCCCCCAGTGGTTGTGGTTACAGTCTCCGATCATTCAGAGTACAGTACCTCTTATCTGGAATCGATTCGAAACAACCGCGAGCAGTATGCCAAAAGACACGGTAAGGAAATCATGGGCGTTGGATTTGCAGATAGGGACTAATATCTGGCCTTAGGATATGAAGCCATGGTTGTAAAAGTTAGCGACTACAACACGGGCGAATCTCCCAAGTCTTGGGCCAAGGTCATGGCAATGCGCCATGCGCTCTCGAAATACCCTGATGCCACATATGTGTGGTTCCTCGACCAAAACGCTTACATCATGGAGCTAGACAAGACATTGGAAGAGCAAGTGATGGAGCCGGCAACACTAGAGGGCCTCATGATCAGGGATTGGTCTGTCGTGCCCCCGGACAGCATCATCAAAACGTTTTCCCATCTCAAGGGCCAAGACGTGAACCTCGTCCTCAGCCAGGATGAAGTTGGACTAGTCACTAATAGTTATGTCCTTAAGAATGGTGATTGGGCAAAGTTCTTCATCGAAACTTGGATGGACCCTCTCTACCGAAGCTACAACTTTGAAAAGGCTGAGCGTCATGCTCTTGTAAGTTCAACCGAGTACACTGACATCGAGTCTGAGCTAATATCCCCGCAGGAACACATCGTTCAGTGGCACCCAACCATCCTCTCCAAACTCACCCTCGTCCCTCAACGCACAATTGCCTCGTACGGCCGTAACAAGGAGGGCAATGCCTACAGGGACGGAGACTTTGTGACACTCATGGTTGACTGTACCGTCACAGGTCAGGCATCGTGCGATAAGATGTCGCATGTTTACCAGCAGTCGCTGAGAAAAAAGTTTGGTAATGAGGTTGCGTAGAAGAGGAAATGAGCATCATGACATGACATAGGCATTTGAGCAAAGGTCATTGGGCGTTTTGTGATATACTCGGAGGGGGGCTTGCTTATTGGAGAAGGGAAAAGGCCAATGGGTTATTTTCTTGGCGTTTGTTGGTCATTTATCGGTTGCATTTAACTATATGTTGAAACTGGGCATCTATACTATGTATTGTCGACTTGGTTGTATGAGGATATGTTCAGAGAATCACCAGCGTAAATTTGTGATCCAAGCAGTGGGATTTTGTTCGGCGAGCTTAGCCGGAGACTCTTATTAGCGCTTCGTATTCTAATTCTAGAAGTTGCCGCCGCAGTTGATCACCGGAAAGGAGCTGGGACCTCTTGTACGATGAACAAGGATAATACAGCCGCAAAGCTTGCCTCTCTTCGGCAAATATGTTTGATGAAGTTGAATAGTTCCAGCAAGCAGGTTGTTAGCTCACATTCTGTACATCTTATTGACCAATCGTTTGTAACTATGGATGCGAGTGCGAGTTTGTCTTGAAGATCTCCTAGATCTCTTACGCCAGAACCCGAGAGATATTCGGATCCTTGTATGGTCATTCTGATCGATTATACTTTGTAACCCGGCACTTGTTGATGAAACCCCCTCCGCGCCCGTCCGATCTTCCCACTAAAATCTAGCTAACCCGGCTCAGTGTGCCTAGACTTGCTGCGAAGATATCCTGAACATGGGGTTGTACAGACAAAGGAACTCTTATCACAGCATAGAGCTGCATTGCAGCGGGTGTTTTGGCCCGAACAGGGTAGTTTATCACATATAATGATACACAAATTATATTCCAAACGAGACAACACGCATCACCAGATACAAAAAAGTGCTTCAAAGCAGGCATCTTGTCATGTACAATTACGGCGTCGAGACAAGGATATCCCCAACAGAGGGTCGCTCGCCTCGGCTCACGAACCGTTTACAGTGGAGAGAAGGGGGACGCGTTGGAGGGTTCGAGCACTATAACTTTAGGGGTTACAAGGTCCCCGCGGAGGCCGGTGCTCCCCGCCTAGGCATGTGATGGAGACGGAATGCGCTAAGAAATAATCAAGTAGTCGCTATGCCCCGCGATATTAACGACGTCAAGCTTCCTTCTGCTCGGGTTTTATTTAAACCTGGAGCCTCCTCCCTTTTTCAAAAAGTTGTTCAATTAGTCCTTTGTTATTGTTTGTGTCTCTTGTTTCAATTACTAAAACAGAATAATGGCTTCTCCTCCTCATGTTGGGAGTCTCTCCCGTCTTCCTGCCAACTTGCGCGGTGGTATTGAGTCTGTCACGCGCGGTAGACATAATGTGTCTTGGCCTTTGCTAAACCTCGATCTGTAAGTCATGATGCCACTTGCGATGCATCGTCATGATGCGCCTCTAGACCTCAACTGAACAATTGGCGTCGCAAATACTAACCACACATATCTCTATTATAGATTGCGCAACATCCTCCTCTTTCTTTTCTTTTGGCGATGGACCCGTCGCGCATTCTGGCAGCTCAGAGGTCGTGGTATTATCGGCTCCGTCGTCGAGCTATACACCAACATCCGCCGCATCCTCTACGGTTACTTCCTTCGAGCCCCCGGCGTGCGAGGTAAGGTCCAGCAGCAGGTCAGCGAATCCTTGGTTAAGCTATCCGATAAGCTAGTTCCCAAAGACCAGATTCGCTACCTCACGCTACCAAAGGAGGGATTCTCTCATGATGTCGTGCGCTCCGAGCTCGAGAACCTCGCCAACATGGACCACACGCGCTGGGAGGATGGTTATGTCTCTGGTGCTGTGTACCACGGAGAGGATGAGCTGTTGGCTCTGCAGACTGAGGCGTATGGAAAGTTCACCGTTGCCAATCCCATTCATCCCGATGTCTTCCCTGGTGTGCGCAAGATGGAGGCTGAAGTTGTGGCCATGGTTCTGAGCATGTTCCACGCCCCTCCTGGAGCCGCTGGTACATCTACTAGCGGAGGAACTGACAGTATCTTGATGGCTTGTCTGGCTGCTCGCCAAAAGGCTTATGCTGAGCGTGGAGTGACAGAGCCCGAGATGTAAGTCAATTTCAAGTATCGTCGCTAAGCACCAATACTGACCATACATAACAGGATTCTCCCCGAGACTGGTCACACTGCTTTCCGCAAGGCTGCTGAGTACTTCAAGATCAAGGTCCACCTCGTCGCATGCCCAGCTCCCGAGTACCAGGTTGACGTCAACGCTGTTCGCCGTCTAATCAACCCCAACACGATTATGCTAGTCGGCTCTGCTCCCAACTTCCCTCACGGTATCATCGACGACATCTCTGCTCTGTCCAAGCTTGCCCTCCGCAAGAACCTCTGGCTTCACGTTGACTGCTGTCTGGGATCCTTCCTGGTCCCCTTCCTCGAGCGTGCTGGTTTTGAAACTCTGCTGTTTGACTTCCGACTGAAGGGTGTTACCAGTATCAGCTGTGATACTCACAAGTACGGTTTTGCGCCCAAAGGTAACTCGACTGTCCTCTACCGAACGGCCGAGCATCGAAAGTTCCAGTACTTTGTTTCCCCTGATTGGTCCGGTGGTGTCTACGCTTCTCCCGGTATGGCTGGTTCTCGACCTGGTGCCCTCATCGCTGGTTGCTGGGCTAGTTTGATGACCATGGGTGAGTCCGGTTACATCGATGCATGCACCAAGATCGTGGGAACCGCCAAGAAGATCACCGAGGCTATCCAGACCACCCCAGCATTGGGTGGCGAGCTTGAGATCATGGGAAAGCCTCTTGTCTCTGTTGTTGCATTCACAGCTCGCAATCTCAACGTCTACGATATTGCCGACGGTATGGGTGCCAAGGGGTGGCATCTCAACGCTCTTCAGAGCCCTCCTGCTATCCACGTCGCCGTCACTCTGCCCATCACCAAGGTCTGGAAGAATCTCATCGCCGACCTCGAGGCTGTCGTTGAGGAGGAGCGCGAGAAGGAGCGTGTTCGTCTAGTTGAGGGCAAGGGTACCCATGGTAAGGCCATGGGTGACGCCTCAGCATTGTACGGTGTTGCTGGCTCTTTGCCCAACAAGAGCGTTGTTGTCGATCTGGCGAGTGGATTCTTAGATCTGTTGTACAAGGCGTAAGTGTTTTTGGGAAACTAAACGGAAATGGAGGCGTAAATCAGTGGCTGTCAGGAACTGCACTTTTGTTTTACGGGAGCAGGCGTTGGCGTTCTAACCACCATAGGACGCTTATCATGTATTGACATCTGCAGTACAAGCCATATCGGCGCTGTGAAGGGATTATCGTTGCTATAGTTGCTTGATGTTTAGAATCGAATCGAATGATAAACATGTCCAAGTGCCAATCATGTTGTGAGGCGAATGGCGAATTCTAGATCGTGATCTGGTACAGTAGACTTCTCCAGGTTATGACGAATAGGATAATGTGTTCCTGACTAGTTTATACCTGTTCCTATGCTGCGTAACGCGGTTAACGTGTCAAAATGTTTCGCAAATGGCAAGACTCTTCCCAGACCGCAACTCTATCTGCATCCTCGGCAATCGCGTTGAAACGCTCCAATGTGAACCGTTGGATACATTGGAGATCGTGGGTCTCTCTCTTGTCTTCTATTGAGTAGACGTTAAACACTTGTCCGTCAATGATTCAACATTTCCAGATTACAAATCTATCTGGTTGGTCAGAACATCTGCCGAGCCTTGGGGGGAGGATCTCACTCGCATCATATGCATCCCCTATGTCATTTCTGTTTCCATGTTCCACTCACCATGTTTCTTTGTATCTTTATTTTTTCCTCTTGTGTTTCATGTTGCAGTTTATTAGGCGTACATACATATTTCTTTTAAATTTTCACATTCATTGTTTCGCCTCTCTCGCCTCGTGGGATCAAGTCATCCAATGAGTGTTTTTGCGGGATATGGGCAAGTTTTAGTGCGTGTTCCAATTGGAAAAGACGGTTTGGCATTGACGATCAACCTCGTGAACAATTACGGCCCAATGAAGAGGGGGAGCGTGGTTCTTTGGGATAAAGGGTCCTTTGGTGTGGTGGGTTGGGTGAGTGACTTGATGAGAGGGGCATTCTGACATATGGAGGGGGAAATCAGGGTTTTTTTTTAGTTGTGACATGTTTACTCCAAACTATCATAGAAATTCTACGAGCTATAAGTCTTTTCTGTTAATGAAAAGCTGTGGGTTTCATGTCAAGTTTATTCTTGCATTCGTATACCATAAATAGTTGATAATCGCCTCTTGTTAATACCATAGTACCGTTATAGTTGCAGCCAGAGATAGAACCATGTATGTCATATCGGGATAGCCTGACGCCAACATGCAGGGATCTATCAAGCTGCAACTTGTACCCTCATGAAATGCTTCCTCGCTTCCTTCAGCTCGCCCGACCAAGCAACGCAACCTAGCACCACGATCACTTCCTATCTTGTCACCATCACCGTGAGACCCTTACTCGTGGTAACCTTTTCTCTCTACGGTACCAGCGGGCCTCAGGGCCCTGCTGCGTAACCCATTTACTCCATTCTGCAGATGGCGATCCTTGTCTTGTTGCGGTCAAAGATGGTCCATTTTGTGTCATGATCAAGTTTCTATTCTGTAGTAGTCTGATAATTTATTTGGTGTTAATGTTTCTGCATGTATAAGCCCAACATTTCGTCCCTCCATCAGCCCAGACTTACTTATCCTACTCTGCTTTACTCAGCTCAGCTCACCTCCTCATTCTTGTTATCAATTACTGCACTTCTTTTATCTCTTCTCTCTTGTTGATGAAGCTGCACTTATTGCCTTTTATCTACTTCTTGTTTGTATTCCCTCTATCTTTCACCTATTCCTTCTTCTCCTTCTCGTGTGTTACCAACTTTCATTCTTCTTTTCTCTCTCTTACATGCTGTGTTCTTCCTCCCATCAACAAAAAGTGAGCTACTGCCGTGTGAGGTTACTATGCTTGCTGGACCATCGCCATCTCCGATCTCTTCGTTGGCTATGAATGGAGGAACGCCTACTGGGAGGGTGCACAAGGCGGAGACTGGCAGCATTCAAATACCCCAGAGAAAGACCGCCCCGAAAGATGATGAATCCATTACTTCCGGCTCAACTACTTCGACTGATAGTCATATGAAGAAGCGGCTCAGCGCAGACATGTCTAAAGAACAGGTCGAAGATTTGGTGAGGAAGTTGACGATTGATGAGATGAAGACGAAATGGTTTGATGAGATCTTTGAGAAAGTCAAGTCTGAGCGTGAGTCAACGACTTTGATTATATCAGTATTATTTTATTGACTAGGTTTACAGTCGTCGAAGATCATTCACCAGCAAACAGTACACCCTCGTCTTCAGAACCACCCAGTCCCAAGACAAATCCCGTCAAGCCCACTCCTTCTCAACAACCGGCTCATCAAGAACCTGCTCGAGAGAACACAAAGAAACCTGAGCAAGCGACTTATTCATCCGAGTCCAGCAACAAACCCAGTTCCAACAGCAAACCCAATGATCCCATCTCATCCAGCCGCAGCTCCCTCGGTAACACCGGTAGTCCTTCAACATCCTATATCTCCGACTCTACCTCATCCAACCACCAGCACCAGTATCAGCAGTATCCAACACGACCGCAATCAGTTCCACTGCCGCCTCAACCTACCACCTCAAAAGCACGACCTTCTGTTCGATTCTCAAAGTCTCCCATCATCTTGAATGAAGAGCCTGAACCTCGGCATTCGGTGCCGCCGCGTCCAGCATCACGATCAGCGATACCTTCTGATCCAGCAAAACAGGGTCCAACACTATCCGCAGTAGACCTGAAATGGGGACGGCTGTTTGATGATAGAGGCGACCCTACTCCCAGGCTCGGACAGGTTCTCCGGGGAATTGCCAACTATTTGGTAGGATGTCTCGGCATTTTAGTTCTGTTACTTAAGCTGACATTATATAGATTGTCGAATATAGTCCTCGCAACTCACTCGTCGTCACACCGGAAAAGCTCAAGGTATTCTACCATGAATACAAGCTTGACACAGAAACATTTCCATTCCAGCGTATGTATAAGCTCTCTTCGCAGACACAGCCCATCTAACCGTACCAGAAATCTTTGACTGTCGACCACACGGAGCTTTAGATAACCTTGAAACTATGTATCAACACCTACGATGTGAGAACCACCTTGTCCAAAGACGACCAGGCGGCATGCCTCACATCCCATCTCTCACACCAGCTGGTTTCGAGCGATGGATGACTTGCCAGATCCAAGCGTTCCCTGAGCAGGAAGCCAAGCGCTTGAACCTCATCATGGCTGATCTTCCAATCATCACCGATGGCGCTTTTGAAGACGGCAAGCCTGAAAGGCTACCGAAACAGCTTTCTCGACATCTTCTTCCGGTGATTCGTGATCGCGAGACCTATGATGATGTGGTCGATGCCATCACTGGATGGATCAAGCGTACCGAGGAGAATGAGTCTGATCTCAGACGGACTTCATCTGAGGATGTTTACAAATCGTCGTCAAAGGAAGACAAGGCAGGACGGTACAGACCGGATGACTACCGGGATCGAGACACCAAATATCGTCGAGGTTCCAAGGATAGCCACAAGACACCACCGTTATCTCGCTCCGCTTTCGTGCCTCGGGTCAATTCAGACAGCACTGTTCGCCCTTCTAAGGACTCCTCTCCTATACCTCCAGGCTCAAGCCACAGATCCAGAAGTCCTATCCCGTCCAGCCGCTATCGCCACTCCACTTCATCACTTGACGGTGGTGCCAGCGCGGCTGATAACTACGATTCACCTTCTCCTGGTCATCGAAACGGCAGCAGTCGACGCAGTCGGGACAAAGAATACCGGTATTCCCCAAGTCGCGATTCAAAGTCATCCCTCGAATCGATTCCTCGGACATTACCTCGTAGAGATGGTGATCGTCGATCAAGTCTGATCTTTGAAGAGACAGGCAAAGATCCGAACGGGATGACTTATGATGAATACCTGCGCTTGAATCCACGACCGATGCGAAATGCTGTTGTGGATGACGGAGGCCATTACCGAACCCCTTACTCTAGCGGAAGCGATGAGCGAGCTCGTTGACATTTTCCCCTCTATTTCAAGCAACATATTTTTCTTCACTATTTTGGGGGGGTATATTTCTATGTAAAAGTCTCGGAGTCTTATGTTGGGAGGATCAGCTCTTGAACCTTTTCTATTTTTTCTTTCTTTATAATCTTCTTTGTCAAGGAATTTACGTCTTTACGCGACAAAATTGATGCAATATATGACTTTTTCTTTTTCTTTACAACAACTTCATTCCATTCTTACATGGTGTTCTGGTAGCGTATGATGATCGATCGCTTGATGTGGAACTTTGAAGAGGCTCTAACTAGTCTTCTCATGAAATACAACTACTCCGTTCGTTGCACGTTGCTTCTGTGTTCTGTCCCTCCGATGATCGTTTCAAAAGAAATGCATTTACGACGACTTACATCCACGTGGTCTGGCAGAGCACAACTCATTCGTGATCGACATGCTGATAAAAGAGATCATTGATGCTGGAAGAGTACGACTTGATGCTACGGATTGAGTGAACTGGGGACTGTTCCTTAGGACTCATGTGCTATGAACTAGCTGGGATGTTCCTGAACGCGGGGGACGCGGAACTAGGGTGCCTTATCGTCAAGCATTGTTTGCATTAATATTGATGGAGATTGATCAACAACACGGTCAGGGATGTTATATTGAGCATAGGGCTCGCTTAAAGGATCCACGTCAACGTTAGGTCGATGCTAATTTGCGAACACAAAGACATGTCCAGTCTATCAATTGATGCTATCTGATCAGGAAAACTCATATATCCCCTTTTTATTGTCATGCCTGCTATCATGAATTGTCGAACAGTGGAAGAAAAAGAAGTCCGACTTTAACAATGTGAAGAAACCAAAGCTGTGTGGGTTTCCAGTAGATACCTTGCCATTAAAATGTTTTGAGTAGGCATTGCTGCCAAATGTGAACAAAAAAACGATCGCTATGCCGCAATGCACCAGTTTTATGCAAGAGAGAGGGAGAGAAAGAGACACACAAACGTGCTTGCTTCCGAGAAAGGGTATTCGATGTTGATGGATTGCGGTGGTGTAATCAAAGGTAGCATTACGAAGTTGAGACAGTAAAAAATATATGACTTTGGTCATTAATTTGGCTGAATTGTGAACGAATCGTATAGAAAAAAAGAATAAAGCGAAACGTCGTAAAGCGTTAAGGCGTGAGCGCGCAATTATAGTGAGAGATTAAGTACGTCGTGAGTCGTATAAGCGTTGTTGTGCATTGCTGCTATTTCGTCCCGAAAAAGAAAGCCGATGTCATGCTGGTGATCCAGGATATGGAGAACCGAGACTGGATAAACTGGCGATACTGGAGCGGTTGACACGTTTTCGTTTGAGGGCTTGGTAATCTTTCTTGAATGAGGATATGCATCTTTGGAGTTCTTTGTCGGGGTGTGCGGGCATTTGAATCTCGACAGCCTTGAGACAAATGCGAAGATACTGAAGTTCATCATCATTCTCGCGCAATTCTTGCTCGCTGTTGAATGTTAGAAAGGTTGGCAGTGTGTGTGAAAGGTAGACTTACAGATGAGATATACGATTCTGGAGGAAGATAATACGCTGAGCAGCACGCTCGGCACGCTCAATGAGAAGGCCTTGAATATGCTGCAGAATTGTAAGTAATTGGATGGGTAACAGTGAGAGTTTCGACATACATCAGACTCTTCTTGACGAGCCTTGAGGTTTTCAACGAGTTGTGACATCTCCTCGTTGAGTTGTGTGACTTCCTGAATAACCTTCTTCGCCTGCGCTACCGTCATTCCCAGGTTTGGTGGAGGATCAGGCTCTGGTGTCGGTTCTGGTGCGGGATCCCTTCTAATAGATGCACCCAGATCTGAAAAGCGTGTCTTAAAGGCCGAACCTGGGGTACCGAAGATGGATTCACCGGGGCTGTACATATCCAGACTCACGGGTCGTCGGATATTTGGCCGGGGCGACGGTGTTGATGGCACGGAAAATGAGACGGTCTTCTTAAGCATCTTTGTCCCTTCCAGCTGATCCAGTTGCGCAGTGAGAATGTCGACGCCACTATCGTCGAGAAGATCATCTTCGCCCGTGGTGAGCTCATGGGCGAGCTGGCTCAACCTTTGCGCCAAAACATCGCGACTGTTGCGCGGTCGGTTATTCCGGCGCTCAGAGGGAGAGGAGTTTCGGGATGAGTCGTTTATAGAGGATAATCTCGAATGGTTGGACTGTTCTCTCTTTTGAGGGCTCACGCGGCCGGTGGAGAATCCGAGACTGGAAGCCACACTCGGGCTAGACAATAACGAGGGGGTTCTTAGACCTGGAATGTCTTGGTCGTCGTGGTATCGGTCTCGAAATTCACTGCGGTAATTGCTGTCGATGGTTCCATAAGAGAAATATCCGGGTGTTGTGGATTTGGATGATGGACTTGAAGATAGAGGGTGCTTGCGATCTGGTGTTGTGAAGATGTACTGCTGATCCGAGACTGAAGACGCGGCGTCGGCCTCTACTGCAGCAAGTGCGGCAGCAGGATCTTCGTCAATGGAAGCGAGATCCATGATATATTGTTGTTATTGTATTGAAGTGTTGTATTGTCTTTGTTGATTGATGTCTTTTTTGCCTCGATTGGTGGTAGTATTTGAGACTTTGGGGTAAGCGACGATGGGTAAGGTAGTACAGAAACAGACGCGCGCAAAGCAACAGTTAACACACACACACACAAAAGACAAAGCTCCAATGTTTCCCGCAAGCAAGACCTTTTTACGCGCTCTTAACTTAAGAGAAGCGAAGCGAGGCTCGACTTCCAGAACCCGCCTAAAATAAATGAGCACCAGCTCAGAACCACGACCGACGTGTTCAAGAGTGGAGCCCAAGTAAGGGATCCCAGCTTCACCGACTCCCTGGCCACGTCCACCAACCAGCAGAGCAGAGATGGAAAAATTAAAGGGCCCCGCGTGGGCCGCAGCGCAAGGAGGAGCCAGGCCAGCCTGACCTGACCTGACCTGGCGCTGTTCAGGGCCTGTCAAAGGTAGAAGAAAAAAGGGGGGCGGAAGGAAGGAGAACCGAAATATGACTCTCAGAGGTAAAATTGTCGATAAATTTATCGGTTTTACAAGTCACCAAAAATGCTGTTGCTCTTTCAACTGTTCTTTTATCCGATCAAGGTAACATAAGCATATCTTATCAAGTTATCTGCCACTTCTTTTAGACCTTCCGTCCCGTTGAGAGGGCGGGGAAACTCAATGAATGGACGACAATCAACGGCAAGGGACATGGAAATGGAAATAAGACCCACATTTAATCCGAACCAATTAAATAACATCGAAAGCAAGGTACGTCATGTCTTCGATACGCTTCCCGATGCCGTACCTTGTCTTGCTGCTAGACGCCCAACTTTCATGTACGATTGAGTTGTTCACTTTCTTAGTGATGAGTTGGTACAAAAATGAGGCGCTTTTTGTCTTTGTTGCTGGGCAGCTACGTTGCGGTGCCTTTGTCTCTCCAGAAGGTAAACTTGATTCTTCCTACCCAGTCACGTGAATGAGTGAATTGATCGAGTCATCATCAACCCATTTGGGTATTCCGAAAGTCGGATGACAGCGCATAGCACTGGGTCTTCTTGAGCAAATTCGGATGAGGGCTTTTGAGTCTTAGCATTTCCTTGAAACTGACAAAGCTATGAGTTGGAGTAGAGCTGTGAGTACTCTACTTCATCATAGCTATGCGCTGTCTCGAATGTTGGCACATGACTGTACCTGACCTGAATGTCTCACCACGTAGTACAGACTTCAAGTGCTTGCATGAACTCACGATATTCACGATAGCTTGCTTGCACTCGCCCATACTAACTACTACAATCATAACATGACTTGATATTATCGTCAACTTACAACACAGCTAGTCCGTGTCCTCGATGGCGTGCCTGTGCTGAGGTGTGGGGTATCTAGGTCTAGGTCAGTCAACTTGTACAAAAGGGTCATCTCTCCATACCAAGTTGGGTTCAAAAGTCTGGGGAACCTTTCCAGATGACTTGGCCGAGATCAGAAGAGACTGCAGTAAATCGAGATTCTATCCGCGTGCCGAGTCTTATGTCGGGCTGGTTGGGTAGGAGCTCTACAATGCAACAAAGACTCTCGTGATCACAATTTACACCAATGTTGGATCAGATTGACGTAGGTATTGTCTGTCACAGTCATGCCATAAGCTTCTCTTTCGTAGGTCGACATCAGGGTACTAGAAAAGTTAGCCGCCAGGAGCATAAGAGACTAAATTATCAGGTCACTTTATGCTGATTAGATTATACTTCTTAGGTTATTTATTTTTGTCGTCTGAGGATTAAAGGTTAATACTTCTACTACCCACTAGGTCAAATAAGCAAGTTCAACAGCAATGGTAACAAAATGAGGCCATAGAACGAGATATTGTTATCTCCGTAATGGTGTTCTACGTTGTAAACCACAGTCTAGGCCGAGGTCTGTAGTGTCTTTACTGTGAGAAACATTTATGTCCCCAGGTATATCCATAAATACTACAAGATTATGGGAATGATGGTATGTTGGTATGCAAAGTTACTTCCGTGGTCTGACATGAGACATCCCATACCGACCGAATCTTGTCCCGAGCTGAGAAATCCGTGCCCCGACATTGGAGCTCGGAGACCGGCGGTGATGAGGGGAACCATGACATGCTTGAACTACAAACAAATTGCTGTGACTGATATACAAAGTCATGATCAAGATAATGAGTGCTCTTTACTTTTGTAGACTCTAAAATTTCAACGTAATTCGAATACTCAATCATCATAGCCCCCCATAACCCCGTAATCCAATCCCACAGAAAGTTGTCTTGTTCCATGTCTCCGGGTTGATGATGTATGGAGGTCTCCATCATGTGCTTGTAACTAACCCCCTCTACTCTTTAATAGAAATACTTCCCCATAGTTACTATTTGATCCCACATGTCCAAAGCCAAGCACAGATAACAGTAATTGGACCGTCTTTCCTCCACTAGAATGACGTTTTTGTCTGTATTGAACTCTGTTCAGTTCCCCGGAAGAATCGTCTACAATCACTGGACTCTTCCCGAGCAGTTCCGTGTCTTCAACCTTTAATTCTAACCCCCGTCTTCTTCCATTGTCTACTGCTTCCCACTCCGAATTATTCCATTTTTGTGTGCGCGTCTAGTTAATCTCACGCGACACTATCTAAAAAAATATATTAATTGTTCGTTGTTGAAGCACGAGACCTGTTGTACGTACCTCGGCTTCTCCTGCTATTCGCACGCCTGTCCGTCTCCATCTTCATCCCCATACATACGCGGGGCCGCCATCATTGTTACTTGCTACTCTCTTCCCCGAACCAACCTCACCTCATCCTTCCTTTCTTGTCCCTTTTTTCGTCCCTCCACGTCAATTCCCCTCTGACGATCCAGTCGCTCGACTCTTCTCGTCTTGATTGACTATTCAATGACGACGCCGTGAGCTTCTCCACCATCCAAAACTCTCTCGGACGCTCTCCCGCAGCGGGATCCCGGTCTCTGCCTCCGTCCGCCCGAGCTGCCTCGTCCGAGTCCGATTCCTACTTCTCTACAACACCGTCACGCTAGACAACTTTATCTTTTGTTCTCTGATTCGACCCACGTCTTCCCAACATGTCGTGGAGAGCTTCAGAGCGTCTGATGGACACCATCCGTCACTATGCTCGGTTTCCCGCCACCGGCGTCAGCTTGCGCCAGATGGTGCAGTTTGGCGAGAAACCCTCAGTCGGTATGTTGTTGCTTATTCATGAGTCCATTGAGGGAAATTGTTGACTTTGATTGCTTCAAGGCACTCTATTCCGAGCTTCTCAATTCTTAGCCGAGGAGCTTCCTATCCGTTTAGCTCATCGCGTGCAAGAACTCGACGAGCTTCCAGATGGCCTCAATGAGATGCCATCCGTAATCAGGGTTAAAGACTGGTACGCCCAATCGTTCGAGGTATGCCTTTTCCAAGCCCATTTCCCAAGAATGCCATGCTAACTCAATGTAGGAAATCACACAGCTACCTCGGCCAGAACTACCCTCGGATGTCAAAACTCGTCTCATGAAACCAAGTAAAGCTATCGGTCGCAATGCTTTCCGTCTTCCTGCCGCAACCCCCAATCCATCCATTGACGAGGGCGAGTCCGACGGTTGGGGCGGTCTCCAAAACAACAATGGCAAGAACAAGAGCCTCACGCGCCGATACTTTGCTGTTGTTGACGACACAAGCGACTGGCCCGCCGATCTTCACCTGTACAACCAACGTTTTGCCCAGACTCTGCACCAAATCAAGCGCCGTCACGATGGCGTCGTTACCACCATGGCTCAGGGCATCCTAGAATACAAGCGCCGTCGCCAGCGCATGCAAATTGACAGCACCATTCAATCGTTCCTCGACCGCTTCTACATGTCCCGTATCGGTATCCGTATGCTCATCGGCCAGCACATTGCCTTGACAGACCAGAGCCATCATCGCGACCCCACCTATGTTGGTATCATCTGCACAAAGACCAACGTCCAAGATCTAGCCCAAGAAGCCATTGAGAACGCCCGTTTCGTCTGCGAGGATCACTACGGTCTCTTTGAAGCCCCCAAGGTCCAACTTGTCTGCAACCCCAACTTGAACTTTATGTACGTTCCCGGCCATCTGTCGCACATGCTCTTCGAGACCCTCAAGAACTCTCTGCGCGCCGTCGTCGAGACCCACGGCATGGAGAAGCAGGCATTCCCTGTTACAAAGGTCATCGTAGCTGAGGGCAAAGAGGATATCACCATCAAGATTTCTGACGAGGGTGGCGGTATTCCTCGAAGCGCCATTCCTCTTGTTTGGACTTATATGTACACCACTGTCGACCGCACACCGAGCTTAGATCCCGATTTTGACAAGAGCGACTTCAAGGCCCCAATGGCCGGTTTTGGTTATGGATTGCCCATCTCACGTTTATACGCCCGCTACTTTGGTGGTGACTTGAAACTCATCAGCATGGAAGGGTAAGTTTATGCTTGACAGTTTACAGAATCTCCTGCGCCCCCGTCATCATGAGCAATGTCATGATTAACCTTATCTACAGATACGGTACCGATGTCTACCTCCACCTTAACCGTTTATCCTCGTCCTCCGAACCTCTCCAATAGCAATCACTTAGCGCCGGCGCACAGAACCTCCAGGTTCCCCCTTGGGTTCTTCGCAAACGACTACAGAGCCGAAACCGAGAGATATCGGAACGGAAACAGGTGGGCGACGCCGAGGCGTTGGTCAACGCGCCTCCACGAAGCAACTATAGCAGTCCACAGGAAGTCTAATGGGTTTTTTTCTTACACAAAGGGAATCATCATCGCCCGCGGAAGAGCCGTGCGCCGGAGCAAAACAGAAACGAAAATATATCGTGATGCTACTATATCATCAGCAACTATTGCGAGAAACAACAGAAGGAGGAGGAGGAAGATGGCGATTAAGAACTACAACATGCCCACGAGGCTAACGACGACGATATGCCCGGAGGAATATCACACAAACAGAAACGCACAGGAGATTTGGTTATTTGAAAGAGGAGGAAAGAGGCAGCTCGAATCGGAGGACGAAGATCCCTACGCGCAGGAGCGCAACAGCACATGGTTCGCAAAACCAGAAGGGTCAACGTCTGGTCTGACAGCCAACGTTGGGAATTTATACGGCCTAACAAAGCGTGTCGTCGCACGCATGTTTGGAAAGTGAGAAGGTTGTTAGGCTGCGGTATGGTTTTTTTTTATTCTAGGTAAAATCCCTTCCCTGGATCGAAAACATGGGGAGGTAGACGAAGCATCGTTCTTTTAGTAACGATGAAAGGGTACATTTTGTACATGATGCATATGGAAAGGGAGATCAAGCTCGAAGAGATGAACAAAGGACTGTCTTGAAGGCAGAACTATCTTAAGCATGTATATGGAACAAAAATACTTCTAAGGGAGTCTTGGTCATGGGTAGGAAATATCATTGCATTTTGTTTTTTCTGGGTTACTCTTGTTCTGCGTCACTGACGTTCAGTGGCAAACTCACAATGAGCAGCAGGTTCACTGCGTGACAGCATCATTCATTTTACGAGACAAATGGTAAAGTAGAGAATCAATTACTAAACTTTTCTACAATCAACCATTTCCCTCTGTTTGCGAGTGGACTGGGATATCAGGGGAAATCAGGGGGGAAACAAAAGACCGACTCGGGGTCTCTGGGTAAGGAACAGCTGTCCCTTTACTGTCGGGCACGTCGGGCACGTTTGGATCGAACCCGTTGCTATCCGTCCAAGTCCTTGCAACAGTCTCCATCGTTAGGCTCTTCCTATTTTGGGCGCACCAAAGTTCGCTCTTGCAGCCTGAGCTCGGCCTGGGTGAATCGGAGCTGTATCATGGGTTAGTCGACAAGCTCAACATCAAACTTCAATACCACTTACTTCGCTGGCCTTGGGCCACTTGCTGCTGCCACCACGAGTCTGTGGCATCGGGGCAACGGGAACGTCGGGAACTTCGTCCCAGTTGCCGATGAGGTTGGAGTCCTGGTAGGTCTTGCTGGAAGATGAAGCGACAGAGGCAGTGCTGGAGGCCTCGGTAGGGTTCTTGGAGGCTCTGTGCTGAGCACCCTGGGAGTCCCAGGCGTTGAAGTTAATTCTGCGGGAGGCGGTTATCTCCTCATGTTCCTTTCGCAGGGTTGTAGCAGTGGAAATACTGCCAGTGGTGCTCCCTTCCACACCAGAGTTGCTGGCTTCGCTGCTTTGCTCTCGCTTCTTCTTACCTAGAAGATGAGGGGGGAGCGTCATTCCCACAGTCGTGGTGCTTGTCACGCTCTTTGTAACAGGGCCTTGATCCATTGTCAGACTCTTGTTCAACAGAGTGTGCGGCTCAGGCAGGGGATCCGCAATCTGGCTGGACGTGGCCGACGATGTGTGGTTGGCAAGACGGCCTCGAAGGTGTGGAGGGAGACGGCCTGATGCGGTCGACCTGTTCTCATTCACAACACTGGCTGTCTCCGAGTGCGACGCTATGGTCACTTGAGCAGAGGTCTCCGAGTTGCCGATGACTGAGCTGGTATCGCCTTGCGGGGTGCCAACAACTTGGAAGAATGCCCTGTTCATAGTCTCATTAGGCATTAGGCCAAGGCTCTGGGGACTGGTGATAGGGGCCTATATTATGTCAACAGTTTATACTCTCCTGTCGAGGCTATACGACTTACACCGGGGAGAGTCTCAGGCTCGAAGAAGACAGCGGTGTTTGTTGGTGCAGAGTAGTCACGGAGTGCTGGCTCCTCGATAGATACATGTCCGGTAGCCAGCTGGATAGGGACGATACCATATTCTTGCTCTGTGTCCCAAGCCACACATTGTCTGCAACGCTAGAGAATGTCAGTGGGTGATGCCTATTTAAGACTGCATTAGTAACATACTGGGTCGTCAGATTTGCGCTCAGCAGGAGAGAATTCGTCAATAACCCTAGCCCTGTAACAGACTGCGCAGGTGAGCTCAGCGCGAACTGGCTGACTGTGCTCCATGCAGATCATCCCAGAGTTCTTATGATCACCGAGTTTGCCACGCCTCTGTTGACTCTTGGAGAAGGCATCAAGAATCTTCCATTCGCCGCCAACGGAGCAGCGGTACTCGTTGGCTTTGGGCATGGTGGTTTGTGCCGTGTGTTTAGTGTATGCTTCTTTGTAGTGAATGTGTATGTATGTGTGTGGATGGTAAAAGCAGAAAGGTGAAGAAGATTTGTGGTTGAGAATTGAGGAGTTATTTGTAGGCAAGCACTCGGGTCGGTGATTCACTGTCACTGCCACCAAACAGCAGCTGGCTCGTGCATTCCGCCTATGTTCTTCTCAGGCAGAAACTGTTTGTTATCTATCTTCTGTTTGCTCTGCTAATTACGATAGCTTTTTCTCAGTGTTACTTCCTAATGGCTACTTGCCAGGTGCAAGGCACCTACAAGACATTATCACAGGCAGCATATCGCTCCGGGTAGCTACAGTCGGGGATCACCACCTATGCATAAGTCTTAAACAGTACAGTGGCTTCTAAGGCTTAGACGGGGTATCTCTCTTATGCCTTGATGCTAATTATGAAGAGATGCAAGTTTAACACAACAGGATAGTCACCTCAACGTCCCTCTCCCGCTCACAGGCTGCATACTCACCTCTTACCCACACGGCTTGAATCTGCACTATGCTTCCCTCTATTTTATGCAACATTCGCCATGGTTTAGAATCCGGCTGGACGTGCTAGGGACGAGGAGTAGGTAAATTGGTCGCGCCTAGTTTCTGGCGATCCTCTTCATTACCTCAACATCCAAATGCCTGCCTAACAGTGCTTTGCATCGACACTTGGCTGGACCAGTAATAGTCATACCTAGCAAGGGAGGGAGATGTATTACTCTCTCCGCCACTCACTTACATAGCCATTATTTGGTGGTAGATATTTGTACTAGTGAAACCGAGTTTAATGCATTTTGTGTTGTAAATAACCTATATAATCTGTAAATATCTAACTCTAGGTCACTTTTAGGAAGTGTAATGTATAAGATTGCTTTAAACTGGCAATATGGCTTGCATTGGCTTGCATTGGCTTGGTTGTCCATCATAGGAACACAGAGCCTCAAGGTCCATCGATTTTCAAGGCATAGGACCCGTGCTACAATAGGTCCTCACGTGCGGTGACTAACACCGCCGGTGTCGGCCCACAAAGTTTTGACTGCCCCTCGTTCTCGACCTTTTCAAGCAAGTTACATCATCCGAATTGAATCGCGTCCCTCAATTTGTACGTCGATTGCTATAAACACGGCCTATGCCCTCAATTGGCTCTACAACGAAGTAACAAACGCAACGATCGTAACGAGCGCCGAGAACAAATACTCCAACATGTCTGAAAAGAAGGCGGACGCACCAGCAACCAATATGCTCTGGGGTGGCAGGTTTACAGGTTCAATTGTCCCTGGACACAAGCTTCGCATCCAGTATACTAACTTTGTGATGCCTAGGTGGGATTGATCCGCTTATGCACAAGTACAATGCCTCTATCGGATACGACAAGGCTCTCTATAAAGAGGATATTCTTGGATCGATTGCTTTCGCCAGAGCCAACTCAAAGGTCGGCATTATTACCGAAGATGAATTCAAGACAATCGAGCAGGGTCTGCTTAAAGTAATGGAAGAATGGAAGCAGGGAACCTTTGCTATTATGCCGAATGACGAAGACGTGAGACGCTGGCCTACACCACTTAACCTCCCGAGGCTAATACAATTAATCAGATTCATACTGCAAACGAGCGTCGATTAGGAGAGGTCATCGGAAAGGACACCGCTGGCAAGCTGCACACAGGTCGCAGCCGCAACGAGCAGGTCGTCTGTGATATGCGCATGTGGCTACGTGACCGCATCCGTGAAATCGACAGCCAACTTGTTACTTTCCTTCAAGTCCTCACCAAACGCGCCGAGGATGAAATGTAAGCTTAGCACTGCTTACGGACAAAGCCCCTTACTGACTAACATCCCTAGCGACTACCTCATGCCCGGTTACACTCACCTACAACGAGCTCAGCCAGTTCGCTGGAGTCAGTGGATAATGTCACATGCTTCTTCGTTCAAGCAGGATCTCGAGCGATTGCGCCAGGTCTTCGAAAGGGTCAACCTTAGCCCACTTGGCTGTGGCGCATTAGCTGGTAATGTGTTTGGCATCGATCGAGACGCAATCGCCGCAGAGCTTGGTTTTAGCGGAATCACCATGAACTCGATGAACACGTCAGGCGATCGTGACTTTATTATCGAGTTCCTGAGCTGGAATTCCCTATTTACTAGCCATATGAGCAGGTGGGCTGAAGATCTTATCCTATACTCCACTTCCGAGTTTGGATTTTGTCGTTTGGCAGATCTTTACAGTACCGGCAGCAGGTTCGTTATATCCATTGCGACCCCTAAACATCCCATAACACTAATACACGTTCAGTTTAATGCCGAATAAGAAGAACGCCGACAGTTTGGAACTCTTGCGCGGCAAGTCAGGTCGTGCTTTCGGTCAACTGGCTGGACTGATGATGGTGAGTTCGAATACAGACATATCAGCTCATGAGTGATCAGGAGCGGATCAAAAGCAGTCACTAACAGATACTCGATAGAGCGTGAAAGGCTTGCCAACTTGCTACAACAAGGACCTTCAGGAGGGATGGGAACCCATGCTGGATTCAGTCTCAACTGTTTCGGATAGTCTGGGCATCGCTAGTGGGGTTATCGCTACTATGACTGTGCGACCTGAGCGGATGTTGGCTGCCTTGGATAAGACGATGCTTGCCACTGATGTCGCGGAGTGGCTAGTGCGAAACGGATGTCCATTCAGGGAAGCTCATCACATTTCTGGACGCGTTGTTGCGCTATCGGAAAACACGGAAACCTCAATGGACAAGCTAACCCTGGAGCAACTGCAAGCTATTGATTCTCGATTTACAGCGGATATTACGAAGGCATTTGAATATGAGTCGAGTGTTGAGGCGAAATCGGCTAGGGGAGGTACCAGTCGATCAGCTGTGCTGCAGCAAATTCAGGAACTCCGTGCTATCTTAGAGTAAAGAAACTAGATAGATCAAAGGAAAGAACATGACAAGATACCTGCTTTAAGAAACTTGAACAAAGCGTCTGTAAACAAACCAGTGGTAAGGGGAGATGTTCGAGGTGAAAATGCCTTCATACATAGCTAAAATGTATCTTTAATTCGAATCCTTCGTGAAATCATCCAATGTTCTCCTCAAATCCTTATTTAGAGATCCCCCGAAGATTCATCGTCTTGGATGTCCCCCAGAAGTTCATCGTCTGAGAAATCCTCCCAAATCTCCTCGTCGTCATCCAAGAACTCATCGATGTCACTTTGGCTGATCTCGTTATCGTCGGCTTTGCTTAGGGCAATAGCAGGGGTTGCCTTTTCGAGAAGGTTGAGTAACTTCCCCAACTCTCATCCCCTTGTGCTACGATCAGCTGAGGAGAAGTGGAAGTCAATTCTCCCAGGAAGAGGCATGCTGAAGGCCCTCAGGAGGTATGCCTTGACTAATCAAATGGCCATTGTCACATCAACCCCTAGGGGAGAAGGCAAGTTAGAAAGGCGGGTTAAGATTTTACAATCTTAGGACTGAATGGAACAGTTCAGTCTGAAGATAAAGACCAAGACGATAGGTTTGTATCTCTTCTACTGTCAATTTAAGTCGTTAATTGTCTACTACCCCTTAAAGGTACGACCAATAACATCCGCTTGCTGCACTGTAAAGATGCAAACACTACGACTAGGCGGAGAATTGCGCTTTAATTGCGTAATCCTTGTGCTTAATGCATATCAGATTCATACCATATAGTAACTGTCTAGTCAACTTACATAATTTGACTATTGTTCAACAGTGTCTGTTTGTATCATCCCGTTGATACCGACCCCTTACCTTCTTAGCTCTTTTGCAGATGCGTCTTCCCGATGATAATGCCTGCCACTCGGTTCTCGTGCGCCGCTGTCATATTATACGTGCATTAGTCCGAAGGCCTCTGCGTTCGAGTATCTGAGTCGCATCTAAGCATACCTGTGCTGATCTCATTGTAGGTGGATGAGGCTCAAAATAGCCCACGCGCGATGTTCACCCACCACATGGCAATCTTCAACATCATTCTCTACCCTACGTACTGACAACGTCCATATTAACCTTGTCCTGGAAAAGAAACGATATTATGCATGTCGTTTCTCTATTCAAACACCCTCCTTGCGCGGCACAGGCTGCTAGCGAGATACCTGATCTCTTCCGACATTTTCACCGCCATCTACCCTACAGAAATCATGAATTGATCGAGTCTTCACCGCTTGAGCGGAACCTCACATAGCGCTGAGCTAAAACTTGATGCCGAACCCCAGATGACCGATCACCTATTGGCATGATAATCAAGTCGACGGTTCGAAACTGTTACCTTGACCACCATGAGGCTTTGCGTCGCATGTCTGTACTGCATTATCTCGATGACTGCATGTGCTTAGGTCAAGCAGTGTACCGCGCTTCGTATGTGTACAATATCCTCGGCTTCCGGTCGCCTCGCTACCGCATAAAGACTACAGAATCTGCCAGACCGCATGGTTATAATCCTGTAACTACCCTGCGCCTCTCGAGAAGGCATTGGTCTTGATCGCGTGGCTGGATAAGCAGACTCTGCAAGTGACCGCCTTAGCCGACAAGCAAGCATCAAAAACTTTTACTGTACATGCTGGGGTCAGACCATGTTGCTGCAGTGATTTTGAACAAGACGTGTCAAGCGACTACGATATCCGCAGACTATTCGTTACTAAAGGCGTAGCTACGGTAGAGCAGGTATCCATCACCAGCGTACCCATGACAAACGGCCCATATACTATGGGGAAGTAAGCTTCACTTTCTGATCGCGAAACCCGCCAGAGACACATGCTGGCCACCAAGTTACTGCGGCAAGGACAGGTCTAGTCCGTATGAAGATACCCTTTGCCGATAAGGGTTTGAGGTCTTCCAGATCAGGCCCAACCATACTGATCTTGGTCACAAGATCTGGGGTAGGTAGGCTTGGGATTTGGGCTTCTGCAAGCCCAAGCAATGGGCTGGAGCTAGACATTCAAAACGACGTGACAAAGAATCACCCGGCAACATTTGAGAAAACCATGGTATTTGCTTTTTTTTTTGTGATGAAACAAAAACTGGTAACAAGTGACATCCCTTGCGGACTGTCCCTCTCACGGGCTGATTCTCTGGGAATGATCAGCCCGCCGAATGCAGCTGGACCCTGAAGCCGTGCTTGGAGATAACATCGGTTGCTTGGAGCGTCACTGGGCCCAGTGAGTGATCATCGTGATTATCGAAAGAAAACAAAATAGATCGACGTGTCGCGTTGTCGCGTCCAATCGTCGTCCATGACTTCACCACGAACGATGCCACCGTGACAGATGATCCAAGCGGGCTAAGATCGACTACCATAGCTCTCGGGATACAATATGTACATCCTTCCAAGGTGGACGATATCGCCACATTCGCAACCAAGTCCACGTAAAAGAAGATGCCTGCCTCGCTTTAAACCCGGCCAATACGGAAGTGCCAGCTCAGGTTCCGGCTGGGTGATGATGCATCACATCAACATTGGTCCCTAGAGAAACGGAACACGTCAAGATAGGACCCGACAATGCGGTGACTGGGGCATCCCCAGCCAGCCAACTCTTAGCATTACAAACTTCTTTCTAATGCTTCATGCTAATGGTAAAGAATTTGATGGGAAAAACTCTGCCCTGAACATTACTCACTCAATTCAACGAATACAGCACCGGTATGCTGCCGATCAGCAGAAAAGCCTAAATCAATCCATCTAGCCATCACCACTAAAATTCTCAGACGATTGGATAGGCTGAGTTTTACAGGTCTTTACCGTCGACGGTGCGGTTGGACAGCACGCTAAAGAAAAGCCAACGGGCTTGAGGCTACCGACGGTGGAGCAACACGGGGCGTCCCATCGGGAAGAACCCTTTGGACATTGCTGCACTCCACAAATGTCAACAGAGAGTTGAGTTGAGTTGACTTTGCCTAGGCTTTGCTCGGCCGCTGTCCATGCCATCCATACCTTTCCAAAGAAGCGAGGAGGTGGTGGGTGGCAGGGGAAGGAAAACTATGTGAAAACCCAAAAAGTGAGGCATTGCGAGACCAAAACCAGACCTGACTAGGACGAGGGCTGGGAATACGAAATACTATTGACAGGCATTGATTGCCATTACTCGTGTGGCGCAGGCTCCATCACGATCCCTCCCAAAGCCAATTGAGTCAACGCAGTGAGTAGAAATGGTCAGCACCAGCAGTACTCTGTAGACGACAGAGATGATGTGAGCCGAGCCACCTCAAACAGACACAACTCAAGGCAACGCGTAAGAAAAGAAACAGTGCAATGACGACAACCAAGGTTTGAGCTAAATCGAATGGGATCGAGGCACCACACACACGTTTCCCTCTTTTTGACACGGCACGGCACGTCAAGGCTGAATCAGGTACGGGCCCTGAGTGTGTAACCAAACTGCGCCATGATGTTGTTGGTAGTGAGTGAGCTCATCAGCTCTCAATGTTGGTCAAGAAACCGGTCACAATTACCCATCGCGTCAAAAAGAAACCATTCATTGTCTGTAGCCCAACCTCCATCTGTGCGTGCCGCGTTTCGGCGCCTAGGGCCCTCATACTGCAGGCCATATGCTACGGCAGGTCATCTGCAAGGTCAAGCAGGCACTGAAAAAAGAACGATAATGATCCCTTCAGTTACCACTATAGGTCCCTCAAAAACTACGCGAACGGACCTGTGAGAGATCTGAGTCGCGGGTTCGCTCGCATCATCTACCATCTGTGCATCTGGTCGCTCAGTGACAGACCAGACGTGTCGCCTCTGTCGCACAGGGAACTCCCGGACAGACTTGGGCCGTGACGGCGGACCTTGATTGAAGGTTTGGCAGTAAAATAAATGCAGGGACAATGGCATCAGAGTTCAACCCCGCCGCTGCTCGCTGATTCGAAACGCTTGCGACCCAGTCAGTCCAGTCCCTTACATCAACGTTTATTTTTTGCCCTGCCACCAACAGAAGTTGCATGATGCGAGGCTTGGGTAACAGACGCGGCGGCTCCTCAGGTCTCGCCGCGTTTCATGCAACGCAAATACTACCTGTTTGAACAAGAGACAACTGTGAGGGATGACACTCATCTATCACATTTTGTGAGATAACAATAGAAAAGCAACGATAATGGAGGGGGGAGGGAAGAGGGGCTCAGGTAATCTCAATGACAACCAAGGAACGGCGTGACAAGCACCACAACTGCACTTCTCTATGAGATGGATCGACGTCTAGGCTAGCCAAGTCGTCCGTCCTGCTGGGCCAGGATAACCTTTCCTTCGAGAAGGTCTGATGGATTTTTCCGTGACACCGGGCAACCCGGGAATGCTACCGTACAGTATCATCGTGACCAGGCTCATCAGTGGTTCTGTCGCAGGCAATCTCCGTTCCCCGGGCGTGTGTCCTTTGCATTGGGTCGATGATCCTGCGGCATCGTGACAGGCGAGTCCAGGATCGGGAAACGTGCCCCGAGAGGGACAAGAGTAGTCGAATGCACGGTACTCTGTACATTGTAAGGGGAGTTGCTATTCACGAGGAAGCGAGCGAGCGAGTCCAAGTCCCCAGTCCAGGGTTTCAGAGATACTAGTTAGGGCAGCAGTTTTGGACTGGTACCTGAGTATTTGGTACCTGCAGCAGCTCACTGGAAAGTACCGATCGAATGGATAGGCTATCCACTCATAATCAGGCATGAAAAGATGTTTGGTAATTAACGAGCAGCGCAGGCGAAAGTGATGTGAAGTGAAATTGACCTGGGCCCTCCATGTCGAGTCCACGGTCCGGCGGCTTGCCCCTGGCAGCGGCCCCACACCCCGGACGGTTGGTTCCAAGACTGGTGGGTTAGAGGTTGGGTTGGTGTAGCCATAATTACTCTATGTACATGGACTGCTCTGTAAGGGTTCTCAGAGGAACAATCTCGCTCGCATGGATGAGAGGAAAATTCAGACCAGACCTTCTCAAACCCTGGATAGAACATCTCCCGTATCCGTACTCTTGGAGATTCTTATGCCGAGTAAGACGATAATATCAGATCGAGCACGACCCTGTTGCTGATACAGAGAAGAGATGATTTGTGATGATAGTCATATCAACTTCCACATGACGTTGCATTTGTTAATAAACCTGCACTCAAGCTCAGGCACGATGACACCATGTTGCCGGACAATATCATCGATCTGCCCGAGAGGAACTTGCTTGGGACTGAGTGAGTCTTCGCCCCCAGGAACCACTTTAGGGCTCACAGGTTTATCCGTCATGATCGACTTGTGAAAGCAGGGACAGTGCCTTCAGCTCAACGGTTACAAGACTTTGTGGCGTCTTATGTCCCAGTTATGCCCTGAATGGCGCTGCATAAATTCGCACTACCAACGGACCTGTACACGTGTGCAACAAGGGTCCGCCCGTTTGTTTCGGAAAAAGCTGGTCCTTGTTTCCATAACCACAGCTTCAAACCGTCCCTTTGTAAGTTTGTAAAGCAATTAATTCCCAAGCAGGTTTAACTTTGTCCCCTCAGCCGTGTTTCGTCACTTTGAATGCTGCAATCAATGCCCCTCGTTGATATCTCCCCTCTTCTTGTCCCCTCCCCCTTTTTTCTCAGAAATTCTATTCCAGGCCCCTGGGAAGCATAATCCCAAGGGCACGTCCCGGCAGAAGGAAAAGCGTCAAAGCTAGACAGGTTGTTTGATTAATGCCCCCCCGGCCGCTGAGAGTCAGAGACGGACGGCCTCCGCACGTACCAGTTAGCCCGCGAGGGTTCTAAAGAGTGCACCTAATGTTGGGTTTGGGGGATGAACGAGGGGCAGCCTGAGAAGCCATTTCATGCGACCCCGAGACAGTACATGGACACTTGGAGGCTCTTGCAGATGGAATTTGACGAGCGCCACACGAATGAGCCCAGTGATTGTTCATGTTCAGACCACATGCAAGGATAAGATTTGACGTTTCGCTTCGAACAAGTCGATATGGTCTCGCCGTATTCCTGACCATCCATCCGTATCCATAGATAGACGGCTGTAACTGTACATCCAAGGGTCTGTGGCGCGAGGCCACGATAATCCGCCGAGGCTGAGCAGAGTAGCACGCGGTTGTAGGTAGGCAGTGAACGAGAACGCGTCTGTCAGACCTGTACAAGACGCGTTTGGTAGGATTGGGCGTTGGTCCAATCTTAGCATTTTGCTTGGCTCATCAAAAAGTCAAGCTTCACCAACGAGCATCAGCAATAAACGCCGCATTGTAACACTACCAATATCTATCACCCGTGATATTTATTATTTGCCGAGCGCTTTTGGCGATCCAATGTCAAAAGGCATGGAGGTGGTGGTCATGGGAGACAAGATAGGTTGAATTGCTCATCTCCTTGACCCTGCGCGCCTATCAAAAGCTCCACGACTGGCAAAACGCTGTGAAGTGAGTATCCATCCCCGATTTGCGCCCAAATTGCGACAATTTGCAACGCGGAGAGCTATGCCCGAAAAGAGGTTATTTAAAACGTGGGAAAATAGAGGCGGGCCCTTTTTGTCTGGTCGCGAGATTGGGATTGGTTTTTGGGTCAAGTTGGGCACTAGGAAGTTGATCTGTACCATATTAGCAACAGTCCCAAAAGGTCCCCCCAATAGGTAGGTAAGTTGGAAATGGTCGACGACGCCGTCATATGGCCGGTGTTGCTCTGGGTCAAACGGTCCAAAAAATCCTAGAAAGCTTCTAGGGGATCCAGGGGAGCTCTCCCGCGGCGGTCCTAGGTCGTTTCTTTGAGTTTCGTCCCCAATTGTTCTGTCATCCTGTTCCAACCAGGCCTTGTTGTGTGAGAGAAAGCTGATTTCCGTTTATCTGGGACCACTGGGGACTGTGACCCTTATTTCCAAAGAGCCGAATGGGCTCAAGTTGGAGGTCTGAAATCTCCCCGTGATATATCACGACTCATTGCTATTCGTCGTATGCTACTTGGGGAAGCCAGTCATTCTAGTCCATACCAGCGAGCAGCCAGTCCCCGTCAGAGTTGAGAGTAGAGAGGGCCACACGACACTATGAAAATAGACCCTCTGACCCTTCGAGTGCTCCATTCCCAAAACCTTGCACACCATGAATCTCTGGTCGTTGCTCGTGGGACCTTATATTCATTCCTTGGTTGTCTGGGACATTTAATGTTTCTATCCAGAGCGTCGGAATTCATTTGGTAACTACCGCAAGTTCGCGCCGATTTGATCTTACTATCCTTGGGAACTTTTCTCCCTTGGCCCATGGCATGATAGAAATGCATGCTGGAGGTTATTTTGTAGGACAGGATATGTTTGAACCATGTACTTGACTTTGTAGCTTGAGAGCAGCCTAAAGTTAAGTACCTGTACCTTGGTTGGCGTGACTCGAACTAAGTTTATAAGGCTTGGGTTAGCAAGTCTGCTGAAGACCACCCTCTGCTCCCTAGCATTACAGCGATTATAGGCCACTGTTCACTGTTCAGTTCTATACCGTCCGTCGGGTTCCGTCTTTCCAAACCTTTCAGGTGTAAAAGTGCCCACCGGAGCGCGGGTACGTACACCCATCTTGGCATTTCGAGCCTGAACCGATGGTGTTGCTGTGCTGTGCTGGTTTTCCATTTCTTGGACCAGGGCACTTAAAGTGGGCAGTCCAGCGCTGTAGAGTGACATAGTCAGAGAAAAAAGCTACCATGGTCTGACGACATGAATACCTTTTTTCCCAGCCACATTCTTACAGGGCAGAAAGTTTCTGCAAGGTCCCGCCCATGGCTCGCAAGTACTTGGACTTGGACCTCCTTATCCCATCCCATCTATCCTGGACGAGTCTCCATTGCTTCTTTTTCCATGGCTTCCCTGCACCGCACCTGAACTCCACCGGCCCAAGCTACCCTCTACATTGACTTGATGGATACCACGACACGCCCACGTTCGCGCACACCCCGTCTCGTCTCACTCACTTCTTCTTCAAGTTCTTTGGCTTCTGAATTTTTGGTCTGTTCTGGGCGACTTGCTGGTTTCCCTCGTTCTCCCTGGCTTTATATCATTCGCTGAAGAGTCTTTTCGCTTGGCTCACTTGCATTTCGCTTCAACTTTCCCCTCACTTATCCGAGAAGTTAAATAAAAACAACAATGATGCTTATTGACATGGCCTGAACAAATCATTCACCAGTTTGGGGGCAATCAATCAATACAACACTCAGCGCATAGCATTAATCACACTGCACTAACGTTGGAGCGGGAAGCTGTTCGCTGGGGCCTCTCTGAAGACTGGTCTACTAGTGGACTGGACTGAGAATCCTGCCTCGATCGGCAAGTTCAAGCCACTCCCCCCCCTGGTCCATGGCCCTGGACAAGAGCTTTCCCTCTCCTTTTCGTTAATATCGACCCTATCCACTTCTGCAATCACCCTCACTTCAGTCACTCCTTTTGCTCTTCTGGAACCTGGACCCTCTGGGACGATCTCATCTCCTTGATTGACGTTTATTCTCATCGTCGTCTTCAATAATTCTCCCCATTTACATCCCCTCCTTCTCGACATCCCATTGTTCTGTTCAGTCCATCGTTGCTTTACTTCATCCAACCAAGAACACCGCCACTATATCCCCTCCACCCATTAAATATACAGCAGACCTAGCTACCTGCCTATCGCTATACAATTGCTCTGCACACGCACCCACGTCCTTCATTCGTCGTCTTCACCAGCAACCTCGCCCATCTGAATGCTCCGGTAACTCGATATCTAGCTCTTTGATAGAGCTTATCGTCTCCGACCTGGTTTAGGTATATTTTCTACGCTGCCGGTCAACATCGAGAACCCGTCGAATAACAGCGTACCCCAGGACCCCGACTCCTCGCGTGTCACACTGCATCTAGACAATAGACTGTCTCGATCATACCTCGACAACATGACTGTTCCAAGTGATTTGACCCACCGGGGTGCAAACGGCCAGCATCTCTCTCTCGAGGATCGATTTGAAGTTTTGAAGGAAATTGGCGATGGTAGCTTCGGTAGCGTCGTCCTGGGCAGAGTCCGGACGGCTGGTGCCAACGTTGCTCGCCGAGGTACAGTGGTAAGTCGATACGACGTGTACCCACTTGTGTGATAACTGCTAACCAATTCCAGGTTGCCATCAAGACTATGAAGAAGACATTTGAGTCTTTACAACCATGCTTGGAGCTTCGTGAAGTCGTCTTCCTTCGCACACTGCCACACCACCCACACCTGGTTCCCGCTCTCGACATCTTCTTGGACCCCTACTCTAAGAAGCTCCATATCGCTATGGAGTACATGGAGGGCAACTTGTACCAACTGATGAAGGCTCGAGACCACAAGTGCCTTGACAACGGCAGCGTCAAGAGCATCCTCTACCAGATCATGCAGGGTCTGGAACACATCCACTCTCACCACTTCTTCCACCGCGACATCAAGCCCGAAAACATTCTCGTCACAACATCCGGCCACAATGATGCTGGCAACACCTTCCGACGATACTCTGCTCTCGTCACTCCGCCTTCAACCCCACCCACCTACACCGTCAAGATCGCCGACTTTGGTCTCGCCCGTGAGACACACTCCAAACTTCCCTACACCACATACGTATCTACAAGATGGTACCGTGCTCCCGAGGTCCTCCTGCGAGCGGGAGAGTACTCCGCCCCTGTCGACATCTGGGCCGTTGGTGCCATGGCTGTTGAGATTGCTACGCTGAAGCCGCTGTTCCCTGGTGGAAACGAGGTTGATCAAGTTTGGCGAGTCTGTGAGATCATGGGTAGCCCGGGTAACTGGTACAACAAGTCGGGCAACCGAGTCGGTGGAGGTGATTGGCGTGACGGCACAAGGTTAGCTGGCAAGCTGGGTTTCTCATTCCCCAAGATGGCCCCTCATGCTATGGATACCATTCTCCAAACACCCCAGTGGCCTGCGTCTCTGGCTCAGTTCGTTACCTGGTGTTTGATGTGGGACCCCAAAAATCGCCCTACATCGTCACAAGCCATCGCCCACGAATACTTCGTCGACGCCGTCGATCCTACTCGACCCAAGTCATCAGCTTCCCGAATCCTGGGCCGCAAGCAATCCGATCTCAGCCGAAGCAGCAAGGAGGCCTCTACTACCCCAACTTCTGTCAAGCAATCTTGGTTCCGCAAGTCCCTCATTGGCCGTTCTGAGAGCACCGACCTGGCCACCATGCAGACCCAGCCCAAGGAGCCCGCTGGTCCTCGTCCTGCCCCCGAGCCCGTCACCGCAAAGGCCCGCCCTGCCGCCGGAAAGAGAGCTACTTGGACAAACGGCCCTTCAAACGTGGCGCCCATGCCCATTCTTCCCACTGCGCGGCCAATCTCGCCAATCCCTGATGCTGTAAATGCCCGCGCCAACAATACCTACGACGACGCTTACGCTAATGGACATGGCCAGGGGAAGACCAAGAAACTTGGCCGACAGCTCTCTGTCGCTTCAAGCACAAACAACTACACAGAAATGCATCGGCAACAAGCCGAACGGGCTCTCAATGGGAATTCTGGCCTCGCCTCCCCTCCGAATGGACAGAAGGAGAGCTTCTTTTCACATCTCCGAAAGCGTGCGAGGCGGTTCTCGGGACGACATCAGACCCCCGTCTCACCCTCCTATGATGACGACGACCTGGAGGCCCAGGTTGGATGTGGCCCTTGGAGTAGCAACCGGTCGTCCATGGTTATTGACCAATCGCAACAACCGGCTCCCGTTCCCAAGTCCGAGGTCTACGAATCTCTTGACAAGGCCCTCCGAGATGTTCAGACCAACCTCGATTCAAAACCTCCCGCTCCGCCCGCTCACCAGATCTCGCCTACCAGCACCCTCAAGCGACATCACTCGCTACCTCAACACCAAGCCCGGTCAGTAGACAACCTGATCGGTGCTGCTCGGGGTGGTCCCATCTCCAGCCGCACACGACGAGCCCAAGCGACTCATGGTGTGCATCAGTACGAGGCTCCTGATGAGGAGGAAGAGCTTATGGACGAGGCCTTGACAACGACTCAAAGAGCCATGAAGCGAATGGAACAAAACCAAAACAAGCCGCTTCGACAATCGGCTAGCAACATTGGGTTGATGAACCCATACCCCACTCCCTCACCTTCAGCCAACGGCAACCAAGTGTTGTTTGCCGATGGGCAAGCTATTACTCCCAAGCCTCTCGATCTCAACAAGAAGACAGATCAATACAAGTGGCCCACGCCACCGTATGAAGAGAGCGAATGGGCAGCGTCGGCATCGGCCAGTATATGGGCCGCTAGCAGTCGCTTTTAAGGAATAAAATTTTGGGCGCAACCTATTACGATTACGTCCAGCGGCGTGGAAAAGTTATTTTGATATCAACTCGCATGGTCATGGTGTTTGGGTGTTGGGTTACGACATGGAACCCTTTTCTTTTGATCTTTTTTACATTGTTGCAACGTGGGCGGGTTTGTTTGACTTTTGGGCATATTGGTTGACTATACATACTTTATTCCCCCTTCTCTTCAGCACGCTCGACGTTTCACCAAATACCCGGCCGGAATTTCACGCCGCCTTTGCACATACTATTATTATTATCTCTTCGCAATTTCTCTCTCTCCCTTTCCGCAACCGTTTGCTCTTGTTTTCATTTCGTATACCTTGAGTATCAAATACCCCTATAGACCACAGGCGAGCGCAGCTGCAGCAATCTGCTTGAAGCAATATCACATACCACTCAATCCATTTCTTTCCTTTGTCTCACTATATATAAGAAGGGGAAACGGAGTCTTGGGTTCTTGGGCTGAATATGACCGGCCATTTCTCTTTGTCATATTAAGTTGTCTCTGCTTGGTGGATGCACAAAAAGGGTCAACAGGACGCCTCTTGGGAGATGGACAGGAAGAAGTCTACATTTGCGTATTGGAGGATGTACAAAAGGGTCAGCGCGTATTTACCAGTCGCCAGTCTCAGTCGATGCATTGGGAGATTGCCAACCGAATAGAATTGTTTCAAAGTCTATCTAGGATGCCAAAAACCATTTAGCGACTTGATGATGAGAGAACTGTATATAATTATCATATACCCCGGCAACAAGAGATGGAATGCCTTGATGTGAGGAGGAGCCACAGGGTTAATTAAGGAAAAATAACAAAACAATTACTGTTTCATCTTGCTGCTCTACATTGTGACATATTCTAGGGTGACCCAACTGTGATTTGATAAAAAGGGTCCTTTGATGGTGAGTGAAGAATGTTGAATGTCTCATAGATTTATGTCAGGAAGGTTTTGGCCTCCCTTTACGAGTGAGGGATAAAGTCAGAATAGCGAGGCAGCATTTGTAACAAGCGGGGAGGCAACCGAATCAATTAGACTGATGGGAGATGAGGTGGCTTAGGTAGTGAGCCTAGTTAGTTATTGCATTGAGGATGATGACAGGCATGCATGGGATCATTTGCCTAGCATTGTTTAGACCATGTACAAGAACAAGCAAATACATATGCTTCACCATCTATCGTATTGTCATTGGTTTGTGTTGGTTTGAAGTGATTGAAGTGATTGAAGTCTATGTAATATGTCACTATATACAATAGCAAACAGAAAGAGAGTCGATCTGATGAGATGAGATAGGATGAAATCAATCAGTCAGTCAGACGTCACGTGGTTGAAGGAACATCACGACGCTTACCTTAGGCAGCACTCAAGTCAGCTCGAGCCAAGAACTGACGACGAAAGCTGTGGGTAGTTCATTACGAAAACAAGAGACGATCTTTCTCTCTCTGTATCTCTTTTAAAAACGTGTTACACGACTTCTCCTTTTTCCTTTCCTTTCAGGATTTGTTTGCGATTCTTGAAAGTTTGTTTTTCTCTTCATCTGAGATTGAACCGTAACGATAGACGTTTCACCAGTTCAGCGACCAAGTCAAATGATGAGTTGAGAGAGAAAAATACCTTTGAAATCTTGACTCTTATAACTGAATCATCATTATTATTTCTTGAGCTTCATCCTCATCTGTTTATCAATCATCCCACCAAAACGAACAAAAACGGTCAGCCATCTCAATCAATCAATCTCACGCGGGGGAGGGGTAAAAAACGGTTGTTGGACTCATGATAAAACGGACTTGACTCAAACTTGTTAGCAAAAGAAAAATCATTCATCATGAGTCTCAATCTTCCAATTCGACAGAGCATAAGCAGTCAGCGCAATCGCGAAAGTCGAAATAATTACTTCAACAGTTATACACCGCCAAGTTCCACGGAAGCTATCAATGGGCCTGTTAGGGAGTTGGTGAGAGAGCAGACGCCTCTAAACGATCGCTTGATCGTTGGTGTCGATTTCGGTACTACTTTCTCAGGGTAAGTATCAAGACTCTTAGGGGTTATATGAGATACTGACCTTTATAGTGTTGCTGCTGTTTATACTTCCACCCCTGATGATATAGAAATCATCAAAACATGGCCAGGTGGAAATGGCATCACCTCGGACAAGGTCCCGACTGAGATCGCCTACAGCTACCCTCCCAATGCACCCCAAGGAACCGAACCAACTGTGAAATGGGGTTTCCAGTTCAAGCCCGAAGAGTCTCGTCTGCGCTGCATCAAGCTCTTCCTCGACCGCTCCCAGAAACTCCCCTTTTACGTTAGCCCTCTCGACACAGCCGCTCAGTTGAAGCGTTTCAACAAGAATGTTGTTGATGCTGTGAGTGACTACTTGACTCAGGTTTACAAACATACTATGGATACCCTTACGCGTCGCTATGGAGAGTCGTTTATGGCGTCGACAAAGGTTGAATTTGTACTTACATGTCCGGCTGTTTGGAGTGATGCGGCCAAGAATACTACGCTGCAGGCTGCTGAGAGGGCGGGTATGGGGTCCAGATCTGAGATTCAGATGATTAGTGAGCCTGAAGCTGCTGCTGTGTATACACTCAAGGCGATTCAACCTAACCATCTAAATGTTGGTGATAACTTTATCGTCTGTGACGCTGGAGGTGGTACCGTTGAGTAAGTTAGCTTTGCCCCCTTGAAACGGTTTTAGGCACTGACAGTTAGTAGTTTAATCGCATACAAGATCATCTCCCTCAAACCACTCCGGGTCGAGGAGTCTGCAGTCGGAACAGGAGGGTTGTGCGGAAGTGCCTTTTTGAACTACCGTTTCGAAGAACATGTTAGAGGTCGTCTCGGTCAGACGCGCTTTGACGAGATGAAGAGTAAAAAGGGCAAGACGTGGCAAATGGGTCTCCGATACTTTGAGGAGTTTGTTAAACGAAACTTTAACGAGGATGAGCATCAGGAAGTCAACGTTCCGTATGTTGCAATCCCTCTCCCCATCTAACATCAGATACTGATATCTCTAGATTCCCTGGTCTTCCCGACGATGAAGAAGCTGGGCTGGACTCAGGCTTTTTAGTTTTGACAGCAGAGCAGGTCAAAGACATTTTCGAGCCCGTGGTGAAAGAAGTCTGCGATCTTGTCCAAGGCCAAGTTTCAGGTCTTCGATCAAAGGGCGGTATCGTCTCTGGTATCGTGCTGGTAGGAGGCTTTGGTCAGAGCGACTATCTGTATCGTCGTCTCAAGTCTCACTTTACGAGCGCTGCTCCGCCTCCTTATAGTGAGCGGCCTACGCACGCCAATGCCAACTCTACGCAGGAGACGGGATCTATTGAAGTGATGCAGCCTGTGTATGCTTGGACGGCAGTTGTGCGTGGTGCTGTTTTGAGAGGATTGGAAGGTAACATGGTCATTTCTCGTAAGTCGAGAATGCACTATGGAACTTCGTATGCTACTGTGTATGATGAGGATAAGCATTCGGTTAGTGAGAGGTACTGGTCTCCTCTGTGGGAGCGATGGATGGTATCTGACCGGATGCAATGGCACATCGCCAAGGTACGTTCCTTTTTAACGTTTCATTAACTATACATACTAACGCATCACAGGGCGAGGCTTTATCACCACTTGCCCCGATCGCATTCCACTACACCCGTAACTTCCGCCCAGGCCAATCCCTCATCGTCACAGATGACTTGATAGCTTGCGATGCGGATGAGCCACCTGCAGCATACACGAGGGATCTGATCCACGTGTGCACTCTTACAACAGACCTCAACGCCGTTCCGAGAAGTCTGTTTACAAGGTTGACGACCACAAGGGGAGTCGAGTTTGATAATCTGGATTTTACACTCGAGATGAGAGTTGAAAGCGCGGGTTTGGGCTTTGAATTGAAGGTTGATGGAGTGCGGTACGGAAGAGTTGAAGCTGAGTTTCATTGAGAAATGGATATTGTGAGGGATGATATATAACGATTAGGTGTTTGGGTTAGACTATGGTAAATTAAACTCATTGTGTGCTCCATGTGCTGGTCTTAGTACAGCCCCATTTGTGAATATGTTGCTGCTGGGTGTGCAATGCAGAAGACCGTGGCTTCAGCCTCCTTTCTATATATTGTAACCCATAGGAGCTGTGCCTCTATAACGAACTAAACATCAGACTCCATAGGTACAGGAATCTCTCTCCTCAACCTCTTCTGGATCTCCTCAAAATCCGCTTCATTCTCCTCAGTGACAAATCCCCTCCTCACAAGGAAATCAATCATAACAGGACAAACATTCGGTTTAAACTCCCCCTTCAACATCCTCTCAACAACTTCTCCACACCCCATAAGCACAAACTCTTCCACTTCATCATCACCAGGCCGTGGAATCACATCTCTCGGCATCTCCAAGTCAAACACGTAGATAATATCCGAGTGAAACAGCTTCGACTTGGGGTTAATGTTGGCCAGCGTTATAGCGCCCGCGGGTTCGAGATTTGTTGATACCAGGTTTGGTGGAAGACATGCTTCTTCTGTGGACTCGGCTTTGATGCATGCGAGTGGTGTATCGCTAGCCTTTATGCCGCCGGCTACGGTGCTGTCCAGAAGACCTGGGTAACTAAACAGATGGCGACTTCGTCTCGCGACCCAGATTTTAATCTCTCCGTTATCGTCGCGGATATAACCCGTTAAATGAGCACCGCGTGTAGCAATACCGAACAAAGGAGCAGCGAATCTCTCAACCTGAACGAAACTCCTAGCGCCGACTACGCGGAAGTATTCACTGTGTTCCTTGTGAAGAATAGGAAATAGATCTTGGTCGATGGCTTTGTCAACGGCTTCTTGGAATGCTGCGTTGGCGTGCTCTGTGAGCGATGAAGAAGATGGTGGCTCGGTGAGAGTTACGGTGCGGGCTGAATGGTCGATGGTGAAGGTGTTGGGCCATGGCATGAGGGATACTGTGGCGGGGAGGATGAAGCCATGAGGACGAGGATCCGGGGAGAGAAAGAGACGGTAGTATGGTTCAAAGTTGTATTCAAAGTCCAAAGGGGCGCTGGGATTGTTAGGGATGGTGTAGATGGGGTTGGGGAGGGACTAACTTGTCGATGTCGGTGATGAGTTGGATGAGTTTGCGGGGCGATGAAGTTGAGGCTGCCATGATGGAAAGATTTAAGGAGGATGAGTACTGCAGGGCTTGGATACTGGAAAGGTCTTTTTTCTTCAAGCGTTGGACGGTTATCGTTTGAAGGTGAGTTGATGAGTAAATTGAAGTCGTAGATTAGTGAGTGGAGTTTATGTGAAGCCAAATCTGCATGTGGGAATATATGCAGCCAATGTGAATGAGTGGATGAATGAGTGTCAGCCAGTCTATAACAACCACCAAACAAACAAGCCTGATCTTGTATATTCACTTTTATCTATCAAGTAGTAACTATTTTACTGATTTGAGTACCGTCTAAATGCTTTAGTTGAGATATATCTCCCTTTCTTATTCTACTCCTCCTCATCTTCACCAAACAACTCATCCATATCCATAGCCTCAAGAGTATTCTCAAGAACCTTTCTACACCTCGCTCTATAATCCAGCGCCAATTGTTGATTCCTCATCAAATCCCCTCCCCCAACAACTTCCACATCCGTCTCCAACAACCTCTCCAGCTCCTGCATAACCTTGTTCTGAATAATAGCCGCCGTCTGCTGCATAAACATCCGTCCGTCCTCACTAACCTGTCCGCTAAAGAACTTGTTTTGTTGTTCCTGCTCTGTGCCCTCACATATGAACTGTGCGCGCTGCTCAGGTGGTGCAAGCGTGCAGAAGATGTCCCATACCATGTCGTGCTGAACGTGCTGGAAGGCGCCAATTACAGATGTTGATTCATCTAGTTGGACGGCTTGTTTGGTTCGTGCAAGGAGAGAGCTAGAGTGCCGAATGGGGCGGAGGGAAATGTAGTACTCTTCTGTAGCTTCGCCTTGGGTAGGTTGGCGCTTTCGCACGTGGACATAGTCGTTGTGTAGCTCCTCTGTCTCTGGGAGCATGAATCCGTAACCGAGTAGTAGCTCAGCATTTGTCTTCATGCTGTAGTTGTTGAAGATCTGCTCTCCTGGTTGATACGCTTTTCCGACCTTGAGAATGCAGTCGCTGCTCTTCTCGTCGCGCTCCCATCGTACTTGAGTGGTCATGTCGTGGTTTCCCACGTCAAAGAGGGGCATGAGAACAGAAAAGTCGTCCAGTTTAACGCCTTCGGGGAGACGCTGTTGGTCCTCTGGTCCCAGAACAAGGCTTGGTCGGAAACTTCTGCTGGAAAAGATGCTGTACGCCCACTGATACAACGGCAGAGTAAATTGCTTCAACAGTTCAGGTTCCCAATCGTCCCTATCCAAGTTATCGCAAGCCGCTCTGAACTCGCGCTTCACATTGGCTTTGATGTTAGCGACGCCGACCTCGATATTCGTCCCCTCAAACAACTCAGCATCTTCATCAGGCCAGAAAGGCGGCAAAGACCAAGAATCGACATCGTTTGGCTGCGGGAGAGCCTGTATATACGGCGTCCAGAAAGACTCTTTGAGAAGAAAGTGCTTGATGAAAACGAAGCGTCCAATGACATGGGGTGGAGTCTTGGCCAGAAACCCAGGACTGAAAGGCTTAGGATCGTCACGTCCAGGGAGAGTGTTGAGGTAAGAGAGAGTTAGAGAGGGAGGGATGCTGACGATTGTGTCAAAGGGCGATGTAGGTGCTGTTGCGCAGAATGAAAGGCCTGTTTCGGGCAGATGAGAGACTTGGACTGAGGGATTGATGGTGGCGCTGTTGGAGGTTGCCCATTGCACGAGTGCGGATGCACGTTCTGGAGGAGACGACATTGTAAAATTTATGTATTTGTTCGTGACAGTAAAGATTGGGAAGAGTGAGAATTGTTGATATAAAGAAGTTGGTGGTTGATCTTGTTTGTGCCCCACATCGAAAAGTGGAAGAACAAACCAACTTGAAAGTGACGTCTACAGACATTTAAATGGTCAATATAAGCAACATATTTACCACTTCAAATATACACATATAGGCACAGTTGAATCTCATGATAAACACTCTATTATACAAGGCTCTACATGTCCAGCATATAGACCACATACTTACCTACCTCAGGCCCTCGACTTAAAGTTTCTCACAACAGGATACGCATCCTCCCCAGAGCCAATCCACTTGATAACGCTCTTCCCCATCCTGACATCCTTGACATCCTCCATCCCCATCAACTCATCCGCCACGAACCCATAGAACAGCATCATGTGCTCCTCACCTTGAACCAAGCTATCAACGGTCAGTCTCAGCTGCGAATTCATGAGGATGATACTCGTGAGCTTCATGTGCTTCTGATGCGCCTCGCCCGAGACCTTTTCCCGGAGGGCTCGACGCCAGTGACAAACGGCCTGGTGCGCTTTATCTTGAATGACAGTCCAGCGAGAGTTGGCGTCGTCGAGGGGGTTGTTAGGCCATTGGATCCATGGGACGAGGAGGGCGACCATGATGTTGGCGTTTGGGTTGTCGAAGCCGCGGTGCCAGCAGACGAAGTTGGGATTGTCTGGACGGGGCCATTGGAAGGAGAGGTAGGGAGAGGAGGAGTAGGAGGAAGAGGAGTTGGAACTTGTGGTAGACATTTTGAATGTTGTGCTGTGCTTTTGCTTTGGATGTGTTTGTGAATTGTGATTGATGTTGATACATTCTACTTGAGATATATATCTGTCTTATATGTACGACGTCTGAATACATATTTACTCTCTCAAGTGTGTTGTTCAGAATAGTCCAACAAAGCCACCTCGAGATGTTCAGGATGACTTTCATCAATACATATGTTCCTGTGCTGGTATAACAAAGGGTGTAGACTCGAGCAGTTCAAGTTCGAGGCCATCTAATTAAGGAACCCGACCATCTAACAGTTAACAATAGTAGTTCTATACCATGACATTGTGTCTTGTTCTTAACAACTCCAAATTTACATCACAATTCTTTTGAAAGGTAAAAAAGCCCAAGTCAGCCAATTAATTAGTCACCAAATCTTTTGGGCGTCTTGTGTTTACAGGGTAACCAATCCCCCCCGAAGTACAGTGTAAATTATAGGCATGTCACCTTTTTTTTAACGAGGCGAACCCAAGCCCAGTATCCTTATCCTTTCCCCCACCAAAAAAAGTCCACCTTCGTTTTAAACCCCCCAAATTTCAGTCTGCAAAAGAAAAAAAAAAAAAAAAGAGAAAAAAATCACATCTTTTTGCCAGCGACATACAACATCGATTCAACATCTATTATTGCGCTTTGAATCAGTCGTCCGAGTCTTAATTCTACGCCTTTTGATACAGTATCTTGCCCGGTATGTATGAGCTCTCTTTTGTCTGCTGACATTCTCTCAACCCCGCCTTGACGGATCATATGCCCTTTATCTGCTGCACGCCAACCATCCGACGCAAGGGACTCGTCTGATACGCATTGATACCTTTACTTCTGCCATATTCTCACAAGATCAATATCACCAAGAGTCTTGTTTGCGATATCTTTCTATTCAATCGGCCATTTTGACATTTACTTTTCGCGTTGCCATCTCTTCTCTCTTGTGGCCTTATCAAATGGCCTTCAGTCCATCACCATCACCCACTTTTCTCTCCTCTCCCTTTCTCTATCCATCGCTCTCTGATTCACTCACCATCTATCTATCTTACTATTGCGCCTTCCCATACACTTTCAAAAGGGTCTGTTGAATCTTGGTATTTTATCACTGAATCGACCGACACACCTGATGCCTCAGGATCCTCCTCCCTCTACTCACGTCGCCTCACACTCACTCAAAGCTTATGAGGCATCATCCTTGTGCAAAGGACCAAGACAGACTTTACTTTATCCCAGACAAAGTTTATCAGGCAAATTGCCAGTAATGTCAATCATTGACCCAGCTGGTCGTAATTCGACATTCCTAATTGCGTCAAAGTCGCCGTTGAATCCTTCACGTCTGCACCTACACCATACTTGACGTTACGAGCATCTGTCTGTCTCCCAGCACGACACAACACGTCAGAACACATACACATACATGCGCACCGTCACAAGCCGGAACCCACAATGACACGGGAACGACTTGGCCGAAGTTCACTTCGCGCCCATCACCAGCAAGCAACAGAGCCACAACAATTACGCGACATTGACCATGGACACGACACACACACATCACGTCACCACTACGAAAGTTCTCAAGTCGAGTTTCTGAAGTTGATTTATTTTATACATTCAACATAGCACACGTCCGATAAGCGGTACCCGGATGCCAGCTGCATCCAAATTTGCTTTGCTGCTATCACTTCCGCTCACTTGCTCGGGTATCTCCCCAAAACCATGCTCGCCAACTCCCAAACTACCTCGATACTTTCCCTCACCAGAAAGTCTTTTCCTCTAATAATGCACCTTAGCTACCTGCGTGTGCGTCGCTGTCGTTGGTTCCCAGAGACCAACGGTGACTGAGGAACCATTACGACGTCCTCATTACCAATCTCATCAGGCTTGGCTTGCGTCTGCCTCGTCCGAGGCGGCATGGTCGAGTCCGACCATACCATGCCACTCCTTTGAGCAAGCATGACACCTGGTGTAGCCGTGGCTGGGTATAATGGTGCCTCACGCTCTCCGGTCGACTTGGCTACTGGCTACCAAGCTCCCAAAAGGAAGTCATACAACTCATACAATCCGTCCGTCAATCGACGTCATCTTTTCTTACTCTTCCTCCGAATCCGATTCATCACTGGATTCGGCGGTGGGTGTGGGGGCTTGCAGCACAGGCTGGGCGTCTCCGGGCTCTTGGCCAGGTCTGTACAGATCACGAAGGCCGCGAAGCTGTGCGATGCGCTCCTCCTGCTCACGAGCACTCATGGGTTTGTTCTTCTTGGGCTTTGCCGACGTCGACGACGACTTGGAATGCTTGGGAGGCGCCGCTCGGGATGCTTCAGGAGAAGATGGTACGTTAGAGTCCTTACCAAATCCTGGGAGCACCTTCCTACACAGTTCCCACAGCTTGAGCAATGCCTCATTGCTAAGCTGGTCAATATCCAGCTCCAGCTCTCCGTCAGTGTTCTCCTAAAGGCATGTTAACATGGCTCGATGCTGCGGCAAGTCATCGGTACTTACGTTCTGGCCTGTGTCTCGCTTGATGATATCGATGGCACGATCGAGTTGTGCACCGTCAAGGTCGTTGATGGCCGAAGCAATCGCGTCCTTGTCCGCTGCTGTCAGGGTCTTCTTGGAGACAGCCTTCTTGGAGCCACTGGGTTTCTTGGGATGGGGCACAGTTCCGCTAGGCTTGCGAGGCACAGAGCCACTGGGCTTGGGCTTGCTAGGCTTGGCGGCCTTCTTTGTAGGCTTGTCCTGATTCTTTGAGCGGTACTGACTGAGGGCCTGTTTCGCCTTGAGGAGACTATCCTGCACAACACCAACAATGGTCTGCTGAATGGAAATCATACTCTCGTTCGGCGTCTCGGCGGCGAAAAGGTCAGTGAGCTTCCCGCTTTCTTCCCGCAACTTGGCTTCCAGGTCACGCACTTCCTTAGTCGGGTCCGCACCAGGGGGGCCTGCAGGTTCAACGCCCTCAACCTCATCTTCATCTTCGTCCTCATCATCACTACCGGGAGCAGGAGCATTGGCCTTGGCATATCTTGCCAACCAAGCATCCTTGTCCTTCATCAAATTGTTGTAGTACCCTTCCAACTGTGAGGCTACATAAGACACAGAGTTTCCTTGGTCAACGCTGCCATTGAAGGTGTAGCAGTTGGTAAAGATCAACCGCACACTCTTGTCAAACTCCTTGACACTGGTTATATCACCATTCTTCAGCATTCGGGAAATCTTGTTGAGATCCATGGGCTTCTTAATGATGGAGTAGTAGTGGGGGATGTTCAATCCTTCGGCATCGACAGGGTCCATGAACCAGGAGTTGAGTGCCGTGTTCTTTGGGTGCATCATTTCACTCAATACTTCCTCGGAAAACTGCAACTCAGGCTTGAGTTTTTTGCGCGAAGGCTTTGTTGTGTAGTCGATATCCTTGGATTTGGGAGCACGAACAGTTCTCTTGGGACGATCGCCTTCAGTTGCATTGGAAGCACGACGCAACTCTGACGCCGTCGCCACCGCAGCAGCTTCTTGAGATCCATGCCTTGGCTTTGATGACACACTCTCGGCAGCAGGACTTGTGCCAGGTCCGGCAGATGGTTTACGGGCAACTGAGTCACCCAAGGAGCTGATGCGCGGCTCACGAGGAGGTTTAGGCTTAGGGGCAGACTTCGGCTTGACCGCTTCTTCCGCCGGGATCTGAATGATGTTCTCCCAAATATCTCGGATGGCATTGAACGCCGAAGTCGTTACTTCGTGCAAGGTGCCATTGAAGGTTTGAGTGTTGTCGTACATGAGAACCAAGTCATTTTGGAAGTCGCCAATAGTGGTGTACACGGCATCGCGCAGGGTCCGGTCAATCTCTGATAAATCAGTTGGCTTATCGATCTTGGACAGATAGCTATCGGCGAGTTGTGGCCACAGCTTCGGGACAGCATCTTTGAAGTGCCCGCCCGACTTGGTCTTCTTCACACGTCCAAGCACCTTACGGAACTCGCGTCGCTGATGAGCGGTAAGCTTCTGCTCCTTATATTTGGTATCGTTCCATCGCTCAAGGCCAGAGAAGCGTGACAATTCCTGCTCAGGAGCCGACTCGTTGGGAGCTGTTTCGTTCTTAATAGCGATTTCAGTCTTGGGAGCGGGTGCCATAGCGTCGGCAGGTTCCTCAGACTTGGGCTCTGTCTTGGCTCGCTTGGGTGCAGGCTCATCTGCGGAATCCTCCTCACGTTCACGCGCGACTTTGGAACCAGTAGAAGTGTCGAGGGCCGGCGCATCTTGCATTGACACTTCGGTGGAGGGTTTGGGGGCGTCAACATCATTGCTATCGACAGAAGGCTTGGGGCCATCAACATCATTGCCATCAATCGTAAGTTGAGATAGGCTGGCGGGCTGCTCGTCGGCCTCAGGGGCATCGGCCACAGCATTTTTTGACGTGGTCGCCTTGTCATCAGTTGCGTCGGTCTTCTCAGGCGCATCAGCAGGCTTCTCTGTCATATCAACATCTTTAGCGTCTTCCTCGACAGATTTTTTAGCAGACACGTCTTGCGCGGGCTTGTCATCTTGAGGTTTGTCTGCTGGTGAAGCATCTGCCATATCAACATCTTCAGATGCAGCAGCTGGCTCGTCTTCAGCAGCTTTGGATTCGCCCGACTCCTTATCGCCCAGCTCTTTCGCCTCGGCACTGTCAGACTTGTCCTTGGCCTCTGCAGCGTCGTCCTTGGGTGGGGATGGGGAAGGAGAAGCCTTCTTTTCATCACTATCCGCCATCTCGACATCCTTGCTCACACCGTTAGCGACTGGGTGATCGTCTGTCTTGTCGTCGCCATTAACTGATGTGGATTCAGGCGCGTCGTTTGACTTATCAGGAGTCGCATGCCTGGTAGCAACAAAGTCAGCTAATGCTGGGGAAAGATGAGACTGCATCGCGACAATGCGGTAACACATTGCGCGCCAGCACGACTTGGGAACAACTTACCCATTAACTTCCGACTTTTGTTCCTTCTCTGTGGTGACATCACGCGATGGAGAATCGGCGGCGGGAGGATCGGGGTTGGGTGAAGCCATAATGGCTGGTCGCGATAAATGCGCGTCAATATTAAGTGTATCCTAGTTGACCCGATGCGACATGAAATAGCGATGCGTTTACGTATCAATGTGAGTCGTATGTTATCGAAAGGTAAGCGACGTGATTTTGATGCGCGATGGAGATGGTTGGGGTGGGGACTTTGGAATGGAGGCGCGTCGCGCAAGTGCGAAGTTGGAATAAAGGCGGGGGGAGTCGCGATCCTTTATGCGCTTCTCGGCTTTGGATTTTTGGCGGCCTAGCGGCAGGTGGTGGGCAGGCGCAAGCGGAGTCGAAGGCAACAACAACGAGGACCGATGTCGTAACCCGGATGTAAGGTAAGAGCCAGGTAGGTCAAGCTGTAATCCCGAAGCAATGACGCTGATAATTGGAGAGCGATTGCGATAGGTCTCGCGCGCAGATGGTACAGTATTGTACGTATAGCGGAGTAAAGAAGGAAGAAAGATGATCAAAAAGACCAAAGAAAAAGACAAATCAAGAAATAAATAATAAAAAACAGTACAAGCGACGTTGAGCTATTGTAGTCGCAAGACTTATTATTGATTATAAAAGTCAATGGTGGGTGCAGTGCAAGTGCAGACGCAGTGACTTTTTTTTGGTGGTGATCGCCGGCTTCGAGAACAACAAGAACTGGAAGGAGCTCTTATCGTGATCGGGGCGCGGAAGGTGCTTTTTGTGCTTTGTGGTAGCCTCAAAAGGTGCAAGGTGGTTGCCAAGAGGGGGGAAAGGGTGGCCAGTGCAGGGCAGTCAGGTCCCTGCTGGCAGTGTAGGAGTCTCTGTCTCTTTTTTTTTCTTTCTCAGACGGAGAACCGGAACGGAAGAACGTAGAGGGGTGAGTAAGGGGGTTTGGCTTTAAGGGGAGTTTCGGAGCCTCTGAGGGAAAAGCGCGTGCACGTCAGTGAATTTTGCCCGGTCGGAGGCGCGGTGGTATTTATGAGAGAAGAAGGCAAAGTCCGCCGAACCATTGATTTGTGTCTATCGGGGTGTGCAAACTTGGCAAGGGGAAAAATTTATTTGTCCGAGGTTTGCACTGAAAGGGGATGATGAAACGCACGGGCCAGCTTTTGTCCCCCATCGTGATGATCGCTGGTGGGGAACGTTATGGCTGCGAGGTTGGGTATCATTATCATCGAGTTTGTTTCATAAGATTTTCATCATGTTTAGCATAGATGGTAGAGTAGTTACTAGAAATATCAGGCAGATGTTTGCCTTGAAGTGATAAATCATTGTGTTGATCTTATGCGGGAAGGTAGCTCCATTTAAACCAATACAAACCAACAAGTGTGGCAGAGTCTGAGCCTGATCAGAAAGGGAAGGTCTCCTCTATCCCGAAAGGACACGGATAAGATTGCAGACGGTCCCGGAATGCCACTGTTTCCCGAGAGTTTCGTCTTACAAGATGATCCGAGTAAAACAAGAGAAAGAAGAGGTCGACTCATTAAGATGAAGTATATGTGAGCTCCAAGTCATTTTAACAAATGAACAAAAATAGATCCATACGAAATAATACATATCAAAGATTGAACTCTTTCACTTGTGGACACGTACTTTAACTTTCTCGCGACACTTCTCTTACACGTTCGCGTCGCGTCACCAAGTCATTATGCAACAAAACACCATAGCTTATCAGCGGATCTTACTCTAATATCGAAGCTAGGCCGCATCATGGTCCAGCCGGGAAACACGGGTCCGCTTAGAGATGGACGTCATGTGACCCTGCGTTCCCGTATCAAACGAGAGAAACGGGCATTCACATGGCTTGTGTTACCCAAACTTGGTTGTTTCCAATACTTCAATGCGCATTCCCTTTCGAAATCAGCTTTGTCTGGCATGACTCTTCCTCCTAAGGTCACGGATGATAGGTTGATCCTGCCGAGAAACTACATACTGTCCAATGAGAGCCTCTCCTCGAGTCCACTAGTCAAGGATAGTCCAATCAAGATTACTTCTGTGTAGCAAACCAATCACTGTAATTAAATGGCTTGCCAAACTCAAGATTAGGACTTCTTGGACGCCACACATGATTCAGCTTGTGGCGCTTGTTGTGGCTATCGCACGTGACAACTTTCTAATCTTATCGCTCTGTGGGGCACCACCGAGTTAAGCTCAGGTTCCAGAAAAAAAGTTCCTTCACTCGAGACTGAGCGACGGCTTCGTCAAATTTTCCAATTGATAACGCTCAACATAATTCTTTTTTCTCAATAATACAGAGAAACCGCGCTATTAGCGACGCAAGAGCCAAAACTACTTGATTCGCTTCTCGATTTGAATCACACGTCTTTGATTCTATCCTTGCACGCGACCCAGCCGTATCCTTTCTGCGCCCGCTTAAACAACTTTCACATTTCTATCCCCAATCATAATGTCGACAACAAAACGCAAGGCGCCGGTTAAGCTGGCTGCCCCTGTGTCTCGAACCAGCGCTCGAATCCCCAACAAGTCTGTCATTGACGAGTCAAAGGCCACCATCGCCGGCCCCGATGCCTACGGATCCTCCCAGGTCGAAGCCATTGAGCTCTCGTCCGATGCCGACAGCGACGAAGATATCTCCGACGCTGAGAGCCTCACTGAGGAGCAGGGGCAACAGAAGACCGCTGAGGAAACTTCCAACACAAAGCTCGTGAAGCAAAAGTCCAATGACGAGGACGAGGAGGAGGACGCCGAGGGCACATCGCCTTCATTCGGAGAGCTTCTCCGCGCCGAGAACGATATCATTGAAGTACCCTCAGCCCTTAACGGCGCAATGGTTTCCCACCCTACGCGAAACGCTATTGCTCCTCCTAGTCACCAGTCTCTTTCCACCGTCCTTACTCAGGCCCTTCGTACCGACGACACAGACCTTCTCGAGTCGTGTCTGCACACCACCGATCTCGCTACCGTCCACAACACTATTGAGCGCCTCGACAGCGCTCTCGCCGGTACTCTCCTCACCAAGCTCGCAGCCCGTCTGTACCGTCGCCCTGGTCGCGCCGGTGCTCTTGTCGCTTGGGTCAACTGGACACTGATCGCCCACGGTGGTGCTCTCGCATCGCAGCCCAAGGTTCTCCAGAGCCTCAGCGGTCTGCAAAAGGTTCTCGCTGAGCGCGCAAAGGGTCTGTCAAGCCTTCTCGCCCTGAAGGGTAAGCTCGAAATGCTCGAGTGTCAGATGAAGCTCCGACGTAGAATCTACAGCGGCGGTCTCAACAACAGCGGCGACTCGGACTCTGACGATGAGGATGTTATCTGGGTTGAGGGTGAAGACGAGGCTGCGCGCGCACCTGGCCGAAGGCGCGCCCTGGAGGGTGATTTCGACGACTCAGACGATGACGTTCCCATCACCAACGGCTTTGTCGGCGATTCTGACGACGAGGAGGAATCAGCCGGTGAGGAGGCTGACAGCGATGCTGAGGAGTCTCTCGATGAGGATGAGGTCGACCACGACGATGTAGACGAGTCTATGGGCGAGGATGACGAGAGCGATGTCGAAGCCGCACCACCGTCCAAATTGCAAAAGACTGCCTCCAACTTTGGCAAGAGGAGATGAACGGATCTGGAATGAAAAGCATGTAGAAGAGTGAAAAAGGGGGGAGAGGGATAACGGCTTGTTAACATCCTGGCGTTGGTCTTTTAGACATTTGGGTTGCTTTAATTTTTCTGTATCTTTGTTTTGGCAATATGACGAGTTGATACCTCCCCATACTCTCTCTGCATTCACTTCTAATGCACGGGCTTGAAAGCATGTCATCGTTCATGTTCTTGATCTTCAAAGTAGATGCTGCCAGAATACAAACAGATTATGAATGAATAAATTGTTTCCTTGTTTAAAAATCGCTGTCCTTTCAGCTTTACAGATATTTCCAGCGCCATGCCATGCTAGGTGCCATGCTGAACGAGAAAAAGCAAAGTCCCTGAATATGTAATACCGTCCATCATCTCCGGCCCTCTATTAAAATACACCAAACACCATATCGATAGCCATGCCATGAGTTATTTCCCGTTTTCTATGTTTCCCCAAATGTATTAAAGCAATATTGCGTTTTAGAGATGTCTCTCGGTTGGGTTGATGACTGTTTCGGTGTGAAACAAATACGTCAAGTTCTTAAGGGAGAACACCCTGGCGCCACTGTTCGATTCTGTTGGTAGGGCCGGCCTGGCCAGGCATTTGCATACCGGGCTGCAACATGTTCCCGCCATAGACGCTCATACCGCCGGCGCCGTACGGACCTGGTTGTATCGGGGCACCATATGTATTAAACACGGCACTCTTTCGATGGTTAAGAGCGGGCTGGTTAAGAAGCTGGGTGTGAAGAGCTGGTGAAGACATAGCAGCTTGAGAGTTTTGACCGCCAAGGCCATTGTTGAAAGTACCACCACGGTAACCGCCAGAATGGGCATTACCCGCAACTCCCTGGGTTTGAGGCATCTGGCTTCTATAGGCTGCCATCCTCACGTCACCTTCTCTGACCATTCTCCTCTCACGCTCAAGGCGCTCGCGCTCTGCCATGGCCTCATTTACACTCCTCTTGGGATGGGCAGAAAGGACACTTGACATCTGATGCATTTGCCCGTTGACGCCGGGAATTGGCACTGGGGCCTCCTCAGAACTTGCATTCAGCTGGTTGAAGCTCATTTCCCGCTCACGAGCTTCACGCTCAGCTTGCAGGCGACGGCGGCGTTGACCCAAAGTCTCCTCCTCTCCAGACTTGGGCTTACTCTCCTCTTCCTTCTTTTTCTTCTCCTCAGGATCCTCAAATTGGTTCAGGAGTTCAACGGAAAAGGCACTACTGACAGGGCGGGCCTTGGGCAAAAGATTCTCAGCCTCTTCCTTGGCAGCAAGGCGCTTCTTTCTGTCCGCAAGTGTCTCTCCTTCAAACTCGTCATCGGGCTCGGTGGATGCGTTCTGCACAGAGTGCGGTGCGACAGAGTGAGGTGTTGTGGGGAGATAGTTAGCGCTGAGGTTGTTCATGCTTGGTCGGTTGGTAATAACCATAGATCGAGGATCTTGGCCATGTAGACGGGCTCGGCGGTGACTGAGGGGTTCGTTCTCTTCTATCTCACGACGCTCCATCAAACCTATGGGACGGTTCAGATCCATAACATTCTTTGCACCCTGGTTGCGTGCTGCGATGACGGCCAAAGGTATGTCCTCGTCATCAGAGTCCTCATCGACAAGCTGTACTTGACCCCCCTCTTCCCAGGCCAAGTTGATACGCTTGGTATTCCTTGATTTCTTTTGGGTCTCTGCAACAGCGTCCATCTCTAGCAAGGTTGCGTGCATGCCACCCGGCCCAAATGTCCGTTGGGTTCGCTCCTTCTGCTGCTGTTTGCGGAGCTGTAGTTCAGCAAGTAGTGTTGTCGGAGGGCCGTGGTAGTCCTCTTCCTCAGTAACATCTTCGGCCTCCTCTTTGGCAGCCTGCTGCTCATCATCGCTATGCACGTCTCCGAGGTCATTAACGCTACGAGCCAAACCATCGTTCTCGCCTGCGTTGGTCTCTGCGTTCACTGGCCCCAACCCAGACTCAGATTGGGCCTTTTGATCCTTGTTATCCTTGTTGTCGTCACTAACATGGCTATGACGTTTACCGAGCCACAGAAAAGAAGAGCGTTTCCTAGCATGCTTCTTGTCAGGCTCAGGTTGAAGAGCGGTAGACGCAGCAACCGACGTGCGCTTCTTTTCTTTGCCGTAGACCTCTTTTCCGAGCCTGCCGGCACGTTCATGATCGGTGAATGCACTGACAGGGGCATTGGCGGAAGCGTCCAGGATACTTTCCAGAGTGGCCATCGCCGATCCGTCCTTGACTTCGATATCCGGCTGCGTGTTGTCAGGGAGATCAAAGAAAGCACTTGCTCTCAGTTGCGGTGGCAAATTTGACATTCTCGACTTTCGCTCGTCTTGGTTCTTGCGAGACAGCTTTTGAGGACGCCTCAGTGTCTCAACTGACGAATCGGCAGTGGCTTCAGGTTGCACAACAGGGGCGACATCCTGATCCGAATGCAAAGAACGAGCTGGATCTGGCTGTTGACCTAGTTCCCTGAGCTCATCAGATGTCAGGGCAATGAATGATGCTCGGTGGCCAGCAAGAGGATCGGGCAGCCAGGAGTCTCTAGTTGTATCCCGCTCTGGAACAGGAGCATCCAGAACCTGTGATTTTCTGCCGCCATCCAACATAGCACTCATTACCTGGGAGCGTCGCTTGTTCCTTTCATTGGCCTTGGGCTTGTTGGAAAGCTTGGGAGGCAAGTTGAGCATAGCGGGGACACGAGCTGGGTAGTAGAGCATCTGTTGACCAGATTCGGGGTCCATGTACGATTGGGGCCGGGTGTCTGGTCGTGGAGCCGGTCGGTGTGCAGCTTGAGATTGGGGCTCTACGCCGTCTGGGGGAGCGTATGGGTCATCTTGGTCGGGAACCCAGTGTACACCATCAAAATCACCAAACGCATCTTGACATTGTTGGAAAGTCGTGTCCGAGTGCGAACTTCCAGGTCGTTGTGGATCTCGGGACGCCTGGTGACCAGTTTTTGCACCGGCATGCGAGTGCTGATTGTTCTCCATAAAATCATCATCTCCCATCATGTTCTGGAAAACATCTGTGGCGGGCATGTTGGCGTCGCGGAGCTCCTCAGGTAATAGGGAGTCGCCCTCGGGATTCTTGGCAGGGGTCTTGTCGGCCATGTCGAGAACGTCTTGGGTCAGTGCAATAGGTTCGGATTCTGAAATCTCGGCCAGAGAAACCTTTGTAGAGCGAACACTCCTAACAGATGCCTTGCCCGGGCCGTGTCGTGATAAGACAGAATCGAGGTCAAAGTCCGGTCGGCCTGCCGAGTTCTTGGATCCCGATCTGAGTCGCCCGGTAAAGGAGTGGTTCGGAGAAAGTACGTATCCAGCGGGGGAATAACCACCGTGGCGTGCAGCGTTGTTTGTTGAAACAATGGAGGAAGCGATAGATGGGTGTCGTCTTAATTGTTCGACAGCGGAACCAGGAGCGTTGTAATCGTCAATAGACCCTGAGGCTTTGAGACTGGCAGCGAGTATTGAGGAACGTCTACTGTCGGATCGCTTTAGTTCAGTGTGTAAATCTCGGATCGCATCGTCGATGGAACTTGTCATAGACAATCGTTCGGCAGTCGCTTCGAGTTGTGCGATGTTACCAACGTAGGCTCCGGATCGTGCCTGGGAGGTGATGTCGGGAGTTGGATGTTTGATATTAAGGGATGGAGAGTCGGGTGCGGTGCGGACGATTGGTCTTGGCGTAGGCCGTATAAAACTTGTATCAAGTTTGATGCCACTTAATCGAGAAGAAAGGGATGTATTGTTTGAGGGAGGAAAACCGTTGTCGTGTGAGGAATGATCGTTGCGGTGTCTTTGATGCCCAGGGGGGACAGAACTGTTGCTAGTGGAGGAGGTAGTACTAGACATGGCCCGAGTGGCACCTTGAGTAGGTGCTGTGGCTGTCCCTCGCGCAGGGAGCGCTGCCACAGATGAGGGCCCAGTGGGTGGTGCTGAAATCGTCTCGTATTGCTGGTGTCTTGTCGAATTATCTATTCGATACTCGTGCTGATCGAAATGATGGCCCCTGAAACCAAGAGCAGGGTCGACGGCGTTTGATGGGGCGTTGCTATTTTGGGCAGACAGGCCTGTCGTATTTAAAGTAGACGGCGAAATGACTTTTGGCTGCGCTTGCGATGCACCGTTTTTCGGTTGGCCTGTTTGGGTGATTTCTAGAGACTTTTCGCTCGATTGACCATCTAGAATTGGTTGTAAAATGAAATCCTCCCTAGATGAATGAAGAACATTACCATCGTCAGCGGCACGTGTCGGTTCGGCGTTTCCGTCATCTGCAGTCTCTTTAGGTCCAGGAAGATCTGCACTGCGCTGGCTGTGAGTGCTGGGGTCTTCATTTGTAGCAGGTAACCCCACTGAATTCGATGGTGATTGGTTGGAAGATGATGTGGTCTTGTCGACACTAGCTGGAGCACTAACACTGCCCGCCTCGAGACCAGTCAAGATGCACTTGTCAATGTCGAGAAAACATGAGTCGTCCATCATGCTGAGTGGTGTCGGGTTTTGGTCGGCCAGCGACTGAATTGAGACCAGCTCGGGGCTTGTGGTGAGGGGAGTTGAAAGAGGAGAAGAGAGGAGTAAGGATGCGTCTCGGGCCTCATCGAGTTCTTGGCTGTCGTGGGATATCGTAGGCTTTGAAGGAGTCATGATGACTGATTGGTGAGGGCACAAGTCGATGCGATCCTGCGCCAACCGAACGAGGCAGGGAAACTGGCGCCTTTGTCTTGATTCTTATCAACAAGGATGCGTGTGCATCCAGATTGCGCTGGAACAGGCAAGCAAGTGGATGTAAATGGGCAAGATTGGCGGAGATTTGTATAAAGTACCCGAATCTGAACGGCACAGCGTTATCGAGCTGCAGTTGGAAGTGTGGTAATGTCAGGTCACGGGCGAGCAACCTATGATATAGTGAGTTTAAGTCGGTGTGAGCTTTGATGATAGCTGGCTGCAGGCCTCGCAATTTTGAGAGTAGCTTTGTTGATAGCGGGAAACCGGTGTCAAGGATTGAGGGGTTCGCGCGCAACTCCCCAGAAGCTGTCGAGATTATCGAGACGGCACGGTAGTGACTAGAAGTAGGATTAGACTATACCCAAGTCTGACGGAAGACGGATATTGGAAGTAAGGGACCCTTGTTTGTGTACAAACGGGAACAAAGCGGGAAAGGAAAAGGAAAGAAGGAAGAAAGTCGTAGGAATGAAAGTCAATATAGACAGAAACAAGACTGGAATGATTGAAAAGTATAACAAGACGGATTGGTGTTCTACAGCACGGACTTGTACTGACAAAGAGGACGATTCATCAAATTGTAGTTTTCAGTGTAGCGTGCACAAGCCAAGGTAAGGTATCCTGGTGTTTCGCTACCAACCGGGGCGCGTCGCATGGAAAGACAGGATGATCCCAGGTACATGCCGAGCCAGGCACAGGCGGAAAGACCCGTAACATAAGACATACAGCCAGATGTGAAATGAGATGAGATGAGATGAAACGGAAGGGAAAACGTGGCAATCAGAGAAGAGACTGTACCTGACAGAGAGATCATTCGCGTTTGCATTTGCATACGCTGTGTAACAAGAGACTGTTGACTTGCAATAAAGCTTGACTGAAGGAAGTCAATATAAGATAAAAGCAACCAACCAACCAGAAATCAGGTGTTGACAAGTGCACGGTCTGATCGTCAGGTTGGACGAGACGCAAGACCAAAGCGTACAAAAAGCAAACAATGAAATAAAGGGTTGGTCAAAGTGTTACGAAAGCAGGTAACGAGAGCGAAATTTGATTGTTGGACAAGAAAGACTGAGGAAGTAGTGACAGGAAGTGGATGTCGTCGTGGGGGAAGAGGAAAAAAGTTGGAAGTTGTTTGCTTCGCCCGTTGACTCAAGTGGGACAATTCATCAACGATTCAAGACTTGTCTCTCTCCCAATTTGACAACACTTGAGTCGTACAGTTGCATCAGAAACTGTCGGTTGTTGACTAGGAGAAAGTAAATAATGGCAAACTCTAAAAAAGAGAAGAGGGAGCTTTTGGGATGGGGTTGGTAGATTGCCATGTCACACACACTCAACAATCTACACTAAACCAAACTACTCTCTGTAATTAACTCTCGTTTTACCTGAAGCCGCCTGAAATAAATAAGCCTAACTTTAACAACTCTTTCTAAAGCAAGCCACTGCATATTTTGGATCGGAAAACAACAATACTTTCAGCTGAAAAGAAGCAATACGGTACTTCGATCAGCATACCTGCCGGTGTACATGACAGGTAGATCATGGCGAAAAGCAACGCGTTTACTTTCTACAAAGTCAGAAATGGCAGACACTGATCGCGATGCAAACTATGGGTCTTTCTCTCTCTTTTCTTCAGTTTTTATTACCTATTATTCGATCGTTGTAACCTGACAAGCATCGGAAACTGCCAAGAAACAATCTCCGTATCCACACAAATCATCCTTCTCTTTTACCAGTGACCAATGATTTAACATGGTAAAAAAAGAAACGAACAAAGCGAAGACTTTTTCTCTCGCCGTGTCTTACTTTCCACGTTTCGCTTGCGGAGACTTTTTTGCTCATCCCCCAGATTCTCTGTCTCTTCATCGTTCATCATAATCAACAAAATGGATGTAACCATCAAAGCTACTTGCCCAATAGTTTCACCAAAGTACTGTTCTTTAACATCCAATAGCCTTGTCTAATTGAAAACTCAATTGGTCTAATACCCACCATCTTGGGCCACGTTCTGCCCTGTTTTTGGTCTGTTCCCCGGAAGCGGCAGAAGATGGATTTGATGGAAAAAACGCCAACTCTACCGGAGCCCACCTTTAGCCAGGTTTGTAGTCCCTGTAACTCATGGCTTGTAGACATTCCCATAGGTTCACATGCGACTCTATTCCAGTTTTTTTGCCCTTGCGCTAGACTCCTATCTGCTTCCATAAGCCGGAGTATGGCTTGGCTGAAGCAATAGATCTGTACCAAAGTACGGTGTATTATGCAGGATACCAAGATATTGGTCAACTATGACGATCCCCAAGCTTCAGCCTTGAGCTTTCCAACAGCTGCTGTGCCGCTCGCAAGGCCAGCCCAAGGCGAAGTGAATCAGCGCCAAGTCACATCTTGTCTTATCATTACCAAGAAATGCTGCAATATCTCGATCATCGACAGGGGTTTAAATGGACACACCAAAGCTCTGGGCCATTTCGACAGGGGTCAATTTACAGTGGTCTCAACATTGAAGCGTCCCTATTGATCACCAGTGGTTAAGCCTCAAGAAAACGAGAAACCTCTCCCCCAACGTCCCCCTCTCAACAACTGTATCTGCCGCCCGCTGGTTTCACCACCACCTCTATGTCAGCCACTGTTGCACAAAACATACTCTGTGGCGTCTCTGACCCCTGGTGCCCACGTTAAATCCTTGTTCATCAAATGAGTGAACACGCAGGGGAAACGTAGCGATTTAGTCATTTTATGCAGGAGAATGTGGTCCTCTGCATCACTCTAAAATGGAAGACGCTGTAACCAAGAAACAACAGAAAACTCAGCATAAACAATTCAAGGCGCTCCAAAATGTAGAGTAACATCGTGATTTTAATGCTGTATCCGGCATCGTGTCTAATATCCGGCCTGTTAGTTGGAGTTGTGAAACGAACGACAGCGGCAGTTGTGGTCCCCATGCAATATTTGAGGATTGTTATTCAATTTCGGTGATACTCAGGGTCTTGTTTGCTCACCAATGATCCTTAACTAATTTCAATGGTCTGTGCTTATCTATTCTCGATAATATGTCAAGTAATATTATTCCACCGACTATCCGTGATATAGACTGCAACCAAATAACACGCTCTATTCAACGCCGGCTTTGTATCAAATGCAGCCCTATTATTCATCGCCCCAAAGCTGGGTCCTCAATTCCCGAGCAACCCGCCAGCCGAGATATCCTTCATGCTGAATTCTTTGCCTCTGGATCCCTTCCCGGCTCTTCCGTTGACCGCTGTGGGTTCTCTAATCTCTGCCGCTCCTCCATCGTAAGCTCGCTCTTAGCAGACCCGATGTTGAGGAACGGAATAAAGAGCAGAGGAATACTTGCCACACCAAATGCCAGCCAAAATGCCACCTTGTAGCTCTTTCGAAGGCCCAGGTCTGACGTCTCTGCAACGGCAATGTCGGCAATACCAAGGAAGAAGCTGATTCCTAAGAAAAGAACGCTGTTGATCAAAGCACCTGCGAGTCCTTGCCGATGGCTCGGCATGTTGGTTGTCAGAAAGATATTGCTGACTGTAAAGGTGATGTCAATGCCGAGAGTACAGCACACCATGCTGGGGAATACCCAGGCCCAATAGTTCGGATCCTCGGGCATGAGGGCGAACAATAACATGCAGATGGCATTGGCCATGGATGAGATAAAAAGGAGTAGTCGCCCTGGTAAGAAATGCAATGTAAAGCCTCCTACAGTGCCAATGATGAGACCACCTACACACATGGGGATATACCAAACAGCGGTGATGAGCGGTGATCTATGCAGCACCAATTCCATGTAGAAGCTCGAGTAAAAGAGAAAAAGCCCAAAGGTACCAAAAGCCATGAAGAGAACGGCCATGAAACGTTTCATACCCTTTGGCTCGAAGAGATCGGCCGGCAATAACGGGACTTGAGCCTTGCGGGTCTCAAAATACCATGCAGCTATCAGAAACATGACACCCAGAATCAATGTCACGATAATGTACGGCGTCGCCCACCCGTTAGGAGCATGTGAACTGTCGGTCAGAGAGTATACAACGAGGAGGAGGCCTGGCACGATCGTTCCAACTCCCCACCAGTCCATAGGGATATCGACCTTTCTATCGCGGTAGTCGAAGGGGACAGCGATGAGTGAAATACCACATACAACGGCAAAGATGATGGTGCCAATCCAAAAGTACCATCTCCAATCGAGAAACTCTGCAGATAGACCTCCCACAAATATGCCCAAGAAGAATCCTTTAGTGTTATTAGCAGTATTCTACATTCATAAAATGTATCGCTCGACCTACCTAGGGGAGCAAAGCTACCGTATAGAGCAAAAACGAGGTTCTTTCGAGGTCCAGGGCGATAGGTTTTGCCCATGAGCATAACACCACCTGGTAAATACGCAGCAGGACCAAGACCCTGCAGAGCTCGGCAAAAGATCAACATCATGTAGTTCTTACTGAAGCCTGCGATAAGAGCCCATATGAAGAACCACAATAGACCAGCATTGTACACCAGGTAGCCACCATACATATCTGCCAGCCGACCCATTGGAAGCAGCATGGCCCCTGTGACAAGTGAAAAGACACTTGAAGGCCATGTCTGCGATGCAGAAGGGATTTCGAGCTCTTCAGATAAAGGTGGAAGAATGACATGAAATCCACTAACGAAGAATTCCTGATGATGTCAGCGTCTGGAAAAGTTGAGTCCTCTAGAGAAGTGGTCATTAGGATATAACTTACTGCCAATAACATGGAACAGAATACTGAGAAACCGAACCCTAGTTCAGACCATATTGACTTGAACACTTCTGGTCGTTGACGGCCGAGTTTCTCAACATCCACTGACGAATCCCGGCTTCCATCTCCGGCTCGGACACCGGAGTTTTCTTCGTCGGGCCGGCTCATGACGTCTGCCATCCTGAACAAGAAACAGAGAGGGAATATAACTTGATATTCTCAAAATCGGCACCAATGTCTCGAACCATGAAGAAAAGAAAAAGATATACATCTTTGCTTTGCAGTTTCGTATCCAAATCTCGGTTGCCCCCTCTAGAGTCATGGATGTGATGTTCTTGGCGAACTGGTGTGGATCTTGATGTGGAAAAAATTGCCTCCTTGGGATTAGCCCATTTACCTTATTACCCGCTTACAAACCGAAATCCTACCCAATGGAGGTAGATGTCAATGAGAGTGACGCCCGAGGTGATGGCATTTTTGCTATCATGACGACCGAGTCGTGGAGTTGAGCACGTAAGATGACGACCTCGACTGGGAAGTTGAGGGGCTTGATCTGAGATTAATAATAATTTCTGATAACACTGCAAGTGAATACAAATTATTCATCTTATTGCAAAGTTCAACGTTGATGAGGGATAGCTTACAGCGTGATCGTCGCAGTCAATGATATATACCAAATTTGAAGACCATTCAAATACATACGACCATACCTATCAGAGAACTCGGGATCCCGTCCGCTCTCCCATAGATAAGCTGGTAAGGGGCGGATTAGTAGTTGGGTCGGTGACGACCAGCGAATCCCCGCTGTTGTATGTTGTTTTTGGTGTTTCTTTCTTTTTGCCCTTGATAAACTTTGATCCAGTAGATGTCCTTGAGCTAACTGTGTCTGCGGTCCCGAAGTCATAACATAAAATGGCAAATTCTGTCGAGGTGCCCCAATCGAGAGGTAGCTTATCGAAAAGTGATTCAAGTATATCGATAGATATATTTCTAGCAGGTCCTTTGATTAGATATTGGCCCTATGATAGCCCGGTCCCGATATATGTACAGCTATCCCGGAGAAGGCAATAATAATAGGAATCTCGTGTTATGCCGTCGGAAGTATTAATCAATCCGGAATCGTTCAGAATGTATCTGGCGAAGCTCTTTATAAAATAATGCCCAAGATCTGTGCCCCTTGGTAGACTGCACTGCCAGCCGCGTTGTTGAATGCCATTAAGCAACTATGAAGAGTTGGGAATTGTCTTCGTAAACTCTGAACGTCTAAAGCGTCCTGCGCGGTCGTCGTGTTTGTTGTGGATGTAGATGGCGTCGGGCAGGAATATGATCCTGGGACAACGAAGAATCCTTGGTCCATGAGATTGTTGATGTTGGCTCGCAAGGCTTCCTTGATGCCCATGGATGGTTGGTCCGGCCCATTCGACAAGCCGAATGGCTGATGGTCTGTCGTCTCGAGCATGTACATGAGTGGAAACATGACATGCTGGGAAGATGTTGATATTGAGCAGTCTCCCAACACTCGACTATCCTCGAGAGACTTGCAGTGCATTCGAATCAAGGTTCAAGACGAGCTCGCATTCGAGCAAGTTGTACGATTAGTCGATGAGACTTTAAAGAATGCATATCTAAATCAACAAATCTCGTTCGAGGATCTCGTCTCTCAGATATTTCCCCAAGGGTCAGATCTTTCTCGACATCCCCTGATCTAGACGGCATTTTCTTTGGACTCTTGATGGGCAGCTGGAATTCTTCGGACGTCTGGACTACCAAGTCAAGATCAGGGGCCACCGCGTCGAGCTACCGGAGGTGGAACAGGCCCTGATGATGGCAGATAAGACTGTCATAGATGCTATGACAGTCGTTCGTGAAGTTAGAGGAGAGAGTGATCGAGATGTCGAGCTTGTCAGTTTCGTCACAATCTCCGAGGCGGATGTGAGCGAGAGTGGCTACACAAATGAAGAGACCTCAGGCGCATTGGCTGCGGAAGACAAAACGGAGCAGGGACAAGTCGACGCATGGAAAGAACACTTTGACAAGTCATCATACACTGACATCGAAAGCCACATCGATACTGACAAGCTGGGAAGGGACTTTGTCGGGTGGACTTCCATGTATGATGGGAAGTCAATCAACCTGAACGAGATGAACGAATGGTTGGACGATACCATGACAACACTTCTCGGTGGGGGGAGTCTAGGAATGTTCTTGAGATCGGGACAGGAAGTGGCATGATCCTGTTCAACCTCCCCCGGTCTATACAAAGCTACGTTGGTCTAGAACTGGCAGAGCAGGCGGCCGCTTTCGCGAATAAAGCAGCCAATACGATTCCGGCTTTACGAGGGAAAGTTGATGTGCATGTCGGCACAGTTACTGACCTTACCTCCATCGATCGCCCTCGCTTTAATAACCCAGATTTGGTCGTCATCAACTCCACAGTTCAGTGCTTCCCTGGACCAGAATATCTCCTGAAGGCGATCGAGAATCTCCTACAGTTGGGCAATGTTGAAAGACTGTTTATCGGTGACATACGGTCATATGCCATGTATCGAGAGTTCCAAACCAGCAAAGCACTTCACGGTATCAAATCTTATTCACGGGGTGGTAAAGCCGGAATCAGTCTCGATTCTCTTCGGCAGAGTATGGCGGCTATCGAGCGTGCGGAAGAGGAGTTACTTGTCGACCCGGCGTTCTTCACTGCTCTCAAGGAGAGACTACCGAATCTGGTTGAACACGTTGAGATTTTGCCCAAGCGTATGGTGGCTACCAACGAGCTGAGCTGTTATCGGTATGCCGTTGTGATACATGGCAAGCCTGTCTCTACATCGGCCAATAAACTTCTGGTGTGAGAGCTTAGATACGGCCAGTGGATTGATTTCCAGAAGAACCAGTTGACCCGCCAGTCGCTCCTTGATATGCTGGACGGTCGTGCTAAGACAAACTCTGACCCTGAGCTTGACATTGTTGCAATCAGCAACATTCCATCCAGCAAGATCGTGTTTGAGCGTGGTGTTCCTGAACACCATGATAATGGCAATGGCCGCAAAAGCACCGACTCAGCAGACTGGGTCCAAGTTTGCCGCGTTTCTGCTACTACTTCGATAGACATTGGCGGCTCCCTCTCGGCTGTGGACCTACATGAAATCGCTGGTTCTACAGGATACTTCATCCAAATCAGCTGCGCTCGACAGGCGTCACAAAATGGTAACATTGATGCTGTTTTCTACCGCGGCCCTTCTCCTGAAAGAGTGTCCCGAATTCGATTCAACTTCCCGACCGACCACCAAGGACGGGACTGGAAGTCGTTCACGAACAACCCACTGCAACAACGGCACTGGAGACAAGTTGAAGAGAAACTTCGGTCACATCTCAAAGCACGTCTGCCATCGTATATGGTACCCTCTGTCGTTCGGGTGCTGGAAGCTATGCCCCTAAATGACAACGGCAAAGTCGACCGTCGAGAATTGACGAAGAAAGCACAGACTCTGGTGATTTCGAAGTCGTTCTCTGCAAGTTCATTAGCCTCCAAGTCCAGGAATCCTCCACGGACTGGACTTGAACGCGCAGTGTGTGATGAATTCGCAAGTGTCCTCGGCCTGAGCCAGGATGATGTTGGTATTTCTGACGACTTTTATCACTTTGGCGGACACTCACTCCAGGCTACTAGACTGGTATCACGTTTAAACCAGCGACTTGGCTGTCGACTATATGTGTCGGATCTAGTCCGCTCACCGACACCGATGGCATTTGGTTCGCTGATAGCCAACTTGCCGACCAACATCTCCAACGGCAATGGAGCAAAGGGCGACAAGAGTGATGGGACAAAGCTAGGTATCAACGGGCAAATCAATAACAACCTGGAGCCACCGAGAGTGTTCTCGGAACTGTATAGTCGACCCCAGTCCAAGTTCACCATTGTCCTGATCCATGGCCTTTGGGGTCAGGGCAGTGTCTTCGCACCCATGGTTCCTTTTCTTGATCCTCTATTTGACGTCCTGGTTCTCGACGACCCCTTCTTTGGTCAAGCTCAAGGGCCTGAGTCGATTCAGCAATGGGCCGAGATCTATCTGGACCATGTACAGGAGCGACTAGGCAACAGGTCTGGAAGCACTCTTGTATTTGGAGGGTACTCCCTTGGTGGACTTATTGCATACGAGATGGCTTCGCTTTGGCATTCGAGACATGACGAATATCGGGCTTTGCTACTTCTTCTTGATGCAGCGATGTATGTGTCGTATGCAGGTAACGACAATGAGCTCGAGTATGGTCTCACTCTGTTCGGACAGGAGCAAAAACAGATGGTTCACGATCATTACTCCCAAATTTCCCCACTGACCAAGTGAGAGGTGTTAAAGAGTTGGAGTCGGTAAAGCAAGGCGAGGAAACCTTTATACCTTGTAAATATAAACAGAATTGATTTTTGCTCGGTTGGGACCAATCTGATCAGAGTCTAGCTAATTATAGAAATAGATAGTGCGAAATGCTCCCAACTTTTGTATAGGGTGATTCTCCCCGCTACCGAATCAGCGAACGCTCGCTTGTGTACCTTGCCTATATCAAAGAACCAGCCTGATCGTTGACAGGTCTTTTCCTCAGAACCTCAACTCATCAGTGAATGCTTTCGAAAGAACATGATTCGTCGAAGCGTATAACCATTAGACCGTGTTTGTTGGTATTCATAGCAAGTAATATGCCACTTGCCGCTCGAGCTCCGGTTCGATAATCCGGCGGTAACCAGAGGATTGGCTCATCGTTCAAATAGATCCATCTGTCGCCAAGTTGATAGCCAACTCTGTAGATTTGCAGCGGCTCTGAGGATAGATTCCAGTCTTCCGATATAAAGTTGAACCGATATTCTCCTCCGCTTGTCAAGACTCGATCTCCCTGTACACTAAGATTCCGGTACATAATTATATATATCCACACCTTGTCTCGCCTTTCCTCAAACATGGAATGCATTGTCCCGCCAAGGTCAACCTTTCTGGTAGGTGGGAATATAAGGCGACCAGCCGCTTAGCATGCTCTGAGAATATCAACACCGATTGCACAGGTGGTGCTTCAGAACCATAGATGCCACGAAGCTCGAACGCTTGTTCCGGACCATCTAATACTTGGTGATGCCCGCCCACCAGGCCCAGCAGTCTGATGGTCTTATGATCAGAGCAGAAATAGGCAATATTGGATCCAGTTCCGGAAATGGCCAATGCTTCTTTACCCTGAATTTCTGGTATATGTCGGCTTCGGTCAGTCGAAATCAGTCCGTTGTCGATATTTCCTGTTACGTGGACGCTCATCGAATCTCAATCGTAAGTCAGTGAATGGTGAATGAGGACGTGAGTACACACTAGGGGTCAACTGAGCGACACCACGACATTCTCATACTACATGGTGGCAGTTCACTGGAGAGGAACATAAATCTTTAATTCTTTATCCCCAAGAAATTGGATTAAACATCAATTAATGAAAGCCAAGAACAGCATCCAAAAACCCGTGTTTGTCATATCGTATGTGGTTGAAATAGGCTACCCTGGACATGGTATTGGAGAAACAGCCGCTCACACCACGACCGCAAAAGCAGTAGCGTTCCATAGACGTCGGCTAAGGTTAAGATCGCCATGAACAATGACATGTTGATCTTGACAAGAAGCCCATTTTCGGATCTACGATCGACAGTGGAGTTTTGCCACCACCTGTGTTACATATTGTCTCATTGTGTTACAGAGCGGAACAGCTACACCTCGAATGCAGTTGCTACTTTCCCGCTATGCTGTACGCAACAACTTGTCCTGAGTGATGATATCCTAGATAAACCCATTAGAGGTAACGAGAGTTGGCCTCAAGCTTGAGACTAAAAAGAACATGATCTAAGAGTGTAGACTTGGATGGCATGAATTCACCCGACCATTTTGTCTCTTGCGCTCAAATGGCCCAACCTTTTTCATCTCCTGAGGTCTGCCGAGTAACTGCAGAGTTACAATAAGATCAACCTGGCGAGTCGCGCACGTGAAACACAACCTGCAGATCTCGCCGCACGACTCGGGGAGAACAAACTGACGTCGTGGAGATGTGACTACATGCACGACAAGACCTTCATAATCGGCTACCAGTGATCGACGAATTGGAGACAGATTGTTGGCTAAGACGACAGACCTTCATTCCAGAAAGACAATAAGTTCGGATTACACAAAAAGTTAAATCTAGGGCTGAACCTGATTCGATGTTCGCCGGCAGGCAAGAGAGGAGGTCAAACAAAGTTCAAGCGAACGGGACGTGTATCAAAGCACATGGCGAGTGGAGTTAATCTTTCAAGATCTGAGGGGAAAGAAAAAATGGCCATTGATGTGAAGTGAAAAGAGGCTTGCAGTTAGTATGTTACTGAACGGCACCTCAAGAGAAAACTAATGCACTGCGGTATGAGCCGACTTCGGAGAATCAATGATGGGGAAGTGAGACAGTGGGATGCCATCTGGGGTACCACGATTGCTGAAGTGATACATAATAACACAAGCACAAGGTTCGTTGCCATGGTTTAAGATGCCACAAGGGAGGTCTGAAGGGTAAAGACAGCTGACGAAGAAACCTTGAGCTAGCATGACATGGAGGCTCTGTACGATGCAACACTGACAACAAGACAAAGAAACACAAAGGTTTCAGTCTGCAAGCGGTGTGCATGAAGTAGTAACACTACGAGACAAAGAGATCCATGCATGCGTCTAGTAATCAGCATCTTGGTCGTCTATTCATTGATGTTGGTTCTACTGGGTTGTCAAAAGCAAGGCCGGATCGTATAGGATAAATTCAAGAGCAAGCGGATGCCACCCGAGTGCCCGGGGCTTAGGATTAGAGCCGCATTGATTCGACAGGGATAAATCCGATTTTGGCAGTGTCAGGAGACAGAGAGAAAACTTGATTCCGATACATAAAAGAGCGGACGTTTGGTTCTATCGTGAAGTGAAATGGCGGAGGTTTAGATCCTTGATCAACAGAGGGTCCCGTGTACAGGGACGGTTCCGGGGATAGAACAAGGGCGGGCGGATGCGGTGAGTGCGGGGGATCAACAGGGTTATGTACTGTACCTCACGGTAAAAAAAGGTACCTGGAGACGAGTATCACCAACTGTTTATGGCGGTGATAGACATTGAAAAAAGATGAAACTGGGGATGGCTTCTGTCCCGTTGTTCCACAGCATATTTGGTGGTGGTGGAGAAGAACTGTTGAATGCAACGGTTTGCTGTGGCTGCTGAAAGTAAGCATTGCTCAGTCAGATGTTGTCTCTCAAAAGTGATCGCTCTTGGAAGCCGCTGGGAAGATCGTATCGTGATGGAGGGTTGGAAAGCTGAGAAGAATGAGTGGCTGTCTTGGATGTGACGGCATAAGATTGATGGTGCGTATTATGCATGCAGCAAGCAAACGAGTGCATCGGATGAGATGGATGGATGGGATGGGATGAGTGTGTCGCGTGGGGGATTTTAGTTTGGTAGATTTACCAGAAAAAAGTTAATGTTTCTATTATTGAACTTTGATCACGATAGCTTCAAATTCTTTCGAATTGAGTATATGTTGTCATTCAAAATAAAAAATATAAAAAATAGAACGACACGTAATTGATGCCATGCACATTTCACAGTAGTCTCATGTTATCTCCTTCAAACCAAGGAAATCAGCCATTGAGTGAGACTTCTGTTAAATTCCACCTCAACGAAATACACAACAATTATGGCGTTGTTCTGCTGTGCAACACAAGACCTCAACAGTGGTTGCATCTAGCTGCGCTGCAACCATCAGAAGAATCAGATCTCACAGCGACAAGAGAAAAGGGGGCTTTTTTTTTTTTGTTCTCTTGAGGCTCTGGCTTTTTAAGCGAAGTTCCGAAAGATGGTGTGAAGTACGACGCCTACAAATACAAGGACGCCCAGTGAGAGAGATAACGGACCTGACGATGGAGGGTTACAGTCAAAATGCCACTTATCTATCCACCCATCCAGAAAGAAAGACCAGATATGAAAGAAATGAGAATTTTCTTTCTGATAGCTTCGCTATTCTTTGACTCGCCACGAATTAGCTGCATGTTTCTGAGTCTTTTTCTTTACCCTCAAGTCTAGTTTGTTTCATTTTCACCTCTTTTGAAATTTTGTGCATGGCTAGTTTTCGTTTATTCTGACGGCTTGCTGCACTCTATTAGCCTGGACTGAAATGGAGTCTTCGTTTACTGTAGGCACAAGAGGGCAAGTAGGTTAGTAGGTGGCCATCAGAGTTTCGCTTCACTTTGGTTCCAAGATCGTGGATGGATGCTGTAAATAGTCGGTGAGGATGACAACTGCAGGAACCAGACTTCAGAGGAGCTCAGCGGACCTCCGGGGGCTTGCGGCTTCCGGGGCCGGGCGGGAACACTACAGGAGGGTCCCCGGTGAGCGCGGAAGCGGGTGGCGAGCGTAGTTTTGTTCGTTCGTGTTATGTACAGTACAGTATCAGTAGCAGGTTTTGTACATATTATCGCACAGCTTATTATAGGGATGATATGAGATCATCGAACACCTGGTCACAGTTTGGTTGGAATTGTTGGACGTGGGGAGCCGTCTTCGGTATCTGCGCTTGTAATTAATCTGAGTCTTGTTGAAAAAGTCACCAGCCTGTGTGAGTTGAAGAGTAAAGTACTGTAGACCCTGAGTCAGACTGTATTTTTAACGGTAAAATCATGACCTCAGCACAGTATTTACTCGACTTTTTTTGGTCTACACTGTACCTCTACTCTTCCATCCCCATGTTAATAAAACCCCACCATGAGATTCCAAGACACCCCCACCAAGAGTTGGCCTGGGCTCTCGGTGACAGAAATAATGAGACATGGTTCCCACGGGGAATCCGCTTTGATGCCTGGGGTAATGGCAACTATCGTGAGCTTCATGTGAAGATTGCACAGATAGTTATCTGTTGCCCAGTTTATAAGCGAGAAGAAATAGGGGATTGTTATTCTCAGACACGATGATATTCATGGCCCCATTTTCAAGGCACATGTTGATCCGCATCGCCACACACTCCAGGTACAGCAGGTCCCTTCAGATCATCGTTTTTTTTCGGGGTATGACAGGCGATAGGCTCTATTGGTGCAGAGCCTTTTTCTTGTGTTCCAGGGGTCTTCTTTTCTCTGACACGCTCTTTTTTGCCTCGGGAACTGAAGCCCGCCCTACCTAGGTCGTCAGATTCAAAGGTGGCATGTCAGAAATAGTGAGAGTTGTCCATGTGGTTATTTTTTTCACTTGGCATTTTTGTTCAATGACATGTTTTAAAACCCAACAACTATTTGAGGTAGGTGGAATAATAGATAACAGCGTGGATGGATGGCTTGCACTCGGCGATTCAATAGTTTTGTGGCGGTATCCATTGAGAATACACTGAGACTGACCGAACTCGAATGGATGAATAAATGACATGGATGTTTGGTTTAGGTCCTCGACTGAAATGTGAACTTGTGACCGCCGGCGTCGGACGCCAGCCATTTTTCGATTTGATCCGTACAGTAGTCTCGTAGAGGTACCTACATGGGATGGGGGAGAGACATAGAGATCAAAGCATTCATTCATCATCAATCAATCAATCTACCCCATGTACCACTTCTACTGCCACTGCCTACCGAAACCAGACCAGACCGAACCAGACCAAATCCAAGACCAGGCCACTGCAGGGCCCGCCCAGTCTTATCGGATGAGATGCTCATGACCCTTTAAAGCCAAAATACCCAAGGTCGCCCACCCAGTTGGTCTCTCTTTTTGTCTCCATACCTTTCTAATTCCAACCTACCGCTTCTTTCCATACTTTGTCTTGTCGTCACTACACGAGACCACCACACCAGACGAGACCAGCCTAACTTAACTTTAGCAAACCACCATCACACTTTTAATCCCTATCGTTACCTTTTTCTCTCTCCTCTCACAATTTTAAATCTTCTCTACTCCTCTCAATTTTTACGTCTATTGCTGTCGAGGTCAATCCCGCCTGTCGCCCTTGTCCAAAACTTGAAACAAGCACTACTCACTTGTTTTTGTCCGCCCCTGCCCCTCTATCACAGGCCAGGCCAGGTGCAACGCAAAGCGAAGCAACGCAACGTAATAGCAGACCTACCGAACCAAGTACAACCCAGTCGAGTCCGGCGCACGAGTCATCCAATCCGATCCCTGACCTCCCTCTGTCTTTTCTCTTTCTTTCATCATGACCACGCCAGAGAAACCTCGGCGACGGTTTGTTCCAGAGCCCATTGAGACTACCTTTTCGACAAGCCGATCAAGCAAAAAGACAAATGACCAAAACACAATGCGACCCAATCCAGAACCGACACCGGAGCCTTCTCCTCGCTCGCCATCCCCTGGCCTTCACGAACTGCACCAGCAGCCTCGACCCAAACGACGCTTCGCTCCCCAGTTGATTGAGTCTTCTCGTAGAAGTCGCAGAGTTGGAGATGCAGGCCCCGCGACCAAGCCCTCAGACAAGACCGACATTACCCCCTACACAAAAAACATTTACACCGCCACAAAACATCGCGGAAGGAGACGAGATGATGCCCACGATTCCCCCTCCAACGGCCCCAGACGTCGCGAGTCCGAAGACGAAAATGTCGTTCAATTTCTCCTCGAGATTGCCGCAAAGGAGGCAGAGCGCCAGATGCAGGAAGCTGCTATGTCTGCTTTCCCCAACAGCCACGTGCGCGAAGGAAATGTAGACCATTTCTACTTCCGCGAGAGTTCAGGAAGTGATCAGTCCCCCGAGAGCACTTCTCCTGTGCACGAGCACCATAACCACTCAGGCAAACACCACAAGGTGCGGCGGCAGTCGTCCGATAGCAATCTCGGCTGGTGGCACAAGCACATGCAAGAGCATGCCGAGTCCAAGCAGGAACAGCAACATGAAGATGCTATGGCTATCGATGAGAAGCCTGGCGAGATGGACGTTGTGGTCGAAGAGCCAGAAATACCGACAATTAAGAAAGACGAGGATACTATAATGCAAAACGACAGAACCGACACAGCGGAACTTGACATGATGGACCTCGAACTTCCCCCGGATCCGGTGTGGACCACCTCCAATACGCCCCGTGATAGTCCTAGCAAGCGTTCATCGATTGGAGTTAGTGGTCCAATTGGAGAGACGCATATGCCGCTGCTTGACACTGAGTCGTATCTGACAGCCGAGCAACGCAACAAGGCCGCGTCGCCGGCACCTGCAGCATCCCGGCATATTGGTGAATCTACCATGCCCTTCATCCCATCGGCCCCGGCCGTCGGATCTGCGGATACTCCCTTTGGCAAATCTTCTCAAATACCCCCAGACACCGGCGGTTTTGCTTCGCGCAGCGCAGCCAGGCCCTTTGGACGACCCTTTGGAGGCTACGGACGTGCATCGCCTGCTCCATTATCACAGAAGAAGCGTTTCGGTGTCACTCCACCAATGCTCGGCAAAGATCTCGTTTTCCGAAAGTGTCCCTCTCCCAAGCAGACCAAGCTTGAGCCCGATCACGCATTTGCAGAACGACATAGGGAAGAGAAGTTCCGGGACGTTTCGGAGCAGAATGGTCTCTGGCGAGGTTATTGCTTCAGATCAGACTCGAACGATCCGTACCTTGTGCCAGCAGACCTGCATGCCCCACCAATGTTGGCTACGCCTAGACCGGTGGTCACACCCGGTGATGCCTCGCATATTAGCTCTCCGCCTTTTACAGACGAGCCTGTCTCCATTAACGGCACAACCAATGGCCAAGTGAATGGTACTGCAGACAGCCGGGCACGGGCCGGTCCTCCCAAGGGGCTCCACATGTTGCATGGTATCAATGAGCGTCTACAGAAAGAAAAGGCACATGCCGAGCGAGAAGACAAGATTGAACACGAGTTTGACGACAGCTTCGTTACTCAAGTGTACAACTACCTGTCTCTAGGTTACCCGGCTATGGCTCGCGCTTTTGATGGCGAGCTCTCGCGAATTAGTCTTATGAGCATTGATGACCTCGAGAAGGATGATGAAAAGCAACTTGCTCAAGGTCACCTTGTTGAGTCCGAGGAGGACAAGCCTCGCGACCAGAGATGCCCCAGATGGCATGCTCTTCAGTCTTATATCAAGGAGTGGGCCAGACAGCACCCCAATCTAGACAGCATGGATCCTGTTGGATGGGGTGTTCGAGAACGACGAGGCAGCTGGGCTGTTTAAGCTGCATTTTCCATTTCTTTTGCACTTTCACCGATTGCGTGCGCTTTGTTCAAGTCCTCGACTTACCGAGGAAGCGGATCGATTGATTTACTGTTTCGACCATGGATGGGCGTTGTGTTTGCGCAGCATACGAGGTTGTACGTATGCTTGTCTTTCAACATTTACAATAAGCATGGCGGGACGGGGATGTCCCTAGAGCGGGGTTTGCAGGTTCAAGAGTACCTAGAAGGAGGATTGAGATACATAAAAGCTGCACTTTGCAAGACTTGATTTGAGGTGGATTGTCTAGACATTATGAAAATCGTCTAAAAGGCTGAAATGGGGAAAGATAGAACGAAAGAAGAGGCTTGGATTGGAAGACGGCGTGTTACAAAGGACATTGCTGTGACTGGAGGAGTCTCTAATTGTTAGGTCCTGCTACACGATGGGTGTAGACAATAGATTTTACTCTCGTCGGAAAGAATCGAGAGTTTTCGTTCATAATTAAGGTCCTTTGTGTGATTGCAACATGTAGATTGTGTGTTTGGAGTATTACTTTGAAATGGGCTTGCCACTTGCTTCAATAACATTCCACGTTCTTCCACCAACATCAACACTATCATTCTCCTCCAGCATCTCCTCGCCCAAGATCTTCGCGATAGGTAATTCCTCATCGCCCATCCTAACCGTCCTCTTCCATCCACCCTCTACCCACTCCCACCTCTCCAACGCAATCTTCTCACCAACTCTGATCAATCCCTGCGCGTATCTTCCCAGCCTTACAACGCAGCCTCTCACACCCTTCTCTTCATCCTCGGTCTGCAAAACCAACGCTCTAACGTCTGCTTCTCCCGGCACAGCAGTCGGTGTGGCATCATGCCAAAGCTCTTCATACGCTGTATCAACACCCGTGTCCGGATTCACCATACTTCCTTTCTCCAGTGTAAGATTTTCACCGGCTTGCGGGTACATGAAACCCGAGTCGTTTACCAATTCACGAGAGGATATCCATTGGAGAAATGTTGAGTGAGATGTCAGAGCACCTGAAGGATCGGGTTTACGAGTTGCCACTGTTGTACCTGCTATAGCCCAGTCCAGGCGGGAAAATGGTATCTTATCTGGGTATGTATTAGCTATAGTCCTGCAAGTGTGGGATGAAAGCGTTATACCGGTCGAGTCATTGTCTGATAAGAGGATTCGGAGATCGACGAAGCGTTTTAGTCGTGGACTTGTGATTACGAGGGTTGTTGTTGGTTCGCTTGGTTCGTCGGGGAGCCAGCGAATGAACTTTCTTATAGAGATTGTGCCCATTTTTGTAATTATTTGACGTAAGGTTGTTGATGATGATGAGTGAGGGAGGTGATTCGGGTTGAGGCGAGTATGAGGGGTGGATGCGGGGGCGGAATATGAGCGGAATGGATAAAAGGTCTCTAAGGTATTGCTCGATTTGGATAGCTTCGGAATTATCACAAATGCTATGCTATGGATATATTGCATGTAGACTGTTCTTCAAGCTAAGTCAATTGAGAGACTTTGGTATTATTTCACATATTTTGCTGTTTCTTGGAATTACTCAGCTACCTACTAACCTACACCACTGCCATGGTGGGAGATTACAGGGATCTTTGGCACCAAAACTTGGACCCTGAAATACTTCCCCGAAGCTCCATCAATTCCAGGCTTCGACATCTCGAACAGCAAAGTCAACACCAGCGCAAATAAGCAAAACCGACCCGAACACGCCACTTGGCCGGAGAAAAACCAACGTTGGACCCATCGGCAGTTTTTTTCTTGTTTCGCTTATTCACGAGGCGTTCAATAGTTTCACAGACCAACCCAATCTAGACTCGGTTTCGAAGCAAAAAAGGAAACCACAGCGGAGCTATTGAACAGCAGCTGAATAAATCGACCAAAACATCATGGCCAAGGCCGTTGGAAATTTCCAATAATGTCAGGGGTGGTCCAGGGTCTTCGGGAGAGGCGGCGGAAGGCAGACGCCTTTCGATGGCGATATATATCGTGGGCTGCTCAATGTTGAATGCATTCATCTCTTCACCTGTCTTTTGTTGTTTTTAGCCTCTTTTTGGCTTATCCATTCTTTACTTACAGGATGCGCTCACTGTCTGCCCTCGTGGCTTTGGCTGTTATAGGCTCGTTTAAACTTGCGGCGGCAAGCAAATGCAAGCCTTCTTCATCTCTTCCGGTTGACACAACAGCACAGTCTACTATCATCACCGGCGGAACAGCGACAAAGTCGATACCCGCCTCTCAAACTACCGAGGGCCCTATCATCATCACCAACGCTGTGACCAACGGAGACTTTGGAGGTTACGACCCTTCCGCTGACGGCGGCATCTATGCCTTCCAAGCAGGCGGCAACGCCAAACTTCTCCAAGGCCCCGGACATCCGGGCCCAAGTGAAGAAAGGAACTGCGTCCAGCTCAAGACGAGTCCCACCCGCAAGCGGCAAACACCTCCCGAAAACCCGTGGATCCAGCAGCAGCTTGAACAGCTAGAGCCTAGCGATTACACCGTTCGCTTCTGGTACGCCGTTGTCAAGAACGATTTGGCTGATACATGCCGTATCGAGGGTTACTACGGTGGCGAGCAGTTTGGCGCAACTCCTTACTTTCCTGTTGTTAGCGATAATGGTGATAAGTGGCTGGAGTTTGTCGATAACATGGCTGTTACGACAGACAGTGGAATGATCCGATTTGAACTCGTCTGCATCAATGGAGGCTCAGCGGAAGCTTACTTTGACCAGGTCTTTGTGTCTAACAAGATTGGTGATGAATGGGTTGATGGTATTTCACTGTTCTTCCCTACTTCTAAGCATGCGGCTACTGTTGGTCCAGTCCAGACTAGCACGGCTCTTCCTGTTGACACTGCTGTTACGAGCAGCAACGACGCTGAGACTTTAGATATCCCTGCAACCCAGTCGTCGGAAGCACCCACTACCACGGATGAAGCTTCAGTAACCGACAAGGCGACTGACACAACCTCGATAACTGCAACATCCTCTACTCCTACCAGTACAGATGATGAAGTTACTCCATCCGGTCCCAAGGTCTGCGCAAAACTCGGAGCTGGCGCTGCTGGTCGAGGCTGCGCCAAGAGACCATACAGCAGTAAGCAGGGCTATAAACGATTCGGCGGAAGCAAGATCACCAAGGAGCAATGCGCTGCTCTCTGTCTTGCAGACACAAAATGTCTGAGTTTCGAGTGGCTCTACTACGGTAGCGGCTGCGCAAACACATGTAATCTCTTTGCCACGGAATTAGGCGACATACCTACCAACGGAGGTTCCGACGCTGCTTGGGCCTACGACCGAACCTGCATTCAAGTGGACGAGTGCTCTGAACAACCTGCTGGAACTGTGTGTGTTAACGTCAACGCTGATACCTCCGCCAAGTCGTGTACTCAGATGCAAGGTGTAGCCAAGGCGTGTGCTAAACCATTCCTCACAGCTCCCACCAGGGGAGCTTGCGGTCTTACTAACGAGTGTCGCGATCTTTGCGCCAAGTATCCTTCGTGCAAGTCTTACTCAGCTACTTTTGGAAGCTGTAGTCTGTACGATGCTAGGTCTTCCGAGGTTGCGGAGCCTGCGAATGCGTATAGTTTCTTTTACGACATGGACTGTCATGCTTGTGGAGCAGGCAATGCTTACTTTGACTACATTACTCGTGGTCAAGATCCAGACAACATGCCTAAGTGGACATGTCCCTCCGAAGAGAAGAAGACGACTTCGACTCTGGCTGCCTCGACAACTGATAAGCCGGCTGTTGTAACAACTTCCAGTGCGGAAGCAACCACCAGTGCAGGCCCAACAGAAAATGACAACACAGCGACAACAACCGCGCCTACCACTACTATCGCATCTCCTTCTGCTACGACTTCAATCTGCCCCAACGGCGTTCCATCCCCAGGCCTCTGCTTTAGCGCCAACCCAGCGCCATCAAAGGCTCTCTGTGGAAAACGTGGATGGCCCCAATTTATCGACGCCTACGGCTATGGCCTTGACGACCGCCCCAACCAGCGCTCAGTCGAAGATTGCGCCCTCATCTGCAAAACTGATCACGGATGCTTGGCTTTTGGCTTCGACGACAGCCAGCCTAGACTCAAGTGTCTGCTCAGTTCATCCGACTTGGAGGATGCTTCCGTCGATGAGAACTCTGGTAGTAATGCTATGTGGTACGATATCAAGTGCATGGACTGCAAGGTGTGCGGTGAGGAAGAAAATGATCCTACGCCTTCACCACCTGAGCTGGGCTGCGAGGTTCTGAGTATCAATGCTGGCTGCAGATATAAGGAGAATGGCGAGTGGCCCATTGGTAACAATGGAAGGGGAGTTACTGGCTATACCTGTCACAGCAACGGAAAGGTTACACTCGGAGAACCCTTTTCAGCAGATACCGCAACCTGGCCACGACAAGGGTCTGAGATCCAGTGCACGGAGACATGCTTGCAACTCGAGAACTGCAAGTCTTCGGCGTTCAACAGAGACACTCTCCGCTGCGAGTTCTTTAGCACCTCTCTTCAAGACGCCGGGTATAGGTTCCGCGACGGTAGTAATGTGTGGTATAACGACAACGCATGCTTTGACTGCTCAGGACTGTGCAAGGAACCTCAGCGAGAGGAACATACTGGGACTGAGAGCGTTCCTTTCTTCCCTCCGCCTACCGAGGCTCCTACGACTATGAGGACCTCTACCCGCCCTGCGGGCGAAGAACCTCCAACCAGAACTACGTCCGCTGTCAGCGAGGTGACTACATCAAGCGCCCCACAACCCGAGCCAACAGTTTGCGCAGTACCCTTGGCTTCTCTCAACGACAGTGTTACGTGCGGTCTCCCAGGCGTGAGCAACGCAGCACAATCCAAACAGATCGACGGCTACTTGATCAAGGTTACAGGAACATTGGAGAAATGCGCTCTTGAGTGTCTGAAGATTTCTGAATGCAAAGGCTTTGTCTTCCAGAAGGACACTACCAAGTGCAATGTTTTTACAGCTGGAACTGCTGAGCTGGAGTTGATTTATCATCCCCCATCGGCTGATCGGTTTTATGATAGGGATTGCTTCAAGTGTGGATCTTGACGGGGACTCGGACATTTATCATGACATGTTATACGGACGTGCTTCAATAAGGCTGGGAGAACATGGGACGAAATATCACTTAATTTAGTAACATATTTCTCGTGTATTTCGAGTCAACTTCCTATATAGGCGTCTAAAGCGATGCAGCATTTCTTCAGCCAAGCACATACTCCACGTCATGTCATCCGGTAATAAGCCCAAACTACCATGATGAAACATAGCCAAGAGTCGCTTGTTCAGCGATAACCGCCCAGACGTTTCATTGTTTCCACTGTTTATCTGTACAATATGGAGAACCGCTCTCTTGGCGCCGGGTTGGTCGGCTGCCCAGGCGGGAATATTGCTGTCCTCCAAACATAGTCCGAGATGTGAGGCTCCTGGACATTAGAGTTAATTTTAAGGACACTTCAGTTTCTTGGCCGTGGAGAAGATCCGTTTGTTTATATATGGTCTCGTTCTTCCGATATGTCGCTGTTTTGCCATCTCACTGTCTTTCACTATCCATTCTTTTGATCAGTTTGTTTTTTTACCTTCATTCTTTTATCTAGTCTATCGTTAACACGGCCGTGCCGAAACCATCATCATGAAGCGATCCGTTCTCATCTCTCTTATCCCTGCGGTTCTTGGCTGTGCCAACATCAAGTCCAATGCTTGCGCCATGTCCGTCGCAGCCAACGTCGCTGGTTGTGCCGACGTGAACGATTCTTCTTCTGTCCCCGAGTGGGCTTCTGGTTGCTCCAAGAAGAGCTTGATCAAGGAATGCGAGTGTCAGTACACCGCCGGCGGTAATGCTGAAGCTCCCGCGCCAGCTCCCGCCTCTACTACCCTTGCTACTCGTGTTGCTTCCGCTGTGCCTGAGGCTACCGCTGAGAAGCCTGCTGAGTCTGCTCCTTCTGCTGGTGGCGCTGTCGCTGGAGGTAGCTGCGGTACTGCTGAGGTCGATCAGCTTGTTGGCTATGGCGATGGCACAACTGGAGGTTCCGGTGAGCCTGTCGTCGTCAAGTCTTGCTCGGAGCTCAAGTCTGCCCTTGGAAACGGTGGTGTTATTCACATCGATGGCCAGCTTAGCGGCTGTGACCTCATGGAGGTTCCCAGCGACACCACCATTGCTGGAGTTGGCTCCAACTCTGGTAAGTAAATACTGTCCCAAAGCAAAGAAACGTATACTGACAGACACCCCCAGGTCTCACCGACAGTGGTTTCCGCATCAAGAAGGCCAACAACGTCATCGTGCGAAACCTTAACATGCACAACCCCCCTAAGGGAATGGACCTCATAGACATTGAGACTTCAACATACATCTGGATCGACCACAACGTCTTCTCCTCCGAGGGTATCACCGGCGACAAGGACTACTTTGACGGTCTCCTCGACGCCAAGCGCGGCTCCGACTTTCTCACCTTCTCATGGAACAAGTTCGTCGACCACTGGAAGGCCAGCCTGATCGGCCACAGTGATGACAATGGCTCTCAAGACACTGGCAAACTACATGTTACATACCACCACAACTACTGGAGCAACATCAACAGCCGTGCTCCTTCTATCCGCTTCGGAACCGCACACATCTACAGCAGCTGCTACGAGGACCTTCCCACCTCTGGAGTCAACTCTCGCATGGGCGCCAAGGTTCTCGTTGAGGCGACTGCTTTTGTCAATGTCAAGAAGCCCATCATTACTAACCTTGATTCTCGCGAGGATGGTTTCGCGATTGAGAAGGATAACCTGTTTGAGAACAGCGAGCCGGCTATTACACAGGAGCAGGAGTTTACGCCTCCTTATGAGTACACCACTGACCCTGCTGACTGCATTTGTGAGCTTGTCAAGGCCAAGGCTGGTACTGGTGTCATTACTGCTTAAATGGAGAGTCAGGCATGTCGGCCGCTAGCAGATTAAGTGTCTAAAGAGATGGATGATTGCTAGGTTTATCTTCCTACAATCAATATTACTTAGATTTTAATTCTAAACACTTCCCATTGGCTCAAAGTAGTCGCGTGCTGCCCGTTTTACATGCCTGGCGATATAAAGAGGACCCAGATCATCCCTATGACTGGATGGACATGTTGGATACGGCTTTAGTTGTACTCACAAAGCTATGTCTCTGAGGAGTTACGCCTGAGTTGAGTGTTGACGAAGGCATTGAACTGATAGTCAATGCAAGACTGACTTGAACTTGGCAGAGTGCGACGCGACCCTTTGACCAGGTGGTTGACTATATAGGTGCAGATCCTCGGCTTCATCCGAGTCAATGTTACCACACACGACACTCGATCATCAGCATGACTATCTGTTCCTGGTAAGTCCTGTTTACAGCCTCCACGTCTTGAATGAGGGAAATAATTGCCGGCAACTAAGATCTATTATGTCGGCGTTGAGTCAGATGATGCGTCAGGTAAAAAATCACTTGTTGTAACGTATGCATTCCTAAAGCCAGACAAACATAATTGAAACACACAGCGCCGAAATATGGGAAGTCAAGTTGGAGATATCGTTATGCGGGGAGTCAAAATAAGAAAGAGAAACAAATTTGGGGAAACCAGCAATCTCATTCTTAATCTTGCAATACCCGGTCTGAATACCCGCCTAGACTATTCTCCAAGATCAAGCTTTACTTCACGACCGGCTAAATGCATTCATTGTCTAGGTTAGATTGTCTCGTATCCAATGCCATTCGTTGGTGGCAGCATTCTAATTCAAGCTTTCGGGAGATTAACCAGACATGGCAATAGCTGCTGCTGTTAAGATGCCAAGATTAGTTCGCAGACAGCCATCTATTCATACCCATGACTAGGTTGCCTATTGACTTCTGTATGCAGTAATCATCCGGGAACAGGGAGACTGTTCCGTCTGTTGGTGGGCATTTCCCAATAAAGCCATCACGATAATTCGCAAAAACGCAATATTAAAAGGATCGACATGGGACAATACACCTCCGATACCCTGGTCTTGAAAAAGGAAGTGATACAATACAAAGTTAATGCGACGCAGGTAAGAAAATACGACGATCAATGGGTGGCTGCTGGAGCTGAAAGAGTAGCCCTGCAAGACAAGAACACAACATGTCAACAGAAATAAACCTTCGACTTTGTGACTCGGTAAGCGTAATTAATACCTTGTACTTAAGCTTATAGGTTGGTTGTCGATCATCCACTTGCTGGAATGTCCAAGTGCCACTTCTTAGGCTATTGCGACGACGTGTCTCAAAGGATCGACTTTATCCAAATCTTACAAAACGGATAAGACGGCATTCTTGCTGCGACTGGGGTTTGGTTGGCAGATCTTCATCTTGATCTAGGTCACCCTTGTCGCTGCTGCAGGATCTAGACTGCTTTTGTATTGCAAAAGGTCCCTGTACGATGCGAGTGAGTGGCTTTTGCTTCCGACGGGTTAGTCTTTTTATGTCTCTGTTGGTTGAGTTGTTAATTTGTGGCTTTAATTGTGTGTTTCGTGTGCAGGGCTACAGTAAGCCTCCTGCAGGATAATCCTCGACTGACTCACTAGATAAGCAAATATCACTGCAGGAAAACAGAGGAACAGCATTGTCAAGAGCTCTAGCCATGAATGGCTCATTTATAATATTGAGATGTCAAAACGTCTAAGTTTCATAACCCGACCAAACAAACTCTAGAGAACATATTTTCCCAAAATGAAAAGCCTTTTCATACTCTAGGCTCTTTCGTGATTTCATAACCCATTTCGCTGTGATATCCAAAAAAAACGCTTAATATATATAAATAGTACGATTATCTTGTAAGATGTTCTGCAAGATGTCGCCTCCGATACAAGCCCTGTGCTTTAGACGGTATATCGGAAAAAGGTAGCGTTGTCACCAGAGTTCTGCTCCAACTCCTTCTCGACGCGGGTGTACTCGTGAGGAGCCTTGTGAGTCTGGTCGCGGCGGGCGTTCTCGCGGCGGAGGTAAAAGGTCATGAAGATGCTGAGGATGCAGCTCATGGTAGTGGTAGCGACGAGGGTCCAGTGGCCGCTTCGGTAGTTGGGGGCGTCATCCTTGCGGTAAACAAAGCCAGAGACGGCACCACCGAGGTTACCGAAACCAACGTGCATAGCAATACCAACACCACGCTTGAGAGAACCACCGATGTTGTTGCCGTTCCAGGCGACACCCTGGGGAACGTTAGGGTAGATACCGCAGGTGATGAGGAAAGCAGCAAAGTACTTGGCGCCGTTGGCTTCGACAGTGGCGAGGATAATGAAACCAACGATACTATTCAGAAAGTGTTAGTGAACCTGTTGTCCCAAACAAGCATGCCAAGTCGGGAGACCACCCGGTAGAAGCTTGGCATATTGGAGAAATAGAATGACTTACGCGACAATGCAGAAACCAATCATGTAGATACCACGCTGGCCGTGTCTATCAGCAGCGAAACCGCCGCCAATGGTGAAGAGACAGGCGACAACATAGGGAGGGACAGACATTAGCTGGGCAACCTCGTTGGTGTAGCCAAGACCCTTGACAATGGTGGGAAGGAAGATGGAGATGGAGTAGAGAGGGGTGTAGATGCCAATGGTGATGACCATGTGAACCCAGATCTTCCAGTCCTTGAGAGCATCCTTGGCGAACTTGATATCGAAGGCATCGGACAGAACAGAGCGATCCTCTTCAAGACGGCGGAGAACCTCCTTGCGCTCAGTGTCGTTGAGGAACTTGGCAGTGTCGGGGTAGTCGTGCATGACAAAGAAAGCCATGACAGCAAAGATAAAAGTCAAAAGACCCTCAATGATAAAGATCCAAGCCCATCCATCGAGACCACCAGCACCGTCCATCTCCATGATACCACGAGCAAAGAGACCACCAAAGGCACCAGCAGCAGTGGCAGCAGAGAAGAAGATGGCCATGCGAAGACCGCACTCGTGACGCTTGTACCAGAGAGTAATGTAGTACGTGATACCGGGGAACAAGCCACCCTCAGCAAGACCAAGAGCCATACGAGAAGCGAGGAAGCCGCCAAAGTTGTGAGTGATACCCATGAGGGTGGTGCAGATGGCCCAGGCGATCATGATGGAGGGAATCCAGATGGAAGGGCGGAAGCGCTTCATGGCCATGTTGGAGGGGATCTCGGCGGCGACGTAGAAGGGGAAAAAGACGGCGACGGCGATGTTGTAATCCCACTTGCCCGTCATGCCTAGGGACTCCTCAAGACCGGCGAGCTTTGCGTTTCCAATGTTGGTTCGGTCGAGGAAGGAGAGGAGGTATAGGAGAGCAAGGAAGGGGAGGAGCTTGACGTCCATCTTGCGTAGAAGACGCTTGGTGGCGGGCTCATCGAAGATCTCTTGTGAGGCATCCTCGTGAAGAGAGACAGCCTTTTCATAGTCGACCTTGTCGGTGGATGAGTTGTCTGTTTGGTGGACTGCCACCTTGTTCTCGCCTTGAGGGAACATTGTGGGCAGAGATTTCAGATGAAGAAGAGATAGAGAAAGAAGAGAGAGACAGGGAAGTGTCCTCAAAAGGAGAAAGAGGATGGGAAAGGAGGAGTCGAATGCTTCTGATCTGGAGAAAGGATCTGGGGGGAAAACCTGGGGAAGGGGTCAGACTTTATACCGGGTGAATGTGAGATGAGAGAGTCCATGTCCATCCATATCAGTACAATGTAATGCTGCAATACAGGCTTGTCATGTTTGGGTTTGCCATTAGATTCATGGCTAGCCCTTTTCGCAAAGCCTCCGTAGTGGTTGTCTCTCTTTACTCCACCGCACGAACGGCAACTAGTCAACTAGCAAGGGTAGTTAACTTGCAGACCAGAGATAAAGTATTACTGCAATCTCAAAGGTTAAGAAGGATGACCTCCAACTTTGGGGAGTGAGCAAGGATGTACTGTACTTGCAAGGGACTGCGTCTCTCCACTCACACCCACTTCCCCATGTGCTAGTGGACTTTTACCCCATGCTCTTAGTCTCTCTCTATTGTTCCCCCGCCCTTGACAAGAATGAGACAACACCCGGAGACTAATGGCCGACCCCCAAAGGCTCGCTTCTATCTGTATTTTGCCAAGAAGAGATCCACACTTGTCCAGACCTTGATCCGTCTTATGTGTGCAGTACGGATACGCGAGAGCAAGGCAGAAGACATCGAGAGTCAAGTCTTTTTTTTTTTTTTGGCAAGGGCTGGTTGTCTGGGAGTACCAAATGTTCCATCGTACGAGGGTTTGTAAAAAAGAAAGAAAAAAAAATGTGTATCTGTTGGTGGTCTTCTGCCGATCTTGTACGAGTAAGAGACAAGTCCAAGAGATTTCCAAGCTGTCAGCCAAGCTCGACAAAAAGCTTGTCCCAGAAACATCCCTGACTGTTGGGATGTGCCAAGTCGGTACTGGGCTAATAGCCAATGCGACCCTCCACCAACAACGGACTTTAGAATGTCAGGCTGAGATGAGGCCAGCCAGCCAGCAAGCACGCGTAAGATGGGCAATTTGCCGTTCGTACCGACAGATTCTTGTCCCTCGTGGTTGAGTAGCAATGAGGTTGGTTGCATGCACTACATAAAGAGGAATCGAATTTTCTGCATATCAAGATTTGTTTGTTTGTCTGGTCAATTTCCACAGAGACAGAACACGAGGGTCTAGATTCGGTGCGTCGTAGAATGTACTCTGGCACGAGGTTCCACCACGTAGAACCGACACCCAAGTCGGGTAGTAGCAAACACGTCCCCCGAAGTACATCTCCATCAAGATCTACGATAGGAGATGTCAGATTCATCAGGGCAAGATGTTCTTCTCCGAGGAATACAAAGACTGCACTCCAAAGAGCCCCAAAACGTAGGGGCTTGCCTTCAACGGCTTCGGCTATCGTGACAGCCGTAGCTCATATCGGATCAATGGAAGCAGTCTCTTTTTGACCTAGTTTGGTATTTCTTTAGTTAAGCTTCCTTGGAAGTCTTGGTTCTAGAGGGATGGAGGGACGCCACGCACATGGCAAACCGCGTATGGAGGTGTGATGGGTGAGGGGAAAAGTCTGGCTGTTTAGAGATGGGAGCTAAGAGATGGTTAGCGTAAGAGATAAAGTTCCGTGAGAAAAAGAGATTGTTATTGTCGCGATGGTGGTTGGTAGGGAAGAGTAATCTCTGACCCCAGACTCGTTTTGCGGGGGAATACTGGCCCACTACAAATTTGGGCTGATTCCTGCGCTTGTGTGTCTTTTCTACAGGGGCCTTTAGTGGATGGATGCCCCGAGGGGGTTGGGACCAGGGCTTGTTCGCCACTGTTTTAGAACGACATGTTGGTGGACAAGATGGGACACATTCAACTCCATCGACCGGTCGACTCCCGAAATGGCCCCATCTAATAAAGAATCTGGGGAACGGAAGATGAAGGGATTTGAGTAAATAGATTCCGGGGAAGCCTGTTTGAATAGAATACGGGGTGCATTTTGACATACGATCTCAATGTCAGCGTCAAAGGCTGTACCTAGATCAAGTATATGGTGATGGCTTCACTTGACTGGTGCAATTATTTGGAGGCATCGCTATTGTTAGACCTCCGCACGTCCGGTTCCTTTGTCATATTATCCTCGGCTAAAGCCCAAAGCAACATTCTCCAAGTAGGTCTGTCTCTCTTCTCTTACCGCCTAAACTTGGAGAAAGGACAGTTCCCCAAAAGCAGAACCAGACTGACAAGATGGAGGGTAGAGTACAAAGTACAGTACAAGGGTTACCTACCCCCTTGTCGCAGTAGGCGCAGCACTAACTACTCTAACCAGGGACGTGTCGTTTCCCGGCTAAGATACCGGATGTTGCAATTTGTGTTTTTTATTGAGTGGGGGATAAGGACAAGGACATCAAATTCTGTTCATCACATGGCATTGGATGATAAACAGTTTCTTCTCTGGAAGTGAGTTAAGCTTGATAGCAGTATCCACTGATCCTCGACACCGGTATTTTATTAGAAGCCGAACACATACGGTACATATCTCGGATGCATAACATGAGGCCATATTATGAATCAATGGTCTGAGGATGAGTCAAGTACCGACAGAATCTCACTCTTAATCTCAATCTCATCTCTCTTGTCTCCATCACTCCGCATTCTTTACCCCAGACATTACTAAAAAGAACAGAAGCAAGGCAGTTGAGACGGGAAACAAAGTCCTCATTAGCTTGACTCTACTGACTCTTAGCTCACGTCTCTACTTTTTTCTCGGCCTTAACCGCCCCCAAAGCAAATAAATGACACCATCTTTAGCGCCATCCTATCAGCACTCGTCATGCCTTGAGGTGATGCTCCCAAAGCCACGTTTTTCTATGTCAGATCACCCACCATTTGTTTCCGCACTTTTTGCCTCTTGTCACTGTTTCATTCCGCACATGATAAGGCTAATTCTTCTTTACCTTCTTCTTTCTGCCTTCTGCTCGTCATCGGTTTGCCAGATTGCGTGTGCTCCAACATGCGTGTCGACGCTTTTGCTTGCTGATATGTCACTGCCAATAACAGTCTTTGTTCAAGAGACAACCCTCCAAATCGTGTCTGACACCTCATTATTCTTATCCACGTTTTTGACATGTGGAATCTGCAGATAAGCTGTAGACATGTAAATGTGTGCCATCCTGTTGGGTCTACACATCTTTGAAGACAGTTGCATCAGACCATTCTCCAACAATTATATGATCCCTCCAACGCCAATGCTTGGCCCTGCCTAATACTCCGAGCTATCCGTACTTTCTTCAAAGCCCAGACCGTTACCCTAGATTGCGGGGATCTTTGCGGAGAGTTTCTCCTCACTACTAAACAACATGGATCGGTGCAGACGTTATGCTTGGCGGGATGTTTATTAGTGATCGAAACTCTGTTGTGTTTAAACCGTCCAACTGCACTCCCGATGGACGTCGGGGAGCAAACTGTTCACGACCCCTTCCCACACACACCACTTCGGTCTTCATTGTCCAGACCCTCTTACCCCAGTTTTAGCTGTGGTAAGCCAACCTTGCAATTATGGGATCATGGTTGCCTTGTTTTAGTGTAAGCCACTACGAGCGGCTAAAGTTGACCTTTTGTTTGGAGTCAAGATACTAGTTTATGCTCAACACTACCCAGCTCTCTTGTGAAATAGACTTGGACAAATTACGTGGCTTTGGTCTTGAGAAAAATCTTATCGTCTTTACGACACCAACTCCTTTGACAATGTCTCTCACTCGGCGAAGCTCCGAACATGACTGGCGGGTCCCATCATTATGATTCCCGAGGGCTGAAGGACTCATCACCATACTAAAAACAGACTTCAGCAATGCCAGCCAAGCCTCTACTCTGTTGCTGCTGTAGACATACCCCATGAAATTGTTCGGAAACCTGGGGAAGTCTGGGGTATCCCTCGGGGCTTTGATGCACGCAGTGCATTGAAGGGTTACCCCAGATGCATGGACACTACCAGCTGCTCGGCGAAAGCCCGTATACCGAGAGCAAGAGCCACAATCATGCCATGAATCAGGGGCCAAGAAGATCGGTTGGAATCAGGAGCCCGTTTCGAATTTCCCTTTCTGGGTGAGTATCTGCACACCATTTATCAGGTTAGACTCGAAGATGTTGCAATCCATCTCGTTGAGGCTTTTGACTTGATATGTGACTCCTGATGACCGAGAAAAGGCTTGACTCTTTAACCAACATGGTTGGATTCAGTGAGATACTCCGAGCTTTGGGGTGAGTCCTAGTGGTCTTGAGACGGATCGCACGTTGTGTTCCTTTACTGATATGACTCCAACTTAATCGCAAGGGGTCAGAGCTTGAGGCCAATCCAAAGCATTACTCGAAATCATTATCTATCAGCAGAAGAATTCCCTCTTAAATGGAAAGTATCCTGAGTAATCATATCACTCAGATTGCCAAAAGCCGTAACTTGTGGCCTGTTTCATGCTTCGTCATCCTCAAACCCCATTGACACTTCGTTACACTAGTAGCTCAAATAATCGATAGGTTTATTATTAGCACTCTGAAAATCCATAAAACGCCTTTATTTAAACTTGATCAGTGATTTCTTCAGGGAGAACATGTTTCTGTGTTGGTTCGGCGGAGTGTTGGACCTGTGTCCTCGGACGAATGGGCCGCGGTTAGAGGAAGACAAACGGACCGAGGGAATCGATCAATCCTCTATTACCAGCAACTCCTTCTGGATCTTTTGTCCTAGATTTTCTTCTCTCTTTCTGTTTTTTGAACGTATGTTGTGCTGGGAAACCTCTGCTACTTTCATGAATCATGGTAGCGAATAAAGGCCAGCCGACTCGATCAAACGACACTACTTACACGCAACGCAATCCTCTCTACCCGACCTACTTCTGCACTGAGGGAGAACCTGGATTGAGTTTTCGGCTTACCGAAACGACGATATGATCCATGACCAGCCATTGTATATCAAGCCAAGTCGTTGCTCTTCCTCACTGTCGATATCCTATCGTGTCGATGCCACCTGATGTGCCGAGCGTACCTCCATATCTATCTTATATTGCACTTGAACGAGATCTTCTTGAATATTGAAAGAAAAATACTATCATTGTGTTTTCTGGGTCTTACAAAGGGCTATGAACATTCACTCACAACACTCGACCTTCGTCAGAGAATTCTATTGAACAGATAACAGCCCTGTATCGTCTCGATCCCGGCTCCTCATTGCCTCCGAGTTTACATATCGTTGTCCACGCCTGTCTGAAACACCGAGTCGCACCCACCCATCAATGATCTTTACCAAGTACTACCTCCTCAATGTCTTCTACAAGTCTGCCGAATCTTGGTTGCTCATGAGGTTGCGCAGAGCATGTATAAGATTCGGCAACACGGCACTCATCGCGTTACCGGCATCGACGATGACCATTTTTCAAAGTTGCATACAAAGATAATGGATAACCTTGATACGATACAACGTACAGACAACTGTAAGGATGAATGTAGCTGAAAGAGCAGTTGTGATACCCAGATGTGCTGATCTCGATGCGATAAGGACTTGTTCCTGTTCAGCTTGATTGGTATGCGAGCCCACAAGTGGTCTCCTAACGTAGATTTCTCTGTCTAAAATATGCAAATACAGTCCGCGTTTTTACCTAGTCAAACAAATTCAAATCTGAGTCGGATAGATCCGATGAACTTTCCGACCGCACGATTGTTGATGGCCGGACACGCGGGACAGGCTTGTCCGCGTTGCATACTTCGCATGAAGGATGGCCATGACAACGCACTGCCCATGGGTTCCGTGGCCTGATATTCCGTCCAGGCGCAGGCTGGCAGGCTAAGACTCGAAGACGTGAAGGACCGTCCGGTCTAAACAAACTCTGTTCGATTATCCCAACCAGGCCGAATGCACTATGATTCTCGCCGTCATAGGCTCTATCGTAGTCAACGAGATGCCATAGTACCCCGATGTCTTCTGACTTGACTTCGGTGTAGCTGCAGTCACCTGAACGGAAGATCTCTCTCACGGCTGTCGGTTCTGCGGCCGTGTTTGGGGCTGGCACTAAGCCATAGTCAACGAGCCAGACGGTTCTTTGCGTGGCCTTGAGCAAACGGCAGCATGTGTCCAAGACCTCGCCAAAAGACGCTTTTAGTTCTTTCCTTTGATAATGCAACTTTTGTGAATAGAAATTGTCCATTATAGAGCAATCGTAGTCCAGTGCGATATTTTCTCCGACGAAACCGACGAAGCTAGGCTTGACCTCGTGGCAGCGCCGGTTGTCGAAAACGGGAAGCTGAAAGATACCATTCGGGGCATGAAACCAATCGATATTTTCAATCATGTATAGATAACGAGAATCCAGATGGACAAGATCTCTCTCGTAACCTATAGTAATGTGTTTGACAACCCCGTCGTGGTCTGTGTACGACGCCGTGTGTGTGGCGTCTTCCCGGCCAAGACATTGACCGGGCATCGATGTGCGTTTTGGGTGATAGGGAGACTTGATATGTGACCACCATTCGTTCCCTTTGAATCGCCCCTCCATGGCATCGCGTGAATTCTTGCAAGCCGTCCAGAGACCACTGTCTGACAGGTAGATAGAATCATTAGGATTGCCTTCTACGTCATCCGGAGATACAGTCAATGAAGAGCAGGTAACAAGTCGCGAGGCCCCATCAGATAAGCGTTTGGTATTTTGTAAGCGTAAGTGCTTTCGATTTGTGTGTCTGAGAGGAAAGCCGGCAATGGAGAATCGATGGACATGGCGATCACCCGACGGGCGAACAGCAGCTTCCCAGATCAGGATTTGGATCTCTTTGGGGAAATGTAGGAACAACGGAAAAGTAGCTTCCATAATGCCGCAAAGGGATATGTGTAAATTTGTTCTCTAGGATCGATATCAGCACACGGGTCAGAGCAGGGGAGGCCGGACAGGTCAACTGACGGATGCTTGGTACTTCAATCGAATGGTTGACTAAAAAGCGGTGTTATCAGGTTGTGCCGAAGGATGAAGAAGTGAAAGCTTTTGTATGAGTCAGAATAAGGTTGTTTGCGAATTTTATTGTTGTATGAGTCTCAGCCGCAGAGTGAAAGATGAAGTCAGTATTAGACTTTGGAAATTCACATATAACCACCATGTAGGAAGTCCGGGTGGCTTCTGCCTGAACAGTTCGCTGAAGTCATCTGTCAGCAAATGCGTTGCTATGATTGGACAATGACTGGGTCATGTGTCAAGCAGTTCCCTTCTTTGCAAGGTAGACATCGAGGAGGGGTCTAAGTTGGGATACTACATAATAGCATCATAGAGACGACATTTTCTTGCCTTTTCTCAAGAGAGCTCTTTGTATAGATTGGTCAATTGCCACGATACCAAACTCGAGTCATTGTGAATAGATACAAGGAACATGATCCCATTCGGCCGGTGTTGTCGCATCCGAAGGTATCTTCCGCCGTGCCGCGCGGGAGCTTACTCGACCTTCCGACTTTAGTTGCTTGATTATGAACAATTAAAAGTACCTACATTTCCATTTATCAAAGGATCATCATGTGCAGGGAGGACGACGAATTAATAATTGACGAAGCACTCGTTTGGATGATATGATTGTTAATACAAATATCAAGCGCATATATATACGTTCACCCGGAGCCAGGACTGGGCATAAATATGAGCGTGCTTCTCCCTTTGATCATTCCACTTATCTCTAATTCAACTTTGGATGTTATGCTCTTCTTTTCAGCTAATACAACGATCGTATCCTTGCTTCACCTTTTCCCTAAATCACTCTACTTCAATAAAGAACATACACAGAATCAACATGGGCGATCAGGTCAGTCCATCTCACTCCGTCATCGACCCGAGTTATCTAGACTAACAACGTTCAAGGTAGATGAGATTAGGCTCAAGCCAACCAAAGATGGCTCGTTCATTCGCCCTACGAGTAGCTTTCGTCACTTGATCTCGAACAAACCAGGCTCTCAATTCCCACCCGAGAAGAACCGATACGTCCTCTATCTCAGTCCAGGCTGTCCTTGGGTACGTAGCATTCCATTTCTTGGCTTGATTTTCGCTCTAATAAATATAGTCTCACCGTGCCATGATCATCAGAAGTCTCAAAGGACTTGAAGACATGATTGATTTATACATGTGCTCGCTTCACATGGGCAAGGAAGGATGGATGTTTGAAGACAACCCAGAAGCAGCTAAATACGGATCTCTTCCCAAAGATCCTCTCTATGGTTTTGATACCCTTAAACAGCTGTATCTCAAGGCCAACCCAGATTACCAGGGAAGATATACCGTACCAGTGCTGTGGGATACAAAGACCCATACCATGGTGAGCAACGAGTCTAGCGACATTGTCAGGATGCTATCCACCGAGTTTGACCATCTCCTTCCCGAGGGGCGTCGCGAACTCAACAAGCCGGGAGGTGGACTGTACCCAGAACATCTACGACAAGAGATTGATGACCTGAACGAGTGGACTTACGAAGCCCTCAACAACGGCGTTTATAAAACGGGCTTCGCAATGTCGCAAGCTTCCTACGAAGAAAACGTCGACAAAGTCTTCAAGTCTCTCGATCGTCTGGAAAGAGTTCTTGACAAAGGCCCATTTCTGCTCGGCGATCATATCACTGAATCAGATATTCGTCTGTATCCGACCATTCTTCGCTTCGATGTCGCCTATGTCCCGATCTTCATGTGTAATTTGGGCACCATCCGAGACCACTATCCCAACTTGCACTTGTGGATGAGGAGACTTTACTGGGATGATAGTACCAGGACTTATGGGTCATTTAGAAATACGGCTTCTACCTGGATTGATCAGTACAAGATTTTGTATTCAAAGTCGAGACGTCGGGTCTTGGGGTTGAATGATCTCGACATTGTTCCCAAGGGGCCCTTGGTTTCGATTCACGAGCTGAAAGGTGGAGAAGCGTTAGAGAACTAAGAAGCTAAGGAAAGGCCAACACGAGATAATTTTTACATATTTCTTTTTCAGGAATGCAGAAGCAATATTGGCTTGAAACTGGATCATGTGGATACCCAGTGGAGGTGTGAATGAACCACACAGGTCAAATCTAGATAAATCCTGGTAGTGTCTCACAAACGCTCCTTTAGTTTCTTGATGGCAATACGTTCGCGTCTAAGTATTACCTGATTACTTTGAGAAAAATGACTGACTTTTGTCAACAAGAACGTTTTCTCGCTGTATATAAAAAGACCTAGACAGCTTCTAGTTTTGGATACGAGAGATCAATACCCTGTACCTTGACCTCCCAATCGCAATCATCGGGCTAATATGGTTGATCTTCAGCGTCGTATTCTCGGCCTTGTGGAGACTGTTCCCGCGGGTACATGAATGTATTTTGGGACGGAGTTTATCAGATAACCTCGGGCTTTTTGTGTAGTACTCTCTACTATTGCCTTTTCTAGTAGTTCAATACCACATAAGTGTGCAATTTCACTCCTCATATGATTTTTTAAATTTAGAGAGAAGCTTCTTTTCATGCTTGATTCAACAATTGAGAGTTTGGCCATATTGTTTGTCTACCCTACGGCATGTACAGACGAGTCAAGGTGAGTGCTCAGATCTCCTGCATTCCTCATTCTAGATTTGCCTCTGGATGTTCTAGCGTATCCATAAATAAGGATGTGACGTCTAGGCTACTGGCACTTTACTAAAAGTGGATAAGTCAAGCCTCTGAAGCCGTGTAGATGTTTTCATCCCGGTGTTTGTTTTATCTGAGCGTAACGCACGGAGTAGAAGATGGAATGCGCGCTTCTTTTGCATGACTTGTGTTCCAAGAACGGTTCTCAATGGATTCACAGCTTTTGCTAAGGCTGGTATGACAAGAGATGACAGGAGATGAGACGATGCTTGTTGGATATGACATTATTGACTATACTTTATCTCTCAGCTTGCCACTGTCACCATCAAACTCTTCCAGATCTAACTCATGACCCTATAACTAGATCACCATCTGATCCACGTTAGCAGGGAAACTACAGTGCTTTGACAAGTCTCGGCCGGCACTGACAAGCCGACGGCTAAAATTAGACGATTAAGCGGCATTGACTTGCAAGCATTAAGTTGAAATCAAGTCCTTACTATTGGCTCGCCTTGCGTTCTCGAGCTGACCCCTGACAGTGTTAGCGGATTTTGACCACAAAACCCACTCGTATTCCTTTTGGCCTGGACCCTTTCCTTGTTGATCACACGGCCTGTCCGTCTCTTTTAGACTACAGGGTGGAACTTTTCCATTCAGCATTTTCTCGTATAGCCCGAAATTGCCTGCCCAATATGAAACAGCCTAGATCTGAGGTCTTTGCGAATATGGGGAGAAATCTAGTATAAGACAGCTCACATATCTCAGTCAATGTAATGTTTCCTTTACCTATTCATCACTCACACTCGTTCTATCTTTTTGCCCATCATGAAAGGCCCTTCCACTGTCGCTATTGCTCTCGTTCCCTTCACAGCTGCTAAGCAGCTTGTCTGGCCTTCAAAGTTCGATTACCTTGAGGATCTCCAGTACAACCAGGGTGGATACAACAAGTTTGGATTCGCTGATGGTAAGTCACCACAAATAGTTCTTATTAAACATGCTAACAGTATGCAGCTCTGGTAACCTGCAGCTTTGGTAACAGCCAGCCCGGACGGCAAAACTCTGCCGAATGGATTCGAACAGCTTTCCACGACGCCGTCACACACGATGCCAAGGCTGGTACCGGTGGTCTTGACGCTTCCATCTTCTGGGAGACTACCCGTGCTGAGAACCCTGGTGATGCTTGGAACAACACCTTCAGCTTCTTCAGCGGCTTCCACAACCAGCGTGCCACTGCTGCCGATCTCATCGCTCTCGGCACCGTTGTTGCCACCAAGGGATGCTCCGGCCCTGACGTCCCATTCCGAGCCGGCCGCACCGATGCCGGCAAGCCTGGACCCTCCGGTGTCCCTGAGCCTTCCACCAACTTGAAGGAGACCTTTGCCGCTTTCCAAAAGGCTGGCTTCACCAAGGAGGACATGACTGCCATGGTTGCTTGTGGTCACGCTCTCGGTGGTGTTCACAGTGTTGACTTTCCTGATGTCACTGGCATCAAGGCTGACCCCAACAATGACACATCCGTCCCCTTCCAGAAGGATGTCTCTAGCTTCCACAACGGTGTCGTCACCGAGTACCTGGACGGTACTACCAAGAACCCTCTCGTTGTTGCCAAGAACAACACCCTCAACTCCGACAAGCGCATCTTCGACAATGACCGTGCTACCATGAAGAAGCTTGCTACCAAGCAGGGCTTCAACACCATGTGCGCCGATGTCTTTGCTCGCATGATTGACACCGTCCCCAAGAGCGTGCAGCTCAGCGACGTCATCTCTCCCTACGATGTCAAGCCTTACGTTAACGAGCTGTCCCTCAACAGCAAGGGCCAGATCGTCTTCAAGGGTGCCATCCGCCTCATGACCACCAACAACATCCGAGACGGCGAAGATCTCATCGTCCAGCTTGTCTACATGGGCCACGACGGCAAGAAGACCACTGTTCCCACAACCAAGGCTATGTGGCAGGCTGGCAGCTCTTTCGGCTCCGGTCAGATCTTTGTCAACTTTGAGTTCGATACCACCATCAACGCCAAGACTGGTATCACCAAGTTTTGGATCAAGGAGACCAAGAAGTCCACCAAGGTCAGCAAGTCCCATGACAACCAGGGCACCCACGGTTACAAGGTCGACGACACCGTCTTGTACCAGATCCATGACTCTTGTCTTACCGCTGAGAAGTTGCCCAACGCTCCCATGACTGTCACCGCCGTTGTTCGAGACAGCCAGGCCAAGAACGCTTTGACCCTCAAGGTTGCCGACAAGCTTCCCCAGAAGGGAACCCTGGTCCCTAAACTTCAGACCCAGGTTGTTCCCTTCAAGGCCACTGGCAAGAAGCAGAATGGTTACACTGCATTCAAGGCCTCGACCAAGGTCCACGATTACAGCATTTGGTTCGATATCTCTCTTGCTGGAAACGCTGCTGCTGGCGTTCAGTTCCAGGGAGCACTGCCCTTGACTGCTTGCTCTTAGACATGTTATACCCAAAGGTACATATAGACTTGATAGAATTGGAGTTTGGGGGTTCCCATTAGCGATTTGCATGATGACTTCTATGTCTTAATAATACCCAAATTGTTATAACTTGTTTTTAATACCGCTGTGTGACATGTGAGACGTCGTGTTTAAATATCATTTCTTGTTTGTAGTTCTTAGTGATTCTCAAAGCCTAATACTGACTTCATCCCTCACCCAGTCAACATACAATAAAGTTAATACAAAAACCTTGTTCTCGCACATGCAAAAGCGCTTCAGGTAGCTTCCACGTCCTTGAACACATACATACAACCTGTTACTCGCCAATCAACCAACGAGCTTTCTTTGACTGATGTAAATCCCATAATTTAATTTTGTTGGTCTCCAAGTTAAGCCCGAGCTTGCTCAATTTACTCCAAATTTCCAACAAAGGATCCATACAGATCAAAAAGTTAAAGTCTTAAATCAATGTTTCTTAATAACTGACTTTCCCAACAAGAAGTTACAAGAAGCTTCTTCCTCTCTCTCAAGGCTATGAAAGCCCGTCTCCCCCCGTCCTTTCAGTTTTGTTTTCTTCCTTTCTTCTTCATCCGAGTCTAAGGGCATTATCCATCTCTGTGAGGCGATTAGCTGAGAGTGGATTTTTGCTAATTGAAAGCTATTTAGCTGACTGCTCCTACTTAGGTCCACCTAGGTAGGCAATATTTTGGAACACTTTTCCTTTGGAATATTTTCTTTCATTACGATCGGTCATATATGGACTGGTGTGGAGAAGGAAGTGCAACGCATCATCGAGCACCCTCCGAGCCGCCCGATACCAACCGAACTGTCAGCTAATGAACCGGACGAACTGACCGTCTGTTGATTGACTGATTGTTGGGTTGTTATTGGGCAGTTTCGAGGGTGCTCGATGGTGCGTTGCGGGAGGAAGAAGCATCTAAATCCAATGATAATTTGCTATTGTAAAAGATTCTTGGAGAGATCAGCAGAGACACCAGCAATATCTTCAAGTCAGACTGATAAAGCTGGATCTTGGTGTTTGTCTACACGGCACATACTAACAAAGCACTGGCCAAGGAAGCAATAGGAGTCGGAGACCCCGAATTTGACGAGACAGATGTGGGTTATTCGACAGAACCAGTATATTGCAGCTCTCATGGTTTCGTATATTTCTTGGTTGGTAGTTTTGTCGTATAAGGAAGAAGACAGTGTCCGCCATTGTCTTGTTGATTTACACACCTTTTTTCTGATATAGAGTTTTGTTGAAATCTCGTCTGAAAGTATGGCCTTGTGGCCCTATGATATCGTTTTACTACCGAATTTACTGTTTCAGGGCTTCTCTTTTCTTCATTCCAAAGTCTCAAGAGATGCAAATGGTGTCGTATATTCTCAACAAAAGTGTGATCCTACCAGCCCGCCACGCCATGTCACCGGTACGGGTAGTTTCTTCTCAAACAAAAGGCAGTTGTGGTCTTGTGAGCTATTTGTCTCAAGGCCGAACGGAGGACTGTGTTCATGTTCCGTGCGTCCAGATCGAATGGAGTAGAGTGATGCGGCTGGCGAGCGGAATGTCCAGGTTTCCTCTAGAACTGAAGGAAGGCTTGAAACTAAAGCCACCAGAGTTAGAGTTTGTCTCTGCCCATCGATGCTGTGTTTTATGGAGAGGTCATTGAGCCTTCTGCGCAACCTTCTGTCCCGCCTGAGGCTCGTTGTAGAAACCCTTGTAGAAAACAAAAGTCATGACCGGGAATAGGATAGCCGTCCACAACCACTGTATAGTGGTAAAGGAAACTCTACCAAACAACATCTGTTAGAAACATTCGGCCAAGTGCAACGGAATAATCAATGAAGGTGTACGCCACTCACTGCTGGTGTGCCATCTTGAATGGCGTTGGTGGTGATGCTGAAAGGTTCTGAAGAAGGAGAGAGGAAAGGATGAGAAAAGGATTTTGAAGGAAGAAGAAATATTGAGAGGCGGGCTTTTGTGATCCTTTTAAACGCTGAAAGATACGTGTGAATGATCAAGTTGCTCCATTTTCAGGAGGTGTAAATTCAATATGTGTTGAGTCGGAAAAATTAGGACCGAAATCATAAATGAGTGAGGTACACCAAATAAACTCAAACAAACGTCCCAATCGTGTCTCGGGTGGTAGAAAGTTGATAAGGAGCAGCCCTTACTTACCGTCACTTGGATGAAGGATGTTGAGAAGACAGAAGAGATATCAACAGGAGTTCACGAAGCTTAGAGGGAGACGGAGACAACGCACCAAATCGTATACAACGCTGGCAACGACTCGGCTTTTGAGATGCAAATTGTCCTCGCCCTACGGTACATGACCGACCAAGAACAAGGTGAGTTTGTTGATGGACAGAACTTCTCGGCCACAAAATCACCGCTTCCTTTTGGCTGGTCTGGCGAGCACATCAATAAAACTACCACCAAGGTCTAAAGCACGGACGTGGGAGAGAAGAATTTCCATTCATTGTGACGATTGCAAGGAATCATTTCAGTCCCGACATGGACTCGAATGAAGAACTAAGTTTCATACAATGAGCCATTCCAATCAACTACCCGATTCAGGTCGGGGTTGAAAAGGGGAGGGGGCTGTGATTGTCGAGTTAGATCGACCAAAGGGACCCTCAATGGGGGTATTCGTCGAAGAGTCCGATAAGGCCCATCAAAGACGAAAGACGGAGCCTAAGGAAAATAAGACATGGTCAGAAGAAAAGACGATAAACCAGCCAAACTACCGAGGGTATCGGGCTATGCGCAGCCTCCAAGGGCAGTACAAGGTGCCTTGTCTCCGCGGTTTACAAGAAGTAATCTTTTGGGACTACACCAAAAGCAAGAAAGAAAGAAGAAAATACCAATTAAGAATTCTAGCTTTGTCCAGGATCTTGATAGTCATGTTTGCCTTCAGACGTCCATCTAACTGGGGTCCTTGTCGATACTTGCGTGAATCGTGTGCAGAATTCAGACCAGCAAGTGTACAGTACAAGTAATCGGTCCCATATTTTTCACTGGGCGTATGACTTCCCTGTACATGTCAAGCCAGTCCTGTCCTGATAGGTCGTTTAGTCCGTTTCTGGTTGACTTTGATGAGGGGACAAAGGATAATATACCTCCCCCACCCTCACCTTTGAGAGAATAACTACGTGGCGGTCTTGAGCTACTGCCACCTCTGTATCAGGGCCCGCGACCAAGGACATTTAAACCAAAGGTAAGTTTTGTGGCCATTGCTGACTCAGAGGCGTTGTTTTTGGCGTCTCATTGTGAGCGCCTTATGTTAGAAGGTGGACCAATTTGATTTTGAGTCTGGGTAGAAATGGGCACACACTTGACATCGTTCAAAGCTGACCACACTGAACCCAGGGCTGTGCCATGAACTTGGACAAGTTAATGCTCCCGACGATCGCGGCCACCAATTGCTTACAAATATGAACACAAAGCACTGGATCATCGAAGAGTACAAGAATCACTACGGCAGCTACTATCCTGAATAGTGGCATGAAGGGAAATCTGCCCCCTACGTCTTCGCTTATGGCCAGTCCAAACGGATCAACGAAGATGAAATCAAAGAAACACTATCCCGGATACTCAATGCATTTACTGTACGCGGCCTTACTCGAACTTAAAAGAATGAAGGCGTCAGGCGCAATGTCCTATTCATCATCTGGACGTGGGACCTCGAGTGTGAAACTCTGGCAAAACTTGATCCAGACTCAAGTACATTTTGGGTAGCTGTAGAATCCCGCCCTTCGGTGGATTGATTTTCAGACGTGACCGTCGTGGTCCTCTAGGTTCGCGGTAATACGTTTCCATAGACTGGCAAAATCTCAGAACTGGTATCTTGTTGATATAATTGCAGTAGAAGGATGAAAATGGATGAGCTTCCACAGAGACAGTGTGATAGTCGTCTGAAAGTTGGATTTGGGCATTGGAGCGCTGGAGCAACAGCGGGTTGCACGGCGGCCCTCCGTGCGGACTTGGCCAAGATCCCGGCATCAGCTTGATGGCGCCTTGGATTTGTGAACTAGAAACAAATCCCAGGGTATGTGGAAGAAATGAAATGGATTAGTTGGCAGAACCAACTTGGATGTAATACGTTCGACACAATCTTCACTTTGGGCTGGTCTGTTGGCAATCTTTCAATGATGATCCACCATTTATCCATGTCGCTCTGCATATTTCATCTGGTTCCGGTCCAGTAGCCCATTTCCATGAGCGTCCCCGCAACGTGGGAGACTTTTGTGTTACCCATCTTCTCCTATGATCTGATAACGGCATCGACACGAGGTCTGTAGGCGAATACTTTTTGCCCCATGATTGCTGTCGAATATAATAATATCATCTAACTGCCACATCTCGGTTGATTCCTTCTGGGGCTGGTTTCCTGGACCAAGAACGCTTAATATGGAAGATCATACCATATAGCAATGGCAAACATCCAGCATGACTGGGGCAAACCGCGCGTTTATAGAAGAGAAAAACAAGATCCCAAGATCTGAAGGACACTTTTTTGATTCAGGCGTTCCACAAGGACGCCAATAAGCTGCAAAGTCGTTGTAAACTTTATCCTTGACAGTTTGGACCTTGTCTTTTAAGCTTTCTTGTTTGTCCTCTCGACCGTCTCGGATCGCTTTGTCGAGTTTCGCCTGTGTAGAACGCTGGGCCATCATTCCCTTTGTCAGAGGCCCGAGAATGACAAGGCGGATCATCGACACCGCCCGAATGTTTATGGACCCACTACGGAGCCCAGTACGGACAAATGCTGGATCATGCTATTTAGCGAAGCAATTATACTGGTATCTGGACCACAATATTATAAAGCTCCAGTCCATGTCTTGACCATGTACCGTCTGGTACCGTTGTTGGTGTTTTGTGGCTGAGCCAGCCGCGCCTCTGCACAGGTCGACTGTATTTGTGGCCCGAGCGCCTTAATACCAAGAAAGTTGGCGATCAAAACTCTAGGCGAACAGCATCCCAAACTTAAAACCTTGTTTCCTTCTCATTGATTTTTTCTCAAGTCAAATTAATTTATTTCTGTTAATCATGAATCTTTTTACTCGTCTCCGGAGCAATACAAAGGGTAAAAACGCAGAACAGACACCGGACCAATCAACTATCGATCCACACCAATGGAAACTCCCATCCACCTACGTAACATCTGGAGCAGGACCAACAACGATTCCCGATCCGAAAGTCTTTGCCAATGTATTCTCTATCCCAACCGAATTTGAGTCTGTTGGAGTTGAGACACTTTTGGCATATCCCGATGCCAGCCATGCTGCTGTTCATCTCGCCTTGCTTGAGTGTTTTCGTAACTTGAGAGCCAGCGCCAGAGCCCTTGACGTCAGCGTCGTTCAACCACCATCGTACAATGAAAAGTCTACAGCAAAGTCATCTGCAGAAACTGCACCACTGCCGGAATCTCAAAGATGGGATTTTCTCATCAAGTTGGCTGTCACACGCTTCATGGCTTGGTGGGATAACATTGACATGGTGTTGAATCACGCCAGTGTCTATTCTCATCATGCTGGTAGCCATGTGGCCCTTCAACTCACAAAAGATTACCTTCCACCTCTGGATATACTTCTTGTGTGGTATTCCTTGATGCTGAACACGAGTGCTTACGATGCTGCATGTGAAGCTCATGATGGAAATGCCGCGCGTCTCAAGAACCTCTGCTTTCCCTGGCCGGCTGTACGTGATGTGATTGATATGGACAAAATGGAATATGAATTACCCCGCGCTGCCCAGAATCTCTTCAGGAATCTATCATCGCAGTCCTGCGACATTCTTACATATCTCGACAGTCCTCCAGCATACACTGATCCAGGGAAATTATTATTCAAAACAGATCTGTTCAGTGAGGTCAAGAAGCACGACAGCTTCATCAATGAATCTCATCAACGACTATGGATACGCTCTCCCGCTTTGCATGGATCATTGGGTCGTGCGGGTGGGGAGTATCTAGACTTTCACTTGCGAGAGCCTAATGCTGTTGAGGAGGATATGTTGGAAAGTTTGTCTTTTGGCGTCCAACTATTTTGGAAAACACATCGGCTATTTCCTAGGCAGTACAAAGCCTTTCTGGTGGAGATTAAAAAGAACAAAGCAGAACCCAACTCAAAGGATGATTTGAAAATAATTTTGGACGGGGAAGATGAGCCACTCGAATCCAGCCAGTGCTGTTGCTGCTGGATCTGCGAACGAATTCGAGACGATGTGTCAGAATTCTATCACACCCAATCATCGACTTCGCCATACTCTCCATCGACAGCTGCGCCACCAGATACGGTTCAGAAACAACTTTCATCACTTTCTTCCGAGCAACTGCGCCAAATACAAGACGATTTGGGTTTTTACCTCGCCGTCGAAGATGCTCGCAAACGCAAAGTTCCTCTACCCACAAGGCCACCGACTGCAGCTGAGAAAGATGCAGATAAGATAGCTAAACAGAGACAAAAGGAGATTGGATATTTACCAGGACTGAATGAATACGTTGAGGTTTTACCAGATGGGACACGAAAGATACGGCAGAGAAAAGGAAAGGGAAATAGATATTACTACATGATGGCATTGTAGGATTAGAATTCACTATTTCGATGTTATGCTGGTTTATTCCGTTTGTGCAGAGCATAGTGGGTAGTAGAAAAGTTGACGTCCCAAGTCTTAGGGTACAAAAATAAGTACTCTAAGAACTATGGTCTAAGGACCATAAAACAACCTACTAATTTCGTCTCTTATGCTTCCAGTGGTCAATTTTCCCTCATACCCTGAGGAGAGTCTCTGGTGCATGCAACAAGATTGATAATGTCAGCCTCAATCTCCACATTGTTTGACCTGCCAGAACGGTCAATAGTTTGATAAGTTAAATACTTAGAGTTTGCCACTAAAATGGGCCGCCAAAGTCGAGATGACCGAGATCGTGAGTTACGGAAACAAATACGGATCACTTGGTGGCCAAAGCGTAGTTGCGGATCAGATTCGTGATACGCGGTGGAATGACAAGCCGTGTTTAGACGGGGTGATCCAACTTTAAACTCACTAGTAGAGCATTTGCGAATTAAGTAGTCGACACCATGGCTACAAATTGAATTGTGAGAAGTGCGTAGTGGATAAATAAATTATGGTTATAGCCTACACAGCCTCTGATAAACGCCCGTAGTATTCACTAATCTTGGCCGGGGGGATGTTTTTACGGGCGGTGACATTTTGTGGCTTGCGAGAGACATAAACGTAAGTTTACGGGCGTTCAAAACTCCGGGGTTAACAGAATGCCTGCATCTTCTCGTTTAAATATCCTGACCAGAAGATAAACGATGGATTGGTATAGATTAATAGCATTTTAATTCTGTGTTTGAGAAGCAACATTGTAGAGCATGACGAACTGAAGTTTCATGTTGGTACCCAAAGCACTAACTAGCCTAGTACTAATGGAGGTTCCCGGGCCCTGAGACATGCGGTAAAGTTTAAAGATTGTTACCAACTGATTTACGAGTCATTTCCATTGAACCAGGCCGTTTGTGAGCTCACTCTCAATCAATTTTGTGCTTCTTCACATGAATGAATGTCATTTTGAGACACCGTCTGACCACCTACCACATGCTGCAGACAGCAACATTTACTTGTTTATCCACAAACTTTAAATAGCGGACCCCCTGATCAGGGGGAGCTTTCAGCTTGTCCTCTGATGACATTCACAGCTTCCGTCTTTGTATTTAATGTTTATAAAATAATGACAACTCATGTTTTTGAGGAAACAATAGACGGGCCAAGTACATAATAGTTTCAGCTTGGCATTGTGGTAGTTCATCAGCCAAGACAGATCATCTTCAGGGGGCGCTTGGCGCGGGCTATCTTTTACCTAGACTCAGGAGGTCAATGTGACGCGGGAGAACAAGGTGACCCGAAGCCGTGCCATTGGAAACCGAGGAATGTAGAGATTTTCCTGACTGCCGGCTTGGCTTGAAGTCAGTATGTCAATGGCAATATCATTCTAGACCATTGCCTTACTTACAAATTGACAACCACGTTTTGTCATCCCTCTAAACTACCTCCGTACCTAGACGGCCTGTTACTGACCCGACGGTATGGCAACCTGAATCATGGCTCGGCGTACTCCTCAGTCTTTGGCCTCGACACTAGCGGAAGCATCCATGCGATACCAAATGCAGGGGGACCATCATGACGATTTATTAACTGCTCTTGGTACACTCATTAATATACGAATACCCGAAAATGACGCGCTGTCTTGCAAATGATCTTCATAATTAGGGTAACATTTCCAGGCTGATGGCTTCCCACCATTTCCCTCTCTCTTTTTTTTCCTTGCTTCAACGTTTCATCAGATCTTATCGCCAAGACCTGCCAATCCTTGATTCCAGGCTCCCCCAGGAGACACACGAAATGAGATCTGCCCGACAACCGAGACATAATTAATTCCGACTTTTATTTCTTTTTCTTTTCAATCACAACAAACTTCAACTTGACAGTGCTTCTCTGGTCATGACCCTTACAGTTCCAACAATACCTTAATATGGCGGTTCTTGGATCTGGCGAAACGGGGCCCATGCAGGGTGTGTCCCTCGCCGTCAACATGACCATCGCCGGCCTCTTCGCCATAGCCCTTTACAACTGCGCCGAGATTCTCATCTCCCTCATCACCCGCTTCAAGCGCCACGACGGTCTTTATTTCTGGAGCATGATGGTCGCCACTTTCGGAATCATCCTCCACTCCATCGTTGTGTTGTTGCGATACTACAGCTTGGGCCCCAATTTCCTACTCTGCGTCTTGACCTGCATTGGATGGTACGGAATGGTCACCGGTCAATCTGTCGTTCTCTACTCAAGACTACATCTCATCGTCGAAGATAAATCCAAAACGCGATGGGTGTTATACATGATTATTATTAATTTTTTTATACTACATGTCCCCACGACGGTTCTTTTCCTCGGCAGCAACACCGCGCATTCGAGCCACTTTATCGGAGCTTTCAACGTCTACGAACGCATTCAATTAGCGGGTTTCTGCATACAAGAAACGATAATATCAGGACTGTACATCTGGGAAACAGCGCGCGGTCTAAAACCCATCTTTGCCGTCCGAAAAGCCATGGAGCGAAAAATCATACGATACCTCGTTATTGTCAACGTCCTCGTTATTCTCCTCGACCTCAGCCTCATAGTTACGCAGTATATGTCCCACTTCAACATACAAACAACCTACAAACCCGTCGTGTACAGCATCAAGCTCAAGATGGAGTTCGTGGTGCTCAACAAGCTGCTTCTGCTGGTGCAGCACAGCGATTGCAATTGCATGCACATGATGGGCGAACCCGAAAACACAGCAGCGCCGGATCCTTCGCAGACAGAATGTCAATCGGTCGAACGAACGCCTTCTACTAGCGACATGCCGATGCAATTGAACGCCGTGCACAAGTTCGACGGCGACGTACCACCGCGATTGGATTACAGCAATAGGACAAAGTCACTACAATTCTTGACACCATACTGTGAGTTTTGACCGCTTCATTCTGTTGAATTGTTCTAACACAAATTTAGGAGGCTTTCTTCCGACATAAAACAAAGTTTACACACGACGCCTCGCCCGCATAAGTTCGGCAGCCACCTGAGCAAAAGCCTTGACCGCTCAAATGGCGTTTTCCACTGCCGGAGCTTTCGACGTCGCCCGGCACCTACAAGGTTCAATGGCGGCAAGAATTACAAAGCCTGGTCAATTGAGGCTGTTTCATACCTTGCTCTCGTCATAGGCGCTTGGGTTGTGGCTATCGACACTTGATCTAGGTCAACGCTTGGACACAATTATGTCAGTCTTCACTGACCACCTATTTTTATATGTTATCCGTTGGAATTCCCACGAGAGATGACGCCTCACGATATGAAGCGCGTCTTGAAGGAATGCAAATAACATCGGCGACACAAAACATTTACATCATTGGGAGGAGTTCAGGAAGCATTATTTTGAAGGGGAACTACGGTACCCTCGTCCTTTGGAATAGCAATACTTTGATACCCTTTGTCATTACACATATCTTTTCTTTATAGGCAGCTTAGCCCTGCAAAAGCCCTTATTTTTCCAAGCTCAACTGAAATGTTCCCTTATCTTGTTATCCTTTGCAAAGTCTGTGATTGCAATACTGAATTGTTGATCATGGTCTTCAGCCACCCGTCTCCAGAGTTTCGGCAGTTTCTCAGCGGGCGGTTGAAGCTCCTCCCCAATAATGCACATGCATGGACTGCTTCTCTTGCGTACCATGCTGAATACTCACCTACAACGCCAACATTGATTTGCATCCTTTTTAAACAGGTCATGTGTGATGCTGCTCGTCTTGCGGCGCAGAGGAGATGGTGGGCGTAACCTGGGTCGATCGGACCTCTAAACTCGTTGATGTTGGACGTCGCGAACCAAGTTCTCGGTTTTACCCTCGGTGCGCCCCATTCTTCGTAACCCCGTAATTTCGTAATTTCCCCAATCAGTGTTAGGTGCGTTGATGGTGGAAGGAACAGCTAACCACTGTCCAGACGGGGTGACGACCCAGTAAGCCGATCTCGTAGTTTTCCAACTTTGGCCAACTTGCAGACAGTACTGTCTCTGACATCCCCATCATTTTCAAATCAAAACTTCCCTTTGCCGAGAACCTAATAAAATCCTCTCGTTGCGAAATGTTGAAGAGTGCTTGGCTGAGAGGGTCGTGTTGTTCGTTTGATGGTATGATACTTGCAGAAACATATGAATGATCTCGAGGAATGAGTCTGGCGTAGTAGACCTCGAAATCAACCATGGTGTGTGGCACTAAAGATAATGATTGTGAAAAGCCTGTGTGGTTCAATAAATGCAAGAAAGTATGGAGTCATGTGTGGTAACTCACCTTCTCTCAACTTGATTCTCAACGCCGGGTTTCGTGTCTCCATGTCGCTGAGATGCATTTCAACCTTTCGAAGATGTGGCATCTTGCTGGCGACTATATAGGCTGCCTCTGGGGCGATAAACAGACTCCAGGAAACAAGATCAAAATGACATGAAGCTACCATCGGTAAATCAGGTAGTTCATGCTCCCCGACACCCAAGTCGAAATATCGAGGATTTACCCGATCCTCCTCAATGCATTCAGCTTCGTTCGTAGGAGAGCAGTATTCCATAAGGATTAGAAATCCAAGACGGAGATCAATATATGGCATCCCATTTTCTCATTCGGGGGCCATTTTCGATATCCGAAAGAGTGCTTGAATTGTTGATGTACAGAACTTGTCACGCCTTTTTTCTTCCAGAAATGTGATGGGAACAGCAATGTTGCGAACATAATTTAGGCGTCGCTGAGTAAGAATAACTTGCTTCTCTGCTTCATCTATTCTGTTTCGTGTGAGAACAAGTGTGTGGAATGCAAAAGGCTCGAAGGCGAGCTGCCAGTCGCGAGATACTGCGGCATACGGGGACAGAGAGCTCTCTTGTAGGATCACGTGTTTGTTTCGTAGTTACCAGCCATCGAAGACCTTGTCAAGTTCAATCTGAGGTCCAGATGTTGCGGCTGCTGACGCGATCAAAGAAAGGATTTCCTTCGGTACTCGGTCCATCTCGAAGGAAGGGTCATTTTGGTATCCGGGTATGTACTATGATGAATCTCCCAATTACATCGGCGCTGTGATTTTGCACAGTCATAACGTGCATCACTCTTCTTGAATTCGTCGAAAATAGATTTAATAGTCTTTACTTCAGAACTTGAGAAAGAATAGGTATGAATTATATCATGTGCTAAGTAGCCCTGGGGCTGTGTTCAGGGACCGTTCTCTGCCTATCAATATGAGACACAACCCTAATATCATCCATACATCCATCCATCTCTACAAGAGTGCAGCCAATGCGGATGTTTACAATCCCTAGGTACCAGGAGAGCATACATAACAATGTATGGAATATAATATAACGACAAACCTATCTTATCTATGATAAATCGGTCAGATTTTCAACGGAAACCAACAGTTCCCCAACCTGCATGTGGTTACACGAGACCATAGCCTCAGATATTAAAAGCAAATTGAGAAGAGGCATTGAGGCTATGTGTCTTAGTCTGCATAATATTGCCCATCAGCCTCAGACATGTCAATACCTTTCTATCATTGGTGGCCTGATTTCAGATAAAAGCTGCATTTTCAAAATCAGGCTCTGGAACATATTTTCGACTTTACATCATTTCATTCTCGCCGTTCTTCACGGCGTGTTCTCAGATTCAAACTGAACAAGTTATGGCAGGCTCCAACTCGTCTTTAGTCACTCAACCATTCAACATTTCGGTTGTGACTAGTAATGGAACTGACCAACTCAAGACAGTCGTTGCTCCATCGTGGGTTAGTACACCTAATGTGCGAGGGACATCGGACATATTGCAAAGCTGTGTCTTGACACTCGTCGCTTGTATTTACACGGCTCTGCACCTCGATGTTCCTAAGAAAACGACGTGGCAACACTTGTTATGGCAAAAGTTCAAATGGGTTGTCATCACCCTCTTCGCGCCTGAAGTAGCGGTCTTTGTAGCTGCAACGCAACTACGCTATGCTTGGCACCTCAGATCAGCGCTTCGAAAGATTCAGAAGGAACAGCAAGAGTCATCTAAGTGGACACCTGATGCAGACGTATGTATGACTTGACCTAATTGCCTTAGTATCACAGTTAATTAACTTTTAAGTTCGATATCAACCTTAAATATGCGTTTTTCATCGTTATGGGGGCTGTTCGCTTCGACGTCCATGATATCTTCTCATTTTCAGATCTTGACGCATCTCACCGCGACCACTTCAAGGAGACTGGGCTAGACCGGCGCTCTGTTAGATCCGCCCCTGCATCCATAATATGGCTCGCTGAACGTGGTCATTGGATAAAAATCCGAAAGCAAGATATTGACGATAAAAGCAAAGCCGACACAATCCAGAAGTCGCTTGTGCTTATACAAGTTCTTTGGATGGTCACACAATGCATAGCGAGACGCATAAGCAATCTGCCTCTATCTTTATTGGAGATCCATACGATCGTACATGTTGTTTGTGCCGTTCTTCTTTACATTTTCTGGTTTGAGGTATCTTGTTCCCTTTTCGCTCCTCGGATGGCTCCTGTGCTGATCGAAATTTAGAAACCACTGAATGTCCAGGAAGCTATCATCACATCAACAGAAGAGTTCAGAGGCGAGCTTGCTACTATGCTACAGAAGCACTTTTATGCCGATATGTCATACAAGATGGCGCTTTTCCAACCGAAGGAGAATGAGGAACAGCCTCCTCCAATAGATACCAATGGGCTACAAATGAAGTGGATTGAATCTCGATCAGGAGAGACAATGAGAGAGGGTCATATCTTGCCATCGGGCCTTGCTCTGTCTGCAGCAAAGGTGAAGAAGCCCTATAAAGTCTCCACTTACTATCTTGATCCACAAGGCGCGAACACGGGCATCTCGTTCAATCTAGAACCTGAATTTCTGGCCCGCTGGAATGCTATCTTTGGCAGATACCCGTACGAAGATAGGGTGAAATTTGCTCGAGTGTCTCAAAGAATCGTTATGCAGTCTATTCATCGACGCTACGAACCGCAAGAACTCGCCTCTGTGCAAAAGATTATTTATCTCCCAGTAGTGGAAGAACTAGAACCCCGCGGGTGGGTTACTGATTGGGAGAGACTATTTTGGGAGACCGAGTCAATTCTCCATATACACTGGGATAAATCAGAAACAAGTAGTAAGAAAAGTTGGAAAGAGTCAATCAGTAAATCGGACATGACCTTCACATCCTGGGAATTTATCACACTCGCCATATTCCTTACTGGCCTGTATGGTGGTGTTCATTTGACAATTTGGGGACAGGCGTTCCCTTCCCGTGTGGAAGAAATCATGTGGAAGGCTAGCTGCCTGGTTCTGGTTTCTTTTGTTCCTGCTGTCTTCCTTCTTTTCTTTGCTATTTTTGCCCTCTTGGACAAGATGGACGAGTGGGAACAAGGAAACGATGGTATGGTCCAGATGATGATCGAGATATCCGATGTACTAACCAAACCACTGTTTATACTACTGTTTATGCTTGTCGCTTCAACCCTTTGTCTGACATATATATCAGGGCGAGTTTTTATTATTGTTGAGTCTTTCCTTTGTTTACTTCGGTCACCTGTTGGTGTTTTTGTGTCTCCCGAATGGTTGGAGCTCTTCCCGCACTTTTGATTCCCATCATGTGTCTATCAGTATAGTTGTACTTCATTATATCACCAGATCGAAGGGTTACTACCTTGTTCACTGAGTTTCAAGAGGAGTATGAGAACTACTGAACCCAAATGACATCCATGCTAGCCAAACGATCCATGATACTCGGCAACCGTGTAACTCATGACAGATTTCTAGGTAAACTCTAGACGCATGTCATCAGATATAGGCCAGTTCTGTCATGAGGATATGTACCACAGCTAATCATAAACGAGCATCGGCGTTGATAGATCGGTCTAACGGGTTGCGAAGTTGGAAAGACTACGTAATGGTACACCAATTTAAGCAAATGTCAGCTGCCACAGTTCAAATGCATGTCATTGCAGAACTGAATCGGCGAGAAGAAACGCTCGGGCCACAAGCACAGTCAACTGTGCTTGTGGTCAGAGCAAGTGCACGTCCAACTCAATCAACAACCTTTGCGGTAGCAGCGCTTCAGGCTATCAGAAAAATTAACCGCTGGAAGCATAAGAGATGAAATTAGTAGGTTACTTTACGCTCCTTAGACTATAGTTCCTAGACTACTTATTTTTATATCCTAAGACTTAGGAGGCTATTTTTCCTGCTACTGGGTAGCAACGCTTCTATTTTCGCTTCACCGTTCAAATCTTGTTAAGCGATCAGCATGGACATTATTCATGGGAAGACATAATGCGTAAATTAACATCATGAGATCAATAAAACATTAGTAATTAAGCTATATATAGACGCTCATAGAGAGCCATTATGAATCGAAATCTCAGTTTTAGTTGGTGCAAGCCGCCGCACCCTTGCTTGTCTTCGTCGCCCAATTAGTCTTTGTCTCCCTCACCACCGATGTGCTCATCTTAGACACGGTGCTCCTCACAGTCACGGTGCTAGAGGGCCTCAATGTAGACTTGACAGTCGTCCAATTTGTGACTATGTCCTGATCCAGAGTCACAGCAGATGTCTGCTTAACCGTGCTTGTCGTGGTAACCTTGACAGTTCCCGAAGGTAGAGTTGTGGTGTATGTCTTGTGGATAGTGACTGTGCTTGCGGGAATGGTGGATGTCTTCTTCTCTGTGACGACTGAAGTTGAAGCAACAACGACAGTAGTTGTAGAGGCTTTGAGGGTTGTGGTCTTGCCGGTTTCCTTAGTGGAGACGACTGTGGTAGTTGATGTCGATCCTGGAATGGTGGATGTGGCGTATCTTGTTGCCACCGAAGTAGACACATCAATGACAGTCGCTGGCTTGAGAGTGCTTGTCTTTCCAATTGTCTTTGTTGTGGTGACCTTGGTCGTAGTTGTGCTAGCGGGAACAGCCATGGTGGAAGTCTTGACGTTGGTAGTGAATGTAGAGAAAAGAGTGACAGTAACTGTAGAAAGACCGGCTGCGCGAGCTTCAAGGTTGATTGATCCGAGATCAAGATCGCGACGAGTGAGACCTGAGGCTAGATTGACAGAAGGATTACCAAAAACAACAGCAGCTCGAGGCTTGATAGCCGTTTCTATACCCAAGTCGCGCTTGTCCTGTGTGGGGATGCACTTGAGCGTAGTAGTCTTGCTGACAGTCTTGACAGACGTTGTTACGACAGTAGACACGACTGTGGTTGCCTTCAAGGATGTCGTGGTGACACTACCAGTGCCAACTGTCACAGTCGTCGTACTCTTGACGGTGAGGGCCTTGGGGGTCGTGGTCTTGCTGATGACAACAGTCGTTCTCTCAACGACAGTCTCAGTCACCGACTTGGGCGTGACCGTAACAGCTGTAGTCGTTAAAGTTGCGGTGACAGCCTTGGCGGATGATGTGACCCAGGAAGTAACGGTCGCATCAACGATTTGGGTGGAGGTTGATGTAACGGCAGCAGGCGTGATGGTCTTGCCAACATCCACAATCTCGGTGGACTTGACCGTGACAACCTTGTCGGCTTGTGTAACGAGAGCCGCTTCCGTAACGGTTGTCTTCTCGATCGTGGTCTTCGTTGTGGGATCAGGCGTGATTGTGGTTCCAATGTCTTCGGTAAAGGTTGTCTTCTCAGTGACAACAACATCAGCACTCGTGGTGGTAGTGAACAGAGTCTGGGATGATGTGACGGTCTGAGTAGTATAGACAGTTGTCGAACTGATAGTCTGGGTTGCGGCAACAACTGCATCGAAAGGTGTCGCGTGCACGAGGGTCATGTTGATCCAACTCGTCGAAGGGAAAAAGGTCCCAATTTGAAATTGCGCAACTTCTTCGTTTGACAACTGTTTAGCGAAAGAAGCACGGTTGCCGGATGAAGCTCCGGGTCCAGAATTGTCAAATTCGCCAAAAATAACATTCTCGGTTCTAGGATCTGCCTTGGTCCATGCAGTCCAGCCCACAGCTGCTATATCTGCACTCAGCTCAGTTTGGATGTACGCAACGCGGGCCCATTGATCCCACGGTCGGCCCAGGTAGATAGTCGAGTAGGAAGCTCCGTCTGCGGGGGCAACAGTGCATTGATCGAACACGAAGCCGTTGGGGCCGGTGTTAGTTCCCTTCTTGTTCGCTGTCAATGCAATCTTGTCCTTGTTAGGTGCGATAGTAGTTTTTAAGAAATATCCAGCTCCGGAACCCCAGATCATGTCAATGTTGCCGGTGATGATTGAGTTGTATGTGAAAAGATTGCCATTGACCAAGAGAGCGTCCTGGTTTCCGTATACCTGGCAACCATAGAGCGAAGCAAATTTGCTGCTCTTGACCGCAAATCCGAGACTGGCGTAGCTATGAACCTGTTAGAATACGTTTGTGCATCTGGATTACCTCTACTTACTTGGTGGCTGTGCCAAATGTGTTCATGAAGTTGATGTTGACAGCCTGGAAATAGTTTCCAGTGGCGTAGAAAGTGGCAGAGTCAGAGTTGGACGCATCCGCCTGCGTATCGATGCCCTTGTCGTATGTGATCGTGACCTGATTCTTGGTGTAGTCATCGGGCGATTCCGAATATCCAATGAAGAATGTAGTTCCTGATCGGCTGAGAACGATTTGCTCCTTGTATGTACCAGGATAGATGAACACAGTTGGGGTAACCTTGTTGGAGGCGGGAAGAGCATCGATCGCAGCTTGGATCGTGCTGTAGGTGGTGACCCCGTCGATGGCTTCCTTGGACACAATGTAGGCACCAGGAGGCGGGGTCTTGCCGCTGTAAACAGCGTTAGGATCAGGCACAGGAACGACTGGTGTGCTGGACTTTGGAGTCACGATTGAGTCCCAGAAAGTCTTGTCAATCCAATCGGTACTATCCATAACCGATTCGAGAGCGTAGTCATCTTTGGTGAGAAGAGTAGCGAAGCCAAATGCCTCACGCGCCGCCGAGTTCTTCTCCCAGCTTCCAGGTCCTTCGTTGGCATACTCCGCGAAAGTGACATGATCCGTACGAGGATCAGTCGTGGACCAGATCTTCCAACCAGCCGGCTGAATTGATCCATCTAAGTAACTGTTCTTGATCACGACAAGAGCATAAGCACTGTAAGGGCGACCAAGATACACCTGTCCGGTCAGATCAGCCGTGGCTGAAGCAGCCTCTGTGAAAAGACATTGGTCAAAAATGTAGCCGCCGATCGCGTTCGCGTCCTTGCGGCTCTGCGCAGTGATGGCTGACTTAGCACGCTTGGCAGCAAGGGTACAGCCCTTGAAGTAGGCCTTGCTGTAACCCCAGACAAAGTCGATCGCTCCCTCAATATAACTGCTTTCGTAGTACTGGTAGCCCGCTGTAGCCCCGGTGAGAACTGTGAAGAGTCAGTAACGGATATAATGGTTGGAGTAGAGCTACACTGACGAGTGTCCTGCCATCCAATGAAAGAACAGCCATAGAAGCCAATTTTGTCACCGTAAACACTGGCAGCGAGAGTGACATAACTAGGCGTCGCACCATCAAGGTTATCAGTGTTGATGAACTTTACATTGTAAAAGGCGATCTTGGTGCTGGCTGTTGCAATTGTCGCTGTGTCTGCGTTGCTGCGACCTGCCGGAATTGTTCCTGCGACCGAAAGTCCCTTGGACTGGGTGATAGTGACTTGGTTGCTAGTGTATGTCTTTCCGGGCTCGGTCTCAGTGTATCCGATAATGGTGATGGGGCCAGGTCGGTTGATCGACGGAACCTGCTCCTCGTATGTACCGGGGTAAACGAAGATGACTTGAGAGGTCGAATCCTTAGGAAGGCTCTTCAGTGCGTCGGTGAGACTTGAGTATGAGCCCGACTTTTCTCCATCAACAGACACAAGGACTGCATCTTTGGGAGGTGTTGTTCCGTCTGAAGGATGAGATGGCCAGGTAACCTCAGGTTCAGGTTCAGCAGCGCTGGAGTCGTCGATCGTGTAGCTGGGCGCAAGGTTGTAAGCCTTCATGTCAAGCCAGCCTGTGCTGCCGATGAAAGAACCCAGCGAGTAAGCCGCAGCTTGGGACTCTGTAAGCTTTGTCGCGAAGCTTGCGCGGGATGAGGTCCAGTTGCCGGGGCCAACGTTGTTGTACTCTCCAAAGAACACATCCTGCCAAGTGTTAGCATGTTTCAATCATAAGAGTCATCGTGTGGGTGCGATCGAATGCGCGTCATTTCAATCCTCAGGGAGTGATTGGTAGCATACTTACAGAGATCTGGGGGTTACTTGTAGACCAAGTTGACCAGCCTGCCTTAGATATATGTTTATCAAGGAAAGAGTTCATATACACGACCAACGCGTATTGAGACCAAGGGCGACCAAGAGATGTTGTGCCGAAGGTAGAGCCATAGCTATCAGTGTATGTCACCTTGCAGGTATCAAACACGAAGCCACCAGCCCACGAAGAAGACTTGCGGTTCTGCGCGGTGATATAGGCATTGGGTGTGTTCGATGCAATGTAACACTGGTGGAAGTAGGCTTTGCTGTAACCCCAAATGAAGTCGACTGAACCCTCGAGATAACTGTTGGAAAACACTTGCACACCTTGGTTGACAAGAACGGAATCCTGGTAGCCAGAGAATGCACAACCGTATGCGGCCATGTTGTTGCCAAAGAAGTCTGCTGCGAGAGCGGCTGTGTCACGAGTTTGCGGGTAAGTGTTGGTGAAGTTGAGGTTGTACAACGAGAGTCCAGTTGATGGAGTGGTAGTCTTCCAGAAAAGGACAGGAGTCTCCTCGTTTCGTGACTCGCCGGTGCCATAGCCCAACTTGAACCAGATAAGGACCTGGTTCTGGGTGAAGTCATTCTCGAAGCTGGTCTCACCGCGAAGAGTGACTCGGCCACGACCTCTGTTGAGGTTGAGCTGCTCATTGTATGAACCAGCCTTGATGAAGACGGTGTAATCCTCACCATCATCAGGGATAGCCGCAAGGGCAGATGCGACGGTCTTGAACTGGTCTCCGGTGGGGGAGGGGGCGACAGTCAGAGTAGAGCCAACAGCTTCAGTGGTGGATGTAGCGGATGCAGTAGCAGTGGCAGAAGCCGATGTAGTGACCGCGTCCTTGGCATACTTGGAGTCGGGCCATCCTTGGAAAGGCACGATAGCGGCTTTGTCAATCCAAGCATCTCCTCCGAGGATAGAAGCAGCACTAAACGAAGAAGTGTCATCCACGATGGTGGCGGCAGAGATACGGGATGAAGAATCCCAACCAGGTCCAGTGTTGTTTCCTTCGGTGAATGTGCCAGAAAAGGTAGAAGGAGAAGCGACCTTCCATCCAGAAGGAGCGATGTGCGCATCAAAGAAGGAGTTTAAGAAAGCAACGTTTGATTTTATGCTATAATCTCGACCGAGGAAGATGCTACCTTCAGGCACAGAGTTGGCCTCAGGCACAACGGCGCAAAGGTCGAACACAAATTGTGATCCTCCGTATTGACCCTGGAATTTGTGAGCGGCGATGGCCTGACCTGGTGCCGTTCCCTTAGAAACGATGACAGAGTTGTAGACATAACCGGCGCCCTGACCCCAGACAAAGTCGGTAGTTCCTCGCAGAACTGAATGACTGACAAAGAAGCTACCGTAATCGAGATAGAGAGTTCCCTGCGATGAATTGATGTCACATCCGTAGAAGGCTACCTTGCCCTTGGCATAGACAGCTAGAGCGACATTGTTGGTAGTAGCCGCAAATGCATTCTCAAAGTTGATGTTGTAGAATGAGACGGCCTTGGTCTCGTACTTGCTAGCAGAGAAGGTAGCCGTTCCAGAAGATCCGCCACTGCTGGACAGGACACCGCTGCTGGAGGTGATGGTGACCTTGTTGTTCTTGGAAGAAGATCCATCGCTGCTTTGACCACGAACGACAGTGGCGCCCACTCGCTGGATGTTCACCTTCTCTTGGTATGTACCCGCGAGAATGTAGATGTACTGGGAAGTATCGTCGTTGGGAAGTTGAGCGACTGCAGATGCAATTGTATCATAAGAGGCACATGGGTTGGACTTGGGGCCGACGATGAAGGCTGTGCTGGGGACGGCAGAGGGTAAAACGCAGGATGATTGAGTGGGTTCTGCAGATGTCGTGGCATCTTCTGCTTCGGTGGTGGTTCCGACAGAGGCAGTGGCTGAAGAGGCGCCCGAGGATGTGATCAATGAAGTACCCGATGATGCAACAGATGAGACATCAGTGGTGGCCGGATCACTGGACTCGGTCGAAGAAACGTCGGTTGGAGCGGCAGTGGTTGTAGTTGCTTCTTCCTTAAAGTCCTTGGCGTTGCTGGCCTTGATGGAACTCAATACAGAAGCGTCAATCCAATCGACTGATGATACAGCCACACTAGGATAGGCACTCTTGAAGAGCGCGGAGACTTCATAGTCAGACAGATCCTTGGGGTCCGTGATTAAAGTGACGTATTTGGAGCGATCCGTAACATCACCAGTCGTGCCAAACTCGGCATAGCGGTTCAAGGGAGACTGTGTCTTGGCATCGACATAAACACCAGAAGCAGCCAGGAAACCTGAAGCAAAGCTGGAATCACGGTAGACGACCACAGAGCCATCGCCATTTCCTGCGGCGAGGAAGACGCGGGTGTTGGTGGCTCCGCTCTTCTTGACAACTTGGCAAGTGTCGAGTACGACGGTCGAGTTGTACATGGTGGTTCCAGATAGACCACCCTTGTTGTACACAAGCAGTCCGTTTGACTTGGTCGCTGTGATTGTTGTTCCGTAGACATATAGGGAAGGATAGTTGTAGATAACCTTGTCTTGAGCCTCCAGGTAGGAGTTGGCGATGATACCGGATGCATAACTGCCAGTAATAGCGGCGATACCGGCAGAGACGATTTCACAGTTGTAAAAGGCATTCTTGGAACCACGTAGGAATACAGCACCAACCGAGTTATCGGCCAGAGAGTTCAAAAACTTGATGCCCCTCCATGTAATGCCGGCGGCGGCGGTGCTAAATGAAAGAGCCGGGTTGGAGTTGCCACCATTGTCGATAACTACACCCGACGAACCGTCGCGCTTCTTGGATACCTCGCCCACAATGGTCACTGTGGGTGTGGCTGCGATTACGACGTTCTCGGTATATGTACCAGCGAGCACGGTAACGGTAGGGTAACCGCTTGTTTGAGCAGCCTTGATGGCATCGTTGATGGCTGTGTAATCTCCACTGCCATCGGCGGCTACCGTGAGTACTAGAGGAGAGTCAGTCGATGTTGAAACAACACTTTCTGATGTAGTTTTTGGGTCTGATGAAGCGAGTGTAGTTGAAGAAGGAAATTCGGTCAAGGAAAGTGATGCCTCGGAAGATTGAGTCTCCAGAGAAGATGTGAGGGTGCCACTTGTCTCAGAAGATGCTGCTTGCGCGCTCAACTCTGATGATGTCGTATCGCTTGCAAGACCCGACGATGCCGTGGCGGACTCAAGAGTAGAAGACTCTAATTCAAATGCGGCGGTAGTGGTGGTACCAGTGGTAGCGGTAGTATCAGCAACCGCAGCGGTGCTATCAGCAGCAGTAGTAGTACCAGAAGTGACGGTAGTATCAACAGCAGCGTTACCAGTGCCAGTCGTGGTATCGCCGACAGTGGTAGTCTCAGCAACAGAGGTAGCACCGGAATCAGTGGTGCTATCAGAAGCAGTAGTATCAACGCCAACAGTGGTATCGACAGCAGCGGTACCAGTAGCAACAGTAGTGTCGGCAACAGTGGTAGTCGAATCGTCGGTGGACGAGACTATTGTGGTTGTGTCCTCCCTTGAGATTTCCAAGTTGGCCTCGGTGGTCGAAAGTGATAAGCTATCGCTACTAGCTAAGTTCAAACTTGACTCCGAGACAGGTGTAGATGTAAATGTGTCGGCGCCAGTTGGTGTCTCGGTAGTCGACGAGATCTCAGTAGATGATCCACCAGCAGTGTTCCCATCTACATCACCGACTATGGCTATCGATGTCGCATCAGAAGTAGTAGCAGTAGAGATCAATGTTCCACTCGAGGCCAAGTCCACGGTGCTTTCAGATGCTACGGAGGTAGCATCGCCAGTCAAAGACGTAGCGAGGCCGATAAGCTCGGCCGTGGTTGTTGTTGAGTGGGTTGTCCCGATTGACGAGTCGGTAAACACAGGGCCACCCTGGGGATCCCTCCTGGGCTTGCATGCTGAAGATCGTCGAACAAGTGGATTGATTTGGGGTGTGAAGGGAGAAATGTTCAAAGAAGAACGAGCATCTCTCTTATTGAGATCGTCCAAATGAGTAACAGGAAGGGAAGATACAGTGGAAAGAGTGGAATGGCCAGAGGCAGAATTAATGAGAGAATGGGCAACGGAACCTTCTTTTGCAAGACTGCTTCCAACAAAGGGAAGCAGTAACCAGAGCAGTCTGGCCATGGTGAACCGTATTTCCTGGTGATCCAACACAACAGCACGAAAGGGACAACACGCAGTGATAACGAAAGAGAGAAGTACGTTGGCAAAGAGGTTACATTGTTGCAGGGGCTACGGGTACTGATATTAAATTAATGGTCACATCTCTTACAAAAGATCTTGACGCCTCGAACGTGAGAGAAAAGATCGTTGTCGTCAGCGTGTAAGTCCATGTAGTTCTGGATCCCTCGCTTCGCCCGCTGGCATAAATAGTTTCGGGGAAACGATAAAAGCTGAACCACAGACTATTGAATTTAAACAGAAGCTAGAAACCAACCAAGCGAATGAAACGTTGAAACACTTACAACGGTCAAGAGGCAACAGGGAAAAGACTCGGCCGTGATGGACTTAGCCCCGGAGAAACTCTGTCAAGACGGAGAAATATACCGGTTTGGGTAAGAAGTCAACGGTGAAGGGTCCCATCGTCTCATCTATTTTAGCCAGGGGGTTAAGACCAATCACATTTAACTGATGACTACTTTCAGGGTCAACCCAAACGGCTGGTAACTTTGGACATCCGCCAAGAGATCGCCAAGGGGTAGTTTATTAGGATGATCTTTCACATTGGAGGAGGGCCTGACGTATCTCTCCAGATATGGACTGCTCTCGGTATAGCGTGATAGAAGAAGACTACGAGATACCTTAGAGTTGAGTGTTCAACTGTTGGTCCTCTTGACCACATCCTCGGCAAACCATGATCAAATTGCAAGGATAAATGGTCATCTGGGCTAATTGTTAAGGCCAGGATCTGTGAATGGGCCGGCTCACAAACACGGCTACAGTGACATGACCAAAAAGCTTATCATGAGATAACAGGCCTCAGGGTGTCAAAAAGACTAACCGCGGGAAGCATAAGACGAAATCAGCAAGTCAGCTTATGCTACTTAGACTATGATTCTTAGGCTCTTTATTTTTATACCCTAAAACTTAGGGCCAGCTTTTCTGGTACCCTTTAGCTAGGATAGCTAGTGTCGGTCCGCCACCGCCACTAGATCAGAAAAAGCAGATATCGCGAGATTGAGATTTTTGACAGCTGACGGACCACGTGGACTTCGCCTATCTATAGGTGTGGCGCTCTAGACAGAAATGGGAAAAGAAGAAGGGTACCCCTGTCTTTAGTTTGGTCTCAGTCAATTTCGTTCAGTCAGTCTCTGGACCATCATAAGCCGTGGCCCCAGGGTAGGTGACAAGTAAAAGTGAAGGCCTTTAGTAGCAAGCTTTAGATGAGAAGAATAATGCGGACGAAGATGTAGCGGAGCTCCCTTATTGTCATAATAACTGGCTTAGATATAATTCTCCGTGGCTATATACGTGCGTTGCTCATTACTATATCATCCCATGATAACCTGCCTCAAGTTATCTTCCTCATTACTTCCCGTTCGTTTGCACATCCCGCGAAACACACCATCCTTCTCCCACAATTCCCGCGGCGTACCGAACTCCACCATTCGCCCTCCATCAAGTACAAGAACCTTGTCAAAATCGGCAACGGTGCTCAATCGATGCGCAATAACAATCATTGTCCTGTCAGTAAACCAATCGCGGATACTCTTTTGTATTAGTACATCGGTGGCAATGTCAATAGCCGATGTCGCTTCATCTAGAACGATGACTTTCGAATCAGCGAGGAGAGCACAGGCGATGCAGAGGAGTTGCTGTTGGCCTTGTGAGAGGTTACTGCCGGACTCGGAGATCAGGCTTGATAGATCATTGAACATGCTGTTTTCAGGAGTATCGTCTTGACCGATGAGATGAACTCTCGTGAGAGCTTCGTAGAGTTGCACATCTGTGTATTCACCGAACGGATCCAGGTTCGAGCGGACAGTTCCGGAGAACAAGACAGGATGCTATGACAATGTTAGCGTCTGCAGTTTGACTGTCGCTGTCAACATACCTGTGGAATGATAGACATGCTTGATCTCAAGTCCGTCAACTTGAGCTTCGATATATCCACCCCATCAATAGTAATACTCCCAGATCTCGCTTCCAGAAACCGGAAAAGGGCCAAAGTCATTGAAGACTTGCCAGCTCCAGTACGACCAACCACACCCACACGTTCACCATGCTTGATCTTGAACGAAAGACCTTTTAACACTGGCGGTAGATCAAGCGCGTACGCAACCTCTAGGTCCTTCACTTCGACACTACCAGAGGTAGGCCAAGCAGCCGCCGGTCTTAACCCACCAAGGTATTCTGTCTCGATGTTCATGTACTCTACCACTCGCTCCATCGAGTTCACCTCCAACTCCATGTCTCCATAGGATCGGATCGTCCAACGAAGACTGTCGGAAAAGTCCAGAATGAACGATAGTGCCAGGCCAGCGAGGGCTGCATCAATTTGCTTGACAATAATTACAACACCGACGGTGATGCTGAAAAGAGCCGTAATTAGAGCCATGCGCAAACTCATCCATCGATTAGCCAAAGCGATGTAAAACGTAGTCATGGTCCAAGCATTCAGGTTATTGTGCATCTGCTCCAGGTACGTTTGAGTTCTTCGAAACGCCCGAATAGTCGAGATACCGGCAAGTGTTGTATTGAAGAGCTCAAACACGGGAGACTTGGCATTGCTTTCAAGACGTTTCAAAGGTCGACTAGCAACCAAGTATTTGTTACCGGTGACTGCGCCAATGGCTAAGAGCAAAACGGCTGGTGGAATGAGGTACGCAGATGCAAAGCAGGAAGCGATGCAGATACTGATGAGTCTTAGAAGATGCGAAACGAATTGACTCCACGTCATGGCGATACGCTCGTCAATGATGTTAAAGTCAGCCGTGAAGCGATTCAAGATGCGACCCGAGTGGACTGTGTCGAGCCATCGCATAGGAGCATGCATCACGGCGAAAAGCATCTTCTCGAAAAGGCTTCTACTGGCCCTGACAGCGAGAAAGTATGACGAAAGATATCTGAGAATACCCACAACTGCAGTGGCTAAAGAAATAGTGATGTAAATCTTCAGATAGAAGATGACGTTGGGATCTGGTGCAATCTGTTTCGAGTGATGGGAGAACAACTGTGTCGTCGAGAACGTAGACCCGGAAATGTGATGGGTGCTGGGGTTATCAGACGATGTGCTTGATTTGGCAGTCCAGATGCGAAGAACCCAGGCTCTCCCAAGAATTCCCGCTTGGTAGGCGAGATAAATGCCAATACACAATGCCCAAGGAAGTAAGCCGCCACTGCCCTTGATATACGCCAGATAAATACTTCTCTTGACGTTGCCTTTTTGACGTGTTTCATCTTGCATAAACTTCTTCGGGACAGCATCCGACTTGGAAGTCTCAGTATCTGATCCGTTCAAGATTAGAGTATCATCAGAGGTATCGATCAAGTCTACAGCGTCTTTAGTACCTGTGATTGGCACATCCGGTTGCTGGTGTGTTGAGAGTTTGGGAGGTCCAGAGTACAGCACTCCTCCGTCACCAAGTTCAACCACAAAGCTAGCACCAGGCATAACAAGACTCAAATGATGAGTAACGATGATCCGAGTACGTTCCTGACAAATATCATCAGTAAGACATCTATCGTAGATCCAAGCACCGACATGAGAGTCAACAGCGCTAAAGATATCCTCCATCAGGAGAATCTCTGCACGGGAGTACACAGCGCGCGCAAGTGTAACACGCGATTTCTGACCTCCACTCAGATTGACACCTTTCGATCCAATCTCGGTATTGTCACCGTCTTGAAGGGACTTAAGATCTTCTGATAGGGCACAGGCTTCGAGGACTTTGTCATATCTTGACTTATCCATCGGCAGCCCGAAAAGTATGTTGTCGCGAAGAGAGCAATTCTCGAGCCATGGAGTCTGACTGACATAGGCAATTGATCCTGGGACGATCCATTCACTGCCCTGGAATTGTTGTTTCTTGGGAATGTGGATTGAACCACTGAGTAGATCCGCTTCGCCCAAGATGGCAGAGAGTAGCAATGTTTTGCCTGTGCCAACCTTGCCAGAGACAACAGATAGAGCATGATTGGGGAAAAAGAGGCGGAGATCAGACAGTATGAAATCGCCGACTTCCGGGGCTCCGTTACTTGGCCAGGCGACTGAGGCATTGTGAAAGCTGATAGTATCGCTCAGCGTCAACTCAGTCTGCTTCTCAGGCTCGTCTAGATAAACGCTGATTCGCTTCAATGAGACCAAAGAGTCGAGTCCCAGGGTAAACAGCTCTGGCAGAGAACCAAGTGTCGTCTCAAGGGTATTGAATATCCCAATACTGACAAACGCAACCGAAGGCAATAGTGTACCATGAACAAGGACGTAGGTAGTCAGCGATGCAACAGCAAGCAAAATCGGGCTGATGACCCAGCATGCGAAAAGGCCACTATCAGCGAGGAAGAACTTCCACAAAGTCGCAAGCTCAGCGTTTCGTAGGGCAAGGATTCTTCGCTCCCATTGCGCTTCCAGAGCTGAGAATTTGATTTGACGCAAGCCAGTAAGGACTTCACTGACCTTGGATAGCTTGATGTCGCGATGTCTCATCAATGCTCGTGACTCGATGAGTACTTTACCAGAGAACCAGGTATTGAGAGGTAAAGTGAGGGCCCATGCCATGATACCCGCGGTGAGGGGAAGCCATCCTAGAATGAGAAGGAGGAAAATGGAAAAGACGATGAGTTTGACGACACCGGCTATGATGAGAAAGTGATACTGGAAGAAGTAACAGAGTCTCTCTGTGTCGATACCTACAAGGTTGACAATAGCTTGGTGAGACTTGAGGGAAGGTGTGTCTTCGTCAGAGGCCTCGTCAGTCTCGGATGCACATTCGTCGCCACCTGCGGTTCTGATGTTCTTGCGGAGTAGTACTTTGCCGAAGATTATGCCCGAGATTTGAGACCGGATTGGTAAGGCGAGGCTCTCGAGAGAGTACCAATACGCCCATCCTTCCATCCACTAGAAATGGTTAGTTGGCAATCGAGGGGTATCGGGCAAGACTTACCGAGTCCAATAAGTTGGACAATGCCATCAGTAAAACAAACACCATCAGTTGTATATTGTCCGCTCGTGCCGTTCCATCTTCAAGAACGTTGATGATCTTGAGCATGAACCAGAATGGAAGAATGCTCACAGCACAACGGACCAGAGTAACTGCCCACAGAAACAACAACCTGCCTTTATGAAGTGCTACAATTGAGCGGAAAAGTGAGTCTTGTCGTGTCAATTGATCCCATCGTTTCTTGAGGTCCTGGGATCTCAATCGTGAGTCCGCCTTGGGCACATCTTCTGTGTCTAGATCATCTCGCTGCGCAGCATGACGCAAAAGAGGCTGGACCCAAGTCCATGTCAAGCGCTCCAGGACAGAAACAGTCCATTGGCGATCAATTGCAACGTTTCTGTGGAAGACTTCTGGTCGTCTTGGAAGACAGGTGCTTGCGAAAGCTAATGCGACAGCGGAAAATGTGCTGATGATGGGGAGAATGATGGAAACAATAGGTAGTTGCTGAGAGTGCATGTACAAGTACCTAAGATGAGGCAATGACGATGCTATCAAGACTAGGGCAGTAAATAGTAGCCATACTCCCAGCTTTTGGGCTTCCACTGTTGAGTGTTGGAAGAAGACGCAGATGCCATGAATGAAAGCCAATGTCTATATGTGTTAGACCGAATGAGTCAATCCGGCAGGGGATAAACATACCCAAGCAGCAACAGTTATTGCAGGCTCAACGACCGACTCAACTCCATCATTGTGAAGTATGGATATCACGAGATTTGCAATACAAGTCCCAGCGCCAATGGCAGAGAATGCGATAATGAAGCTCTTGACGCCTCTATTCGTAAACTCTGCTAGAGATCTTGGCGATGCGCAGCCATCCTCATCTTGGTAAAACTGATCCTTCGCCTTACCATTTCTCGATTGGCGAAAAGCCGACTGCAGTGCATGGGAGCACGAGAGTAGCGACACAGCTAATGCAACGCTGCTCAAAGACAGTGGTAGAATTGTACTCATGGTTGACAATGTTGAAACATTGGAAGAGTAACTGATGAACTGTAAAATACGGGTATGTACAGACTCATGATGTAACTGCTAATAACGAGTCTACATCTTTACACGTTGAGCAGCCAGTCCATTGAGTTTGTTCTTGACTTTTAGCGTGTAACTCCCTGTAGAGATCGACGAAACTATCGAAAGGCGCCCGAGAGTTCGGTCCGTCTCCGCGAGACACGGCTTGAAGGACAGGGTTCAGCCGGACAATGCCGTCGAGGCCAGCCACACGTTAGATACGCAAATCAGAACGCTGAGACATACAGCGGAGAATACAGGCATGAGAATTATGTCATATTTGTCATGCTCTGGATAGGGTAAGAGACAAGAGAAATGATTTGTGTAACCAAGATTATCTCAACGCGTTCCATAGCAGCAATATTCTCCCTTGTTCGATATATCGAGCTACTATTCTGTTTGAGATGCAAGATTAGCTTCAATATGCAGGGCGCAGCGCAAAAAAAAAAGGAATATTCTGATGAGACTAAACACTGCAATCTGACTCGAAACAATCTGTCTGTCCCTACTACTTTCTCATCACAGAGCAAAGCCATGATCCTCCTGAAGACACAGCGACGATGCGTCCTCCACTAGCTCTCCATGTTCCAAGCCCCAATAGCTTACCATTGGCAACATGATATGTGCCTACCAAAGGATATTGCACCATTCCCACTGAGGCACGTAGGACAAGGTTGTAATTGATGGGGGTGATGCGTCGCTGTACAACACACGATACCCCAGGAATGATATTGGCCGAGTTGAGATCCCGGAGACGGGCAGTCCATTCATCGCCTGTCAAATCATCGCCAAAGATGATTCCATCTCCCTTGCCACTGCGTATAGGCTTGAGGATGTATCCCTGGCGGGACTGAGGGCCTGCTTGCATGAGAGTGTCCAATTCCTTGGAACCAGGGAGAATTGTGTCCACGATGTTGCTTTCAAGAACCTCAGCTTGAATCTCTGTCAGAACGCCACGGGCCATCAGAGTGGGCAATTCTTGTCGTATGATACCCAGCATGCGTTTGTCGTGTACAAGCAGTACAGTACGCATGTCATTGAAGCATCGGAGGCTGATCTGTCGTAACACGTCGAGGCCCAATGCATCAAGTTCCCGCTGGTGCAGTTCCAGTCCGACCTGGTGAATCTCTTCCCAGACCTCTCCATTTTTAGCTTTGAATCTCCAGCTGTTGACCGCCGGCTCATCAATACCCTTTACGACGCAGCAAAGTCGGTATCCAATCTGACTGCGTGCGTCTGGGAGTAATCTCAGCTGTTCCGGGGTAATAAGTCTTGGCTTGATACCAAAGCGACGCTCAACAGCATCAATAAACATGTGAATATCAATACCCTTTTCGTCGCCCTTAAGGAGATGCAGGGGATAGCTTGGATCGAATAAGCTGAACAACCCCCCCTGTAAGATCTACACACACATAAAGTCCTGTCAGAATTCAAGAGTAGTACAGAGCATGGGTGTTGCAATGTCTCACCTCATTTGGATCAGTAGCTCCAATTAGACCTGTTTCTTCAACCCGCACATTCCGATTGATAGCTTCTTGGCCATACGCTTCGTGCATGAAGCCATTGAAGGAGAACCTTGCATTTATCTCGGTGATGCAGTAGTTCTCTTGGCGCTTAGCCGTCTCTTCAACAAGGAAATCAGGGCGCCATGAGCCAAGACGCTGAGAGAATGGAGCCAGGTTGCCGATCTCAACCTGTGTCTCGATCCACTATGATCCGTTAAAATGTCTTCTCGTGTGTAACTCAGAAACACTTACTTGTAGTAGCTCCTCTTCTCTGGGCTCCAATGGCATGCGTTCGGGGAACCGCGCATCTGTGTCACTCCACCATCGTTGCACAATATCTGTGATGGCTGTTGTCAAAGCCTCGTGCAGGTCCCTCATCTGCTGCTGGTGATGTTCACCGACGAGAACAGGACGTGGACAGCCAGAGGCGTAGGAGCCATTGTGCCAGAGGTTGGCAGGACATAGCTTGAGGACTGATTCTTGTAGAAAGGCTTCCTCTCGAGCAAAGCTGGCTGTATCGATGTTGTGACTTGTGATTGGCGCAACATCATCAGGACCAGGGCCGACGACAATGTGCGTGAGCTGTTGAGTATGCATTTTGGCTTCTGGGATCTCGGGATTAAGGTTTCAAGGTGGGTTGACGACAGCAAGGAAGAGAGGATCATTGTGAGGCTATTTATGTAAGAAACGATAAACAGTAGACCTGACTGCCAACCCCAGCACATTGACATTACACCCATCCCGTAGTTAGAGCCACATGAAGAAAGCCTAATGGGTGGTTGTCATCGGACTTCCCTGTCCCCTAGTGGATATTGCTAAGACCGGTCATCTCAAATGGGAGTGGGCGAGGCAAGAAGTGATTCAGGTCGGATCTTACCAGGATGTGCAGCCCTTGCAAGACAGAGATTTCCTCAACAGACCAAGAAACAAGAAGATGTTCGCGGGCCCGCCTTTCATGGGCGATGTTAATAAGTCTGAAGCCCCATCGAGGCCTTAGTCACTTGGCTCATCTTCATCAATCCACACATCATGTATTGCTTCTCAAGTACTTCTCGTTTACTACGATCCTTCACATCAAAACCTTCCTCCCAATTAGCCCGTGGTCTTGCTACGTTGGCTTCACAACACACACTTCAAGTTTTGGAAGCCCCATCTCTTTCTTATGCCCAGCACCGCGATCATGTCGACCGTGTATCCTCCCAACTTGAGCGTACGAGAATGCTCAAGATCAGACTTGGCTTCTCTGATGACTCAAGTTCCTATTTGAAGCAGCTTCTCGTCAGTCTTCACAAACATCACAACCATCATCTACCTATATCGCATAGTGCGAGGCAGGGCTGGTTTTGGGATGTCCGTCCCAGCAAAACGATGTTCCAGGCTGGCGATCATCAGGTATGCTCATATATACACGAATTGACTTCATATTCTGACTCATACAGGCTCGATCGGAAACAATGTCAGAATTTCCTTGGCACACAGACTGCAGGTTTGCTGATCCCATGTTTTGGTTGATACTGTCCATGGCTAAACCTCACTCGCCAGCTACGAAGATCCATTGCCACGATATTTCGCCCTCCAAGTCCTTCAGCATGATCGTTACGGAGGCGGCACTCTATCCGTCATGAACGTTGAGAAGCTCAACGAACTACTCTCACCAGAAAGCAAGGCGGCTCTCATGTCTGCCGAATTCCGCATTGAGATTCCGCCAGAGTTCATCAAGGAAGCCGACAGAAAACACATTACTGGAAGTATCCTCAAGTCAAACGGCGAGTCCACCATGATTCGTTTCAGGGAGGATATCGTCACACCATTAACGGACCGAGCGAGATTCGCACTGAAAGAGCTCAGGGAGGCGCTCATGCAGCAGGAGGTTCAGGCACACACAACCGTGCATCTCAAATCGTCGGATTTGCCGAAGGGTTCCATCATTCTAATGGACAACCGTCGCTGGCTGCATTCTCGGAATGACATCAAGGACCCAGAGCGTCATCTTCGAAGGGTGAGATGGGATGCATGTGCTTTCAATAATTAAGAGACAATGATGCAATGTATTGGATAGATAGCTTAGTTGGTGTTTAATCGTGCATACCGGATGCACCGTATTGAATGAATTTGTCAATATCATTCTGTAGACTTTCGTATTACAGCTTATTACTTTGTGACGTGCATAGACTTCAAGCCACGCCACGACAGTAGGTTCCTGGTTTGAGACACCAGTATTTTGTCCGTAGTCAAGCTTCGTAAGCAGCAGTTATTGTCAATTCCAGTACCTCTCGAGTCCGTTCCTCACAAGCACCTCATTTCTCCGAACCCCAATTGTCTCGGTACTCCATCAAGCCGTGTCTCTAAACTCAAGACCTTGTCCCTGTCCAGCCTCGTCCCCTTCGACCCGACCCGCTTTAGCCCTGGCGATCTTTCAGCTGGCAACTTGCTGATGATCTCATGCGGGATCCATGCTAGCACGTCCATACTACCGGTAAGGCACGCCTTTAATGACCCCATTCGATGCCGTTATAAAATTTGCTGCCATGATTAGTTAGTTGAGCCCGCTCAAGCCGCTTGAAGTTGGTATGCTTACCTCCCTCGGTCTCTTGCGAGGGCGGATCATATCTCATCATTTGAGACATTCTAGGGTTGTACACATTAGTCAACTGCTCAACAGTATTTTGGGGCGGACGTCAGAGACATCGTTCGAACCAGTCGGTCTTCTGCTCTGCCCCCCGTGTTGTCAAGGTTGGCTCTGTGTGTGTCTTGCCCTTTCATGTTTATACACGCGTATAAGACCTACATCTTACTTAGTTAGACTACAACTGCACGCATTACTCCAGCAGGCGAGTGTCACATCATTTTTTTCCTACCCAATTGATCCAATAACCAAGATGGAGTCAAGCATTCTGTACTCATTGACTGACGTGCTGTCTGTCGCCAAGACGCATCCTTTCTACTCTGATGCGAAATATCCACCAAATGATGAAGTTATTCGCATTACCCACGAGAAGGCTTCTGCCCAAAACTCTCAATCCAGCTACTTGAGTAGAAGTTTGATCAAGCCTCTCTTTAATCTTCTCCCTTTTACACAGCGGGAGACGTCTTCATTGACGCCAGAAGAAGCTGAACTAAAAGCACGACCTTTACTTCACAAGCACGATCTGTAAGTAGCGCGATGCACAGATCAACCCCTTCTAACACTCTCAGATACGACGTAATTGAGAGGCTAGTCAACGATGTTAGCCCAGAAAACACATACCGTCACAATGTCTATACAAGTGTCACTGGCGGTGGCAGTACTCTATCAAGACCATTGTTCTTTGCGACTGACGCAATAGAGAATCGTCGTCATAGAGCTTACTTTGGGGAGTTCTTGAATAAGACCGGTCTCATCGAGAGTGGTGACTGGGTCGTCACGATACACTGCGGAGGCAGTCTCTACAGGCATGTCAATGCGCAAGATCGGACGCGCGATACTAACGAGACATAGATCGCTGGACCTAACTCTAGAGACCATGGAGAACGCCGGTGCATCCGTTCTCGCAGCTGGGAGTTATAGCAAGCCCTCCGAAACTGTCGATCTGTTGAAACAGTTTAATGTAAATGTCCTCACGGGGTAAGCTTTACTTCCCATCACCACTGTTTTGAGGTCGGGGTGCTGACTCTTGTAGCGATGGGAGTCAGATCATGGCGGTGATCCATTACATCTCAACCTTGAAAGAGGACAGAGACAAGATAAAACTGAACAAGGTCATCTACACTTCTGAAGTACTCACTGTGGCGCAAAAGGCACACATCTACAACGTCCTTGGCCCCGTCAAGATCTGTTCTGTATTGGGTAGCGCAGAAGCTGGTCCCTACGGAGTAAGTACGCCAGAACTGACTCCTTCTGAGCCAGGCACGATATATAACGATTTCATTATCGACACGCGCATGACGCTGATTGAGATTCTGCCAATTGACTACGCCGAGAACAAAGACATCCCTGTCCCAGATCTTCTCCCCGAAGGAGAAACAGGTGTAATTGCACAAACTGTACTAACACGTCTTCGCAATCCTGTCGTACGGTATGTCACCGGCGATGTGGGCTCCCTCCACCCTCTCCCCGAACAAACACGCTCCCAGATCCCTCAATCTGATCAACCCTACCTCCGCATCCTCCGTCTACACGGTCGCGACCGACGCTTCAGCTTCATGTGGGATGGCTTCGATACCCGGTTTGACAACCTAGCCACTCTGCTCTCTGAGGAACAGTACGGAGTTCTCCAGTGGCAGGTCATTCTGAGTAAAATGGAACCATCATTGGAGGCGTTTCTAGAAATTCGTCTTCTGTGTAAGCAGGACGAAACTTGTAGGCAAGCTGCCCTTGCTCGCTTGAACACGTTTCTCAATATCTATCCTCCCAACGCGCACAAGTTCAAGGTTACCTTTGTTGAGGGTCTTAGTGGGTTTGAGTTGAGTAAGACGGGGCAGAAGGTGATCAAGTTTATTGATCGGTCTGGGTAATTTTGAGGCTCAATGATTTATGTCGATTCATGTCTTATGTATAATAATAATCCGCCTTTTTTTTTTAAAATCTTGATCATCCCATGATAAGATTTTATCAGATTCTAGACACGTTCACTGCTGAGTCATCGGAACCCACACCCAAGGCAGCAACGACAATTCTTTTCCTTAGCCCCTAAGTTAGTCGAGTTATAAATATCATCTAATATCTCGTCTTCTAAAAGAGTGAAATCCAATTTTCTTTAGTATCTTCAATCCCTCATTATGTCTCAAAATCAGCCTGTGTATATAAGTCTCCCTGGTGGGATGCAATCAGAACGACGATCTTCATCGGCTTCGGAAAGATCGACACAAGCATCATTGGCCTATGAGAATACGTCTTCACAAACTTCAAACCATATGTCTCAAGACGATGAAGAAGATGACGAGCAAAGCGAAGCAGGTTCGGAGGACCTCCCCATAAGAGAACCAGCCTACACCACCCAAGAACTGGTCGCCATCATTCTGGACTTTTACAACTTCCTTACAACTCTTCACTTTGATGCTGCAAATCTCAAAACAGCTCCCCCAGAAGGATGGCCGAGCCTCACACCTGAAGTTCTATCAATCTTAGACAAATCCGAATACATTCTCGACCTCATCCGTCACATCCCTTACTTCAAACAGTCTTTCTGGTCCATTGGCTTCCTCTACAAGTCCCAGCTGTGCGACATCCCAGAGTACACGCTCAAGGACTTTGAGGAAGAGATGTGGTGGACGGAAGACTATGAATTTGTTTCAACAAGAGGTGAAGCAGACGGAAGACACTTTATCCGTCTTGCCGAAGGAAGAGAAAGCGGTGGCCGTATGGTATGGCTAAACGCCAAGGATGGCGAGATTGTTGACTGCGATATAAGAGGCGATCCTGAAGATCCGGTAGATATCCAGGTTTATTTCAACAGCCTCAAGGAAAGATATCGAAAGCTTGAATTGTTTCCCGGTCCTCCTAGTATTGTTACTCAAGAATACGAGGAAATGCCCGAGTGTGACGAAACAATCACGGAAGCAGAATTTCTAGAGCAGGGGCCAGAAATTTCTATTGTTGAGAACGTCGATTTTGGTAGGAAGCTTTATCGTCGATTCGGATGGCCTGATGCTTTTCAAAGGGAAGAATGCTGGAAGGAAGTCGAGAGGCTACAAGATGAGATGAACGATATGGATGACAGTATTTGGGAAGGGACTCCTTTGTACGGTCGACAATGAAGTATATAAGAGATACCTTGGTCAGCAGTTAGATATCTGTTGTTGAGCTTTGTCTTCCTGCACATAGATCAAGGTTGGATTATATCGTGGATAACAATCCACTTGAAGGATCTAAACCGATTGTCCTCTATAAGTCAGAATGCAACAAAGAAAATTTAAAGGCATATTCACTTTCTCATAATCCCTCAATTATATAAACGCAAGCGATAGTTCTTCTCCTTATCAATTAGCAGTCTAGGTAGCAGTAGAATCATTAGCCTCTAAAATTTTAGGGTATAGAAATAAGTAGTGTGAGAACTACAGGTTAAAGATTATAAAATGGCATATTGATTTTATCTCTTTTACTTCCAGTACTTAATTTATCTAACACCCCAGGGATACATCTGGTCTTCAAGGTATGGAAAATAAACCGAATAATAAGTCCGATGTGATAGTAGAGAGCTAGCCTGCTAATTTTGTCTTTTTTTGATTCCTATTACCAGCCATTGAGTTTCTGCCTACTTCGCTTACCACTATGCCCAGGCACCAGCCGCTTATATCCACTTGGTGCCATCTTCTAACTAGTTGGCGAACCAACAGCTTGCGTTGGTCGTTCAGGGGTTAAAATAAATATATAACTAAATCATGTCGTGGAGAAACATGTCGACAGTTGTCCTCAACAGTATTATTGTTAGCAATCATGTCTTCCTATCCAGGCCTCGAAAGTCTTCCTGCCGAGATTCAACTCGGCATCTTTTCTCAACTTCCGCACCATAGTCTCACTCAATTGGCTCGTACCTCCAAGCATTTTAGCAACATCGTTATACCTCTGATTTGGACCGATCTTGAATTTCATAGTACTATTTACCATAAGACCTCATCTGAACTGAACGTTCCTCCTCCTGTTCGCAGTCCCGCCAGCCGAAAATATTTTCCAGCAATGAGATACAACAGCGGGTCAAGAGAAGCAGAGGCTTTCTTCAACACACTGCAGACTCTGCATGTGGAAAATCCAGCCCGTCTGGAGCACGTTGCAAAGCGTATCAAGCACATATGCACTGACGTTGACCCCCAGTGGTTGCCACGGACTCGAGATTATGAAACAATCTACCCGAACGCTATTCGAGTCTGGGAGCTTCTGCCTTATATGACTAACCTTGAGTCTCTGGAAATCCACGGAAGCTCGTTGTATGGCGGTGGCAGGACAGGAGACCCATTGGAGCAACTTCAAGGTCCTACCCCTAGACTTCGATTTGCGAAGCTTTCTGGCTATGTACCCCGAGCCGTGGCTGAATGGGTTCTCAAGGCTGGTGACACTCTTGAGCGTTTGGAACTTGGCATGTTGGACCGTCCAATTTCCTCGTCCCATGATTCAGATCCCCACTTCGCCCCTCTTCCTCATGAAAAGCTCAAGAAAGAAAAAGATGACGATGAGGATAGCGAGGCGGATTCAGATGATGACGATGACGATGAATCGGACTGGGGTAGTCTTAGGGGTGAGGCTGTTATCCCTCGTCCGTTGGGTGGGTTTTTGACATCCTTTCAAGATCAAGGCAACGAGCTGAAGTTGCCTAAACTCACGCATCTCTACCTTTATCAGCCTTCTGAATCGGATTATGAGGACAGCTTGGACCAGTATACATGGTCCAAGCGAGCTGAAAAAGCCTGCCACAGTGATTGGCGCCAGATCCTCCAAGCTTCCCTACCAACACTCAAAACGCTTGTCCTCGAGCAGCGTCCTGCAGCCGACTACATCGAGAACGACGGTCTAACAGAGATGGAATGGATGGAGAATCGAATTACACCAGCAGCTAGTCAAAACCTGCTCGAGATGGTCGGGGCAGTATTGGAGGCGGATAAAAGCCAAGGATCGCTGCAGTGTGTGTACTTGTATGGCATTTTCGTCGGATTGCTCGAAGAAGACGAAGGGATGCCTGATCCGGCGGAACCTTCAGGTCGTTTTATGCAGTTCTTGCAAGGTTGTGGTGTTGAGTGTGAAGCCAGAGTCGGGCAGTGGTGTTTCTTTGACGACGACAGTGGTCAGGCGACGTGGGACGCTTGCTGTGACAGTGAAGATGAAATGGAGGATGGAGATGAGTCGATGAGGTGGGACGATGTATTATGCATTGTCTAGTTAGTAGCAGACGAAATAGCCTCCTAAGTCTTGGTGTATAAAAATAAGTATTCTAAGAACTATACCTAGTCTAAGGGGCATAAAGTGGCCTTTCTCTGATACCTTGATGGCGCTCTGGTCTTCTGGTTGTTAAGGAAAGGCTTTGTCGCATACGCCCGCTGCGATGTGAGGGTGTCGCCACCAAGCACTTCACCTAATAGTGGCGTTCTTGCCTTCTAATTCCTTTGTTCTTTCCCTCGCTACCAACCTACTCAACCCTAGTCATATGAACAAAGAGATTTTACTATTTAGGCGATTGATGCTGACGTTTGGAAATCACTTTACTTTTTCAATCAGCTTCAACAACTTGACCCAACATTCAACATCTAGAGCTTTACTTGTCTTGTCTATCACAAATCCGTCGACCACCATTTTCAACAACGTCGCACTGGTCATCACAGCCATCCTCAGGGCATCAGAAAAATTAACTCCTAGAAGCCTAAGAGACGAAATCAGTAGGTCATCTTATGCTCCTTAGTCTATAATTTTTAGACTACTTATTTCTATACCCTAAGACTGAGGAGGGCCAATTTTTCTGCTACCTACTAGGCAGAAACTCAATGTCTGGTGATAGGAACCACAGAGGACAAAATTAGCAGGCCACATTGAGCCGAGTGATTGTCATTACCCCACTATCTTCAATCACGTCACAACTTCACCCTTCAGCCACCTCCATATCAACTGTGATGTGGAAGTTGCGAAAAGATGCCAACCTGAATCTCGGCAGAAAAACAGACCCTCAAATCGTTGGTACGTCAATAGGTTAATTCAAAGATAACACCGAGTGGATATAAGTAGCTGGTGTCTAGGAATAGTGGCGAGCCAAGTCGGCAAAACCCCAATGTCAAGCGATCTCGGCAAAAACCCAATAGCTGCCGAGATTGAACAAATAACGATAGGCCATAAATAAAGCCATTCATACCATTACCCCCACCTATCATCAACTTCGCCTTCTCAACTATCTTCACAATTCGACAACCATCACAATGTCCTCCTTCGCCGTCGTAAAAGACATCGACCACCTCGTCCTAACCTGCCACGACATCCAAGTCACTATAACATGGTACACGAAGTACCTAGGCATGAAATCCGAAACCTTTGGTCCCGAATCAGCTCCTCGTCATGCTCTCAAGTTTGGCACACACAAGATCAATCTTCACCAGCGCGGTAAAGAATTCGAACCAAAGGCTAGAACGGCTTTGCCTGGGACTGCTGATTTGTGCTTTATTCTTGAAGAGGGAACGGATCTGCAAGGACTGATCACGGAATTTGAGAAGGAGGGTATCAAGGTCCTTGAGGGGGGTGAGGTTGTTCCCAGGACTGGTGCTATGGGGGGGATTAGGAGTATTTATGTTCGGGATCCGGATGGGAACTTGATTGAGTGGGTTTACTTAACACATTCCATGACCTGGTCTAACCTTTGGCAGGTTATCTTATTACGCCGCATGATAGCCTCATCAATACTTTCGAATCACTTTGTACATCAGAGCGATAGTCGGCTGATCTTCCATATCCTCTATTCAAGATCTGTCATAAACAAGTACAGGCCACATAATTCGTTTACACATCTAGTTATTTTCAATCATAGTCTTGAGCTCAGCAAACTTGACAGGCTTCGGCAGAAACAAATCCACTCCCGCAGATATCGCATCAAGCCTTGCATCAGCGCTCGCCAGACCCGTCAACGCAAACACCGTCGTCCGAGGAACTTTGTATTTCGCCTCGATCTTCCGGATCCTTTTTGTCGCCTCGATGCCGTTCATGACGGGCATGCTGATATCCATGAGGATGTAATCAAAATGCTTCTTGATGGGGCCTCGAGTTTCGCCATCCCCTATGGTTGATTTCGTAAACGTTTCGACTGCCTCTTCTCCGTTCTCGGCTTCCTCGTAGGTGAAACCGCACTTCTTCATGAACATGGTCAACAGGTTGAGGTTGATCTTGTTGTCGTCAACTAGCAGCACGTGAGCCGTGTTGGGCATTTCTGCTTTGTTTGGTTTTTGTGACTCCCTTGCTGGCTTGTCATTCTGCTCGATGTCGCCGTCCTGCTTTTGACCATCCGGTTGGCCGTATTCCTGCTGTTCGCGAGCGTTGTTTCCCATCTTCTTCTCTTCCTTCTTGTGATTGTTCCTCGGCCCGTCCTTTTTGCTGTCGTTATTGTGATTTTTTGTTTGCTTCTGTTGTTGATCCTTTTGACTCTTCTTCTCGCCTACGTAGCCATCCTCTTTGGATTCCGACTGGTTTTGCTCATCTTCAGGGAGCGGTGTCGTAGTTGTATGCGCATGATCTGACTCGCTGTTCTCGTCTCGGTGCAACGTCGAGTTCATACGCTCTGCCACGTCTCTCCCTTTCAGAGTTCCATGTCTACCTCTTTTCTTGTTATCGGTGTGAGCACTGTGGACTAGATCGCCATCATATTTGTCATCATTCGCTTCATTGATCCTTTGCAAGCATCGGTTAAACACTTGTGCAAGTTTTCTAGGACCGCATCTAATATTTTGTTAGTACCAGTAATCGAAATTCGTTTTTCAAAACTTACGGTTGTGGAATTACTTCAACCACATTTGACAACTTGGCCAAGGCTGTTGTCTGAGCTCTCGATATCTTTGCCGCCTCCTCCTCGTTCAAGCTGATGATGATGATGGGCGTCTTCTTATTCCTTGGACCCTCCCTTAATGTTTCTTGGAAGCGCTTTTCCAGTGTTTTGGCGGACGGTGGCTCGCAGTACAGGTAAAAGTCGGCTTCTGGGGGGTTGGTGTCGAATTCTCTCGCCGCCTTCATGTTGAACCAGCTTGAAAAGATCTCAATCAAGGCCTCATTGCGCACCTCGACTTGTTTGGTGATAATATCCGATTTGAATTCTCCACTTGCTTCCAAGAGTACCAAGGACTGTCCTTGGAGCTTTTGCTTCATCGTGTCCATAGGCTCTTCTGACTTGGATCCTTCTTCGGGAACAGGGTCCAGACGCAGCCGGACTTCAATCTCGGTACCTCTGCCCTGTTCTGACTTGACCTCGAGAGCTCCTCCAAGCGAATCCACAATCTGCTTGACGATACTCAATCCTAAGCCAGTACCGGGCTGGAAGGAGTCTTCCTGGCTGAAGGGAACAAAAAGTCGGTTCTGTTGGAATTCTTCGGACATGCCTTTCCCGGTATCAGTAACCCGGATCATGACGTCAATCCTTGAGTCGTCACTAATATCTTGGGCTCGTACGGAAACGCAGACGAATCCTTCTGCAGTATATTTCAGAGCGTTGGCGAACAGATTCATAACAATTCTTCGAAGGGCACCAGGTTGCGTTCTGACCATCCAAGATGTTCTCGGGGTGATATCCAAAAGAATTGATACGGGATGCTCGGTTCCAAGGCCATCGGCCCCTTGTTCTGCTGCCCCTGCCATCGCTTCGCCTCCGGGATTTGCCGATTTTTTGGGGAGTTTCTTGAAATTGTGACCGGTGGCAACAGCATCAACAACCTCCTCGACAAGGACGGATAGGTCTACCGCCGCAGTCATATTCAAGCTTTCCATTGAATCCGACGATAAGCTAATAATCTTGGCGTGCTTTCCCTTCCTCGTTTGCCCGCTTCCAAGGTTATTTATCTTGCTAAAGTCGAGCACGTGGTTCAGCGTGTCGAGAAGTGTCTTTCCACAGGTCGCAATTGAGTTGACTAGGCCGACTTCGTATGAATCGGACACGGCGTCCTTGAGAAACTCGGCGGCACCCAAAATACCGTGCAAAGGACTTCGTAATTCGTGACTCATGCTCGCAATAAACGTAGTTTTTGCCGCTTCATTCTTCCTGGTATTAATGCGCCCGACTTGACTCGTGATGCTGTTACCAAAGGCGCGAAGGTAGGATAAGTCTTCATCCAAGTTCATCATGCGGCCCGGCGCTGATGTCCAAAGGAAGCACCCACCCATTAGTTTATCCTCGACGTAGTCAAAGAGGGGAAGAAAGACAATAGACTTGGCTCCGGGTATCTTCTTGAGCAACTCCTTGTGGTCCATCGTGTCCTTGCTCTTATTCTTGTGGCGTTTGTGCCTTCCGGCTGTCGGGACGGAACTCGCATCGCTCGCACTATCATCATCGGAAGAGAGACCGGCCCCTTCCTCTGTAAATGTGAAAGCTTTTCCTTTGGGGAAACGAGAGAAATATTTTTCTAGAGTTCCAATTGAGAAAGACGGGCCTGTCTCGAGATCCAAAGGCTGAGCCTTGTCAGCAAGCGAATAGGCAAGCAACTTACATGGCCTAGAGGTTGGTGATGCTTCAGAGTCGGAGCTTTCTGTACTGAAACCATCAGGCTCCGCCGCGACCCGTGTCGGCGAGTCTTCAGAACTCGTGTTATCGTTGTGCTCCACTTGAACGGTTTTGCTCATATGTTGGATGTTGGAGGCTGTGGCGCCAAAGAGAACAACACCGTCCGCCAATATTGAGGATCGCAAGTTGTCGGCTGCTCGATGATACATCCTGGATAAGCCGTCCGTTTTCGGCTTGGTCTTGCGGGATGGCGATGTCTCTTTCTGTGACTTCCTGGTAGAGTCAGGGTCGACTTTGCGCATATTGTTGTGGAGTGACGATCGTCGCGTGGCTGAAATTGACATGCCTGGTGGTCGCTTGATCGAAGGGCGTTGAGGTTGTTCATTCTTTGACAGGACGGGATCGTCGCTCGAACATCCTTCAATAAAAGTAGCCAAACCACGAACGATGCGTTCACCTTTGAACCTGTCAACACGATCACGCGCCCATTCGAGATGCTCAGTAATCGCTTGCGCAACGCTCTGCATAAACTTGACGTCTTCTACGGTCAAGCCATCGCGCGGTCGTTCGTCCGATACGGCGTATGCTCCGATCTTGTAACCCTTCCTCGAAAAGATGGGCACGCCGGCGTAGAAGCGCACTCCCGGTTCGGACTGGACGTATACTCGGGACTTGAAACGATCGTCGAGGCGGCAGTCGGGTACGATTAGACCAGAGGCTGTGTATGTCGTTCCATCTGGGTCACGACCGGTACAGGAGTTGTTTAAACAATGTTCGCAAACGGCATCTGGGCGGGAGAGGATCGATGTTCCTACTGGGAGAAGTTAGCAGGCATGACGTATATCTTCAGGCAGGGATGTTACTCACACCACAGTTCACTGTTGTAATCGGAAATGCTGGAGGTTTGTGTCTTGTCGGTAGGATTGTCTGCCAATGTTCCCAGTCGCAAATTGCGCGTGGCTTCAGCGAGGATGTACTGGTTGTTCGTATCGATGAGCGAGACCATAGCACGCTTCACGTTGAGTCGGAATACAGCCAGTTGGGCAAAGGCAGAGAGTGCCTTGTCGGATGAAGGCTGAGGCGCATTTGCGTCATTGATTTGGGAGGGCGCAGAGATTCCATCGACATTTCGAGCGACTTTGAGAGAAGAGCCTTGTGCTATTTGCCAGCTCTGGAAGTAACTCTGCACCTCGCGTTCGCGTTGCAGCTCTGCAGAGCTTGACATTGTATTGTGGAATGCGCTGTCATGTCATGCCAGGTTTGGATACTAAAGAAAATGGAATGCTCTGGCAGACAAGAATTAGGTGGTAGGTTGGTGATGGGAGTGTGATGAACAGAAATTACTGTTAGGCGGTTCCCCTCTAGAGAATCTAGGTACCATTGCGTCATAGTTGCCCCCGAGCGTCAGCGTCATTGGAAGGTTGTCAAAACAGATTTTAAGCCTAGAGCCTTTCTAGAATAGGTACTTCCTTCTACGCCCAAATGAGGTCACGCCAGGACAAGACAGGAAAGAAAGGACAGGAACAGCGATCGAAAATACAGGGTCAAACATCGATTAGCGGTCAAGTTGGCGATTTGGGGACGTGATCGGGCAACCAGGTTTTTTACTTTCTTTTCTTTTCCCCTTTCGCTGCCTCAGCCCATAATCCCTCATCCCAGCCATCAAATGTCAAGCTTCGCCAAGAAAAATAAGCTGCTTGAATGTGGGGGTTCCAGACTTTATTAGATATTAGTAGATCTACAGTAATCTTGCAGTTTATTTGTTTATTAATTAAGCCCAAATATCTTGGTACGTACGATGTCCAATTGAGTTTCAAGACATGGACTGTAGAACCGACAATCTGGTTCAACCAACCCACTACAATACCGTTATTGTACGCGCAGCCAAAGATTTCGGAAACATTGTACTCCGAAAACTCCGGTCCGCTGATTTCCTATTTGGGCCATCACAACCAAAAGTCCCAGGAGCATCTCCTTGGAGATGGCAAGATACCACCCACTGCTTACTATTAAGGATTCAATCCAATGGAATATCTCGATATGATAGAATTAATAAGCGTCGTGTTGCCCAAATAGATAAATAGGTGTCAGACACTCCCGATCCACACACCATCATTATCATCCACCTCCAACAATCATTGCAGTCTTCACCATGTCTTCCACCAAACACACAGCACGATCAATTCTCGACGCATTCTACGATGCCGAGCGCATTTACATGGCCGCATCACCCGAAGAGCGCGATTTTAGCGGCATGGCAGCAACGCTCTCACCAGAAGTGAAACTCAGACAAACATCAGGCCTACCCTACGCCGGTGATTACGTCGGGCCTGAAGGATTCCGAAAATGGGCAGAAGACATGGCCAGCTATTTCGACAAACTCGATGTGCAGAACCCCGAGATTTTTGAACGCGAGGGTTCGAACCGCATCATCTCGCTCAGCTACCTCTATCTTAGAGTTCGCAAGACTGGGGAAGAGTTGAAGTACCCTATGTGCCAGGTCATGACGGTTGATTTGGAAGCTGGCGTTATCAAGAGCATTATGCCGTTTCATTGGGATTTATATGCGTTAAACAAGGCTATCGGTCACACACCTGAGATATAATCACCGTATCAGAAGAAGCACCAGCTAGAGAAGAGACAAGCTATCTTTAATCAAACCAAAGGAATTCAACATCGTGTACTTTTGAAATCATCGATGCTCCGCAATGACTTTATCGCAATACTCTGCAAACTCAGCAGCCGTACCCGTGCCTCCTTGTTCCTTCGACTTGAGATTCTCCAATAAATCTGGCCTCGGAGAAGGATGAAATCGACCCCAAGGCCAAATAAACCTCCCTCCATCCTCGATCTGTAGATCTGGCGAAAGGCCTGCCCAGAGGTTGGTGTACGCACCAAACTTGGCATGATAAAGAAGCACCGAGACGGCATAACGAACCACCAACGGCATATGGCGCAGAAGAGAAGTTTGAAGGTTCCCAGGATTATGGCACACGCTGAGAACGCCCTGAGATCCGATCTGGTCTGCCAACACGCTCGCGAGATACCAGTTTCCGGACTTTGAATTTGTGTAGTTGACTTGAGGGTCTGAAGATGGTGTGATGACGTCTTTCATGTTGACTCCTCCCTTTGGAAGGGCGACGTCGGTTACGATAGATGCTGTCCAGACAACGCGCACTGAAGCAGGCGGTTTGTCCTTGGCGGTTTGAGTTAGAAGAGGTACGAGAAGTTGTGTAAAGTACCACGGCCCGATGGCATTCGTGGCTATGCTGAGTTCATATCCTTGCGCCGAAACTGAGCCTGGAGGAGGCATAGACACGCCCGCGTTGTTGAATAAAACATCAAGCCGTGATTCTTTGGTTGCGAATTCTTCCGCAGCCGACTTGACAGATTCGAGATCGTCGAGGGATATCTTGAGGAAGGCCAGCTTCCCGGATGATCCAGGGCAATGCTCTTTCAATTGCGCGATGGATTGTTCACCTTTCTCTTGGGACCTGCCTGCGATATAAACTGATCCGCCAGCTTCGTATAGCATGCGGCACAGCTCAAAGCCAATGCCGGAGTAACCGCCTGTAACGATAAAGACACGTCCATCTTGTGGTTCAAGATTTTCCTCGGTGAATTGAGGTTTTGGCGGGAACATGAGAGAATACGTGTTTCCCATGGCGAGCGTTCTCTTTGGTGGTCTGCTGGGTTGTGGTTGATGAATGGTGGAGAATTTCGGATGGGAGGAGAACTGAAGGGCGGGGATATAGGCAGAATTGGTAGGAGTGACGCATCACAAATCTTAGCAACGTTACGGTTGATACAATGGACAGCAACTGATTGTGAGCCTGGTGGAGAAAGTTGGCCTTCTAAATCTTAGAGTAAAAAATAAATAACCTACAACCATAGCCTAAATGGCATAAGGCGACCTGCTAATTTCGTCCATTGTGCCTAAGCGGCCACCTTTTCTGGTATCCTGAGGCAGGGATATAGATAGAGACAGGTATTTGCACGATACCAGTTAAGAGACTCGCGCCACACATCTCTCACCAAGCATATTCGCGATATGTGATGCCAACTTCTCAACCATAGCCAAACCTGGATCATGGTCAGGATTAACTTCTGCAACCGTCAAACCAACAACTTTGTCGCTTGCAAGCAGCACTCTCAACGCCCTCATCATCTGCTCAAATTCAACACCTGTGAAATTCGGCACATTCGCCAACGGAAATGTCCCCGGGTCAATAGAATCAACGTCCAAGTGTACCATAATCATATCCACCTTGCTCTCGAGATACTCCAATGTTTCTCTTGCACGCTGTTCTGGTTCTTTCGCCACGGATGCTGAGCTGACAACTTTGTAGTTGTTGTCAAAAATGTATTGGAAATGCTCAGGTTTGTTTCCTGGTAGAGACATGTTTGTGCCGAAAAGGACGGTGTTGGAAGAATCACAGACTGGTTCACCTGACGGACGAGAGAATTGCTCCATGCGTGGTAATGCACCTGGTAGCCGAACTAGATGCGCCATGTTCATACCAGCAAAAGTCCCAATGGAATCGGGATCCTTCGGAGAAGTAAGATCGGTATCGGCGTCGATGTAAATCAAACCAACGCGCTTAGGAGGTGCATGTTTCCAAAATGCGGACATAATAGCCGGAAGCATACAACACTCGCCGCCAATGATGAGTTGGAAATCTTGTTTACGCGCAAGGCTATCGCTAACAGCATGCTCGACAGATTCGCAGACTGAGATGTTAATATCCTCGTTCCGTACACCACCCGGGCTAAAGGTTGCCGCTGTGTAAGTCGCTGGCAAATACAAGGCACCGATTTCCAAGACAGGCGGCACACCAGCTTCCTTGAGTTTGCTGACGATTCCGACGTCTTGGAATGCTTTAGGTGCTTTGGATTTGCCCGGGATGATAGAGCCGCAATCTGCAGGGACATAAATAATAGATACATCTGAGGTTGCCATGCCGATGGGTTAAGCTTCGGTTATGCTTGAAAAGAGTTTATATTACCTCAATCTTTAGTAGAGGAAAGCCGGAAAAGGCGTCCTTTTCATTCTGCTTATGGTATCCAGTTCTCATGTGACGTAAGTGTTGTCAGTGGCAGGGCTTGGAAACATGATTTGTCCGTCAGCAATGTCGGCAAACAACAGAGTAGGATTACACTTGCCTTTGAAATTCGACATTTCGAAGCAAATATTTTGTAACAATTTTCTGAGATGACATGTCACGAAAGCCATGGGCAGTAATTAAAGTGCTGTAAAAGCGTAACTTTTTGATTGAAATCAACTATATACATGAATTATCTTAATCGTTCCTATTAATCCAACATGACAGTCATTGTAACCTAATCATGGATGATATCCTTTCGTTCACACAGCTTATACACTATTGGAGTTCTATCTCCAAGTAAAGTTCGGGACATTAATATGTCGCTTAGATACCGGCACCGAGGCCAGCGAGGAGAGCGACAACGGGGGTGAGGAGAGGAGCGAGAACACCAGTTCCGAGACCGGCAAGGAGAGGAGAGAGAGCAGCAATGAGGCCGGGGAGGATGGCGGCAACGAGGCCAATGACGAGAGTGAGAACCTTGGCGAGGATCTGGAAGACGGAGTGGAGGACAGAGATGAGCTGGGGCTGGAGACCAGTGACAGTGACGATGGTCTTGACAGCAGTGAGGACCTCGGAGACGAGAACAACAACGAGGTTGAGAACCTTGTCGACATCGCCGTCAGCGACAGGGAGACCAGCAGCGCCGGTAAGCTTGGTGACGATCTGGGTGAGCTCAAAGTTGACACCCTCAAGACCGGGGATAGCCTTGTCAGCACCCTCAGACTTGGTGAGGTCACCAGCCTTGACCTTGTCGGCAATACCGCTGAAGCCAGAGGTCTTACTCTTGATGTTGGAAGCACCGCTCTGGAGAACGGAGAGGAGCTGAGCGGGGCTGGAGATGTCTCGCTTGATGGGAGAAGCAGAGCCCTTGGTGGACTCGTCGACGATCTGATCAACACCAGCAATCTTGAGGATGTTCTCAAGGTTCTGGACAGCGCCGCGGACCTCTTGGGTGTCGGGAGTAGGGTTGACACCAGCGGGCTGGGCAACGGGAGAGGCAATGGCCGAAGCGGCGAGAGCGAAAAGGGAGAAGAAAGTGGCCTTCATTTTGAATGATGTTGTTGAGGAAGAGAGAAGTGGTTTTGAGTGTAGAGTGTGTGTGAGTTGATGATGAGATTGATGGATGATGAGAACTGATTTGAAGCAGAGAATAGACGTCCTTATATACACGAATTTGTCTATTACTTTGATTTTTATCTTCTTTTTTTTTCCAAACTATACAGGTCGATCACCTACAGGGAAATTGCTTAGAGTCCCTGGATGTCAGTGATGATGTCGATCACTCTCAAAGACTCGAGTCGTGAGAACTTAGCTTTGCGTCCAAGAGTCCACATAGTGGCCCCCTTTGGCGTCTTCTCCACGACATATCCATTTTCAACTCCCGGGCCTTTCTTTTAGTGGTTATGCTACTTATCAAAGCTAGTGGGTAGCAGAAAAGTTGTCTCTCTTAGTCTTATGGTAGAAAAATAAGTAATCTCAAAACTATAGTCTAAGGAGCATAAACTGACCTGATAATTTATTCCCTTATGCTTCAAGTGGTCAATGTTTCTAATACCCTGAGGCAAAGGTTTATAATTTGTTGAGACTATAATGTCTTGTTGATAAACGATTTTAGACTTTGGGTGATATTCACTGCAGGTGTCTCTTGGTCTTGCATATCTTACTTTTTTGGATAATCTTGTTTAACCCTTTGAGAAAATAGTACTTCATATGTGCTCGTAGTAGATATTTGATCATCAACGCTATCGAATAGTCAATCTCAGGTTGTATCTCTCCTTGTCGATGTCATCGTCCTTCCCCTGCGCTAATCCCCCGACCCATTTTTCCGGGATATTTCGTACGGGATTAACAGTGGGGATAAAGGCAGCCCAGCTCCAGTGGACCAGGTTCTATGCTGCCGGCTGTCGATCATAACTAAAACCTGTCATATCCAGCAAGTCTTGCTTCTTCTCATCTGGTAGTTCGATCTACAACTGGGTCCGATTAATACTAATTTCTTACAAGTCTTCTAGGGGCTCCAGATGTCTTGTTTGTTGGCATAACAGGGTTAAAACATAGGGAGAGTTTTCAGGTCCGATGTTGTGACGATTATTACTTGTTTTGGGGATTTGCAATCGATGCTACTGCAGGTGTGCCATCTATTCTCACCAGAAGATTGCATTAGTTTCGATATGCTCAGATTCGTGGTGGGATGAATACCGAATCGAGGCTGAGATGTCACCAATATCTAATACTGGAATGTCCACGGCTACACTGATCCATCATCTCTCATTTCAGTGAATAGCCACCTTGTTTCATCATCATGCTAAGCATTCACTGCCAAGGTCCTATATTCCATTCCCATAACGTCTTCAGCCTCTAAGGCTCAGTAGTCTTGCTTTACCTTTCTCTACTGGAGGACAAGTCCGTGTCCCCGGTGCTTGGACCGTCTCCACGTGTCCGTGGCCCTATAGCAAGCAAACAGCCCTAGCAAACACTACTATGGGCCATTATTGTAGCTGATCGGCAGTTGAGATCGTCACATCATAAAGGATCCGGTTGGTGAAGCTATGGCTTCTTCCCTGGAATGGGAAATCAGCTCGTCCATAATATGCTGATCTTAACGATACTTGAGGGGGCTCCCACTTTAACATGAGCTAAGAAGCACAGGTAAGGCAGCGACCTTTTTTGTATGTACTCTGCTCAACAAAGAGGTACAATAGAAGACGGAGAAGGTACAAACACCGCCATATGACGAAATTCAGCGCTTTTACCAGGAGAGTGGATGCTGGAACTGAGATTGCCGACTGACGATTAATCAATACAACAGAGAAAGTACGTACAGTATGATTGACTCAGGCCAAGATCTGTGTTCCACTGTATTTGATTCAGTTTTTGCTTTCAATGTTGTGTTGCTCGATGTTTGTGACCAAACGAAGCATGTGAATCTCATAATGTATTTGTCTTCTCATTCACAAATCTTGGATAATTTGTGAGAAAATACGCAAATGGTCTTGAGCTAATCCTCTTTCTATGTTGCCATTTTAAATTGTCTTTTGACTTCTTAGATCTAACTAGCAGCCAAATATCTCCAAGATGCGTCACAGACATAGGGTAGCAATACAATACCAGAAACACCATTCTTACAAATTCAACATGTTCCCATATAATTTCGGGCATTGACAATAACTAGTGACGCCTTTCAAATATCCATAATCAACTAAGCTATCTATTCTCTACTGCAAAGTCAATCAAAGCACTATACTAATAGAGAGTTCAGGTAAAGGCGTTGACCTACCACACTCAACGTGACACAAACTCTATCTTGCATTCCAATTTAGGTGTTCCAAAGACCCTTATGGCGTAATTTGACTATAATTCTGCAGTATGATGATCATTGAAGCGCCACGCTGGTAGATTGTCCCAATGGGGAGTTCTAATTTAGGCCACCAAATCGAAGACGTAACTGCTTATTCCACCGAGATAATTGGTGATGCCGCGATAACTCCGCGGCCCCTCACCAATGACGGACTCAAGCCTCTTGGTGGCGCACACACAGACAGAGCAAAGCTCAGCTCAGCTGTATTAACTAACGTTAGGTACATAGAAAACTAACTAAAACGAGTAACTAACTCATTGTTTTTGTCCTCAATTAACCTACTTAGTCATAGCTATGGACCCTTTGAGATCTTGGTCCTAACCAATTGAACAGAAGACAGATTGGAGTCTTGGCTCCTGGGAGATCCCTTCGTTAATCTTGCAATGAGTAGATCATCTGGGTAGTGGATCGGAGGATCCCCGATACGTTGATCAATCAGAGTTGTCTGTTTATGTGAATGAAGATTTAGAGTCATGCATCTAGGGTTTCTCGAAACTCCGATGGAGGTGCGGAATGACAGCCCCTCAGAACAACATCAAGGGTCGCCGCAGACTACGAGTCTGCATTCTTCATGTCCCGAATTGCAAGTAATCAAGTATTTCTGAAGCTAGATGGCTGTTACATAATCGGACTGAACTTGAGCGGCAACTCCATCGCGTAAAGATACCCCAACTTGTACGCACCAGAGAACCAGCCCACCATTCGGATCCGATGAGAGCAACACGTCCATTGACTTGTACCCCAGGCAAGAAGCAAGAATATATACAAATAACGACAGGTCCAAACCCTTCCTAAAGCCCCTCGCCACCCCCTCAGCCTCTAAGCAGGCCTAATACCCTGTGGGTTCCAAAACATATCCTTCGGATCCAACTCCGCCTTGAGCTTCTTCAACTTTGGCAAACTCTTCCCGTAGTACCGCTTGACCGCCTCCTCATTACCCAGCTGCGTATCCAGATAGTTTGCATACATGCCCCAGTCGCCATTAGCCATGGTCTTGGTCACGCTCTCGCGGAACCGCTTAAGCACGGTGAACCCGTTGTTTGCGTGCGTGGCGTAGTTGCCGTGATCGGAGAACTCCCACAGAAGTAACTTGTCGCGGTGAGGGAAGGCGCTGTTGATCGGAAGGTCGGTGAAGACGGTTTTAGCGTTGGTGATTGCCGAGTTGGGACCGCCGAAGAGATCAATTAGGATGTACCATGTGTGTCGCGCGTCGGAGTCGTTGATGTTGTCGTACAAAGTCCTGGCGAAGGACTTGGCTTGGTTTCGGGTAAGGGCTTTTGTCATGAGGCTGGTGCTGTAAAATGTGCTGTGCTGTATAGATGTTAGCATCGGTCACTGGATGACAGACATGAGGTGACTTACTTGGTCGTAAGGACGTCTTTGATCAAGCGCTTGGCCACTGGCGTACTTGTTCAACATCTGGATCCATCCTCCCGTACTAGCCGTAGAGATCTGAGCACCCAAATCTCCCAGCAGAGGTTTCAGCGCCGTGTTCAAGTTTGCTCTGGTACCGTAATAAACACCCTGAATCGTCTGTCCCGACGGCCCTAGATAAATCTGCATGTTCAGTTCCTTTGGCGCCGTCACTGCAAACTTTTGAAACGCGAGTAGTCCTTCCACCGCATCATTCTCGGTCCAGTCCAGCTCGATGCTGAACGGCGTGACTCTTTCGGGCGCTGCAAATGTCTGGAAGTCGAGTTCGGCGACGATACCAAAGGAAGAACCTGCACCGCGGAGAGCCCACGTCAAGTCGTAATACTCCCAATCTGCTGCGTATCGAATTGTTCCGTTGGCGAGGACGATTGTTGCGCCGAGGAAGGTGTCTAGCGTAAGACCGTGGGTTCGCGAGGCAAAGCCGTAACCTCCGTGGAGAGCATGGCCAGCAATACCAACACTACAACTATTAGCCCAACGTCTCGTCTTTGCGAAAAACCTCTTACCCAGGGCACGATCCGTGAGGAATAGCTCTCTTGCCAAACCTGAACAAGTCAGTAGCGACATGTCCCAGCCTCGCACCAGCCTGAACATTGCAACTCATATCTTTGTTAAGGGTGACGGTATCCATATCATCCACGACAATAACCAAATGTCCATTCTCACCACCGTAGCCAAACGATCCATAGCTATGGCCGCCGCTCTTGGCACTGACGCGGACTTTTTTCTGGTCACCACACTTGACAGCGTCTGAGATGTGCTTGACAGTTGTGGGAAGGGCAATGGCTGCAGGAGTGTATGCTAGACGAAGATTGTACGGCTTGACTTCCTTGACCCATTGGGCTGAGTCGCGTGGGATGTAGGGGACTTTCTTTTGGGCGAGGCAGGCGTTGAGAGCGGCGGGGGTGTTTGACGATTGGGGGTATGGTGATGGAGAAGCATTCGAGAGGGCTAAGAATGCCCCAAGGCAGAGGAGGAGTAGTCGGAAGTTGAACATGATGCCGTCAGCTTTGCTAGCCACTGCTCTGATACCCCTTACGGCCGCTGGCAAGCGAGTTGTTCTTATAATCCATTTCTCATACTGTCTCGCAAGGATCATCTTCAGCTTTCATGTCGATTGTATCTATATCAGGCCATCTCTTTACGAGGTGGAAATGAAACATGCACGATTCTGTGAAGCTGAAAAGCATGGCTCAAACAACAGGGTCAAGGGTAACATGATTGTCGAGGATGTAGAAAGATGTCAATTAGGTTCTCTGCAAGTGCCGTAAGTCACAATGCTCTCTTCTCAACCAGCCCAATTGACTCTGTATCAAAAGTTTACAACTCCTCCCTGGTCAAACAATGCCGCCAAGATCTATATCACCAAGATACTCTTCTCAGAATCTCTCAGCCAGACGTACCTGAACATCTCGATGATCCCCTGAGGCCATCCACCTGTGTAACACCAGCCCCATGATCGACAATGCGTCCTACCAATATTTCTCGTGCATACATATACACGTTTCCCCACATGCATATATAGCGCAAAGCCAACCTACACTTTATTCTCGTAGCGAAAACAAACCCCGACTTGTGATTTGCTGTAGGGAGAATCCGATGCCAGGAACCGAAGCCAATATGCACCTCTTCCCGATACTAGCACGAATCCGATTGCGACAGTCCAACGTGTGTGCGCTAAGAGAAAACAACCCTCTTTATTTCTGTACAGTTCTATTCTTGTCGCTTATATATATGTCCCACACTCTCTTCGTTCGACAAGACCGAGTTTCTTCTTGCAGTACACGAATAAGGCTTGAATGACTCCCACTTCTCCTGTTTAACGAGGCACTTCGACGTGTACTTTACATCGCAATTGGCTCTTGGTCAAGCACAAATGCAGCCAAGCTCGTCAAATCAGGGACTTGAATGGGTCATCACGTTCAGCTAATGCTCGACCTGCGCTTTGTTGGACTGCAGTTTGGCCGAGGGAGGGGCATCAGTAGCGGTTGATTACGAGTCTTTGGAGAGCCCGCACATAGAATTTGACTCATAGTGGTAATAGATGAATATAGTACCACTGGATCTCTGTGTCTTGTGAATGACTCCCCTCCGAGTCTCCGATCATTACAACACGCTCACCACATCTTCACGAGTTTCTTCTACCACAGTATTCGTCTGCTCCAATATACAACAGCTACTCACCCAAATCACGAGTAAAATCACTTGAGACGTATCCTGATTAATGATTACACTTAACTTTAACCCACATCCCTCATCATGCCCTCCCAATGTCTCTCTTCCCCACAACGTCAGCGTCAACACCATAACACAACCTACGCCACCAAGCAGTCATGAAACGCACACATCTAAATTCCCCATGTGAAACAATCTTCCCTTCTCCAGATGCCAAGTTGTAGATCCAATTAAAGTACATTCTTGACACCCATAACCGCAGCAACATTGCATCTGCAGTGCTGTTCGAGTAAAAAGCGTGCCATCTATTTAGAAATGGCGTCTGTGTAATTCCATGTGAATAAACTGCTGCCGCCTGTGTGTTGCAGATTCCCTAAGACCTTCAAGTCGGTGAATCACAATCTCTCCCTCAACCTCAAATCTCAACTATAAGAAGACCTCTTCTCTTCCTCCAATTCCTCACTCTTTCTTTCTTCACTCATCATCAACAACAACAACTTGCATTCTCTTCGTCTTCATACAACAACATTCTCGCTCCTTCAAACACTCCAAGTCTTTCTCTTACACTACACACTCTCTCAACTACACTCAAAGCAACTTCTTTTCAACATGTTCTCCAAGCTCATCCTCATCGTCCTTTCCGCTACCACCGCCCTCGCGGCTCCTCTTTACCCTCGAACCCTGGGTCAAATCACCTTCTACCATCCCGGCAAGGGTGCCTGCGAGGACAGCCACGGCGACGCCGACATGGTCGCTGCCATTGGCCGAGGTCTTTATGACTCTGGCGACTACTGCGGCAAGAACATCAAGCTTACTGGTGACGCCGGCGAAGTCATTGTCACCGTCGTTGAGTAAGTTCTTTTGTTTCCCTCTCTTCCAAACTCAAACTAACATTCTTTCTCAGCCGCTGCGAAGGCTGTGCCGATAACGATCTCGACGTTTCTCCCGCTGCTTTCGAAAAGGCCATGGGAGCCAAGAGCCAAGGGCGCGTCCAGGGAGAGTGGAACTGGGCCTAAACGACATTCACCATTCATTCTTTTTTTTTTCTACAGCATGATCACCAGAAAGCTCGGCTCTTTACATTCTTTTCTCGAACATTCGTAACGACGTCGAACATACGGGAGGCGATTTAACGAAGATGGCACAGGTGGCCTGTTTATGATGATGAACTTCAATTGTTAGCAAAGGGGGAGATCGAAAAGATAGAGAATGGATTCAATAAAGTTCTAACAACGCTTTAATTACCTCTTTTCTCAGTGACATGTCTGCTTAAGTGATTCTCTCTTAGGGGGTGGTAGAAAAGTGAGCCACCAAACTTTAGAGTGCAACAACAAAAACTCACTCACCAACATATGTCTTATGCTCAGTGGCTACACTTCCAGCACACAGAGGCACTCCAAAAAGAACTTAGTAATTGAATTGTGTGGATTGATTCTGTCAATCTATGCTAACTCGCTTTGACGCCCGACGTTATCATAAAACTCTGCCGGAATGCGCCCTTTTATCATAGCTCCATAAGTCCTGTGTCCAAGCCACCCAATCCATCCGCCAAGTAAAGCAAACCATAACGTTCCTGTGAAAGAAAAGGGAATCCAACGCCTGTTCGTGATGGGAATGTGTTCCTCGTCAATGACACATTGCTGTGGTGAGTCTACCCTGTTGGGGACTGTAAGTTCTATGCCATAATGAATCCAAATCTTCTATCCTTGCTTATTTCTAAGACCAAATGCAGGCAACCACTTTCTCCTGCTTCCTGTTGCGCCAGCCGCCCTTGGGCTTTCTGTCTGCTCCACTGTGTCTCTTTCGTTCACCGGGCATGGTGGTTTGGGTGTTCCTGGGGTGCCTGACTCTTGACTCATTCTCGAGTCGTCGGCCATGTCAATATCCATAGAGACATTTCTTCCCTGTCGCGATTTTCGCATGATTGGCGGCGGTGTTGCGCTGTCGCGGTCCTCCTCGAGCGCACCTGTCCGGCTCATCCAAGGTGGGAGTCCCGATGCGCCATTAGAGCTCGAGAATCCCCCATTAGGAGGTTCGGTTGGACCATGCTCCGATCTTGGAGTTGGGGTTGGGGCACCGCTCGGAGGTCCAGTAGACGACCTGCGGAAGAACTTGGTGAATTTGTTCTGGGTGGATTGTTGACCCGCGATCGGAGGGTAATGGTTCTTGTCGCCGGCAGACGGCCCCTGCGTCTGCATGTGTGCACCTGTCCTTATTTGAATATCGTCGCTGTTTCGTCTCTGGTGGCCCTTCTTACGGCCCCCCTTAGAGGCCTTAACATTGGCCAACGGTCGACTCAGGAAAGATGTCTTGCTCTGTTGCGCAACCTGCGGGTTCAAGCTCGATCTCCTATCAGGAGGTGGTGGAGGCATCGTTGATGAGAAAAGCTCTTGCTGAACTGGGAAAAGATCCCTAATCCTGTCGGGATCGAGTCCTGTGCTCGCGCCTCCTTGATGACCATTTCCAGCTCCAAACATAGCATCCATTGCCCATCCACCCTTGGTGGCTGCGCTAGGTGGAAAGCTAAAGAGATCGGGAGACGCTCGCCCGTTGTTCTTAATCGGTTTAGAACTTTGACGTATCCAAATGTCGATACTCGACTCGAGAGATTCCACGTCTGAGTCGTCATCAATGTCAGAATCCCAATCGTTGCCCCGTCGGTTCGAAATAGTAGTTTCGTCAGCGGACCGAGGGCGCTGAATGGATCTGCCCTGGTTCTCGCGATATACTCTATTGTTCAAGTCAATAATCTGAGCTGAAGCCTTGACTGCACGCATTGGAGGCTGCTCCAGACGAACACCTGAGTACGTTCCCAAGCTTCCGTCGTTTTCGGAAGCTTCTGATAACGCACTGTGGCTTGGTCTCGCTGTAGGAGGTCTAAGCAACGCCTCGTTAGAGTTGTCGAAGCGTCGCAGTGTAGAGGTAGAGACGGTGTCTGGTGTTGGAGGGAGGTTCTGGTCGTGGAGTCTAACACCACCAGGAGCCTCGGTCGTAACTCTTCGAAGTGAATCCCTCTTCTCCTGCTTAAGGCGCTGATGGCCTGGGGACATTGAAGCACGGCCAGTAAATCTTTCTGGTACATCTTGATCCTGACTTTGAGGTCGCGATCCCATCTTCGACGACGGGTGGTGTCGTTCGGCCCTCTGTCGCGGAGAGCTGTATTCGATGACGTTGTGGATTGAGTCGAAGTGCGGTTGGTGATTGGAAACAGAGTTCGATCGGATTGATCTGTTAGGTGAAGAATGGTGAGACTTGACAAAAGCTGTTTTTGGTCGGTTGATAGCACTGGCTCTAGCTGGAAGACTGGCGGAGCCATCAAAGGTTGTCGGTTCATCCTCTTCTTGAAGGCCGCTATCATCTTCCTTCGACCCATACACACTGACAAAGGAGCTTTCACTCAGGATGCTCAAACTCGGGCTGCGGCCAGTGTCGCCTTCGCCAGGGCCCTCGGGGACTTGCGCAAGACTGACAACGCTGCCCCTAGCTCCAAGATAAACATTGCGCAAGTTCTCTGTATTCTCGCTGTGGTCGGATATGAAACTAGGCATTCGGTTGATGATTCTACCGTCTCCCGTTCGCTTCGCCGAGACTGGTGTCTGTGTGGCAGGTCTAGGGTCTTCGTAGCAAGGATTGAAGTTGTGAGCTGAGTACTGGCCTTCGAATTGGATTTGTTCAATAATTGATCTTTCTTTGACGAACTCTTCGAGTCTAGCTTCGAGCGACACGATCATAGCGACCGCCTCCTCGATTGCTTTATCACGCTTCTCCATCTCCTGAGAGAGATGGTGGTTCAATTCGTCTGCTTGTGATTTTTCCATCTCGAGGGTCTCTACTTTATCTTCGAGTGCTGTTTGTCGTTCTCGACGATGGTACAGTTCTAGCTTGAGATCAAAGTTCTTCTTGTGAAGTGAAGAAATTACCTGCTCCATATCCATAACTCCCATGCCCTTTTTCTTGGACGTCTCAGTTGAAGCGGGAGAGTGAGATCGATGTTCAGAATCGACAACCCTAACAGGCGATCCGAGGCTTCGACTAAACTCCCCAGAAGAATTGGTTGTATGAGAGCGCGACCATGTTGACGACTTGTCGCTCTCCGCTTGACGAGACTCCCGCAACTTCTCTTGAAGGAATGAGGACATGGCAGGCTGTCGCGTAGATTCGCTGCTAGCTTCTCTGGTCAAACGAGACTTTCGGTCTGCTGTTCGCGGTGTGGCGCTAGATGTCCTTTCGCAAGTGGCATGATAGAATCGGTGAGCATGCGACGGGGCGGGGGACCCAGGAGGGTGTGAGTTGGAAGTATGTGCGGTATGCATTGAGGCCTTGGTGTTGTTGGTGCTTGTAGAAGATCGAGAGGCGGTTCTTTGTCCATATGAAGACCGCGAGACAGGCCGTTCCATATTTGAATGCGGAGGAAGCTGTATTAAGTTTTCTAGGCGATTAGGTGTCGGTTTTCAAGGTGGTGATTTGTTCGCACGCGCACGGCTTGCGAGGTGTAGTTTGTACAAAGCGGTCCAGGTCAGATTCGAGGGTAAAGCTGAATTGTCTGATTTCGCAAAAGTATCGCAATTAGGTCTTGGAGTAGAAAAGTGCCGGTGTGTATAGTATGTCGAGCAGGTCGCATGTCTTGGGAAACAGAGAGAGGACTGATTCACTTCATGGCGGGTTGCGCCCAATAGCTTTCGGGTATCGTTGCAGGAAGCGAATCAGGTGAGATATGATATGATGCAAATGAAACGATGCTTGGTGTTTTGTCTTTGAGCTTGTGGTCGGTCGGTTATAGGTGACTTGCAGCAAACAGCGGTCATGATCCAATGGCTAACAAAGTAACGACAATTTTCGTAAAGAAGTATGTACAATCTCGGTTCGTTTCCGTGTAGAAAGAGCAGGTAACACGATTAGGGTCTGGGGGAGACAAGAGCGCAGTATCAAACAGTTTGAGATTGAGTTTGAATAAGAGACGAGACGAGACAACCCAACTTTGGCGATCGAGTGACGATGGGAAGAAACGGCATTAAGTTGGGCTCGAATAAGTGAAGCCGACTTCGCTTAGAGTGGGGGAGAAAGGGACTTGTCGACTTGACGATGTCGCCTTGCGTCGGCGACGCAGGGAGAACCTTGAGTTGCCTAGTAGATAGACTACTTCAAGGGCCAAGGTCGTTCCCAATCGACAGGACAGGCAGGGTTACGCAGTGGATATCTCGATCCAATCTGCCTATTTTAGGAGGGCGAGCAATAGAAGAAAGAGAAGAAATTAGAATTGAGGTGGAAATCAAGGGTATGTTTAGGTATGGTTCCTTCTGCCACCGACATCCAAATGCAGGAATACTGGACAGTCTCTCATTCCAGAGCCTGGCACAGTAAAAAAAGGTACAGACAGAGCCGGGCAGGTACAGCCAAGCCTAAAAGTTAGGGCGCCCCCCGCATTAGCGTTGCAGCCTCCATCTCAGGCACCATTTCAGTGGAGGTTCCATTAACAGCCAACACCACAGTACGCGTCTCTGCTCTGTAGACTACGTGTGGACGTGTTTAAAGCGTGCCAGGGTCAAGAGACGGTGTCGCCGGGCTGAAGAGTGGGTGACAAGGGTCTCCCATCCCTGATTTATGCCCTTAAACTGACAATACCTAATCCCCTACCCTTCTCTGCCCTGTGCTGTTTGTTGACGATTCGGTTGTCAGAGCAAATCGGTCCATCCAATCTTTCGTATCTACTAAATCGATCGAGTATTTCTAGATGCCAGGTTATTATTATCTTCTCTTATTCTCCCAGCTGGACTGTCTTTAGTACCAATCATGCTCAGTTCCACAGACTTGGGGAGCATGGATCCCCCCGGCTCCCGGCGAGCGGCCCGTGCTCCGAGCAGCTATCAAAGTTACTTTTACAGTATCAAAACCCCCATGTCGTCACTTTTCTCTTTCCCTTGATAGGTAGGATAGATGTGATTGTGATTCATGTGATTGCTTTTTCGAAAGGAGCAAGAGTCAGAGTGGCTTGACAAGAAAAGAACAAACATGCAGCAGTAGGGTAGTTCTCCTTGCTTTGCTTTTGTAAAGTCAATTGAACCAATCCCTTAACATGAACCTCGTTCATTGCGCCGTTGAGTGCCCTCTTCTTCAATGTATGTTTCAGTTCTCAACAATGTCCTAGACATTCGACGATCCTAACCAAACCATTCAAGGGTCTTTTATCTCTGTCTCACCTGCACCCACTATCACCAACATAAGAAGCAAAACACCACAACTCATATCAGATCCTCGCACTATATTCCCACAAAGAGAAAAGAGAAAATATTTCTTACACTAATCAATACCTGCATTAAACAAGTCCGGCCCTGAACTTGGATGCATCGGTCCGTCTTAGCTTCAGACTCCAAGAGAATAAATCCCGTCCCGTCGCAACCTAAGCCCGCAAGAATCCCCACGTAAAACTTTAAACGGCCATGACGGAAACGGGTTCCAGAGTCTAGTCTAGGTCCAGAGGAAAAAAGACCAGACTCCGGTTTGCCGCTTCAGCCATTCCCGCTTTTACCGCCCACTGACGTTGATCGATACTGTACTCCGAGCACTCCAAGAAAAACATTGTTCTGTTTTCAAAACTGAGAACGCCTTCTCTTACGATTGTGCCCAAACGTTATACAGTTTCTCCTCTAAATGCAGCAGTAGTGGAACCCTTGGCTTTTAACGGCTGAGCTTTACATACTGATGCAGTTCAACTGTGCGAGCTTAAGTGGAAAGATTGTATATTTTGGAGCAAACAACTTCCACGCCGTCAATTGTGGCTTGATACACTGCTTTTGGACCGCCGAGATCTCAACTCTGGTGCCACTCGGCTGCAAAGAACCGCCGGTGCAATAAATGATCAGTCAACTACACCATCCACACGGTAGCTCATCTGATTCGATTCTTCTGACTTCTATACCGTGTTGTGGCTTTTGGCTTTCATTCTACCTCGGCTGATCAATTCAGAATTGAAGTTTGGTGCCTCACAGGTCGTCAGGACATGCCCAGATTCTAGCTGCAATGGCACATCGTCCCTTGCAGAAGATCTACAACATACAGACTGTCCAATCACTTGACAGGCTAGTCTCAAAAAGTTCCCGAACTGACAGCCATGAAATAAACGCGTGGTTATCTCTTTGTTCTGTTCAACGGCATGGCACGCCATCACACCAATCTGGAATCACAGGTCAGATGTGGCATTCCATAAGTTTTGCCACGCAGATACCCGATTATCATGCTTCTGCAAGCATCCTCTTCACTATGATCGTCTTGTTTGTAAGACCCCTCGAACAGAAGGGTTTGATGCCTCCTAGTATCGGACCTTGCATCGTGGCTGGACCTTGACATACGCGGTGAGATAAGGTAGTATTTGAACATCATCGTACGATACAGGACTCACCTTTACTCCGCTATTGGCGGGCTGCAGAGATCGACGGAGTGGGAATGTTCAACATTCATGGCTGGCGATGTTACTGCACAGACGTCAATCTCACAACTACCGAGACATCAGACCGCATATCTCAAACTTGATCGTCAATCAACTGGGCTTCAATAGAATTAGCTACATGTCACCCTTCTCGCTCCACAGGTGAAGGCAACATCGACTCATTGTGCCCGCGGCAATGTGTATGAAAACCTGGCGTTGTTAAAACTGCACATTGGTGATTTATCATTAACTGCTGACCTAACACTAATATGTTTTCTTGAATCGTATCTGGCTTGACTGTAAGGGGTGATTTTGCTCTTGGTTAGCCCTAGGCCAAATATTCTCGTGGCTGCTACCCTACGGGACACGGACGTTGTCACGAGCAGAAGGATAAGGGGGTTCCTAGACAATAAAGAGTCATGAGGCTCACGGAGTCGAAATGGGTAATGTTTGCTCTATCTGATTGATCTAGAGACAAGTATCTCAAATGGAGGAGGCATTGTCGTCTTATTGATATTTCGTCCCGGGTGCCTGATTTTATCATGGTTCGGCTTGGGTAGATCACGGTGTCACAATAACTTCAATCACCCGGTCCAGGTACATCAGCATGTGTTTGTTGACTGTTTAGCGATACACCATTGATATTCGTAAAAGAAAAGAGCAGTTATCTTGGCAGTATAACGTAGAAACGTGCCGGTAAAATATCTGGTAGCAAGATGCATTAAACTTATCACTGGTGAGGTCTCGGGCATAGCATGTATCTGTGACGCTACTAGCTCCATCATTAAAGAGGCCAGTTCAATCTCTAAAGATAACATCGCGTTCCTCTGCAAATGATCCAATGCAATATATATTCACGCTATAACAAAGCATTCCCAAAACGCCATGATCTTATACCACTCCCATCAGGCGATAATCTACAGCTCATCCTTCTTATCGAAAAACTGCTCCTCACTACCCTCAACCACCTCTTCCCCATCATCTCCCTTCGCTTTAGCAGCAGCCTCCTTTTCCTTCTTCAACTGAGCCTTATTCTTAGCAAGCTCATCCTCATCAGCATCAATATAACCTCGAAGCTCTTTCTCTCCTCCAGGAAGCTCCACAAGCTCAAGCTTCCATCCGTATTTTCCTGCCAGCTTCGTCATACGTTCTGTCATCTCTTTGACCACGGAGGGCTTGAGGTCCAGTTTCTCTAACTCTTCGTCTGAGAGAAGATTCATTTCGCCGCCGTCTTCTTTGCTCTTGCCTGATGCTACCACTTTGAGGAATCTCTCGGTGTCCGTGTTGGAGTTGGAGAAGTAGCTGCGTGGGGGTGGAAGCTTGGCTGGTGGTTTGCCTGCCTCGTCTGCGCCGGAGAGTACATTTCTAGCGCCTACAACGACACCGCCGATATTGACCGGCTCCTTCGCGGGGTTTTCAGGCGTTGCGTCTCCGGACTTGACACCTGTATCTTCCTGCTTCAGCGGCACCTGAGCTTCGCCCTGCGCCAAAGGTACCGTTTGGTCCAGTGAGGGAGGCTCGTTAAGTTCGCCCAAGATAAGCTTGCATCGGATGGGGTTTGCCCGGGTTTCTTCGGGTGGTAAGAAAGCAACATCGTTGCAGAGGCGCGGAGTATTGACGACCATCAAGTAAGCACAGATAGTGACTTCCTTAATCCAGCCAATCCTGTCTGCCTTCATGCCCGGTACACAATGGTACTGAACCTCAATCGTGCGTTCTCTTCCTGTCAAGTCGCAAATAGTTCCTCCTTCGAGCCTCTGGACGAGATACCGTTGGTCACCCTTGACCTGCAGTTCCGCTGGAGGAGGCGCTTCTTGGCCGTTCATTTTCGCCTTGTGCGCTGCATTGGCTGGAATGGCGGGGACTTTTCCGAGCGTGTAATCCATCGTATGAGGGTCCCGCTTAGGAGGTTGACCGTTTGGTATCGAGGGAAGGGCGTGGAACTGGACGATCTCGCGGTTATTACAGAAACTGTAACTCCACCATCCAGACATAAAGTAGAGGCATGAATCCTCCAGTTCTGAAAGAAGCTCCCATCCACTGGCTGTCGCACGACTAAGCTCACGAGCTTCTTCGGCCTTGGCAAGCTCGTTGGCCGTCTTATTCTCTGCTTCGGGCGATTGTAAAATAGGTATAGAACAAAGGTACTCGTTAGGTGGTACCTTCATGAGTTCGTACGTGTACGACGGGCCATCCTGGTCTTTGTTCTCGTGGTCGTCAGCTTCCCGAGCTTGACCTAATGTGGATTGCGCAAAGTCGGCAGAATATGTAGGATGTTGACTATCGAGTAATGAATGGGCGTCTTTCTCGGATATGTATTGATCATCGAATACGACTTCAAACTACAAACGTTGAGCATCAAGATAAAGGCACTGACCAGCGAGGGGCAGCTTACCTGAGGGTACGTCAACAAGTCCTCGTGAATGTTGAACCCCGGTGAACGAGCTCCAACAAGCTGGAGGGAAGCCAGCAGAATCAAATTGAAGCGGCGCATTATGCCGTGTTAAGCTGGAGATAGCTCACATAGAGCTTATACAATGGTCGCAATAAGGTTGCCAAATGCAACGGACTCTCTACTGGATACTAAGCGTTACTGGGAGAGGTGTCATGATGGACCAAGCTGTGGAGTTTAGCCTGGGTCCGTTATCAGTTGCCTGACCGATGTTTAACCGTTATCAGTCAAGATTCCTTCCGATGACTTGTTCCGGACACCGAAAAAGAAGGGTCCTTGCGCCGACAACTTCATCTGTCCACGGGCTATATTCTCCGGAGTCTAGGGGATGTAGAGGGGCCGAATATCGGTCATCCCGTCAAGGGGCGAGTTACATAACGTGTCCGTCGTTAATTACAACCCCGCCAGCGTAGAAAGTGCTTACCATTACATCACAGCTCATCTCTCCTCATCCCATGGGCAAAAGAAATTACTCTGAACAGGGACACAATACGAGAGAGTGTGCACAGCCTTGAGTCGTTTCAGAAACACAAGCACACGCTCAAGCACAAGCGTGCTTGTGTCGCAAAGTTGTTATGTTTATGGCAATGGCATTGTGTCGTGATGTGTGGCAAACGGGAATAACAACACCAGATGTTGATCAACACATGCCCTTCCTGGGAACATCCTCGCTTCGGGTGGGAATCGACGATCAGAAGAGCTTCTTTTACTGGAACACGTGTCCGATGGGGAAATAAAACGCGTTCCAATGTCGGGCTCATCCCAGTATCAAAGGGTTTTTGCCTTTTTTCCCTACTTCTTCTCCGCAGTATTCATCGTTTCATGTCAGGATCTCTCATGAACTTGTCGGGCCGTCAAGCTTGGACAATGATCAATACAGCCAAGTCCCAGCGAGATGAAATTGCTGTTGCTCAAATTTAGACATCTGTGACGTATTTTTCTTACTTTTGCGCGACGCCGAGTGCTCACAATGGCATGATATTGAGCATTGGTCTCACAAGGGTCCTGACTAGGCGTGATAGCGTCTTCTCGCTTGATACCGATTTTGGCCCAACGGTGCGCAAACCGATGACTACCGACAGGAGTTCGTGCACTCTATAGGATCGTCTGTTGTAATGCATCATCATCAGCCCTGGACAGTTCTTCACTCATGCGCTTGGACGAATGCATTAATCAGAGTCGGGGTCTCCTGGGCATATTACTTTTTGGTCCAGTGTTTTGGGTTAGCATCAACGCTACGGGAAAAGGTACGCGCAAGACACGGGCTGTGCGTTTGGACATTGATGTTGGATTCAGGGTAACCCGTTCGACAAAAGATCCCATCGCCAAAGCAAGTCAGTCTGTTCTAGACCACGGCAGATGAACTCAGAGACATTTGACTACTCATCACACGCTAACAAAACTCTCAACGAGCCGTTCGTCCGTGCCAAGTGTGTTAAGCATACTGATTGAGCGTTAGAGTTGACTCACTTTGAAGCGAGATGTTCAGGGGAGTTTGAATGGCTTCAAACCGTTGTAAGACTGTGGCTCAACTACGAGTTTGCGGCTCAGTTCGACTCATACAACAACAAGCATCAGGGTGCAATCAAAACAGGCAGCACGTGGTCAACTCAAGCAGCGGATCAACCCAAATTGCCAACGCATCATTCACTCCATTCGCGATGGGGAGTCATATCATTGCACGTGCACCAGCACGGTCACGAAGCTATCAATGGAACGGTTCCATCAATGATCTGCGTGATTGTGAAAGTTGATGCTGGGGTCGAGCCTGCATGATCACCGCAAGGAAAAGATTAAGCCAAGGAAAAAAAGAAAGCAATCGATAGCCAGGGCCAGATAGAAAGTGGAACTTGTAGGTCTAGAAACGAGTCCAATATCCATCGCAATCTTGCGGACAAATGGAAAAGAAATACTACGTAGTATGTGATTGAGTTCAACTATGTATGAGAACTGGACTAACAATACGGAATAGCTTCCGAGGACATAGGTTGCAGTTTCGAGATTGGCAGGCACAAGATAGAGTTGGAAGCAAACTATATCGCGGTTGGTTTATGGACGTGCGAGTTGCTACCCTTTGCTATGTTGGGAATAGAGTGGTTTGTCTGTATATAAATTGCGCCAAGCCTTTATCGAGTTCGAGTCAGAAGAAACCCGAAACCATCGATAGCGTGTGCTTCAAACTGCAAAAAGCCTGGGGGCCTGCATGACACTCAATACTCGGGCGATTGTCTGACCAAACGGAAGTGTGCAATGCGAGTTGGCAAATACCGGTCATGACGATCATAAGGTCTAGACTGCGGTGACGATGCTACGCAATTCGTCACGGTAGAAGATCATCATCATGGGGTGTAGGGAAGAGGACTTGGGTAACGTGGGCACCTGGTCCCAGTCTCTAGGTTACAATGAGGTTATTTGGACAAAAGCAAATATTGCAACGCGATACCTAAAGAAGAGGGTGTGATGTAGTTGAATTGCTTGATCTGGTGCAGTGGTATCTCTAATCTAATTAAGCCGTTGATGACTGTCTAGACGTTGGAGAATTAATTACCTAGGTTTGGTATCGAGTTAGGCTCAGTACGGTTAGGTACAGGTAAAGTGGCTGCTGTTAGAGTGATGGCGCCGTCCGCCTCACTCTATGCGACAGCGGGAACCAATCGAGATGGATGGTGGGTATGCCTGACCACGTTCGACAGCCAATAGATGGATGCCCCGTCTCAGTGATTGCCTCGTTTTGCGTAAAGAGGTGGGTGCTAGAAAGGAGATGGAGTGTTGCGTTTGGCAGGGATTCTACCCGTTGGAGAATTGAGACTAGCAGAGCTTCCTGGTGATGGCATCTCTTTTGTGAGAGCTCACATTTGTTTGAGTCTTGAGGGGATATGTGAGGTGAGAATATTTGTTATCGATTTATACGAATCCTCGAGGATGCTTTCAATCAATAACATTTTTTAGTCACTGCTGCTGTTTCATGCCAGTGTTCTTGTTCTCTCAGCTGAAATACGTATCTTTACTCTCTGCACCAGGAACAGGATTAATGTGCCACCGACGTTGAAGAACAGGGAAAATGGTGATCAGCGTCCCGCCGCCAACCGGCGGTTCATGGATTGCTCAGTGTTAGGGAGAGAGCTGATCTCGCGTACCGAGATAATCTCATTCAAATCTGGCTCCAACTCTGTACTCAGCTTAGTTAGTATCTACTGAAACGTTACTGCGTGATACTATAGCAGGGTTAAAATTAGTAACAGTAGAATGTATAATCTTAAACTTACTATGAAGCATTAACTATGTTTTGTCCGTGTTCATCAAACTAACGTTAATTACCATACCGTTAGGTTGGAGAGGTAAGGTACCTGCTTGATCGGGGATATCTTCAAACAAGCTAAAACAGAACAGACCAAGTCTTACAGCACATCACATCAAAGCATGGCGCACAGCAAGACAAGACACACACCAAGCTAAGCCCAACCAACAACCCAACTCTTTCTTGTCCGCGTCTTGTCCGGGAACTGACAGCAGCACCTGGCATCAAACGTGCAGCCGGTCAATCAGTCTAGCGGGTTAGCGCATGACATGTTCCCTTACAGCACAACACATTGTATTGCCCAAAAGACACTTCTTTTGATCGGATCCGCAACCCCATATCTGTGCCCGCTTTGGTGGGATGAAGGATGGGGGCCATAATGATTTGCTAGACTAGGATAGGATAAAGATGAGCCATGACATCTCGTAGCTCTGAGCGTAGCACAATCAATCTCCAAGGAAGAGGCACATCTTTCTTTGCTTTTTTCTCTCTCTTTCTACGTACCCTGTACCCAGCATCGAAAGGGTGATGCCGTCATGTCATGGCGTTTTGGGCTGTGACTGTTGCTTGTGCTGTATCACATTGCTTCTTTTCTCCTTGTCATATTTGTTTTCTTTTTCCTTCTGTTTCCTCAAAATAGTCATGAACTATGATGCTGTGCCGCTTTAACATTACGTAGACGTTTTTGTTTTGTTTCATGGGAATGAACAGGTTGAGGTGTCAGAAGATATGCGGCCGGTCGTCTTGCGTGTCTGTGAGTAAAAGTCCTAGACTAGAGTAGATCGTAGAGATCGAGCACAAGAGTAAATCATTTATTCTAAAGGTCTACTGGGCTATGCACCACTTGATGCAGCTGAGCCTCTTGGGTGCGTAAATGTCAAAGCCCATAGAGAATGCCTCGTTTCAAAGCATCTCGTGGACAGTTTGGATAGATGAGCTGCATGTACGTACGCGCAATTAGAAACGAGGATTCTAGTGGTCGCAGCAAGCTAGACCTGGCAACAGAGAGTCACAGACAAGCAATGTTGATCCAATCGCTTCGAACCCAAACGCAGGCCGGGCGTCAGCAAGTAACGATTCCAGGACAAGGGTTGCTTCGCTGGCCTTTCTATCTTTTTTTGGGCATGACACAACATACCCGGGTGTGCGTTTTATTAGTGGATGCGTTGAGCGGCTTTTCAGTGGTGGTTTAACCCGTTGGTTCAGTTCAACTGTACTGTAGTGCAGCAGGTGGGCCGCTGTAAATCAAAGTCAAACCACCTACCCCACGTTCGTTGTCAGAGGGCAAAACTCAAAGTACAGCACACAACAAGCGTCGTCAGTCATACTCCTTGCCCTTCTGATATTGGTGCTGATATTAGTGCTAATCCACTTAACCATTTTCACGTTTGTTTCAATCTCAACAACACGGCATATGTTAGTAGCATCATTAAACTCATCCCCACAAGCCTCTCTTTTTTGCGACAAGTCTCTTTTTTTGTGACAAGAACCAAGATTGGATCTTGTTTTTTTCTCACATCTTGTCTCTTTTCACCTCGTCAATCTTGACACCATCGATCAGGCCACATCGGGCACTATCGCATTAAATCATTTCTGCGAGTCTGCCTCAAGATGGCCCATTTAAGGAACTGCTTGTCTAATGCATCTCAATCGATAATCTATTTGGGCAGCTTGTCATCAAAACACACCACGACGACATCATCATCATACACCCTCCTCTACCAGAGATATACTCTTGTACAGAGTCACAACTGCCTGCATTTTCAGCCAGGCCAAGCCTAATTAGACCGCCCACCCACAGACGTCTTCAACTCACCATCCATACTTACCTTACACACCGCAGCTCGCAAATACCGCCCAGTTCCCACCACCCTTGAATATCCTTCCAAGGATCCCTGCATCATCCCCCTGTCAGGCCAGAGTGGGGAATTGGAAGCCTCATTCGCACGACTGGGCCGCGTTCCCTTCCATCCTGGCTCACCTATTAATCCTCCATCCCATCCGCATCTCGTTCACCTTCTTTTCTTCGTCGTCTGTCTCGACTCCCGCTATCCCACTTTTTAATCTTTCTCGCCTGTCGCAAACCCGAGACTTGTATTCATTACCATTCAATAGTTCGGTTCGCCTTGGCTTTTCACCTTTCCAAACTTCCAAGTCTATCTATCCATCAACCAACTCTCAGCTCAGCATCCACTCACTCGCCTTACTTACACCCGCCTATCTCAACACATCGGGCCTATCCCTATCAGATATACGATCCTACCATCTAAAGGTTATCTATCTACACTCCACAGAATGAATTTAGAAAACGTCACCACTGTCGAGGAGCTACAACGTCAGCTAGAAGCCGCCAACGCAAGAAATTCACAACTTGAGCATTTCGTCCAAAGTCAACTCAACGGAGACCCTACAGTTCTAAATCATGTCGCCCAGAACTTTGCTCAGGGTGGTTTCCAGATCCCAAGCAATGGTGTCTCAAATACACGAAGTGTCGGCCTCTCCCGTAGCAAGTCCACCATGGCATACCCCACACAAGTAAAGTCTGCCATTACGGTAATTCATCCCAACCAACTCTTATTCCATCTCCATCATCTAATCTCATCGTGCAGGAACGATTTCAAGCTCATAAGCGTGAGAGAAGAGCCTTTTCTCAACAGTCTAGCTCCGCACTACCCATGAGCCGCAGTGTTTCAAATCGTTCAGAGTCTCATATGCCTTTCTCACAAACGGGCAACCGCATTGCACCTTTGAGTTCATCCATGGACCGATTTACCTCACCTCAAAGCCAGTCTACCAACCTACCTCTTGAAGCCGCCTCAAATCAACTTCAAAGTGTCCAGGAGAACCAACCTATGCTCAACATCGGCATGGACCCCGAAGACTTCCTAAAACAGTGGCCCGAGACTCCACAAGCTCCTCAGCACTACGACTCATCGTTCTCGGGGATGGCTTACAACATGGTGACCGAAAACCCATATGCCACTTTGTCATCAAGTATTCCTTCCAGCTACCCTATGTCTTCGGCTTGCCCATCAATGATCTCTGGTCCATCCGCTGCCGAGGCCGCAAGCCCCTTGACCCGCCAGAACAGCTCCTACGACAACTACGGCGCTGGCATGGAGCGTATGGAATCTTCGCAGTCTCAGGCTGATGCCCTCTTCGCACCCGATCTGTCTCCTGCTTCTGTCAACATATACCCCACCGGCAAGCAGTATACCTCTGAGCAAGACCTCTTTGGTCTCGGTGCCAGTCTCACCTCTGCCAATGTTCAGCAGTATGTCGACTCCAACGGAAACACTTTGATGGCATCGCCCGAATCAACCGACATGGAGCGATCCATCTCCAACGCTAGCATGTCAAGCGTTCGATCAAACGCTTCCAACCTGGAACGCCGAGCCAAGGAAGCCCGCGAGCGAGTTCTCCAGGCAGCCAAGACCATCCAGCTCGCCCCCAAGCCCAAGGAGGAGCTTGCTAAGAGTGAAGCCAACTCTGCCGCTTCTAAGGATGCCAAGCTCCCCGTCAATAAGAGCAACTACCAGCGCCCTAAGCACCCCAAGGTCTACTGCACTCAGTGCACCGACCATCCTGATGGCTTCCGTGGTGACCATGAGCTTCGCCGACACGTCAACGCCAAGCACGAAGGCACTGTCAAGAAGTTCGTCTGCCGTGATCCCGCCTCTGTTGGTATCGATAGCAATGTCAAGGCTGTCAACCCCTTGTCCAAGTGCAAGGCATGCATATCCGGAAAGGAGTACGGCGCTTACTATAACGCCGCTGCTCATCTTAGACGCACTCACTTCAAGCCCAAGACTCCTCGCGGCAAGAAGGGTGCCAACTCCGATGAGAAGCGTGGTGGTAAGGGTGGTGGCGACTGGCCTCCCATGTCCGAACTCAAGGCTTGGTTCGTCGAGAAGAAAGTCAAAGTTGACTTTAACGAGTCCCCCATGACTGAGCAAGATGAGTCTGATGACATGGCTGAAGGTGAGATGGAGGGTTCCATGCCTCCTCAGATGGACATGTTCCAGGGCATTGGCAGCAATATGGCTCCTTTCAACATGGAGACTGGCTACGATCTTGCCGTCGATGGCATTGCTGATCCTGCCATCATGGCTAGTGTCAATGGCGAGCTTATCTCTGCTCCCATCTCATCTGCATCTGGCAACTTTGGTTACTCACCCTTCTCTAATGCCTCTCCCATTCACGGACTCCCTGACAATTATGCTTTCTCCGAGCATGCTACTTCCACCTATGGGTCCAATCTCTCTTCCAACACTATCACCCCTGCCACCTTTCAAGACATGTCCCATATGAGTATGGCTGACAATGGCCTATGGGTTTCCTAAATGCTCCGCAGTATGAGTAATGATCATGAAGCTCGATCTTGCATCGGTGCTATCCCCATTTCCACCGGTTCTGTGCTCCAATGTCGACCTCAACGTCGAGTCATTGTTGAGCACCTCATACCTAGAGGGATGACAACGCAAGAAAGAAGAGCACGAAAGAAAAAAAACTCGCGTCCGAGCCCGAGCCCGAGCCCAATTTGAGTCGATACGATAATGGCTCAGTTGGCTAAGATTACTTCTCGGTATTGTGCCGTTCTGGTGAACGCGCGCGTGCATCAACTTCTATACGAGCAAGGATGTGACAAACCTTGCTCATTTATTTTCACACATAATGATTTTCAGGAGCCTGTTATATGATTGTGGTTGTTTCTTTTCTCTTTTCTTTTCACTTCCCTTTTTTTCTTTACCGTCACGGCGTCGATGATTACACCTTTCTCTGGTTTATTTTCAGCGCGTCCCTTGGCAAACTAAACTGGTGGATACGTTTTCAAATCTGGCTGCTGGCCCTAGATGGGCGCAAGCCAAGCAGGATCGAACCGCCTTGAGCGGTACGAGACCTATACGTTTATTCTCAGCGCGATCGAAAGTGCTTCATCGCGTGACTACGATATATACTGGGCCGGGTCGGTATCTGGAAGGATAATTTTCCCAGGAGAGGAAAAAAAGAGGAGTAGTCGGTTGCATTTTTTATAACATCCGGTACATGACATGAGGATGAAGGGAGTTCGATGTTGCACATCTGAGCATGGCGTTTATTTGTTTGCCCGTTCGGACGGGTTCAGCGTTGAAACCTCGAGAGGCGCTGTTTATCCTCTGCTTTATTGAAGTCAGAACAAGAAGAGCATTTGATATTAGGTTGGGTTCGGTGTTTGGGGATATCGTTTCTAGTTGGGGTTTATAGAATTCTGAGGGCAATGCTGGGAAATGAGTGGGCTTGTCGCTTGGTTGGAAAATCACTGAGCGGGTGGTTTGATGAGAGTACCGTTTGCCTACAGATAGGAACCTCTGCTGGCGTCAAGACGTAGAGTCCGAGTCAGTAATAGATCGTGCTGAAAGATGCACGCATTTATCCCTACATTGTTTTGGGCTCATGTGAATGACTGGTGATTGATGTGTCTTTTAGTTGTAATTTATATCGTAGACGCGTAGACTCATGGGTATCTCATTTCTATCCTAACCAATATCCTCCATCACGTCTTCTTCACCTTATCAGTCCACTCCTTCGCCCCCTTAACACCCTCATGTCCCCTCCTAAACAACCCCCTCTCCCACTCCTCAAGCCCCCTCAAAAACTCCTCCCCAGCCGCTCCCACCATCCCCTCATCCGCCTTTCTCGCATGAAGTCCTACATCTCCCGCCCTAACAACAAAAGTCTTTCTCAGAACCTCTGCCACATCCTTCTCATCAAACAAATCCAGCATTCGCACACCCACACCGTAGAAATGTAAACTTTGGTCTCGTAGCGGTACAGCGCGCGGATCAGCTTTCAGCGCGGATAAAACAGCGGTGGATAAACACGGTGGGAGATTGAGAGTTAATGGTGCGTTGGATGTAGGTGTTGATGCTAGAGCGAGCATTTCGGCGAGCCAGAGGGGTAGAGTTAGAGGGGTATTGGCTTTGAGGCCTTGGGAGGAGTTGTCGAGATGGCCGAGGTAGGGGACATCGATTTCGAATTCGCATGGGACTTTCTGGGCGGTGTATTAGACTTTGGTCTGAGGTAGGTTTGGGGAGTTAGGTTACCTCTGCATCCGTGAGGATAGCGTCAATGTCGTAGTACGACATTTTGTGCTGAATCGTACAGTGACTTTTTCCTTTGTGGTTTGGAGGGGATTTAGGAGACGCGTAGAGAGGTTTTGGAAGTGTTGATTCTACGCGACGCGGGATGACATAATCTTTAGACAGTTGCTTACCCTGCACTGACCGAGCGTTTACGAATTAAACATTTCTATGAAGCGAAACTATCTAATGCCTATTTCAGGATATGTTTGAATTGACATCTAACCTGATCTGATTTGATAGATGTGGAATCAATTATCCAAGCCTGTAAAACTTGCGTCATTCATAAGTAACTTCGGTAATCCGAGATCGGCACTCGGAGAAATGGAAAAAAAAGTATTTTCGAGAGCCAGCTTCGAAATCTTTAGTTAATACAATGAATCGCATCATATTTAATTGATTCTTAGTATCGCTGTTCGGTCATGATAGAAAAGCCGAGATTAGTAAAGTAAACTTCATGATTCTGATACTGATGATGTTAGTTGAGTAAGTCCGTCATTATCGTCTTACAATAACAGCCAATGCTTCCCTTGAGATAATTAGCTAAAGAGAGAGATAAAATAAATAAAAGCAGATATACGATTATACAGTAGAATAAAGAATTTGTAGATATTGCTGTTGTTGTTAAATGCCTTCTTATTTCTCGTAGACATAAATCTTCACAAGCCAAGCCAGACTCATGGATGGAAGCTCTCGAGAATATGACGACAGATTGATCCAAGCTCCCACCTTCGGTAGTCCGACGTTGCCGTCCGGCTTCTCCCCCCCAGTAGCTCTCTTTAAACTGCCCCTCCTCCCAACCCTCTTTTAATTTTTTGACATCATCAACAAGATCTCAATCAATTGTAAGTTCAACCCGTCAATCTAACAAGCACCTTGTTTCTGTTTATCTCACCAATTCAATTGCTAATATCAACAGATAGCTTCAACCATGGCTTCCGCTCTTCTTCGATCAACTCCCGCCCTCCGCGCAGGCCTTCGCGCCCGCTCTACTCCCCTCGCGGCCATGGCCAGCACCAGCTTCGTCCGCGGCAAGGCCACTCTTCCCGATCTTCCTTGTACGTTCCATCATCTCAGTCTTCCAATTCCTAGCTAACAAATTCCCCAGACGACTACGGCGCTCTTGAGCCCTACATCTCTGGCCAGATCATGGAGCTCCACCACTCCAAGCACCACCAGACCTACGTTACCGGCTTCAACAACGCAGCCGACGCCCTCGCCGAGGCCAACCACAAGGGCGACGCCAAGGCTGCTGCCGCTCAGGCACCTCTTCTCAACTTCCACGGTGGTGGTCACGTCAACCACTCCCTGTTCTGGGAGAACCTTGCTCCCAACGGTAAGGGCGGTGGTGGTGAGCCCGAGGGCAAGCTTCTGACCTCCATCAACGAGGACTTTGGTTCTTTCGAGGCTTTCAAGAAGCAGACCAACGCTACCCTCGCCGGTATCCAGGGCTCCGGCTGGGCTTGGCTCGTCAAGGACAAGAACGCTGGTACTCTGTCCATCGTTACCCGACCTAACCAGGACCCCGTCACTGGCAACCTTGAGCCCCTCCTCGGTATTGACGCCTGGGAGCACGCCTATTACCTCCAGTACCAGAACCGGAAGGCGGAGTACTTCAGCGCCATCTGGGACGTCATCAACTGGGGCACTGTCGCCAAGCGATTTGAGAAATAAATCAATCCATGTTAGTAAAGTGAAGAGATTGAATGGGTAAATGTCAAAATAGCGATTGACTTTGCGCGACAAGATCGACCGATTGTTGACCGCGCGCACTTTGTTTGTTTGTCGAGATACCGAGTGTATAGTACGTTAGGTTCAATAAGAGAAACCTGAAGAGTAAATACACATAGTGACCGAACCTGGCTGTTCCATGCCCCAAAATCTTTCGCCTTGCCTTGTGCGCCCTTCCATCAGTGTTGAAGGGCCCGAACGCCTAGCATGCGCGTCGCATACTGTAAACTGTTCCAAAAATCAAGGTTGCTGACACCTGGCTATGCCTTGGTAGGCCGCCAGCTCTACCGGATATTCATCCACAAAGATCTGATCAGCATATTCATACCAATCGCTGTTTTCCTCCATGGTTCGGGCTTCGAAGAATTTCGCGTACTCCCACCACACTGGATAGTGTCCTGCACAGTCCCAACCGAGGATCCATGCAATCGTGTTGTTGGCCACGATGATGTTTCTGGGGCACAGGTTTCCATGCGTCAGAACTGAAGGATAGTCTGTACGAAACTGTCTCATAAGAGCCTTGGAAACCTGTGTGGGGACGGTTGAGTAAAGTGTAGACATCAGAAGCGCCATGAACTGCTGCTGATCTGGATCAACTCGTACTGCAAAGTACGTATGGTTCTGATGCTTGTCCAGAATCAACCCGTATGGCCCCGACTTGATAGACCCAAAAGTACCGCCTGGGGGCGCCTTTTCATGAGACCGCAACTTTTGGAGTATGTTGCGAAGTTGTCGGGCATACTGGTACTTCTCATGCTTGGACAGGCGGGGCCAGATATCCTCGAGCAACTCACCAACGATGGTCTGCGAGAGTTTCCCATCGTTGGAAGAGGTAGCCAGGTCTTGGGAAAACAGTGGAAGAGCTCGAGTGTGCGCGATGAGAGATAGTTTCTCATGCTGCACCAGCCCAGCTTGGGAGATACGGAACTGATGAGTCTTCGGCTTGACATTGTCCGTGCTCTACTTGGGGATATACTGCAAAGTGATGAACAAATCGCGGTTTCGAAGGAGCGATGTCAGGTATAGAGTATCGGAGTCTGGACGAGGAGCTGTGTATGTGTTAATGGATACCTGAGTTCGGCCTACGGCGCACCTCACCTGGACCAAGTGTCTCAACATCCGGGTAGTACCGTGAAGTACTGAGCTTCGGCTTCTTCTCTCTGTAACCATTTTCATGCTTTACCGTAGGACTGAAAGGACGCTTTGGTAGACTGGGATTGTTGGGATTGATGTTCTCTTGCAACCGTGGGAGGCCCGCGTCTGGCCAAGAGGTCGAGGCCACTCGCGAGCCTTCAGGTTGCTGGGAACTTCGAGGAATGCGCCGAGGCCGATTACCCAAGGCACCAGAGTTTGCCCCAGATCTAAGAGGACCCAGACCCGCGGTATAACCCCTTTCAGTCCTGACTTCAGGTGACGGAGTCCGGTTTCTTGCGTCTTCTGAGCTCATCCTAGTAAGCATCCGCGCTCGAGCAGGATTCATCGTTTCCACATCGATCGCTAGTGGAAGAAACTCTCCCGAGCCCGGAGGTGACATGATTGCAAGATTGATCCTCCCTAGACGGGATCTGTGGGTACTTGGCTTGATGGTGAAGAAAGAAAAGGAACGGGTCAGATGTTTGCGTCTGCTGAGGACTATTAAATGCTAGTGCAAACGAAGGAAACGCGTCAAACGACAACAGAAACAAAAGAAAGGATAACTCTGACTGGAAAAGACTCGAGAATTATGGCGCGGGAGAGATCTTGTGATTCGCGACCGCTCCTTCTGTAGCGAGTCGCGGTTTTCTGCAGACAGGATGCTGCTGCCTTGCACCTGCCCGGCAGTGACAACTCAGCACGTCTACTGCATCTTCCATTCACGAACTCAGGATTAATGCAACCCCTGAATATGACATGCAAATGGTAATACCCGTGACCAAGTTCAAGGCCCCAGACTGCAAACATTCGTACAGGAAATCACAGATGGTCCTTGACGTCGGCTACGAATACTGTATTTTACGGAAAAACATCGATCGCGGATAAATGCATGCGAGTCTGTATTATTTGATAGCTTTTTAAGTATATCTAATTAGAAGACGAGTGGAATTGGTCGCGAACATTCGACCAGATGCGTAATACATACATTTCTCTCAGCCATGGAACATCTCTAACGATTTTGTGATCGTAGACGAGTTACGTCTACTCCTTTTCGCCGTTTTCCTCTACCTTTCCATTCTCTACTCCCTCCTTGCGTTGAGTGAAGCGACGAGGCAAGCGGTTTTCACCTTCAGTGTAGGGATAACCAGCTTCTTCACGAGCCATGTCATTCACCCACTTCTCATCGCCGCGAAGGCCAGGGTTGGTACCGAGCTCCTGCCACTTGGCAGCCAGGTAGAACCAGCCCAAAGCATTACCGACAGTGCCAACCTCATCACTGACACCATTCTTGGCTTCTCGAGACATTTTAGCATGGAGTTCGTGGTCGGTGTATAGATCCAAGAGGTGTTTGGCGACGGTCTTGTAGTCACCAGGGGTAACAAGGTATCCATTGACATTGTCCTTGACCTGAAGGGGAATACCGCCTTCATTGGAAACGATAACAGGAACACCTGCATGAAGAGCTTCCGAAACCTTGATTTCGAAGCCCTCACGGGTTGATAGCTGAAGAATAACATGGGCGTTGGCGATGACCATGTTGAGAAGCTGATCATTAGCGTCAAGACGCATAACGCTGACGTCGTCGAGGAGATGAGGGTAGTGGTCTTCCAATTGAGTCATTGTTTGATCGAAAATAATGGCGCCATCTGGGTCGTCAATAGAGCCGTTGCCGCAACTACAATAATCAGTAAGACAAACTTTTCTCAGATCAAGTAACTTACACAACGAGCTGAGGAACGTCCGTGATGTTGGCCTCATCACAGAGGCGGCGGAACTCTGCGTATGAGTCAATGACGGTAGGAATTCCCTTGGCAGGGTCGAATCGTGCGACCTGAGCAATGTATTTGCCTGTAATCAGATTAATCAAATGTACTAGGAGTGTGTAATGTTGGCTTACGGTTAGGCCAGTCGAGTTCAGTCATTCGCTGGTTTCTGCACTGGGTGTTGTAGATGTGAGCATAGTAGCCCGTATCCCACTTGTTCATGTGCTTGTTCAGGCCATCGATCCAGTCAGTGGTAGCAGGGAGATAGACGACCTTCTCCTTGGGAACGGTATGAGGCACAAACTTGGGGATCGGGTGACTAATGAACATGTCGGCCTCTTTGATGTTACTCCAGAGATAGTTCCAGATGTCACTCTGGGGAGATCCGTCTACGGCAACGAGATCGCTTCGGATCTGGATGTGAGATCTGTAAAGGACGGGGCGATCAGGGGTGAGCCTCTTGATCATGGGGATAAGCCCAGGCATCTGGGGGTCATCGATCTGTGCCAATGTTAGTTACACGCTTCTCGCCTTCAGGCACGGTTGGGGTGCTGAGCAAGACTTACGAAAATGATGTCGGCACCACCCTCCTCTGGGGGCCTGAGGGGACCACCCTCAGAGAGCCAGTATCTCTTAGCATTGTCTTCAATCCAGTCGGAGATGGCACCCTTCTCTGCATCCGAGATGCGCTGGTCGGGGTGACTGACACCCTGAAGGATGTTGTGCTGGTTCTTGGTGATTCGGAAAACGCCAGGTCGTGGCTTGGGAACTAAAAGAAGTCAGTCGTCAGAAGATTCAAGGTTTTTGCTGGCTCAACATACCATACCAAGTCACGTCTACTCCCATGAGGCGACTGAGACGGACGAGAGCGTGACGCATGAGGGCAACACCACCACCCTGGGGAGTAGCGCTGAAAAATGCGAGCTTGGTCTTCTTCTCGCGCAGCTTGTTGGCGTAGAATTGTGTGGCGTTCCACGTAGCGAGGGAGCATGTGTCCTTGTGGTTTTGGATGTTTGTAAGGTGAACACGGAATCCGGCATCTGTCTGAACGATGCCTCGGTAGCCGACCTGCAGATGCGGTACGAGGGAAGGACCAAAGTTTCTGAATTGTATCGTCAATAGCTACTCGATAATGGTGATTGGGACAAAACTCACAGGATACACTTGCGGGCCATGGAATCAGCCTGCTCGTCGACGCGCTTGACATCCCAGAAGTTCTTCTCCTTGGCTTCATGGTCAGGTCGGAGAACGACAGGTACGATGTCAAGGTCAAGCCAAAGACGTGAGCACAGAGAAGGGCTCATATACTTGAGAGTGACAGGGAGACCGGCTCCAATGAACTTGACAAAGTTAACATGCTCGTATGTCTCGACCTCGTTGATGATGTGATCAGCAATGAGATCCTGTCCCTGGCGCATCTCCTCGTCGAGAGAAATGTGCTTGATTGAGAAATCATTAAGATAGACAGTATCGTGGATAGCAAGAGCAATAACGGCAGTATGATCATCGGCGAAAACGGCAGAGATACCGAGGTACAAAGTCTGTAGTTATGATGTTAGCGTTTCTGAAGATCAAAAGATCGGCAAAGGGTCTGATACAGGGGTCCCGACAACTAAAGTTGCGATGACGCAAGTTGTCATGACAGAGCATATATGACATAAGAGAAGAGACATCATGAAAAGAGGATTATCTCACCTGAAGAGGAGCATTGACATGGCCATCCTTCTCGACCATAAGGCTCATCTGCCTCTTGCGGTGCGAGGTGGCGCCCGTAGAAAACTTGCGAGAAGGCTTGGAACTCATGATGGCGGTTCTCACAAAATTTGGCGGGGTATCTGACACGAAGGAGGGGTAACAAATTTATTGGATGGTTGGAAAAATACAAACTGTCTCTGAAATGTCCGAGTACGACAGATGGATGCTGAAGTAAGAAGAAGAAGGAAGAACAAGACTGCGACCGAGAGGTAAGATATAGTCTTGGAACACCTCCTTGATCAGGTCAGACGAGCCAAAAGGCGGTCGTAGGTGAATCGAAAGAGTGGTGGAACTGTGCAAGGACGAGGGAGAGAGGTTGTTGGACAATGGCGAGAGACCCAAGATATGATCCTGGTAGGCTTTGGCCCCGTCAACGCGGACCTCTGCAGGAGAGGACTGGGGTATGATGTACTGTACTTGATGGTATCTTGTAAGACAAGAGAAAGCCGACAGGTCAGGTCAAGTCACAAGCTGGGGGCGGGGAGGGTTGCCGTGGATGAGCGTGGGGGAAATGGCCAATTGAGGACTCGGTGACAAGGTGAGAAGGAGATGAATGTTAAGGTGAGGAGATGAGTGGCGTGCTAAAAACGAACAAAGCTTGGATTGTGCTTTGATGATATCACGTTGTTGGAGTCGGTGTTTCGAAGACGCGAGGATTGAGGCAAGCAATGAGTTGATCGACAAGGATTGGTTTGAGGAGGAAAGGAGGAAGGCAGGCAGGCAGGTAGACCTCCAAGAAGTGATGTATGGAAGGAACAGCGGGCGTAGGAAACTGCAGATGCAAGTGTGTGGTACCTGCTGTTTGTTGTTGTGGCGACCCGTCTGCGTCAAACGAGTGCCAGTTGACAAGACTCCCTGGCAATATCTTATCTTGATGATTTAATATAGAGCAACAAATTCCCTGTTATCAACTTTTCACAAGAAAACGAGATCGAATTATCAAAGCCGAAAGGCCCAGGGTTACGGAAATGGGGGTCAGGTGAAGGAAGGCAACAAAGAGGTGGTCTGATATGCGTTATGAGATCATCAGGTTCTGTGAGAGCTGGGTTGTGAAGCTTGGGGGTCCCCGAAACAATGAGAGACCAAAGAAAGCTGTTGCAATTGAAGCTTTGAACTGAGATACAATTTAATAAATCTAAGCGCCGCCCAACGTGCCTGATGCAGGTACGGCGTCACAGTGCTGTTGTGGTGGAAAGTTTGGATGAAGTGACTGAGGGATGCGAGGAGGAGAGGAGAGATGAAATACGACGAGTGACGCCCTTGAGTGAACACAAGAGAGGTCGGCAAGGAATGCAGCCACAGCATCATTAGTTCAGCTTGGCTCTTGTTGCTTGCTTGCCATTGAGTTGCTGTTGTGTAATAAACTCCAATCTAAGCTGTGACCACTCCAAGCTAGTGACGGGAACAGATATCCAGGGTAAGCTATTTAAATTGTAGAGCTGTCATGGAAGAAGTTCCATGTCAAGTACGTGTTAGTGGCCTCTAATCCGAGGTACCCGAACAAGAGTACAGTAGCGCAGCTGAACCCCGCGCTGGAGATGGAACTAATTGCGTGAGCTTTTAGGGGATCGTCCCACAAGGCGGATCCTTTCCCCGGGGAAGACTTTGATGGATCCTGGACGATTACATCTCTGATGGAACTCTGAACTCGAGTGAATATGCAAGGTACTTAAATGCCCTTTCTAAACATGTGGTACCAAATGATAATCTACCTCCTGTATGCCTCCTCTCATTACTGGTGCTGGCAATATTCAAGTTAAAAAATATATATAAAAAAAGAACAAAAAGTCTCTCAACCCCTCATCTCAACAAGATTCTCACAACAAAACAAACACCAATATTTTAACAGCGACTGTCTCACCGAATATGCATAGCATTTAGTACGACCTTTGTACAGATCGTGGCTTATGAGTTCTTTCACCGTCTCGAAATTCGGTCAATCAACTGGTCTTGAACTCGTATCATGACATCTCTCAAGGTTTCATTCGAACTTCGATTATAGCTTATGGCCAGACATACCAAGCTATTGACTGTTCGATGCATCAAAGGTTCTCATCGTCGAACAGCGGTGAGTTGGTACTGCACCAATCACCCCACCATCGGTATTGTTTGTAGTGCCGCACTGCTACCACGCATCTTCTATTGGATCTGCAGTCGCCTCTGGATGTGTTGCACGAGGTCACTCAACAGATCCAGGACGAAGACGGACGGGCGAGTTTCCGAACGCCGTGCAGCCATGATATGCACTCCAACCCTCGAGTGTCACTTCAAAGTTGACCACAGATTAAGCGGTGGAACCTATTGAGTGTACCTGTACCAGAGGTTTTGGGTCGAATGCTGACTCATAATGCCATTCTCTGATATATCATTCTATCAATGGTCTTTGTTCCATGTTGTCGACAAACACAATTGATGGGAGGCATGTGCAACAGTCAAAAATTCTACCATCATGCCTGACGCAATACGCGAAGGATTGCAAATGATACGCTAACTGGGTTTATACGATACTACCACTCATCTTGGTTATATCCGCCGGGGTAATCCATCCAAGCGAGCCGAGTTCCGTCGATTGATCAAAGGAAGCCTTAAAAACGCAGCCTTTATCAATCTAAAGCCGATCAAAACATCTCCACAATATAAGATCGTCCTTCCGATCATGGGAAGTGGGCAGCGACAACCAGGGTAGGCACATTTGATAGCCGCGCGGCCTGTACAGAATTATTAGCTCTGCTGATGTGAGGCTGCTATTAAGATCAGAGGCATCCGTGACTCACAATACTTGTTCGTTTTACCTTCCGAAGTCTAATGATGACTTTTTCCTTCGCCTTGCAGCACCTTACAACTGGCGATCTCCAAAACTCCAACAGATCAAAATGATTCCAAAGGCTCCTCTCGGCCTTTTTGGCCTCTTTTTACTACAGTTCGCGAACGGTGACCAAAATGCAGAGCGAATAAAACCCGATCCCAAGTACGCAGAAGATCGAGCGTACATGGTTTTCAACGAGATTCATTCCGCTGGTCGATTATGGGGCTCATCTCTGTATCACAATGGGTTCGGATTCTTCCCAGCTACAGTACCTGCCGGTACTATGTTCTATCATGGTTCCCGACAAAACGTGACACCACCAGGGCTGGAGTGGTTGGCCTTTGATCTAGAGCATGCCGAAAACTTTGCGCGCTCGTTCAAATTTAAGCCAGGGAAAAGGCCTCCAGTTCCGGTTCCAGGCAAGGATAAACCTGGTCAAGAGGATGATGTACTTGAAGAAGGAGGCCTTCGTGAGGAATTACGGCGTCGCAGCGAGCGAATCTCAAAAGAACTCCATATTCGGGATAACGACGAAGACAGCGATATAAACGTTCGCGGTTATCTGCATTTGTATCAGACAACCCGTGAACTCAACCTTCTCTTACTCGACGGAATGAGCGCCGGCAAGACACACATGGGCACACTAGACTCTCAAGATCTTGTGCTCCGCGAGGACAAAGGCGACCATAAAAGGATGGACGAAAGGAATCGAGCGGATGATCTTTGCAAAATCGCAACTGAATGGGGCTTTGATGGATTTGTGCGGATGGAGATTGGCGTCGAAGTCATCAAATGTGACTTTAGCAAGGACTTGGACCTGGTCAACATGATGCGCACAAAATTGCGCGATGGTTTGATGGACAACAACGACTTGACCGCATTCCAGTGGGTGAGGACTGTTGCAGAGAGATACGACGATATTGGGGCCAACCGATTACGGATCGACTTTTCTTCCATGGTTTCTGGCCTTTTCTTTCCCATCAACATCTCAAACACCGACCCGGAGCGACCGGACCTCAAAAGACTCGGCGCAGCAACACTGGAAGAACTTGTAGATATCAAGGTATATCTGAAGGATGTACTGAGCCAGCCTCGCAGGTTCACCGTGAATTGGCAAGGTGCGGTTGATCTCATCGTGACCAGGTACAGTAAGAGGATTGCGCTCATGGCATATGAGCCACTACCCTCTCACCACTTCATCAATGAAGTTCGGGGTGCTACGATGACCTGGTATGACGCACCTTCGTTGCCCGACGATATTTCCTTGATGAAGAGAGGAGACACAAATAGAACTGCTGATGCCATCGAGGAATGCAAAACACATTATCTCAGGCCGGCTCTGCTAGTCAAGAGCAAATGGAGTGTGGAAGACAGGTTGATATACACATCTCTTGATACAGTTATGGGGGAAATTTGTAATACGCTGTATTCTGTCCGTGGTCGTTTACTGGGAGCGTCAGAAAGAGATGGCAAAGATGACGCGGAACTGGAAAAGGCAGTTCAGCATGGTCGAGCTGTGATGAAAGAACTGATGGGTGAGTTGGGATGGTCAACTTGGAAGAAGCCTCAGGCTTGCGCACCGGACGAAGTGTCTGTGATTGCTATGTGGCCGTTTGGAACCAAGGAAGATCATTGGAATCCTGGATGTCGCTCCATCGATACTGTCCAGAAACCCAATGGGTCATACTGGGACGCGTGGGCACCTGGCAACTGATGGACCATGTTACGTCTTGCTCCACCAAGACGCAGCTGTCAAAGTCTTGGTGATTATCAATCTCATAGCAATGATTTGAACGGTGACATTCCGCTATTACAAGTTTGACAGCGCAATCCCGTTACAGCCGTTCCGTTCCGTCCTCGAGAACCCGGGGTCATCCGAAGCTTGTTTCCAAATGTCAGCCCACTCTTTGTCACAAAATTGATTGCCCCAAACTCGTGCCATTAAAAATTTACAGATGGTAGGTGGCATTTCCGCTTCTCCGTGAGAGAGTGGAATCTTTCTTGGCTTTAATTGACATTTTCTCTCGGGTCAGTTTGTCAGTCCAATTAAGATGAGCCTTTTTGTAAAATGTTACACATCAGGCATTATCCCCACGACATACACGGGGCCTGTCGTGGGAATACCCGGAGCTTGGGTAGTATGTCTCTAAGCTTTAGGATAACGTTACAAGAATAAGCAACCCAAAGATTCAGTCTAAATAACATAAACAGAATTATTAATCTCGTCTCTTATGTCTAAATCCACCAGCTTGGAACCGAATTAAATGAAATGTATTGACAAGCGGTAGGTACTAAAAAAAGAAACATGGTCGCCAATTCCCGGTTCAGCCTTAGATCCCCCGCGGAGATGCTCTAACCATAAACCCCATCAGACCACTGACACGGCCATCAGCGCTGTACTAGGGACTACGAAATATTGTTTTCTTCGTTTTCGCATCGCATGATGATTATGGCGCTGGGAATCATGAGAATAACAGAATCATGTTTCTCCGCGCCTTCAATGCTTCTCCGGGGGACGATATAAAGTCGGCAGTATAGACACAATTAACCTACAACAGGCACAATAAACAAACAGCACATACAGAACAGACACCATACCGTCAGTACAGAAACACACAATGGCTCTCACAGCAGCACAAGTAGCTATCGTCAAGAGCACAGCTCCCATTCTCAAGGAGCATGGCAAGACCATCACTACCACATTTTACCGCAACATGCTCGGCGCCCATCCCGAGCTAAAGAACTACTTCTCCCTTCGCAACCAACAAACAGGCGCTCAACAAGCTGCTCTCGCAAACTCCGTCCTCGCCTACGCCACATATATCGATGATCTCGGCAAGCTGTCCCACGCCGTCGAGCGTATCGCCCAGAAGCACGTCTCCCTCTTCATCAAGGCCGAGCACTACCCCATCGTCGGCACTCATCTCATCGGTGCCATTGGTGAAGTCCTCGGTTCTGCTTTAACCACTGAGATCAAGGATGCTTGGGTTGCTGCGTATGGCCAGCTCGCAGACATCTTTATCCAGCGTGAGGGTCAGCTGTATGATGCTACAGGTGAATGGAACTCATGGCGCAAGTTCAAGATTGCCAAGAAGGAGGCTGAGAACGACTCTGTCACCAGCTTCTACCTTGAGCCTCTTGATGACAAGCCTCTTCCCAAGTTCCTTCCCGGACAATACGTCAGTCTGCAGATTCCTATTCCTGAGCTCGATGGTCTTCTCCAAAGCCGTCAGTTCAGTCTGAGCGAGGCCCCAGGATCCAACCACTACCGCATCAGTGTCAAGCTCCAGGGCCCAGAGGAGGAGCCTTCCATTGAAGATCTCTCCGCTGGCAAGGTCCCCGGTCTTGTCTCCACTAGACTGCACAAGCGATATAACGTTGGTGACGAGGTCGAGTTGAGCGCTCCCGCTGGAGAGTTCTTCCTCAACCCCGCCGACGCCTCAGCCGCGAAGAAGCCTCTTGTTCTCCTCTCGGCCGGTGTTGGAGCCACTCCTCTCATTTCCATCCTCGATTCCGTTCTCGAATCGGAGACTGCCTCGCGGCCTATCACATGGATCCATGGAGCTCGTTATTCCGGCTCGACATGCTTCGTGCCTCATGTTTTGGACTCGGCCAAGAAGCACGACAACATCACCGCCAAGATCTTCCTCGAGGATGTCAAAGAAGGCGACCAGTACGACTTTAAGGGCGAGATCGATCTTGCTCGTCTGCAAACGGACAAGCTTCTCCAGCTTGACAGCTCTGATGCTGAATACTTCATCTGCGGTCCTGAGGACTGGATGGTCAAGGTCAGGGCGTTCCTCGAGGAGAATGGAGTTCCCCGCGAGCGTCAGCACCTCGAGTTGTTCAAGACTGGTGACGTCTAGAATACTGTGAAAGCGTCATAGATTGTGTATTTTTATCAGATTGTGAATTGGTTTTGATTGGCATATTGAAGGCGTTGGGGACTGCTTCATGGGGAGGGTGTATTATTCGAGACGCTTGAATTGACCAAAGACTACATATACTAGATACCAGCCACTACCCTCATCTCAAACAAAAATAAAAAGTTATTTCCTTCATTTACTATCCTTTTAGCGGCCGTGTCTTGGTAAATAGCCGACCATGACCTGAAAGTCTCAGTGCATAAGGTAGCACAGTCAACAGTAAAACATGAATAGCAGTAACTTCTCATGGCTGTGAGACGTCTTACAGTATAGCCACGAGTAAAAGTAACGAGAGACAGTAGCAACAAATTACATGTTCCCAGGCAAGGCTCGAGTTACGACTGGACGCCACCAGTCAATGTCTCGCCTGTTTGTGGACGACGTTGATCCTTTTTTGGATACAGACATTCAACAATGAGGGGTGAAAGCTGTATGGTCGAGAGGGATTGCATGTATGGCTATAGAAAGGGATAGTTACGAATGGCAGGGCCATGGAGACGGGATGAGATGAGATCGGATGTAACCGATCGAAAGATGGGGTTGAAAGGGTAGGATCCTTGTTACGTACAGTACATCATCTGAGAGGAGAACTACGGGTAATGCAGAATGGCATGAGGTGACGTGATGGTCAATGAAGAGAGCGATACTGGGGATACATATGTGATCTGATATACAGTGCCGGTAGATCATGGTTCATCTTAGTACAAACACTAACAAGACTACTCAATCATCCCGAAATCTGATCCCCCAACAGGATTGCCATAATAGCATGAATCACTCGCCTTGCCAAAATAATTAATCTCATCAGTCCAGCCATCTGCAGCTCGCCCAATATCCTTCCAATGACATAAACTGATATACCGATTTTCAAGCCTCCTACCCAAAACTGCGGTGAGCGGGAAGGGAAAATTAAAAGGCAGAACACTAACGAGGCACGAAATAGTAGGGCTAACAGAGTGTGAAAAGAAAGGACGTGCTTCACGTTGCACGGCATGATAACCCTCGAGGTTGATGACGGAGTACAAGGCGTGCTGTTGTGATACATTGGAAGATGAAAAGTGACGAGACGCCACCGCTTGTTGACATTTGGATGGAAGAAATTGACAGATATGGTGAGAGTATTAAGAGTATTGTGTTGAGGTCTATTGATACCCAGTAACGAGTTAAGATTAAGAATTGAAACATGGTAACTTGTTCCCAATTCTCGTCCTCGTCCTCATCTTGGTCGATCCATGGGATCGGATTCCCTGACAAGGTCTCACGACAAGGGTACCGACATCATCGGAACCGCCTCACTGGCAAGATACAGGAGACTAGATGCAGCACGACACGCTCCTTAGACGAGTTGATGCATCAAGGGCTTTTTCCCTCGTTCCCTTCTTACTCCTGTCAATTTTTACCTGGTCAGAATTCACGAGAGCGGTTACTATGCCACACAGAAGCTACAGTATCGAGACGGTTCCTTGTTTTCTTTTTTTGATAGTATGCATTCATGGGCATTAAGCAACTTTCCTCCCTTCTATAAACAAATTCGGGATACCCCATGTCTTGACCACCCCCGATCTGTTTCCCCCTTTTCCTTCTCTCACTAAGGATAACATGGCCGAGACGGTGATTCGAAAAGCTTGTGATCGCTGTCACGCTCAGAAACTCAGCTGCAAACGATACAACGACGAGCCGTGTGAGCGCTGTGTAAGACTCAAGACGGAGTGCAAGTCAAGTCCATCTCTGAGATATAGGAAGAACCAGCAACAGCAGCAACTTGTGGAAAACAGTAACAACAACAACACTTCTCAACCAGCACTCAACTCGGCCTCGTCGACTGAACGCCGCTCTCCGAAACGACGACGGACCGACATCCAGGAAGATGCGAGTCTTGTCTCACCCGAAACGGGTACGTGCCCTCTTCCTTTCTCTTCTCTCTGTCATATTACCCAGTCTCTGTCTTTGTCTTGGATCCAACCGACTCACTTCACTGCCGAGAGGTATGGAAAGTAGCAGTGCCAATAGTACCCCATACAACCAGCCTGACGTCTAAGAGTCATGTCCCTGTCTCACCCGATCCCGTCGACAATTCGAGTTCCAGCGCCGCCGACTTTGCCTTTACCTTTGACCAACAGCTGGCCTTTTTCACAAACAACCCTCAGTATTTATCTCATCCCGAGTTCCCCATCGACAATCACCATCATCCTCCTGTCTTTTGGGAACAACCAGCAACGACGACCACCACTCCTACTCTTCTCCAACCTGAAGTACCAGTAGTAGTACCCCCTTATCATCATCATCAAGTTGCACCAGAGGGTGACGCCCTAAAAGTGCCTGTGCCCCTGACCAGTGCTGGTGAAAGCTGTGTACCTGAGCACAGCATCTCCTCTGACAAGCGCGCGTCACGACCGCGGCGCACAACAGCAACAAAGCAGAGGCCTAGAACCAGACTCAGGCCGAGGCAGATCACTCTCCGGCACGACGCTGACCTATTGCCTCTGCAGCAACCCGAGGCTCCCCGGATTCACTGGATGGCGCAGTTGTCTGACATCAACGCCCGGCTTCTGGACCTGGCGTCAGCTCTACCTTCTCCCCAGGATGGACCATTTTTAGGTCGTCCTGTTGATGAGGGGTTCAGAGGCCAGGGTTTTCCCATCGAGGACATGTTCAAGCTGACTCGTCGAGTCGCCGACATCCTCGAGGAGCCTCCCTCGAGTAACGAGAGCAACAAGATGCATCACTCCACCATCGATGGAAGTGACCCAGGCAACGCCATGTTCATCTTATCGACGTACGTTCGACTCTTGGACATGTATCAACGAGTGTTCAACCTCGTACACACAGAGCTTATATCCCCGCCCGATGCCAACACGATGTTTAGCTTCTGGGAACTACCCGACGTGACGGTCGGTTCGTTCGCCGTCGAGTCGTCACCCTTTCTGCAGATGTCTCTTACGATTCAACTAGCAGAGGAGTTTCTTTCTCGTCTCAGAGGCTCGACGGCGCGGTGGTTAGGGGCTGGGACGGCATCTTCTATGTTCTCGGGGGTTGTGGATGTTTCTTTCCAGGCGTTTCGCGATCGGGAGGAGGCTTTGGCGAAGCATTTGGTTGAGCTGCGGAGCGAGATAGAACCTTGGATAGATTCGTAAGAGATAGGAGTGACTGTCTTGTTTTTTGATAGGAGATAGGTGTCTTGTTCATCGATTGGGGGATGAGTGTCGATGGATGAGTGTGTATCGGTGAAGGGATGGTATAGGGGGCTTCGACTTGTTGACACAAAGCAAGAAAGAGTCAAGAAGCAATTCATTAATACATACCTGGGTTTACTCGAACAACGTTTCACATTCCTTTCAATAATGTTCACATAGTTCGTCGAGAAGCTCCTCCAAACCTCGAGGCAGAGCACCAGTTTCTCATTCTACAATCAGGAGCATCAACATGGACACGACACATGCACATTTACAAGACTTTCATTATTCCCATATACTCTCTATGGTAATCCTTTCTCCTGTCCTAACATTTCCATTCTCTCCCAAGTGGCAAATTCTTTACAGAAACTTCAGCATCTTTGAAGCCCAATTCATGCCCAACAGACCCAAAGATCTGGAACCGGCGAATATCAAATCGCTCCGTCTTCCAAGATAGGAATATGATCCTCAGGGACCAAGTAAACCAAATCTCTCTCGCCAACCTTCAAATCTCTCTCGTCTAGCTACCTAGGTACTTAGTTTCTATTCCCGTGAGGCCATGTCTGATCGCAAGCAGGCCTCCCGGGGATCTCAAGACGAGAGAAGAGAAAACAACTCTATATCGTCTTCGCAAATGAAGGTCAATCTCGCAATATACACTCCCTCCGATAGCCTTGTCATGCAGTAGTAGCAGTATACACCATACCAACTAGAGCGTATCAAAGTTCTCGGCAGGTTACAGTACCCATTTTCCCTTCTTTTGGTCCAGACCTTGGTCACGCCACGTTTAGAATAACTCAATAACTCTAGACAAGTCAATCCAGAGATAGAGAGCATTGAGAGGCTGAGATGAGGAGACTTGGGAAACCAACTACCACCACCCCCCGCTAGGGGAAGCCTTGCGATGCATCCGCCGCTACTACGGAGAGGTGCTCCATGGTGTTTGATTGGAAACGCGAGCTTCTGCTGGCCGTTTGATGAAAGGTGTAATGTGCCGATGCTACCTAGCACCGGTACACTAGCAAAGTGCTTTTGTCCTTTCACCTCGCAAGCCCTTGTAAACTCTGCCTAGGGGTACGCGTTTAGAGTTCGGGGCTTGGTGTCCCCCCCCCCCCCATCCACCGTTGTCTCATCAAGGTTTTTATGTCTCGCCCGGTCGAACCACCATGAACTATATTCCCATACAACATCCGTTTTTTTATCATTCCGATACTTCAATTAAAAGAGAAAGCCAAAATAATAATCGGCGATATGCCGTGCGTTGAATCCTTGAATTGAGGTTTGATCGCCCTGCGCGCACGATATGCGACAGGGCTGTGCTAGTGCAGGGGTTATCATTACGAGCTTTTTCTACGACGGCATAGTACAAAACTACTGGAGATGTGTCAGTTTCACTTGACGTCCACAGTAAAAAAAGGAAAACGCTCAGACTTTACGACGTATTGATAGTAATGGTAGCAGTATTGTATTAGTTCACCAAACCTGCCGTTTGATCGTCACCAAGAGGCTTGTAAGTCAAGCATACATGCATCTAACAAGTACTGCCCACGGGCCGCCACGAGTAGTCGAGTCTCTGCCGAAAAATGATAAATGACAATGATTGAATCATGATGCTTCACCTGAACTATAGTACAACAGACGAGGCAAACCCCTCACTGCAATATGGTCATGGGAATGGCATCCTCCTCCACCTGGGTTACAGTTGGGAGTTATTACTCATCTTGATACAGAGTACTCTCTCCATACATGCACGAATAGCCAAGCCTATATAGTCCTTTTTCAGTAATGCAGGGATGATCTCATTAATTCGGAATCTTAGCAAACGCCGACGCCGAATAGATAAGTGCCCGTCTTCCGATGTACTACAATTCCGAATCCAGGTTCCGATAAAGCCAAGCCTTTTAGATCTCCAGAAACTACAAGCTTCCCAGACATATAAATACATATATGTCAAAGGATTGAGATTATTCACATGGTAACAGAACAAATCAGATTAAGCTTTACCCCAACCGTTTGGTGACTAACTTGACTAGACTGTTGCAGACCCTGTTGCCAAGTCCACCAGATGAGCATGTCCCATTGCCTCGGGATGGAGATAGTCAGAAAGTGGATATTGCCATCGTGAAGATCTTGATGCCCAACAACGTCTATCGTTCTCCTCTTTCTTTGATGCCTTTTTTCTGTTTCTGACGAATGAATGTCTTGCTTTACACGATCCTGAAGACGATCTACGAACTGGATGGACCCTTAATCTTCGGCACTAACAAAAGGGAGGCATGTCAGGGCAGTAAGCTAAGAATTTTCCTCCCTTTTCAGAAGAGGAATTGGGCATACCCAAGCTTCTTGTCAGGCGCAAACTAAGATCACAAAGAGACTGACAGGCCCTTTTTGTCTCACAGGGAGAAAAATAGCATAATTCTCGCGTCATAGGCCCGTGCTATACTTTTTTACTCGCAGCTTCGTTTTGTCACATTATCGTTGTAAGTGCTGGCGGATGTCTGCATCCAAGCCTCAGCTCAGACACAACTACCGTATATGCACACAAATCCAGCTCTACTCATCTCGTTAAATTTCCAACAGGTTGGTTCCGCAGCATTAATCCCAGTCTAGGATATAATAAACATAGCTAGGGTGTGAAGATGATGTGAGGCCATGCCCTGATGATCCTTCCAATGATAGGCCAACTTGGAGATACCTTGGCCGACAAGACAAGGCAGAAACTTCTTTTTACTTTTTCTTGCTTGTTTCCGTGACTGGTATGCTAGGGAGAGAGTCTCGAATGACCTGGGCAACCCTGAAACTGTCTCGGTACCTTGACTCTTGCGAGATAGTGGCCTTGTTCGACACTCATGATGTGCTGTCGGCATGGCAAATTGAGTCGCATGGGTGGAGTGATATTAGAAGAGTCACAACTACATGCCGGGCCTTGGCTACCTTGATGTCTTGATTAGGCACGCTCATGTCCGGTAACTGAACACCCGGCTCATAACGTGATTGTGTTCCAGTTCATCATTCAGGGCGCAAGCCATGTGATGGCTTGTATGATCCTGATAGAGGCATATCATTCCTCACCTGTTCAGTTAACGCTCAGTCACTCCGCAAGGCAACTAGCTACTATGAGAATCATGTTATCTTGTCTTGTTGGTGTAGGGTATTTGCGGCACTTACATGTTTGGAACCAAAACTCACCCTGAATACAACGACACAAAGCTACCAACATGAAACTAACTCGAATTAACAATGACATGACACTAAAGATTGAGTGACTATAGTTTAAAACGTTCAAGTCTTTACCATGAAACCCATTACCATCGTGAACGTTGGGTGCTTCATGTAAAATTAACGCACCAGGTTGACCGGTGAGCTAGTCGTCTTTACGGATACCTTCAAAAAGGCTTCCGTCTTTTTAGCGGTAGAATTCCGCTACTGCTGCAACAAAACGGAACTGAGATCTAAACAAGTTACATCGAAAACTCTGGGGTTGTGACAGCTTTTGTGCTTGTCTTGCATATCTTCCCGTCTGTAGCATTCACTTCCTGTTGAGGCAAATATCTCTCCCATTTATATTTCACCGTCAAGATATCGGGCATCAAACAAACAACAAAAAAAGGCCACCCAAGTTCGAGACTCTGTGATTATTATGCACGATGCATGCGTTGTTGGTATGGAATGGATCGCACAGCTGTCAAGTGGCGGTCTGGTGCTGCATCATCTACATTAGTGAACAATGCAATGCAATGTATAATGCACACTCCACAAAACGTTTGAGGCATTGTTTTTGAGCAGTATTTCCAGTTATTGCATACGCAGTATGAGAGTGTGACTGGCAATCTGCGTGTGTGTCTGTAGTGTATACCGGTAGTTCACTCGAGGAGGTCTGAGTTGGTAGCATTCGGTACAGAACCAACCGAGCTAATCTCGCCCTGGAAAAGTTAGAGGGTAGTAAAACTGGGATTGAGAGTTGTTGTCTCTTTTGTTTTCTCATTTGATCGAACCCAAGAGCTCGGGAAATCCGTCGCTAACTTTCTGGGTCTTCTGGGTCTTCTGGGTCCCTGGTCAAATTCAACACAGACCAAATGGATCAGCCACCGGCAGACGAGGGAGAACACGTTCTTGGGTCCATGATCTACTGCTGCCCGGGCGAAGAAAAAAAAAAAACCTTTCTCTTGCTAACAGAAAAGGTAAATCACCTGACGGTGGACAAAGGGCACAGCTCGACGGACGATCCTAGGCCATGACACCAAAAGATGGAGCCCTTTGAGTGGAGGCCCTGTCCGTCTGCTCGGTAATGGGAAGCTGTGAGCCAAGGCCAGGCTGAAGGATCAGGCTCAGGGTTATTACGGACGTGGCGGAACTTTACCAAGCAATCGGTGTAATGGAAACGGAACCATGACAGAATAAGGGTAGAGAAAGAAAGGAAAAGACCTCGATAAAGGGATAGCTCCGAGACATGGCCCGCGAGACCTGTCAAGTCAATGCCTGACGTGAATCCAAGCATCTTCTAGACCTGGTCCACGTCGCGAAGGGTTACAGAAGGATTGTCGTAGATGCAAGCTTCCCCCGCAAGGAGAAAGAAGAGGTAATGAAGAGGATGATCATCTGCACAGCAAATGGGCTGTACAAAGTACAAAACATGTGTCGTTTCAACTCTACCTAATATTGTGTTCAACGGCTGTTGGTTCGTTCACTTTCTTTTCTTTTCTTCATCAGTGTCAATGTCTCTCACTATCGATTTCGCTTAGAATGACGAGCTTCTTTTGAACCTTGTCGCTCATCCCACTCGCATACGAAACGACGTTTTCGAACAAGAACTGTGAAAAAAAGAAAAGAAAGGATGGAACGTTGTTGACCAACAAGGGCATTGAAAGTGCGCCCGTGACAACAGAGACAGCGTAAATCAGCAAAGCAAAGACAAGCACCGGGTCGTCACACCCGCCGCAGAAGCAGAACATCCCGAGGCCCGAGCCCGCGTCCTGGGAACGCCAAAGAAGAAAGCTGGGACGTGTTTGATTGGTTGGCACACAAAAAAGGCCCCCCTCGCCTGTTGCAACTTGCAAGGGGGGCCATGAATTGCAACTGTACAACGCGACTGTTACTAGGGGGAGAGACTCAGTCAGGACTTGGGTTGGCGTCAGAGGACAGGGAGTACTCAGGCCAGATAGCGAGCCTTGACTGTTTAAGGAGAATGGACTTTTGGTGACGGCTTCATCAAGGTGAGATTGGGGGTTGTTTGACTAAGGATGGAATGACATCCTTTTTCACTGTGAAAAGCAACGTGATGGGAAGGATCTTGACATGTCCCTGGTAATATTGGTCATGCAGTAGAGACTCACTCAAACAATTACATCAATATTCACATTCAGTTAATGACGCCGCTTCGGGACGGGGACAAGCTTCCTAGAGCCCGTCGCCTGCCCTCCTCCTTCCAGCCAGTCGGTAAAGTCTAAAAAGGGTTCCATTTTCTCCCCCCTAGAGTTTCAAGCCCATCAAGGAGAATGAGGTACAGTAAACTGCTGGTTTGCAGGGCTGATTGGATAGCGGTGTGAATGACGGCGTCGGACCAAGTGTGGGTTTGTGGAAATGATCCCATCCTTCCAGAAGGACTTTTCTGCTCTCTTGTTTTTGTTTATGACGCACTGTTTCTTAAAATTTTCAGGGGCTCATGGCCATGGTTCAGTGGAGAAATGACCTAGTATGGTAAAGCGAGTGTTGAGGGGACTGGTTTGAGATTCCGTGTCGGTTAGGATTGAAATGATATAACATTATCGGAGCCGTAGTCTATTACTGTATCGTGGAATCGAGATAATGTAGAAATGGCACAACAGGGGTCTATGTTCATTATCTGTGTCATTGGTGGGAATCCGCGGCAGGGTAGGACTGTATGCCAGCAAGGCTTGCATATAGCACTGCATGCATGCATGCATGCATACCTAGAGACAGACAGTCCAGCGTATTGACCGGTTCCTCTTTAGGAAAGTAAATGGATGAGAGGACCGCCAGAGTACAGGAATTTAATCATGTGTGACTCTTTGTACAGAATATTGGCATTATGGTCGTAATTCTAAATGAGCAAGAGTCGAGACCAAAAATAAACACAACGTGATAAAATACTTTATTGGCTCAAAAGCCCTGTCCAGTGTCATTCAACTTGATGAATCTCATCTCCCGGTAGCGGGTACTGTCTGAACTGTGCTTGTTTCGGCAGAGTGACAGGACAGGACAAAACAGCATTTATTCACCACATTGAGTTTGGCCTAAAAACTCGACTACTCTACCGGCATCCCACCACGTGTGCAGTGGAGAAAAAAACTGCAGCCGATGTGTGTAGTAATATGCAGCTACCAGTTAATAACTGTGGGCTTTTTATGTACTACTCCGTATGATGGGGCTGTCTGATGACTCTATTCCATTTCTGCTTGAGCAACTTCCAATCTTTGACAGACCGACATCTTCGAAACAAGGCCATTCCTCCGAATTGTGATACACTCGGCATTGGTGCGTCAAAGACGGTACAGTACGCGGTACTTGAGCGACAGAGACTGGTCTTGTTTTATTAACCAGGGTCAGGGGGGAGGGGAGGGGGGCATGACATGAAGGTGGATTAAACCATACGAGAGGAGAGTGGGATCAAGTAAAAAAGAAATGGCGTCAACTGTCCAAGCGCAACCTCATGGATATGAATCCAGAAGAACGTCTAGAAGGGAAGAAAAAGTCATGACATGAGACAAGACCGACTGGTGGGTCAAACTGTTATATGACCTGTGCTGGTGGTGGTCATGTCATATTAAACAGAGAGAAATAATAATTAATTCCCCAGTGGTAAAACAAAACTACAAATGACCGTGCACTGCATGTGCAATGCGAGCAATGCATCATCACCATCAAGGGAGGGAGAAAATCTTGTTCGTTCCGAGTTTGATGTGATGTGCAGTACGTGCACTACCTGAACTGACCTGAGCTCTGTCGGTAGTCCATGTCTTCTTTTGTCTTACATTGACTCGACTTATCTGATTGAGACCACTTGCGTTGCATTATTGATTCGGTAGATCCCTTTTTCCATGACAAGACAGCCAAAAAAGCAAATACGATACAATACCGGCAGCGGCAACGGAAGTAGATCATGATGTATCCCCCTTGATGCATGCAATGAATGACATATTTGAACATGACTAAGGTGAATGGCAAAAACAATTCTTTTTTCTTGTCATGACCTCCCAAAAAGCAATTATGTATTCCCTCCGTGATACCGCTTATGTTCTGTACCTGTACCGCAGCGGAACCGTTGTGGGATACCCTCAAACGGGGGATAGATGCTGATCACATGGGGAGGGGAGGGGAAATAGGTGGCACGTGAAGACAAGATCCCTTGTCGCTCATCTCCAATAAGCAAAATGAGACCAACAAACCAACAGAAGATAATAATTAAGCGCGAAAGATAATACAATTGATGAGGCGGTATCTGTCTCGTCGTCTCTCTGTCTGTGAGTTGCCTACCGTTGTGGGGATAGTTCTCTCTCGTCTCGACTCTTACTCACCTCAAAGAACGAGGCGGTAGGAAAGAGGATCTTTTGCTCTCGCCTGTTCTTTTTTTGTAAAAACAGGGACCCCTCTTTTTTTTCTTTCTTGACTCTCTTTTATCTCTCACCGGTATTCGCGATATTGGAGAGAAAAGAGAGAGGGCGCGGTCTGGCGGGCAGAAAGACAGAAAAACCATCCAAAGGGAAACAGCGCTTAAGAAGGGGACCATGTGGAGTAAAAAGAAACACACCCTGAAAGTGTCCCACTGAGAGAAAGAGAGAATGGGAATAGCGGCCTTTTTTTTTATAGATACTGCTGCGCGTTGTGGCAGAGTTTATATTTGTCGGTGAGTACCCAATCTTTATGTATGTGAGCCTTGTTTTCTTTGCAGACGCAGACAAAAAGAGGGAATAGCTTCAATGATTCATACCTAATGTATGTATGTGCTGTCTGTACAAAAAAAAACTGCGGTCCATCAAGGTTAAATTGACCAACTGCCGGCGGTCTCGCGATATGCTCGTGATTCTTGTCCCGTCTTGCGCGTGTCTGTTTTGTCTTTTGTGTTGTCTAGTCTACTCTTGTCTTGTCTTGTCTGATATATGTTGCTACAGCAGTGGAGTTTGATTTGAGAGAAAAAGGGTCCAAGCCATGTTCAAGACGCTGTTTCGTGCTGGCAATGCATGCATGCATGCGTTGCATTGCTATGCTGGCCAGTTGACAACTTACTCGCGAACGAATATGCCGGCGGTGGGATGTGTTATTCGTTTACACCTAATACATACTCACCTGCCTTGGGGAGTAGTAGTATCTGTGAATAGCATCAACTATTGAAACGCCTGTGCTTCAACTTGCCTTTTTTCACCTTGGGAGCTTCGGCCAGCGCTCGGTGAGTGAAAGTGAGTCAGTCATTAGTTGTTTAAAAAAAAAGTAATTCTTCAGGGTCTTCTTTTTTCTTTTCTGTCGTGTTTTTCACCTCCGTCATTTAATTAGCCATGACCACATTCATCCTCACTTCGCAGTCGCCGAAGCGCTCAAGGGCTCGTAGGTTGGTCTGTGTAACCCCCGTACTAAACTGTAGCGGTTCTAGCAGTCGTTCTAGGTGCTTCGTCTTGGGGAGGGGGGAGGCCTAGGGGGCCACCTAACACTGCCCTGCCCTGGCCTATTGCTCGCCTTAGATTAAGACCCCCCGGTAGTTGACAAAGACCTCAGGCATGACCTCGATAGCTGCATACTGAGAGACAAAGGGCGTGCATTTTTCACTCCCTCCCGCTCTTCAGCTTTCAGAACCAAAGAAACCCCAGACCCCTTGCTCACGGAATGTCTCCCACCCCCTATCACACACCCTCCCCCCTACGTACCGGTCGGTATTGGGTGTGTGGTTTTTACTCTGCTCCCTCGAGTCTGGTCCGTCATGACAGGGGTTTTTTTTCTATGGACTCCTCCTCAACTGGGAAGGGCCCTTCTTCCCTCTGGACTGGTTGTTATAAACAACCTTCAGCCCAGCTCATAGATGCCCCCGTCCGTAGGGATTCCGAAAACTAGCTTCTGTTCCGTTGTTTTGGGTCCATCTTGTCTTGTCTTGTCTTGTCTTTAAATACTCTTGACCTTTCCCTCGAGGCTGTCTTGACGTCGACGTTACAGCCGTGTATCATTCATTCATATCCATCAAGCTAACACAACACCTCTTTTACCGCCATTACTACCCAACAACTTTTATCCACTCTACCACTTGAGTTTATATATTGAACGACAGAATCTGAACTGGATTGGATTGGATATTCTTTCGACACTCTATCATCTACTCATCTTAATCAACGATTTACTAGAATCGAGACTTTTGATCCGCTTTTCACTTCACAATGTGCAACTACATCTATGTAAGTCATGGCACATCATGAGTCCATACTACACATGGTCATGATAGATGGATGGAAAGGCACAATACTAATACTATTTCCTCTTAAAGAAGGAGCTCAGCTGCCAACACCACTACCACTTGGTGGAATCATGGTGTCCCAAGTACATCGAGACTGAACGTCGGTGTCCGCCCACCATTGTGAGCAAGCAGTACTGGTGAGTCAACTCGTATATCCATTTACTTGCAGCACATTTACTAACGGTTTTTGATCAACAGGGGTGACGACATTTGTGGTATGTCTATTTAACTACTTTCCAAGGCTGTTGGTTATCTTATCCACCTGGCCATGGAAGATTAAGTGTTTTTATTTTATTTTTGGGTCCACGATACTAATTAATTCTCTAGCTGCCTGCCGAGAACGCCAACAACCAAGTCAACACCCATGGGCTAAGCTTATCCAGCGTCCCGAGTCACGCATGTCCTACTCTCCTCAACTCCGAGCATAATGAGAACGACACGACGAACGACTCGGCAGGTCGAGATGTGTATTGACGCCAGCCAAACTACTCGATCTGTTGTATCCAACATGAAGGGTATACGAAAAACCGACACCTTGGATGAGTTCATCAAGGAACGAACTACTCCATCCGCATTGTACGAGTCGGGTACTTGATATCCCATCTGGTGCATGCTTCCACCGGGTGGTCGACTCAAGTGAGACATTGCCCCACATGGGAGGATACACGACGAATCAACGAATACAGAACAAAACAAACAGAAAAAAGTCTATTTTATTGCGACAAACTCGATACCAGGCGCAAGGAAAGCATTATTATTTTATTATTGGGAAAGGGAAAAGAATTATTCGGCTCTATTGGGTGCAAACCTATTCTTTAGTCCGATGTGGACTCTCTTTATTTGGTTGTTGTCTCGAACTCTCACAAGTGGGGGACTCGGCGTTGGAATTGGTACCTTTTTTGGGAGGGTCAACCCGGGCGACCAACAGGTCAAGTTGGGCGTCGATCAACCCGACAGCTCAGGGCTTATGGGGGGGGCTCAGACACTGCAGTGATGCGCTCCACTGTAGTGCTCTGCACGCTACAGCTGCAGCACATCCTTTGCCACTTCACGGATCGAATCGAATCAATTCATTAGCGATGCGATGCGACACTCACAAAGATCCTTCCTCACCTATCAACGACACTTTACTTCATCATTCAAGCACTCATTAGGCGCCACATCAACCAACCTCAGGCGCTACTGCTCATCAATCTGCAGACCTCAAAAGGGTCTGATGACCACGCGCATCAGACAATCAAGAGAGAAAAGACCAAACAAAAAGAGAGAACAAAAACCACATCAGGCACGGGAGGGAGTCTTGCTATTATTACTTTTATTACTGGCGTGCTTTTATATTTTCTATTCAACCTGGGCGGGACATGCATGGAAGGAAATACGGGAAACCGGGGCATTCAATGGGAAAGGAATATCATTTGGGATGGAAAGGGAAACGGCAAACAAACCACACTTTTTTTTTTCCTTTTTCTTTTCTTTTTCTACTATACATCACCTACTCTACTATCTCTGTACTCGGGCATCGGGGGCGTTTATTTTACCATCAGTCTTTTCCTTCATCGCGCAAGGAGGACAATGGTTGTACTACAACTTGGGACACAATCAGACACAGGACTATAACCCACAAAGATTGGAAAGATAGTTTGCATATTGTTTGGCGCAAGGAAATGAAATACAAGATACAATTAGACCGCTACTGCTTGCCTTCCATCATTAAGTCTGTCACATTGGCTATTAAACGAAGTGATCATCTCGGCACTTGGTAGAAAAAACAGACTAATAAATCCCAGACACAACGTGATGATCTTCTGCCAAGTTTTTCTTATCATTCCTTCCTCTGCACTACACCTCTCTGCCGGCCGCGATACGATGATGATCGCAGGGATTCTTCATGAATGGGGCTAAAAAAAGGCTTGTTCATCCGGGTTGTTTTTTATGCCTAGTCCAGTCCATATGTAGTATGTCATGTATACAGCCTTGTAGTAATAAAGGATCAACATCAAGAAGAAAAGAAAAAACGGTGTAAACAAGGCACGACCAAGATTAATTCCAAGAATTAGGATTCTCATCCCGTTAGTGTCGTCGTTAGAACCCGCTACAGGCCGCTCTCGTGGGAATTGCCGGCCGGGTTTTGCCATGATTTGCTGCCTAGGCTGCTGCCTCGGAGAGCGGCATTTACTTGATCCCGTGGTTTGACAATATACGATAACCGCGTGTCCAGAGATGAGATGCACGGTAGTTTAGTAGTTGGTCATTTCGATAAATCATATACCTTTGTGATGTGATGAATGAATGGGCTGTCGAGTTCTGTGATACGATGGAGGATTGTTCCATCTGGCGCCGTTTGATGCCTGTTAATTAATTGTCTCATTCTTTTCTCTGGGTGCATAAATTCCCCAGTCATTTAATCTAATCTATTCTACACGTGCAACATCAAACTTAGCGTCAAAAGAAAAAAGGTGTTGCGATAGATGCAGATATCACATCACAACGTCTTAATGAATCTCAGACACTTTTCGATCTGCATCACTTTTTAAACTTTGTCTTATTACCTTACTTTTCTCTTTTCTCTTTTACAGCTCGGATCTCCTCGTTGCCGTATAGATTAAATAAAACGGTTCAACTCATATCCCCACGTTCTTATTCTTATCCTCTCCCTAGGCCGCCCCCATGTAAACCTTGTCTCCCACCATCTTTTCTTAATCATCAACGCTTCGTCGTTTTTTTCCCCTGTGGCTTTTCTCCCGCCGGTAGTTTTGCCCGTAAACATATTAGCTCCCTGCTTTGTCATTTTTCTTTTTCCTCATCAATTCAAGTGAGACATTTTGGAGGGCAGCCAAGGAATGTTTAATTCTCATCCTTCCCGATTACGTACATCATTTTTCACTCCTTCTTCTTTCCATGGACCTTCCACGGGAAGATTTACAGTTCGTGAAGTATCTCGGCCGTTAGTTTTCTCTTTTCTCATGGGAATAGCTAGTTAATGCAAAGGTTTATCAGAGTTTGAGCTAACAGCCTTGTACTAGTAAACGAAACCACACGAGATGCTTACTCTAAACGATTAAGTTTCTCTGACTCGAGGCTAATCGTGTGCTTGGACGTTAAATGAATATCATGTCATGCCCAGTCAAACTATTGAATGGAGTAGTGACGATGAGTAATGGATGGGGTCTATGCGCTTTGGTGTAGGAGGCAAGAGGCCATTGCTATTGTTCAACGCAAAGCGCGGTTACTTCGCTGTTCGCCGCTTGCCGCTTACCGTTACACGAATACTGCAATTCGTAACTGCAAAGGTCAGTCAGTCATTTACATCTCATCTTACCTCTTCACCTTTGACTCTCTACTTGCCGTATCTGAAGATGATGCATGAGCTTTGATCCCTCAAACGCGGCAACCGGAAACTTGAGACGAGCAGATAGCCTCCGAAGGCCACACGTGCCCCAAGCCATCTTTTATTCTTCTCTTTTCATTCGAGAATTTCTTTCGGCCCTGTCCCCGGCCAAGCTGAGGGTGTACGAGTCTCGGCAGTTCGCAAAGAGTCAGTGGCTTTGACGTATCATGTTGAAAATCCATCTCTAAAGACGTCGACGTGAGATTGCATTGAAGACTTGGCACTTCGGAATCGGAACGAGAGTCAGATGATGACCAATATATGTGCTTTGCCTGAATGATTTGCAACGCCCCGTCGCACTCGTATTGCGATTGTCGTTCCAGGTATCTGGTAGGTACAAAGGTAAGCTGATAACAAGCAAACTAATATACCTACATCATGTCGAATATTGCATCTCCGTTTCTCCTTCAGCTTCAGCCTCAACTTTATCAAGGGTTGCGATAGACCCCCATCCTACGTCTCACATCCTTCGACAGAGCGGGAAGGTCACATGCCAAGCGAACCTATTTGTTATCTTATTCGTCACCCCCCTCTTCATCCTCCGGTATCATCTTTGTCAAGAAAACACCGCGTCCGTCTTATCTTTTTCTTCTTTCACCTTGTCGTTCCGTTAAAGTGATTGCAGGATGAGCAAGAATCCCACCTTGACCAGCCCTTACGAAAAACGCCTTCCATAACCAGAGATTAAAAGAAAGACAAAAAAACAAGATAATATGAAATGGAATTTGGCATTTAATTTGAGAAAGAAAAAAATACAGGCCGCAGACAAAGCAACCTTGAAGTGAAAAAAGCCTTGATGCATGTCACGCAGCGCGTCTATCTTTCACATGCAGGACCTTAAACCCAGCCAATGTGTGATTCAACGGATGATCCAGGGTTTTTTTCTCCACAAGTTCTGCCTTTCTCGGTCACCGGGCAAAGTCGTGATTACTTCAGCCATTACCAGTTCACTGAGGCATTTGTGCCCCGGATTCCGTAGGACCATTTTTGGTAGTAGGTGGGTGGGTGTCATCACGTCAATATCGCATTGTTCATCATGTAAAGGTATAGACCGTTAGCTATTAGGCAAGGATGGCGGGTTCTCGGGAACGGAGATGACAGCCAGCTTTAATACAGTGAGACGCGTCGGGCCGGAAGAAGATCATGGATAGTCTGACCGAGATGCTACTCTAGTCTAGAAGAAAGGAAGGTATCATGAGTGATAATTTGTCATGGCACAGTCATGATAAAGGGTACCAGATACTTCCCTCATGGCTGACAAACAGTTGTCTGGTGATAATAGCCTTGTTGTCAATAGGGTGGGATGCCAAAAAGCCATTACGTTCCCAAATGCCCGATATCTTGTCTTGGGCCTTGGCTTTTTCTCTTTCTTGCGTCTGGGGAACACACACACTTTTGGACAAATGTACACTTCATCATACTTGCTTGGTGATGGTGGTTAAGCTGCGCTGCAGGATCGACTGCTGCATGCACGCACTGGCACTGCAGAAAAGCGTGCATCCAGCCAATTGAGTATCAAAAACACAGTCGCGGAGATGAAAATGCTACCGAAAAGAACCGCCAATGAGGCCATCTACCCCACAAGAATGGCTCACCGGTATGGAAACCCTGCCACGTCTGGGGAGAGTCCCCAATCGAAGCACGCAGCGGGAAAACAGGGCCGCGGCTGACATACACCTGCTTCATTCGCTATAAGAGATCCCATGGACAGGTAAAGTAGGTAGCCAGCACTTGATTGCATTGCATCCCCGATGAGCCAGGGTTGTTGTGGTGTCTGGGCAGCAGCACCGTAATTTTTCGGTCGGGTGCCTCAATGGCGGTGACAAGATATTTCATCACTATAAAGTTTCAATACCGAGGTAATGTTCAAAGAGGCAAATATCTTGGACTTGGTCTTTGCTTCTAAAAAGGATCGGATGCCCGGTTTTCCAGGGGTTTTCCTTGGGTTCCAAAAGCCTGGGCCTGATCTTCACGTTTTAGCGGAGGTAATTCGTGTTGAATAGTGGCTGATCTTTTTAGGAGGCTCTTTGTTAGGGGGGTGCATTGTCAAAGTGGCAAAACCAAAGCGTTTAGACTCAAGCATCATTGAATTGATGTATCTCAAGTTGCATCATTGATCATCAATATCGGGTTGCAGTTATTTAGCCGGGTACAGGTTTGACAGCTCTTTTACAGTTGGGTTGGGCAGCTAATAAGGATCGTAGCCAGGGGATGCACTGCAACTGCAGCCCCAAGTGCCGGTTATTTGCATTAGTTAGTGAGTCTGCACATGACACCTGCATTAGTCCCCGTAAGATGCATATGATCCTCTAGATTCATACCAAAACTTCAAACGGGAGCATTATCTATTTCCTAATTTGTCTACTTGCAGTTTCATTTGATACACTTTTCCTGTTCTCTTTTGTACACAATGATATCTACACCCTTCCTTTTTCTTCCTTGCTTGCTGTCAATTCCAATTCATCCATGGCAATATAACCAACCATCCCTAACCCAACAGATTTGCGGCGTGCGCGCGACATTTCTTCTTGGATCGATTCCGTGCAGAAAGCCCGAGATCTATTATTCCTAAAATGACTTGATACATGAAACCTCCGCCGACCGGTGAACTGGGATTGCCTTGAGGAAATTTTATCTTCCTTAACAAAAGGACCCTGAAACCTTGGTTTGGCCCATGATGCCACTTTCTGTCAAAAAATGATGATGGACAAGTGTCTGTTGTTCGACACCCTTTCCGGTTATTCTACCAGAAAAAGCCTCATATATCTGGTCGACTTTCCTTGTATGGGCTTCTATTCTAATCAATAACCGGTCTATGGAGAATTTTTCAAAAATCCCATCTTGGTTCATTCACCCGAAAACAGCTATCTAAAACGTGATCGTGGTCTTGTGTAACTGCAAGCTCTTTTGAGACTTTTTTTTATTCTCTCCACGATCGAGATCAAACACCCCCTGGGCCCCCTTAACTGCGTGGTGTCCCTATTGTCTGTCAAATATGCTTGCACCCGCACAAGCCTTTGAGCATGTGACTTGACGTGTGGTGTATGACGCAGAGTCGCGTCTATTGGTCTGTTTTCGAGGCGTTTATTCATTGACCAACAGTTTGGAGCATGTCTAGAAACGACGATAACACAAACTGTCGCCCTTGCCAAAAAAGACATGTCATTCGGTGTCTTGAGCTCAATTAATGCGCGCTGCCAACAGTAAACATGTCTTGACGGCGGCCGATGCCAGTTGCGACGGCATGCCGAGTACATCCGCTGATCGTGACCCTGTGCCATGCTCACGCTTCGAGTTGGCAACTTCTCTTTCGTTACCAACACACTGGATTGAGTCGTGATTGGTTCATCGCAGACTCGATGAGTTTTCTTTGCTAGGAATCGAGTTATCGCGAGACAAGCGTCGGACAAGTTTGCTTTCTCTCCTGCTCTGCTATTGGTGTGTTGGTTGTGACAACTGTTGGCCATATCTCAACCCTGGCTACAGCTCTCCTCTTTCATTAAGGATTCTGCGCCGTGCATTGACAAAAGTCTCAGCCAACGTTACATGCAAACGTGGAGAAAACAGTGCTCTCGTGAAGAACCCAAGCCTGGCGTTGCTATACATCGTTTCACGGTCATGTGATGTGTTTGCTACTCCCCTGTCCTTTATGTCTTTCTGACATTAAGACAATTATTGGTCAATCAACTAATTGAATTGTCGAGACTATCACATATCATAATCGATTTCGCCCATCTCTGTTGCGCTAAGGAAAGACTGCATTGTGCGCTCGTCACGTTGTGCCCAGCCGCTATATGTTGGGGAGCGATGATTATCACCTTGCGGGGATCTGACTTTGTCAGATTGCCGCGATACAATGCTCAACTAAAGCGGCTACGATCGTTCCGTTATACGCTAATTGGCCGTTCAGCTGATCAACCCCGACCCGTTGGCCATAGCACAACAACTATCCCGAGGTAGTGAGATCCAAAGTTACATTGTGCGGACGCCACGAGTGATTCGAGTGAATGCACCACCAACGAAAGCTGCAGGTGTGGGATGAAGCTGAGTACGGGGTGTTGTGTCCGCACCGCAGTAAGCATTCGAGTTACAGAATATTCTCAATTGTGATAGCCGGTGCATGAACACAAACATCCAAGGATCCTTCAGTTCAATGTTACTCTGACGGAAGCGACTGTAGATATGTCATAAATTTCTCTTATCCTGTTTCCTCCGCTACAGTGGCTGACACGAGCTGCCCCCCATATTTCGTTGCCGCCTTCTATTGATGCTTCTTCTCCGCTTCCGTTAGTCTTCTCCCATCTACGAGGCTCCCGTCAGGCAGAACCTTTTCCGTAGTTCGGACATGGGCCAACAGAAACGGGTACGCCAGATCGCAGACCACCGATGTACCAACGAAGAACAAGGCGAGAGGGTGAAAGACGAATCCGTGAGCCTCTGGCCAATACCACCAGAGAAGTATACAACAAACAGGGAGGCCCATAACGGTGCCTACGAAGCGACAGAACCTGAAGGCATGATTGTCAGCACGGCTGGCCGAGTTTGTGAATAAGGCGATTGCTGCCCAAATTTCTTTTTTGATGGCGAGACAACAAGTAAATACGAATCCTACTGGTAACCAAACCGTCGGGTCTGCTTGCCTGGTCGTGCTTCAATTGACCGCCTCGTAATAGAAGCTGACAACCCAGCTCAAGGGTATAATGAAAAACACCCCAAGAGCATGCTTTAAAATAGCATAGACCAACATGCTAATTTCGTCTCTGATGCTCTTCGCGGCCTAGCCACGACATCAATGTGAGAGATGAGATCTCGCTAAGCTTCGATCAAGACACACCCTCTGCAAGAACCGACAATTGGATACAGACAGAATAGAAAAGTGAAAACTCACCAGATTGCATAGCTTTGTCCACCAGAGTGACCACGCTGAAGAAGCATAGCCAACGCCGAAACGCTGAATATCATCTGCGCCACACCAGCCGACCAAAATGCCAACTCTGTAGTATCTCTCGCTTCAAGACCCTTCCACGTCTTGCCCCATTTGATACCATAGCCGCGATGCGGCTCCTTGAGCCACCACCATACAAACGTCCCGTTACCTACCAACCCCGCTACGAAGACAATAGCTAGTAGTAGCGGTATGTTGCGCGCGACGAGTGGGCTGGTTGAGAATGATCTAGGTGCTGTTTTAAGCGTGGCGTATAGAACGGGTATGTCGAGGAGGAGCCAGCAGGTGAAGCCAAATGTTTCTATGGGCGCTTCGCAGACGCCGAACGCGTAGACGACTTCCCATGCGAGGTTGAGGCCTAAAGCTAGGAGGGGCGCGGGTGTGGCGTGGGTTGCAAGGCTGCGTTTAACCATCAACACGTAGGCGATTAACCAGAAAGTTATGCCGACGGAAAGGCAGGCTGTTGAGGCTGGGACGAGCCATGTTGGTGCTGAAGGCGGTGGAATGTCTGAGGAGCCCATTTTGAGGTCACTTGATGATGTGTGCCGATGTGCAAGACGTCGGTTGTGTTGAATGATTGATTCTCATCTCATGTCATACGTGCGTGTGTTGGTGTTATGTGGGTAAGATCAGTGGTGGACTGCTTACCCTGTATTGCTCTCAATCAACTGCCGAATGTGTTTTCGCTAGCCTTCCCAATCTGCCGACGTAAATTGTAAGCGAAGCAGCTTGCACCAAGCAGGTTATCTATGGATATTCTATAAGAAGAAGAAGATCTTTGATCCATGATTTATGTTTTATTTTGTCCTTTATGATAATACAACACGTTATTGAGTTGATATTGCGACAAACAAGTGGTTCCTCCCAAAAATGACATGATAAGAGCCATGAAATGGGAAGGGTGTGGTAAGAATGCTCACCACATATCCTGAGCGCTTTGGTCGAAAGACCATTGTGTTTGTTCGTGTGTTCCTACATGCGATACCAGCTCTTCTGTGTGCTAAAGAAAAGACCGAACAGAATGCCTGGCGGTTGTCAGTAGCACTGAACGATAGGTAGGAGGGATGTGGTATGTAACTCAATGTCGGTCTAGATCAGGGGAGTAACGATGTTGCTAATGTGCTTAGAAGTGTAAGCCAACTGAGAGAGATTGTGATACGGGGGGGCAAGAGAAAATGCCCAGTTGAATCTTGTCGGGAAGTGCCTCAAGCATGGAAGACATGACTGAATAATGTTGAGTCAAGGGGATTTGATGGTATAGGCTTTGGGTACGCTGAACGAAATCCTGTAGCTTGCCCGGGCGGCGTTCCAGTTGGTAGGCCCCTGCGATTAAATTGCTGTCGTTTCGTGCTGTGGTTCATTGGTACTTATGCTGGAAAAGGAGTATAGTCTCCTTAAAAGGGTTTTTACTTAGCTGCTTCTCCTTGAACCAGTAGAGTGTTGAACCCCTGAGGCCCTGCTTAAAAGCTTGCCCTTATAAATGTGTCTTTTAGCCTCTGGAAAATCATTGGATGATAATACAAGTAGGCTTTTGTGTAGATATTCAACCTGTGAAGCTCAGTGTGCAAGTGACGAGAGAAATTGTTCATAGACCTGACGACCAGCTACCTCCATCTTTCTCTTATTCTCAGCCTGTTGCTCTCGCAGATCTTCTGGGACCCAGGACAGGACGTAGGTCTTCGACTTCCTCTATGAAACTTCTAGTCGTCAGGTTGAATCACACATTGTATTGCAGTATTGGGGCTACTTACTAGCGACGGAGGAGGAGGAACCCTCGGGGATGGAGGACCTGACACAGCCACATCTGACCCATACTATTCACAGAGCTTCTAAAAAGTGATAAGAAAGGAGCATATCCTCAAGTTGACATTCTTGTAGTTAATTTACGCGCTTCCGAGTGAAGCTACACCCAAGGTCTCGAGTTGGACAACGTAGGCCACTTCAGCAAAGATCTCCTCCTACAAGACCTCTACATCCATGACCTCTTGATCCCAGATCTCTTCATCCGAATCCTCTCCCGGCCAGACCTCTTCATCACAGGCCCCTTGGACCCAGGTCTCCTCTCCCCATACGTCTTGATCCCAAGCCTCTTTGGCCAAGGCCTCTTGAACCAAAATATCTCGGGTTAAGGGCTCTCGGCCCATCTCCTCCATCTTCTTCAACTTATCGTCCTGCTGCTTTTGCAGCTCCCTCCCTACGCAATAGTTAGACATGCTAATGCAAAGCGCAAATACTAGCTCCATTGGTATAGTTGACTCACAGGGAACAAACGAGACCAGCGGCTCCTCAACTGGAACAGGGAGTTCCAGGGCAGGCTCATCAATAGCCATGCTGCCATCCTCGGGCCACTCCCAGCCCTCAGCAATTGAAGTAATTTTGGCAGCCATAATTCTGCAAGAAAATTGGTAGAGAAATTATGATGGGCAAAACAAAGGATAAAAGCGTTTGGCACAATGACGCAGATATGTTCAGCGGAAGTTTTGGCCTGAGATTTTGTTTCTGTGTTTGAACTCCCGCTTGGGTGCAGCTGCCTGGCACCTACTGGGCTCTTTTTTTCTTAAGTGTGCATCGCAGCATCAACTTTAAAAAGATGACATGATTTTAGGAGAATTATCATAAATAATAGAGAAAAACATAAATCATTAACTAAAGATTGTCTAAAGCTGCTTATCTCAAAGTTCAGTCTCAGACCCCTGATGCCGAGCGGTGATTTCTCCCTCCAGGCGCTTGTGTGGGAGTTCAAGTGGATGTGAACTCTCAAGGTATGCCAACATATCCTTCCCGGTACTTATATACATACAAAACTGATAAACCTAGACGCCAAACACCAAGATACCAAATACATGAGAGGCCTTTCACGCGGCAGCCTTGACCATAGGCTCCCAAGGCTTAGCCAAATTCCACAGATATACCTCCCCTCCGATCGACTCGTCGACCCCCAACGCCTTGACGAGAATATGCTGAAAAAGAGGAGTGCTGGAAAACAACGGCGCAACTGGAAGGACTGATCCTCGATCCCAACCAGCAGAAAGACCTTGCGACCACGAAGGCTGTCGCACGAAATCCTTGACTTTGTCGTGATAAGCGTCCCAGTCGTCAGAACGATTAACAACGATCTGGAACCTCACACCCTGAATATCAACCGTGATGCGCTGCACCATACTCGGAAACCCATGTTCCGCGCCCGGGCTCAAGATCCACGAATAGTCGGTCTGGTCGCCGTTGCTCTCCCAGTCATACCAGACCTGCGTACCAGCCTGTGAATAGTCGTTGAGCACAAGACGTCCCTCAGCATCGAAGCTCAACTCGCAGTGCCGTGCGTCGATGCCCGGCATGGTGGGAAGGATGATGTCGCACGTGGAAGGGTCAGAGCCCAGAACGAAAGAGCCCGGGCGCTTGGGGGGTGAGTCGAATGATAGCTTGATGGCACGGGTTGGGCGACTAGCCAGGAGATTTGGGAGGCGTGAGGAGAGTGTTGGAGAGGATGATATTTGGACGGTGCGAAAGATGTTGGAGGGGAGGTGGGCTGTTTTGTCGGCCAGAGAGTTACGTGCCGTAGGGACCAGCCAGGCGATAATATCAGACATTGTGTGAAAGAGAGAGTTGGTGAAGAGAGTGTAGTTGCGGTGAATTATGAGTGAGAGCTGACACTGGATAGTGTATTGACGATGGTATAGTAACAGAACAGAGGCTCAAACGAGAGAAGCCAAATGATCAAAAATGTTTAAGTAATGAAGTGAAGTGAAATGTAAAAGAAGAAAGCACGCTGAAGAAAAGACTGTCGATTTTTGTCTCTGATGTGTTGTCCATGTGGGCTTATATCCAAAGTCAACACCACTTCACCAGTCCACGTTGCGCCGACAATCACTGGTCCTCAATACACCGCGCCCGACGCGTCGCTGATACCTACGAGTATCCCAGAGAGGCAAATGTTCGAAAGCACTTGTTTCATTATGCCAGGTCTGTCTTTGGAGAGTTGAATGTGGTGGTGTTTGAGCGTGGGAGCACGAGAGCCAGTCATTTTTGGTGGAGTTAGAAGGGTCGGGTTATGGCAGCCCCTAGACCAAGAAAGTGAAATGGTTAATGAAATAGGAAGTATCAAAAAATAAAGACAGCTGTAGTATTGGTTTTGAATGGATTCGGATTAATGTGGCGTTTCGGGAGTGGTGGGCTGAGAGGGAGAGATGCATGGGGATCGCTGTCGTGGAGTTGGACCCTGCATGCACTTTACTGACTCATATATTGTTTTGTTTCGTAGTCTATATTATTTAAAGGCTGCATCGAATGAGCATGGTTTTTTTCTAGAAGGTCTGGGATAATAAGAAACTTAGCCAAGTCCCTTGGTGAATGGTTATCTGATCTGGCCCAGTACGTATTGCACATCCTCAAGAGACACTGCACTGTTCGACAGAAAGCGACTCTTCTGATACAGAAATGGATTCATAGGTAGAATCGAAACCCTTATTCAGCGTTTACATCTTTCTTTAGGCAGTAATTAACTGGGAATAGAGACAAGACACAATCCTAAACATTGGGATAAGAACGAATGGAAAAGGCAACCCGGCCACCAGAAAAGGGCCTCTGCGCTTTAGGGCAGAAAATAAATATCATAAGACGTTTTATCTAAGTTACATAAACTGACCTACTAATTTCGTTTCTTATGCTCCCAGTGGCCAATTTTTATGATGCACTGATGCCAGCCCAAACTCGATTGACACTCAGCGTTTCCGCACCTGAGCCTGGCTAATAGACTGAGTAAAACTCTTATTAAGAATAAGATATACTGGTTAAAATGAAATGGAATAAAAACGCGCATATATACAGGCTGTCGTCGCTCAAATGCGGTTACTTTGAAGCATGGAAGCGGGTGTCCTCACGTCAAGCCAAGGGGAGCCATCGCCACCTCTGTCTGTCCACCATAAAGATACCACTATCAGGGCAAATGACGCATTTCCATAGAAACAGGACAATTGCCGATAAATTCTCCGTTCATTGCTACATACAATTAGACTAGTTTCCTCGGAGTGTCGTTATCGGGGTTTATCTCGCAATGGTGGGGAAGTTAGTGTTTTGGTGCATATTACACACAAACACTAACACTGACGCCATGGGAACCTGGTAGTTCACCATACTTCATAATATTGAGGATGATGTTGGATTGGGAAGCGATATTCAAGAAGGTAGTGATTGCGAATTCAGTGATAAATAAGTGATTTCTTAATTGAGAGACAGTTGCCAAGCCGTAGTAATTGTCACATCAAACAGCACTCATCCTCATAAGGCCAAAAGCACTTGCACAACTGATACAGTCGAGAGTTGCTTAGTATGCGGTCTTCAACGTGGATTAAATCGATACTACTGGCGAGTTCGTTCTCTATCCCGTGTATCGGAGCGGCAACTAGCAATGGTCATGATGTCCAAACCCGTTTGTCGTCCAACAATGACATTGACCACAACCGACCAAAGACAAACAATGCCGGCAAGAAGAATATTGTCTTCATTCTTACTGATGATCAAGACTCTATCTTAGACTCAGTATCTTATATGCCAAAGCTCAAAGAGCACATCATCGACAAAGGCACCTCATTTGTCAATCACTTCACCACCACAGCTATCTGCTGTCCAGCCCGCGTGTCACTTTGGACCGGGAAGCAGCCGCACTCCACAAACGTCACGGACGTAAGCCCACCATATGGTAAGTAGATAACCCAAAGAATCTAGAGCCAATGCTGATCAGAAAGGTGGCTATCCCAAGTTTGTTTCCCAAGGTCTCAATGAAAACTATCTGCCTGTGTGGCTGAGTGAAGCGGGCTACAAGACCTACTACACCGGAAAACTCTTTAATTCTCATACAATCAATAACTACAACTCGCCATATCCCGCAGGATGGACTGGAACTAACTTCCTTCTCGACCCTGGAACTTATGACTACTTGAATCCGATCTATCAGCGTAACCAGGAGGCCCCAGTTCATCATAAAGGAGAGCATACTTCAGACCTGATCTCCAAGTATGCTCATGAGCTCCTGAAAGAAGCGATTGACTCAAACAATCCATTCTTTGTCGCTATTGCTCCTATTGCACCGCACTCGAACATCAACGTCGACCGTGAGCCTGGGAGTGCTATGACGATACCCATTCCTGCCGAGAGACACTCACATCTCTTTGAAGGGGTAAAAGTACCACGGACTGGCAACTTCAATCCGGACTCTGTAAGTATTGCCGAGCCCCAGCGTAGCAGAAAACTAGCCTCTTGAAGTATAAGGGACGAAATTATTAGGCGAGCTTATGTTATTTATATACATTAGGCTTCTTAGGCTATTTATTTCTGCACCCTAAGATTTAGGAGGCTAATTTTCCTACTACCTACTGCCTTACTGAGGAATCATCGCTTACAAGACATAGCCCAGCGGAGTGAGCTGGATCAAGGAACTCAAACAGCTCAATGACTCGTCTGTGTCGCATCTGGATGACTACTATCGCGCACGTCTTCAATCTCTCCAAGGCGTCGACGAGATCGTCGAGCAGGTCGCTCAGCAACTTGAAGACGCCGGCCTACTCAACGAGACATACATCATTTACAGCTCCGACAACGGATTCCATCTTGGACAGCACCGACTGCCTCCTGGGAAGGAATGTGGTTTTGAGGAAGATATTCGTGTGCCCCTTTTCATCAGAGGTCCAGGTGTTTCCTCTGGTGCCGTGGAGAAAGCTGTTACAACTCACATCGACCTCGCGCCTACCATTCTCAAGCTTGCAGGCGTTGAGTTGAGAGGGGATTTTGACGGTACTCCTATTCCAGTGACGGATGGCCATGAAGGAAAGCGTCACGAGCATGTCGCTGTTGAGTATTGGGGCGTTGCCATCGCTGAGGGCGGGTTTGCTGGCCTTGGTACGTATGAGCCTTGGCGACTACCTAAGTTGCGGTCATTGACCTGATTATTCTAGGTGCGGAGGGCCAAATCCAAGTACACAACAACACGTACAAGGGTGTGAGAATAGTACACGAGGACTACGATCTTTACTACTCGGCTTGGTGTAACAACGAGCACGAGCTCTACGATGTCAAGGTCCGTTGACTTTACTCCCCGGAAATACTGATACTAACCTCTCACAGACGGATCCAGGACAACTGAACAACCTCTTCCCCGTCGATGGTAAGGCGACTGCCGACAAGGCATTCCTGGGAACCACCGTCCAGCAAGTCGTCAACCGCCTTGATGCTTTGATGTTGGTGTTGAAGTCCTGCAAGGGAAATACGTGCATCGAGCCCTGGAAGACACTCCATCCTGATGGTAACGTGGCGAACCTCAAAAATGCTCTTGGGGGCAAGTTCGATAGCTTCTATGAGGAGCAGGTAAAGGTTCGGTTCGATCGTTGTGAAGATGGATATTTGGTCGCTGCTGAAGGGCCACAAGTTGGATATGAGTATCGCGAGGGTCTTAAGTGGCACCATTGGACTTAGGAGCCGATGGCAGAGTCTCACGCCCTAAGCTCCTGCCGACCTCAGGGTGTCAGAAAAATTAGTCACTAAGAGCATAAGGGACGAAATTATTAGGCCAATTTATGCTACTTATAACATAATTCTTAGGCCGTTTATTTTCATACCCTAAAGCTTAGAGCAACGTTTCTGGTACCCTCGAGACAGACTCTGAATTTTACGGCCTTTGTCGGTATAAAGAACAACAAAAGGACAGCATCACAGCCTATCGGTAAAGACTAGAGCCCATAATCGATATGATGTTTAATCTGGTTCGAGTTAACCATATGCTGATGCGTCCTCGTTGTGATTGGGAAGCGAATGTCCTGGTCTTGGATTGGCGTAAAGCGGCATGGCGGTTGAAGTAGACCTGAGCAATGGCGGTGTCGGGTGAGTGAATTAGCTGGCAAAGATGATGTCGAATAAATCACTATAGCAAAAGGTATGCGTTTTGTATTTGTATTGGTGTTGTCATGATATTCGACATCAAATCGTGAGTTCAGAATGGTGTTTCGGCGGGTTAATCGGTTGATGTCGATGTGTTGTTTGATGTGAGTAAAATTGGGGAGAGGATATCGTAAGCGTTTGTACATATGTCAGGTTAAAAGAAGAATCCCAGATCTTAATAATATTGAGGCCCAGTTGCATCATTTATCGTCTCTTCGCCTTCACCTAGGTGTACAGGTGAGTCAAGTCCGGAGCCGGCAGTGGTCCGGCCCCACCTTTTGTCCGCTGGGAGTTGAAGCTGAAGTTGCGATCATCCTCAACCATCATCGTAAAATGACAGATCTAGGCGTTAAGCATGCAAATGAATATTTCCCGGTGATAGTAAAGAAATTAGAGTAACTAATCAAGTGTTGAGGATGTTTTCTTTGGTGATATAAATTCGGCGTGGTAATTCCTATACATTCATTGGCCAAAAAATGGTTGCTGCCGGAAATACAAGGCACGAACCAGGATGCTGCCGACCTTGAACCGAGAGAGCATCTCACGACAGCTCTACCAATCTACGACAACCTCACCTCACGAAGCTCAATTGAATCAGCAACCATGGCTTCCGACGCAATCACCGAGCCGCGGCGTACGTACCGACTGCTGAATTGATCTCCAGCAGATATTTTGTATACCGACCGCTGACTTCCTGAGCAGAAGCGACCCGCGAGGAGATGCGCGATGCCAAACTCCCTCTGGCCTACCGAGACAGCTGCGCCCACCTTCTGATTCCTCTCAACAAGTGCCGTCGGGATACGTGGTATGCCCCTTGGAAGTGCTCCGTAAGTCATCAATCATTATCTAGAGCAAGCCCAAAGCCCCGAGCGCCTACACCGAACGTGCTCAGCCCAGCCCAACCGACCCAATACAAAAAGCCGATCATTGCCGAGATATCAATAGAAAGAAGCTTACACATAGGGGGTTGACTAGGATGAGCGACACAGCTACGAGAAGTGCCAATACGTCGAGTTCAAGAAGCGAGTCGCCAAGATGGACGAGTTGAGGGAGTCGAAGGGTGGTGCACGAAGCAACTAGAGAGAAAGACAAAGAGACCGAATTCAAATCCCGGGTACGAACAAACAGGGCCGGGCCGGAATTGTACATTTACAAACAAGCCAATGTGTTTGACGGAATAGAAAGAGGCATTCCACACAAATGAAACGATTCAAGACGAGAGGAAACAAAAAGACGACAAAGTGAAATGATGGCGGAGTCTACTATGGCGTTAACGACTGGGTTTGATGCATTCGATGGGCTAATGGAAATAGACATGCGACGACTTTTGACAGAGCCTCATGAGATGTATGAGCCGCGCACTCCAACGGCATAAAGCAAGAGGCCAACCACAGGCCATATTGCGAGCTTTCGAGGATGGAATGGACCGGAAAAGAGTGGACTCACCGGGGACATACAAGTGGGACTCATATGTTGGATGGTGACAGGAACAAGACAAAGAGTTGTAATGTTGTAAGCAAATGGGTTTTGGCGTGCTCATCGTGGCGGACAGTACCCTGTCTGTGGTCGGCTCAAGAAGAAATGCGCCGACATGGTGTTTTAGAGAAAGTTATATATATTGAGCTCGTTAGCCACTGGGACTTTGTGAATCTGAGTTGGAAATGTATCAAGCGAGTTGAATCGTGGCGTTTGTCCACCATTTGCAGTGATTCTTCTTTTGTATTATCAGCCTTTTTTGTTCGTCGATCGTCTCATCGGCAATTGACTTCCACAGAGCCTCAACACCAAGATATCTTTTTATCTATCGCCAAGGTCTTATCGGGACTGGTTGCTGATCGACAGCTTGAGCCTCGACTATGACTATGAAAGCGTCACGATAAGATGTGGCTGCTATCGACAACTGGACAGCAATGGCACAGCCATGATGAAACCGACGATCAGTAATGGGCATCGGATTTTATCGGCTCACTGAAGAGACAAGGAAGATTACCAAAGCTCCTTTGTCTCAATCTCGCATACGATAGGGCAATGGCAGACGAGTCGTGGATCTTATTGTGAGCGACATGGTCTCAGCTTTCAGCGAGTCAGAGTCAGACCACAGCCTCGCCTCACAGGCCCTGAAAAGAGCCGCATGCAGGCGGTTCTAGCAAAGTTGTGCGCTATGCAAGGTCCCACTCGCACTGAAAAGCCATCCCAGCGGGTGGCTTGGCGGCAAGCCCACTGATTTCCTGACCCTGGCTAGCCTCTCTCTATGGAACAGGCATTAGCAAACCTTTTGTCAACGTCGATCCACTGCCGGTCGGTTTGGCTCGGTATATACATCCAACAGTGAACCGGGCCGGTTCATCGATACATATCGGCCGGTTTGTGGATATATCTCCATTCTTTATCAATGCTTGGCCCAAGGCTTGTGTCTTGGAATTACTGCCAAGACTTCATTCTCGGAGCCTCCGTTTCCCCCTTCACCATTCAACTGGTCCATAGAGGGACCATCATGATTTCTCTTATGCAACACTTTCTAACATCTCGGCGGAATGACACACATATACAAGGATGGCAATATTCAGGAGACAAACGTAATGCTCTTACAAAGAGTGAAAAAATGATATGATGCTATGCTGTCTAAAACTAACGGAAAATAACTGGAGACTTTACACGAAATGAGACCTGCTCAGAAGATGGAGTTGCTACCGCAAGAGAAGACTCCCTGAATGGAACTGGAAGCGTTGGCAAACAGATCCAACAGCTCAGTGATGGATGACCACAAGCCAGCAGCGTTCATAAACAACGAGATTCCAATAAGGAAGCTGTTGAGGCAGAACAGCATGATGTTCTTGGGGCTGGAGAAGAGCTGGTTCCAGTTCATGTGGAACCAAAAGATACCGCTAAAGCCAAAGGTGAACCAAGAGATGGTGGTAGCCGAGGCGATGGACAGGATGGAGTCAAAAACGGGGATAGCGTTGGAGAGGATGAAGCAGAGGATCCAGAAGACGGTCACAATGGTCATCCAGATGGACCAAGAGCGGACATTGTTGGCAGTCATCTCGCTCTGGAGCTTAAAGTGCTTCATCACCTGGACGTACACATACTTGATACCAGTGTGGCCAAAGGCAAGTCCAGTAGAGAAGATAGCAGGGAGGACGATTCCGTAGGCAATCTTGGCGATGAGCTCGGGGGCTGAGCCAAGAGCGGGCGAGACGGTGTACTCTCCAGCAAGGCAGTAGATGGCGATGGCCACGACGACGTAGAAGAGGATGGAGACACACTCCAACCAAGCCAAGGCAAAGCCAAAGTCCTTGACGGGGTCAATCATCTCAGCCATATAAGTGACAAAGTTGATGTTGCCTGAGTAAGCGTAGCAGATCTTGAGGCAAGCGTTGAGTCCAGAGCGGAAGTCCGGGTTGGCCACCACCTTGATCTCCTTGTGCCAGTCTGCGGGCGCAGCAGTGGGATTCTTGACTCCGAGCGAGACCATAACGAGAATGGAAGCGGCGATGACGGAAACCATGCAGGGGATACCTGACTGGGAAACGAACTTGGATGTTCGGGGTGCGCAGAGGACCCAGCAGCACAGGCAAGCGATTCCGATGAAGCCCACTGTACAGACGGCGTGACTAGAGATGGTATTGAAGGCAATAGAGAGCGTAACACTCGCTGAAGCAGCCGTCATGATAACTTGGACCATCAGACCAATGCCACTTATGATACTCAAGGGTCGTCCTCCAACAACCTTCGTCATGTCAACTACGTTGACCACGTGCTGATGGCGACCATAGAACTGTTTTAAGACGTAGGCTGTATACCACGAAAGTAAACCTATGCCAATAATAGCAATGAGTCCAGGAACTGGAGTTGTCAGTCAATATCTCGTGAAATGGTGGTTGGGGTGAAGCATATTTTCTCCCCCCTGGAGTATCAACATACTGATTCCCATGGTTTTCAACACGCTAGGAAGTGAAAGAACACCCAGACCCACTTGATTTGTGAGCAGGGCAAAAGTTGTGTCCCATTTCGACATGTTGCGAAAGTTCTTTGCGCCCTCACCTCCACCGAAGCCGTTCTCGACCACGGGGACATTGTGAGCGGATTGGAGGTCATCAATGTGACCCTTCTCGTTATCGAGAGGCATCTTCTCCTTGCTATTTGTCTTGCTGGAATCATGACCCTGATCCGAAGGGTAGATGTCGTTGTGTGCGTCTTGTGGATATGTAGACATGATGGGCGAGTTTTGTATATATGACCGGGTATATCAGATGAAAGTTGACTCGCTTTAAAGAATGATACACAGAGAGTAAAGAGTTAACAATGATTCAAGAGACTATAAGAGATGAGATGAGAGGAGGAGGAGAGGGAGGAGAGAGATGAAGAGAGGACAATGAAGTGTTATTCAAGAGCAGATAGAAAGAGAATTATATAAGTTCAATAGAGTAACAAAAAGGCTAAACCAACAACGGTCAGATAAGCAATCACCCTCTCGGAATTCCCTCATTAAGCTCCGCGTTTTCTTTCCTTAAAGGCGCGTGGCCGGTGCTCCAGCAGCTTTGTTCAACTCACACGGCGTATATCCTATCCTGGGGTTCCACACCCCAAGATAGTGAGCGTGTGTGTTTGTAAGTAGTATTATCGGAGTTATAAAGGATAAAACCCATGCATGACAAGGGGTGTGTGTTAGCAGCGAGCGAAGATTGCAGTCGGACTAGACCAGCCTTGGACTTTTTCTGGGGTGACCCTCTTTCTCTTACATCGGCGGCAAAACTTGGTGCCTTGCTTGACTTGTCAGAGACTTTTTAGTTAGTGTTGATGATCATTACCGCCGGGAATTCCCCAACTCGTGTCCCTCATTTGTGGGCATGTAATTCTTGTTTTCTTCCCCTTGAGTCTTGAACCGCAAGAACACACAGTTCCCCGAGGTAGAGTTTCCAGGTATCATGATCAAAAGACACATAGAAACCCTTGCGAACCGACAATGCATGTGGGATGAGGGACCTTTTCTCTCCACCCCGTTGTGAGGGATTACATGGGGGTCTCCACGGTATCCATCCATCGTATCTGTCTCTGTTTACTTTTTTGGAAAGGAATTGACATTTCTGTTAGGTATTTGCATGATGCCAATTGGGTGCCTGTGTAAAAAGCTGGGGGACAGACACAACAGCAGAGTGGTGGAAACGCGCTAGAAGCTCATCATCCATGTTTGATACTGTACCTCCTTTCCGGGCCGTTTTTTTATCTCTCTTCTTTTTCATTTGCTAAGGTGCTGTATAATATCTTGTTAAGTCTTGAGGCGGATCCCGATGAGCTGGTCAGAGGTATCCATTGGGCTGCGTATGTCTATGTCTATCAATCGACGGAATGTCATCATCATCTGTCGGTAGTTTAACTTTCTATCATGAATAAATGATCAACATCATGGTCCAAAGGGGCTTGAATCTCTTGTCCTTCTCCTCCTGTTGTAGTTCGCCTCTTTTTTAATTGTGGTTCTACCTCGAATGGCTTCCAAAACAGGCAATTATGCTACTAGTATCTTTACAACCTAGTTTCAAAACTTTTCATCCTCCGAATTCGAGGCTGACGGGCGCGTTACCGAGAGAGGTTTAAAGTCTGCACACGTTCAGGGCAAGGACCAGGTTTAGTACGGAGATCCGAAGTGGAGAAGGACGTCTTTTTTCTTTCTCTTTCTGGACCCTCATTCCGCTTTATTTCCCTTTTTCCCTTTGGTATCCTGAGGATCATAACGGTAGTTGACCACGGGAGCGGAAAGACCGTAACCCTGATTTAGTACGCCTCGAATTTGCGGAAGTGTTTTTTGTCTACTGTAGGTAGCAGATGATGGATCATGTCATGCCTTTGGGGAAATTGGAGAGATTTTTTGGAGAAGGGAAAGGATCAGGGATGTTAAAATAACCATACAGCATAAAGTTCATGTTAAAGCCGTTAAGTCTTGTGTCCCAAATTACGAGTCAATACAAGTCCTCATTAACTTGTCAAGAGTCAGCTGAGAAAGTGTCTCATCCAGTCGGATTCCCCCAAGTCTTTCCCTTCCAAGAGTATACGGAAATTAACCCCTGTTCATGTCGTCATCCCTAAACCCTGACACGCACGCTTCTTTGCCTCTGACCAACATATTTCTAGTGGTTTTCTAGAAGAAACTGGTGTGATAATATGCACGCGTGCGTGGGGTGTTTGTGACACAATCCCATGTTGAACTCCGACTCGTAAAATGTCCCCTTTTGCTAAATGACAACTTCAATACGGAGTAACCATTAACTTAATGCTCTTTGACCCTTGAATGGGGTCTTGCACGACATATTCTGGGGCCCGGTCCGATTCCTTGGCTGCTTGGCCTCATTGCCAAAGGCAACTCAAACAATGGAATGGGTAATCACACGTAATTCCATCGATTTCCCCATGACTTTTACGTACAATAAACTGACACAACGCAACAGTCCCCATGGGACATTCTCCATACTTTTCTCCTTTCCCCCATCAAATTCGCGCGGGTTATCCGGGGCATGCACTCCAGATGTCTTCCCTTGACTGGATACGTGATACATCAGTCTAGCAGACCGAGATATTATCGATCAGACTTACTATCTGTGCGTAGACAAGTTTTGTTCTATATCGCCGAAGATAATTCGCCTTTTTCTTTGCCTAGTCTCGGCCATGCCCGGTTCTTTGTTTTGACCCTGCAGATCTCCCACGAGTATTCTGCAGCTCAGCGAACAGGGGTTCGACTTTTTCTAGTGCATTGTTCGGTGCAGATTTAGGTGCCCGAAATCAACACGCCAAGATCGGAGATATGTTAGTGTGAAGAAATATCTGATGTGTAAACAAACGGTTCGACTATCGACAAGTCCTCCTGACAGCCTATCGGAACTGCAACAGAGAAACAATGATATCACTTGTGCTCAGATAGTCATCCATCCTCGCCTATTTGCTCAAATGCCAGACTTCTCAGTTAGGCAAGTATCGACCCGTATAGCAGTTTCACGGTCAGTCTATCCGGACCGTTACAATGCAGATCACACTCCTTATCATCAGCTGCAAAGTAAAAAGGATCATGAATGAACAAGCCTTGCGAGGCATATCTGGTAAATGTGATGAGGAGTGATAGACGCGAAGCACATCATGGCATCGGGATCTCACGGGGGTCTGAGCATGCATCACCTTGTTTGAGATGACGGAAAACGACGGTCCTTGTAATAAGGGTCGTCCATGCTTCTCAGTGTCGTCTCCGCTTCCAATAAGTTCTGATGCGCTTGATATCCAATAGGCATTGCTATCCTCCGTACTGGAGCTGCATGTCGCCGAATGGCCTCCATCAGTGCCCAACTTCAAAGCCGCCGATATCCTTGATATAGGATTGGGACGAGCTTCTATTACTAGTACTTGCCACGGCGATTTCTCGGATGTGTATTTGCAGACCCTTTCTCGTGGCTAGTTAATGTCGGAAACTGGTGACGCCAGAGGGTCTCCCGGTCCGGGAACTCGCAAGTTGAAGCCGCCCCGGAGCTAGCAAAGGGGCTGTCTGCTATTAACAGAGATACTAGAGTAGGTTACATGATCTGTAAGATGATACGTAGCAATGTCATGACATCGGTTAACATCAAAGGGTCGCTGGTTTCCCAAATCTTACGTTACGGTAACTACTCGTGCAGTTTCGACCATGTCATCAACCCCGATTGCTGAGAGTTTGAAAAACAAAACTAAGAAGGTATTGCATGATATTCTAGAGCGGTTTTGGACTATTTGTGTTCGTATTCTCTGATTCCCCAATCAATACAAGTATAGGAAGAGAAATGAAAGCTGTTTATGGCAAACTTTCCAAGTTTTGAGCATTCCCAGACATTCCTCTCTAGCAGGCAGCAGAAGCCTCAGTCTCAAGCTTTGGGGTATAGAATAGGTATCCTAAAGGTCTAGTCTAAATAACATAAACTGGTCTAATCATTTCGTCTTTTGTACCTGGTACGATCTCTCCTGGAACTTCATGTTCCAGGAAAGGCTCATCGAGAGTCATAGTGTCGTCCACTGAACGAAGACGGCTTCGGACATCATGATTCCGCACGTAATGATATAAAACAAACAAAACTGACGTAGTCATACATGGGAGGGGCTGCGAAAGTAGCAGACTGAGAAGGACAACATTATAGAGTGCTTGGTCAATCGGGCCACTGCCACGGCCACCTCCCAAACATCAAGATGGATTGGGCCCTTATAGACTAATCTATTTGTTGAGTTCTTCTGTATCCTGTGTCTTTGTTAGAACACAGAGGTCCCAGATTTGGAGCCTAGATGAGAAGCCAAACGACAAGTGCTCGTTTGGGAGAAGGACGATTGTCGAAGGCGTGAGGAAGACCACTCAACAACGATCCGTCATCCCAACGGATATAAAGGTAAAATTTACCGAAATGAACGTCCTATTTTAGTTCTGTTTCTCAGATGGCCTAGTATTTTCACTCGAGTTGTGTCGTTTTATAAGTTACATATATGACAGAGTATTCTTGGAGTTGCGAGCTTAGTACTGCACTGCACATAGACCTCAGCGCAGCGACACTCTTCACTGGATCAAGCTGCTCACGCTCCTAGGCACGCTTAGTAGCTTGTATTCAAACTCCAGAAGAAGGCCTTCTTGACGATGTAACGATACCGAAAGGGAAGTTGAATTGACGCTGTATGTTCAGGAAACCCCTATGCTTGCCCAACTCAAACATGGCTGCCTGGGAACAATACGAACTAGAATAGCAATTCTCGCTACTGTTTTCCTTTCTAGTCAATCGATATCCGCTGAAAACGTTTGGTTGTTGTTTATCGATGTGATTCTAGTATCAAGACTCCAACTTCAACGCAATCAACAGTCATTGCGCCTGCTGCGCGATTCGCTTGAAATGGCAAGATAAGTTGTCCGTCACTTTTTGTAATTGCTTCGGGTCCAAACATGGCAGCCTAGCCGCTAAGTCTGCTTCCCGTTTTGTGTATCACGGCAAGCGGCAGTAGTCCAGAGATAAACAAGCACTGTCGGCTACCAACATCATCGCTGCCTGCCAGCTGTACTTCACTGCTAACAAATAATCTGTCACCAGGCAGATTGAAACACGTGTGATCCTGAGGTCCCTCAATTACCTAATCTTCCCTCTTCCCTCTTCATTTCCCTTCATCATCTTCCTCCGTCATCTTCTTCTTCCACCATCTCACCTTCTCCATCCTTCGTCGAAGTCAACTTTCTTCTATATAGACTGGTCTTATATCCTTATTGATCCTGCTATACCTACTATACGCAAGAGTATATCGACTACGGACTAGACAAGTAAGACTTATCTGGACAGCTGCATACCCAACAGATGGTGTTGAGCATGGGGCTAATCGTGAATGAAGGGTCAAGGGGGAAGTGAAAGCGACAGCTGGAACTTTACCCGCCTTGACTGCTAGACCACAGCAGACAAACTTCGATGCATCTGTTATCGAGTTATCTATTTGTTACCACAAGATATATAGCCTTCTTACAACCCCGCAGAGAGCAGGGCCATTTCCATTTGCGCCAGTAAGATTCCCCAGCTCGAGAAGAATGACCTATACCACATACTACTCGGGACTAACAAGTTATAGAATCTTTGCCTCGGTATCTTCGATCGAACCATGTACGATTGTCTCCCGTCTGGGACCAGGGCGCTCTTCTTTCCTGTCACCCTTTTCTACAAGTGACACCGCACTACCGGCGTTTTGTCCCTTCAATTGAGAACTCGTCATCGTCTTGCCGTGTTCACCATGTCCAACCCTGGCGCTGTCATCGCCGCCCTCGAGTTCTATCCCTACGATGCGGATGGGGGCTTCTTCGACACCTCCGAAGGCAGCATTGCTTGCCTCAACTGTGTGGTTTTGAGAACTCTGTCACGAATCGCAACACACACAAAGCACTTGAACACCTCATTGCCTTTCCAGCCATGGCGTTGTCGACAGTTAACAGCTATAACAATCTGTCGCGAAAGTTCAAGTGGCATATCCAGCTTTGGACTTCTGAGTTCACTCAGACAAAAAGAACTGGGACCTCGATATGTCCATTGACGCTGCGTTTCGCAGATTTCCAATGATCGACACACCAATCAATGTCCAACATCGCCACATTTTCGGCAACACGCCTATAGCCCCAACAGTCCTTTGACCCAAAGAGAGGTCAAGAAGCGGTATTTCAAAGTAGCCAAAGACCTTATGACACTTGCCAACCAACTCTTTGAGCTTGAAATTTTAGAGTATCCCATATATTACCGGTGCAGACGGGTCAACGACACGTTGCGAGTCTCCAAATTGTCATTTGTACCTTTGAGAAGTGAGCCAGCTGCCTGAAGATTGGAGGCCATTCATGTCTCTCATGATGAGCCAGTATGTATAGATGTTGCAGCATGTATTGATACATTCACGATACTTGGGTGTCGACCAGCATGTCAAGCGAATATATCCGGGCCAAACATTCCCATGCCTGTTTCCAGACTGCGACAGACAGTGTTCCACCCCACTACCTGTCAGCAGACATATCAAAAGGAAACACGAGGGAGAGCAAACAATGCCTTGTCCCACACTGAGTGGAAGCGACAACGGAATGTACAGTTTCGGTGCTACAGGAAAGCAACCACCATACTATATGTGTCTGAGAACAAGTTGAAGCCTGGAGGTTTCATGGATCACACCAGAATCCGGACAAGCCCTTATTCGCTCTTAACAGATACCTCCCAAGAATTCACTGAGCAAGGCGGCAACAGTTTCCGTCTTGTGGAAGGTGCCCATCTCGGAGCATTCGTCGCCTCTGCGATCGAACTTGGGCGATACGGCATGTCGCCTGGCCACCTCATTTGCAACTTTGTCCACAACCCTTGGATGATCAGGGAAACAATATATATGTTGACTGTTCAAGGTCTTGTGTCTCTACATTGATGAGGCACTATCAGTTATTCGCATCCCCAGGCGCCAGGTTGGTGGTCCAGCAGTCCAACTGAATGGCAAATGGAGTACCAAGTGAAAGAAGAGGTTGGAAGCACAGCCGGTTACGATACGATACTGGTTGCGAGGTGCATTGCGATGGATATTTCTCCCATCTTCCGAGACACTGAAAGCACGTCCACTCTAACACCTGAGGATGGCTTCGCCTGTTGTTCAGAAGAAGGCGGAAGAAAGCGAAGTAGCACACATTTTACCCTTCTCTTGGAACGAAAATGAGGCCAATCGAAGGTACACCAAGAATATTCTCCGTGCCGATCCTCTCCTGACATCCGCTTATCAGCTGGCTATGGCCCTGAACAAGGGCTTTGAGCAGCTTCTCGTCTGGGAAAGCGAGCAGATCGACGAAAATGTTAGACTCGGTCAACTACAACACTGACTTCAGTCAAGCTTTTCTTCAACATGGCCAACCTTGGATTCTGCATACAGTGGTCCAGGAAACCATTTTGCTTTGTCCCGAGTATCCACTGAGGCTGACCAGAGACCCTTTGAGGCTCCAGAGGACAACGGATGGCTATCAGATGACGGGAGTTCAGACAACTCCTCTACCAGTTTCCAAGGTAAAGGTGATGGAGAAGAACAGTCACGACACAGCCTAGCCACACTGCTCCCTAGACGTCATGTTAAGGCTTATGGGAATGCAAAGGTCACCAAGCTTCTGAAGGACGTCAGCATTCAAAAGATCATTGGGTACAAGATCAGCGACACGCCTTTCTGCCCCGACCCAACAATGTCAATTCCAGGCACCCAGGTCAACGCCTTGATCACACCTTTGCCAACGGCCTTTGGGCAAGATTCCGCTCAAACCTCACTGATGCTCAGTTATCCTGTGGGAAGCGCATGCTACGATACCTGTTAGGTCATCTTTCCTCCGGTATCAACTACACAGGAAACATTGATGAGCAAGATACGTAAAACCCGTATGGGCTTCACGCATACTGCGACTCCGACTTGCTGCCGTTCCTGACATATCACGATCCTTTGGCGGCTACATTCTCATCACGAGCGGTGGCCCAATACCATGGTCAAGCAAGTGTCGGAGTATCCTGGCCAAATCCACAGTGTGATATACGCTTACATGGACCATTTAGCCAACAGCCACCAACCTCATACTAATGTGCGCAACAGAAAGGTGTCGTGAAGTGCTATCGATGAAAGAAGGAAACGAATTTGTCTCCATACACTGCCGTAAGTCACCCACTTTGATATGCAACACATTACCGACAGGCTTCAATAGATAATCCACCCTTCCCTTTTTGACATTGCGGTTGCTCTGCGCAATTCTGTGAGCGAAGCCAAGGACAGAAAGCATATGCCAAACGGAAATACCTGCCCAACCACCTCTACACCCATTCCATCTACGCCAGTTCTCTTCATTCTCTTCTGATACTAGATATAAAGGAGGTGTATGGTGAGAAACACATGACTGCTCCATCAGTCACCTACATCAGCCTTATTCCACATTACTCTTGGCTCAGGAGAAGACATCGCGAAATGTATGTTCCTATTGTATAACTTAATTGGGTTCTTACTAATCTTACTTAGTTAATGGAGGTATGCGAGAAGCAGCTCCTTTTCCTACGTGCTTAGGAGATACTGATGATTTACAGAGAATGACACCACCCAAGGACACTCCATGATCGACAATGGATCTCCGAAACCCTGAGCTATCCAGCGCTAAAGGAAATCAAGAAGCCGGGCTCACGTCAAGAATTCCACAAGAAGTTCAAGAAACTGGATGGATGAATAGCCACTCATCGCCTCACCGGGACAGTGCCCAATCCCTAGCTCTGAATTGAAGTACCTTCTGTCGGCCACTTTGAGAATTTTGACCAGGCATGAAACGTGGAAATTGATCTAGAATGGTTTTACAATTCTACGCCACAACACCTTGTTGCCAAAGAATGAGCCAAGAATTCAATTTTCTTTGGCGACCCTGCGAAGAGTCTCATATCTAGAGTCCAGCTTGCATCGCTGCGTATGCACAAAACGGGAACGATAGCCTTCTATCGCTTGCTTCAGATGATGTGTCAACGTTGCTTGGTGCTGCAAAGTGGCACGCTCAAAATCCTGCAGTCGCACGGGAGAGAGTCCGACGACTTAATGGCCATCACGCAGCATTACTACACGGAATGCCGCTTCGACCAAAGAATGTCGCCCTCATTAGATCTTTTGAAGGTCTCAACCGGGCACTTCCTATAAAGTAGATTACATTTGACCGAGACATGAATAACCAGACTTGGTAAGCGCTAACCACGGTAAACAAAGGTAAGTTGGCGGCACTATTCACAGTAGCAGATGCTAACTTGGCAGTGTTTTCATGATCCACATTGCTCAACACGTTTGTTTTCTTAAGTTTCGAATCACTACTGCCTACATAGGCCAGTTGAAGCAGAATGGAAGGACTCCAGCCGAGTTTCTGAGGGTGCCGGCCGAAGATGATGGAGGCCTCCGCCATCGACAAGCAAATAAGGGCTTCGTACTAGACAACTTTATCGCTTCCATTGAATCAAAACGGGAGTTGAGCGTTCATAACAACGAACCTGTTATTTCCGATGACGCTCTTGCACAGATGGTTTACAAAGCCATCGTGGTCGCCACGAGCCTAACCTAGCTGTACCGCATGACCCGCAAGGACGAAGCTATCCTTGCAGAGTTATATGGCCGAGTTGTCAATCCTTCGACTTGTGGAACGATACCTTACACCAGATTTGCAGTATCTTCAGCTTCTGTGGATGCTTAATCCCGACCTATACAAGGCTGCAGGGCATAAGCACCACTGTGGAACGAACTTATCCCCCTGGGTTGTGCGCCCTATTTCCGAGTACATGCACATTCTAAGAACGATACGAACACCACTAAAGCTGAACAACGGCACGATCTTGTCTATCATCGATCCATGAACACCATCAACGAACATCGGCCTGTGCAAGTACCCTTCGAAGAAAGACTTGCCCTTTAGGTTGACGAGGAGGATGCGGGGGACTGAGATGGCCTACATCTGTACATTGTATCAAAAACTGAGATTTTATAATACTGGATAGAACTTATGAATTGGAAATGGATGTATCTTGGGTGAAAGCGTACCACCTACGCCTCTCTTATTGTTGCTCCGATAGACGACCCTTGATTAGACAATAGACTACAGAAGCCTGCCATCGCCAATCGACCACTTGCTACTCCACATTAAACTTGCCTAGAATATAGGCATATATGTCTTTGTGTTGTAATCAACATTCTCCTCTGCTGACTCTATGCGGTCACCACAAGTCCCAAAAGCGCGGTCCCAGAGTCGACTTTGTTTTCCGCAGTTGTGACTCTCTTGCCGCCCCCTTCGGTGGTGCAGATCATGGTCTTCGACTACCATTTCTGCACCAAGACATCTGAGCACCCAGATAAGAGTTGAAGGCGGTGCCCAATGTACTCTCACGCCGCTATGCCCCCAGAGCTCCGTGTATACAACGTACTGGTGAGTACTGAACAAAAGTATCCATAACCGAAGGGAGAATTCTAAGTTGAAGTGGGAAGAACTTCATCCTCCACTTGTGTTTGAGCCAGGAACTAGCTGGGTGTATGGTCCGGGAATCGACTGGGCAGGACAAATTGTATGCCATGCCATTCTTTTCCCAACTAACTGGTCAAACAATGGTTCTAATGTTTATAGATCGAAGTGAAAGCACAATGCTCTCTTGGGCAATTTTGCAAAGACAACATCTGGGATCGGATCGGGGTCTACAACACTACATTTCGTCCTGCACTGCGACCTGATCTTCTATCATGCCGCCTGGCTCTTGTCCAGGTAGTTCGGAATGTATCTACTGTAGGTGAAGATCTATACCCTTTAGCACCTGAAAAAGACTTGGGTGGCTGTGGGCTTTGGACAACCCCCCACGATTTTAATTCTTTCTTGTGGCATCTCTTCCTTAAAGAAGATGGTTTGCTCACACCTCAAAACTTGAGCCTCATTACTTCGCAATAAGTCTCCTCCTCTGAGATGGTGACGAAACAGATCCGGCTCTCCAATGGTGGAATGCTTACTACAGCGTATCCAACTCAGATCCCACTGAACATAGGGGTCGGGAGTACTATTGCATTACAGGACATTCCTGGACGACGATAAAAGGGTTCTGTCGGCGGCGTCGGTCTGCCTAGTGTCCACTGGGTTCGTTCCAACAATACCTATTTAATAAAATATTAACTGCTAACATCAGAAACCAGTGGTACGATCCTACAGACCGCATCTGCGGAGCGCTGTATATGCAGTTGGCCCCCGCAGGATTAGATCAGGTAACTGACCTTTTGGTTCAACTTGAAACTGCTGTTTATAAAGACATCAGGGCTGGAGAAGTTTACAAAAACAAAATATGATGCAATGGCGTCAAGGGCACAGCTAGGCGGGTTTGTTGATAGGTTACTTATGTATCGTAGATTCTCGAGGTCTGCATGGCATGAACCTCTTATAGCAACCAAGACAGTGGCTTTATAGCATTAGTGCAACGCCTATCGAGCTTTGTTTTGGTAACAGTGTATCATTAAATCGAGGTATCACACAACTCCTGGCTCCCTATAGTCCCATGCTTTGCTTTTATTGATCCTCAGGAAGCGCCAACACCTCGCGCTTCTCCTCCTCGTTGTCCTGCGTCTGCTCCTCATCATCCACAGTGAAGCGCGTCATGGCGAACTCAGGGATATTTCTTCTTCGACCCTTCTGGCCACCGCTCTTGCCCTGTCGCATCTTGGCAGTCTCCGCCTCCTCGGCCACAACGGCCTTTTCGCCAGCCTTGTCCAGCATGGTACCCTCCAAGCTGAGATAGCTGATCTCGCCGCTGGTGCCGACGTCAAAGTTGCGTATCCGGAAACGGATCTTACCCTTAACCTTGTCGCCGCTGCCGTCGGCCCAGAAGCCAGTGCTGTGGATCTGGCGGACTACACCGTGGTCGTCGGCGGTGATGACTGAAGCGGTCTCTTCGAAGCCTTGAGCCTCAGGGGACTCGTTGGGAACCCACTTCCAGTCGGGAGGAAGTCGACGAGCCTCGATCGAAGCGTTGAACTTGCCGAAGCAGACAACACCGATGTGTCCCTCGGTCTGCAAGTTGACACTTCCCTCCATCCAGGCACCACGGCTAGGAACGAAAAGGTCGACCTCGGCGGTGATCCATCCCCAACCGACAGCAGCCTCACCCTTGGCCATAACAGTCGTGGGTGTCTCGTCATCTGTAGCGGCACCGTTGCGACCGGGGTTCTCGCCAAAAGCGACATTCCTGTAGTCGAGAAGAACACCGCGCAACGAAGGCACGTACTTGTTCTGGAGGTGTTGCAGGTGTTGGAACTGGCAGTTCGTGACGGGTTGCGCCCAGCCAATCGGGAAGAGAGGCTCGTAAAGCGACACGGTCTGGGTGAAGAAAGGGAATTGAGGGTTCGCGGGGATATCGGGAGGTTGGTAAATATTGTCGCTGGACTTTGAAGGTTTGGCAGGAGGTGGCATGTCGATATCCATAGCATCAGTGTCGGCGGGGGCGGCATCTTCACTATGCTTCTGCTTTTCGGAGTTATCTTCAGTATCCTTATTCTTCTTGCTCTTTTTCTTCTTCTTCTCTCCGTCTACTGCCTCTTCGGTAGGTTCTGCGACTTCAGCATCGTGGTGCTTCTTCTTCTTATGCTTCTTTTCGGGCTTGGCTTCGTCGACTGCAGCTGATTCGCTATCTTGTGGCGCAGCAGAATCCTCGGCGTGCTTATCCTTCTTGCTCTTCTTCTTTTTCTTGTCGGCCTTCAAGTCTTCGGTCGCAGGAATATCTACTGCGACGACACTCTTTGACTTTTTATGCTTTCGCTCTGTTTCGGCAGCTGCATCTTCTTCGCGGGCTCTCTTCTTTTCCTTTTTCGCCTTCTTCTCGGCCTTTGCGGCGGCGTGGTCGATTGGCGCCATTTTGTACGTTTGGCTGTTTGCGAGCTATCGCGGACTTCTGAAAGTAAAGAAGCCGGAAGATCTCGAAAAATTCTAAAAGTTTGGCTTATCTTATCGCGGAAGCTCAATGCTTCACCGAGAAGGTGGGGCCTCGCCTGCTTCACCTTGGAATGTGCACATGCCAGTCTAGGGTAACCGGAGCTCAATTAATGAGGTAGACAAAATTATCAACTAAACTTTTCACGGTTAGAAAGCACATGCTACTGTTGGCTTATTTTTTGACGCCATTGATCACGAGTCTTCTTTCCCACTCTATCACGTTCGTGGTCGGGCTTGGCGATATGCTGCGTCGTAGCAGCTTCATTCATTCCTTCCAAACATCATCTTACCTCTTCATCTCAGGTTTGTTCAAGAAACATGGTTTCTGCGCTTCTTCATACACTGATGTCGTCTTGATTCATGTTCGCATCAATTACCGTCGCTCGGACTTCCTGATTGGTTATCAAGGTTTCTATTCAGCACGATTTCCAAGAGTCTACGTGCTGGATGCTAGTGTCACCAGCTATTTTATCCGGACCATTTACGGGCAGGAAGGTATTTCGGCATGCAACTAAGCAACCCCTCCGGCGAAAAGAAGATTCTTGGACGACGCTTGGGAGACCAAGTCGTGATCAACAGAATGCTTCAGCCGCTCGTCCGGTTAGCTCGCCGTGAAGACACACATGCACCTTGAGCGAGTAAGATTCTTCTCGAGACCCAGGACCTACTGCATCGTTTCTGTCGTTAACCTGCGAGAACGCCGGGCGCGGGATGCTTGTTGCTCAGAAATCGCCGTTGAGAAGGGCAGAGACCGTTACGTTCTCTCACCACGTTGAGGAAAGATCTCCTCACGGTCCACTCAACGACTAATCATGTCAACATGCGGTCGGAGGTTTACATCTCGTATTTCCCCAGATGAACATCAGTGGAGATGATATACAGGAGTCCCCCATGCATCGGAACGGCCCTTCAAACACTGGCCTCAACGAGAAATTGGGCACGAGCCAGTGTCCATATTGCCCCAGACTCGTGTTAATAAATGCCCGAAAAACACAACTACAAGTGTAGCTATCGCGTGTTCAACAGTGACTTTGTTGATGGTTGCGTCCTGGGAAACCAGACAGGCCTCAGGGCATCAAAAGTTGGTTGCAGAGACAAAAGACGACTCAGTGAGTTGGGACATGTCACTTTAGACGGATTCTTAGGCTCTCCAAGTTTGATCACAAGACCTGCTACCTGATACAGATCAAGATGTCCGATGCCCTCTAGTCAAGACAATGCAGACGGGCATGCGCGAGATACTGAAAGCGACACCCCGATGCCCCATCCTCTGCGTTATCGGACAAGCAGCATTCTAGATTCTCGATAGAGCCATCGTCACTACGAATCGCCATGTCTGCACGAAGTTCAGTCGGAACGACAATGGAACCGGTCTGATGCCCGAAAAACACGTCTTCGGTCGAATTTCTCAAAGCCGGAAGGTGAGCAGTATTATGTTGAGAAGGAGTCCACCCTCGAATGTTTACAGCCACCATGTAAAAACCTCGTCTGCCGAATGAGAGCCCATCTTCGCCTCTAGATCGAAAAAGTGGGAGTCTGACTCGATATACCAGTCTCTGTTCAGAGGACCAAGTGGAGAAGACTACGAAGCGTGCATTTCTAGACGGCGGAATTTTAACAGCAACCTAAAAGACAACTGTTCAGAGTCTAGCCAGAGACCAACGATGGCGTATCAGACGGTGCATTGAACGGCGCCTGTGACGGCCTGCCATGAGATACATAACGGAAGAATGTGATTATGTACGAATCGGTCAGAACCGGACCAGCATTGAGGGTTCGGGGTGGCTGGGAGCGTTTGAACTCTATCTTGACCGAAGGAGGGCTTTCTCGAAAGACACCAAGAACCATGGCAGAGGCGAAAAAACGTGCGCCGACGGGAAGAAGATGTCACTGGACGGAAAGAAACGACAGCATTTTTCCAATATGACGGTTGTCAATTTCTAATTATGGTCAACAAAGCCGCAGAATTTCGGGAGATTGAATCAGAGGCTTTGAGTCAAACCATAAACTCAAAGAAACCCGCAGCCACAACGTCAGTGCCAGTGTCAATGCCATGTGGATGGTAGCCACGAGTGCCTCTACCGCGATCAAAGTCTCGAAAGGGTCTCGCGGTCCGCCCTTCAAGATTCAGCCACAGGAACTACCAGAAACTTGACAGGAATTTACAAAAGAATTTTCTCTTATTCCTATACCCCAGCCATTATACACAAGGGCTCAATTGCTGCATTTGTCAAGGCGCATTTGTGTGAGTGGGTTTCCCATTTGTAACCGAAGCCTCTGACTTTTTTGTTAAAGCCGCAAGGGAAGAAAAAAAGGCACCGACCGAGGATCTGGAAAACCGCTAAAATGCTTCTTTGAAAACCTTGATTTAGTGGCCCCTCTTCTAGTTACCGCACAGAAAAAGAAAACCCACAACGACGAGGCACAGTTTCGATGTTGCGCACAGTATGAGAAGAGAAAAGAAAGAGACAGCCTGAAAAGTGACAAAGTCCTTGGTTGAGTGGCTTGGCCAATTGGGTCAATCAGAGTTGCAGCAACACTAACAACATGACGAATGCCACCAATTCGATCATGTTGAGGCAGCAAGCGGTTACTGAAGCAGCAAGCGGTTACTGAAGCAGCAGACATGTCCTCATTGACTTGCAGTACAAGGCATTGGATGAGATTACCTTGTCTCACTGTGGTGAATCAAGTATCCAATGTTGGTCGATGAGCTGGTTCTTGTGAAGCCATCCATCTCAACTTGACAGGCAGGCTGCCGTCAATAGATGCCCTGTTTTGTTTCTGTTTCTGTTTGATTGAACCCCATCCATCGGAATGATTTTTTTCACTCCAGACCACAAAATTGAAACAAGCTTATCGGCTTCCCGAGCCCGAACAAAGAGCACATCAATCTCAGATTAAACCCCAATCCTCAAGCTTGGCAATCACGATCTTTACTCGGGCAGGCATCGGACGAGAATCGAATATTGATGGGAGGGAACTTTTGAGCAAAAGTCCTAGATTTTTTTGGTTGGATGAGGTTCTTCTTGGTCTGATCCACCGTTCCACAAGGTCAAAAACTTATGAGGCATTTGGCAAACAACCATTTTTGACGGTGTCCGCTTACGTATCTGCAGTACAGTACGTACTACAGTTCACAGTGTTTGAGCAAGCGCTTTCTATTCAATTGAGTTGTCAGGTATCCATTTCAGGCGTTCATTCATCGGCTGGGAAAAGTTGTTGATGGTGGGGCAGAAGTTGAGAGAAGAGTTTTCTCCTGTTCCGTTTTCTCTCCGTCTCTTTAGTCTACCACTACCAACTTATTGTCCAGTCTATAGACTACTGGTTTACTGGGAAACGGAGTTAACAAACTGACTGCGACAGTTATCCACTCACACCTTTATTGTTGCTAACAATGCAGAGAGCGATTCAAAAAGAATCGACTGATGGGATCGAATACAGTACCGTAGATTGATTGCCTTGATCAACAGGCACATACACCCAAGAATTAAGAAACGACAATTGACAAGGATCATTCAGGTACAAGACAAGGGGGGATGTAAGCACGGTCAGGCACAAAACCAACCAAAACTCTTTGCCCAACACCTCTTCACTCAGGAAAATCAAGGCCCTCTTTGAGTGCATGCGTCTTGCCGCCGTGCCGGGTCCCTGACTAACGCACCGTGCCTGGCAAACAAGCAGTTGAGACATTTTCCGGAACCCAGTAGGAAAAGACCCGGACTGGACTGGACTGGCTTTGCCCTTGTTCCTTGGTCTTTGGTGTGTCTCCGGTACGTACTTCCGTCGGCAGCCAGCCGGGCGGGTCTCTCTGAGTTGGACTAGTTCTTTGGAGACAACTTCAACAAAGGGCAAAGACTAGCCCATGCATGCTCTTCGCGAATCATGGCTGTGTCTCGATTCCTTCTCTTCCTCTCAATGACTCTTGACTCTGGGGACTTGATGGATCCCTGCTGTCACCCACAGAGTCCCACTCTCTAAACTAGACCAAGCGGTCGCTCTCTCGGCGACGTCCACGTACGTTCTCTGTCAAGCAAGTCCTTTCCCTTGTGTTTCGCCTCAATATGCAAGTCCAGCTACGTTAGCATTGGCATCTGCACGCTTTGTCTCTCCCCGAGGAAGGATGGATACACACACCCTTGCAAACCTTGCAAATGTGATTCAGTTCCCCGAGATCTGATGGTGTACCTGAGAGTCAAGGACACCCATCTCATGTATATAAAGTCCATCACCTCCACCTTCAATACACTCTCCTTCTACTCTGCACCACAGTTACATTCCTTCCTTTACCAATTCTTCTTCGTCGTTCACTCGGCCGGCCGTCACTCCAGACCTAGATCTGAGATCAGTCCTTACAACAAACTCACTTGCCCATTCCTTCCTTCTCTCCGCCGTGCGTTGAGTATATCAAGTCGAGCCAGTCTCCAAATCAACAAACTTTCAATAAAAAGTATATAAAACTTTTTTAAAACAGCCAAAATGTTCACCAAGTTCACCACTATCGTCGCGGCTGCTGCTGCCCTTGTCTCTGCCAACCCTCTCCCTCGAGGCGAGTCTGGCTCTTGCAGCGTCACTCCCCACGACATGTACTCTAGCAGCATTGGAGTCTTAGGCTGCAAGATCAACACCAACCGTGTCGCTTACTGGCCCGGTTCCGTTGACTGCAACAACATCTGCGTCAAGGTCTCCAACGAAGGCCGCTCCGTCTACCTCCTCAAGATTGACTCTTCCGGCGGTGCCCACGACATCTCTTACGATGCCTGGAACTACCTCGGCTTCGGAAAGTCTGCCACTGAGGACCCCCAGATGGGCGGTGGCATCAACATGGAGTACGAGTACGTCCACGCCTCCAAGTGCAAGGACCTCCTCGATGACGGCAAGCTTCCCCTCGCTGCCGCCAACTCCATGAACTACGTCGCCTCTTGCCTGAGCGAGCCCAAGAGCTGGGTCGCCCAGAACTACGAGCTGTACAACATCAACGACCCCGTCTGCAAGCACGGCGTCAACGAGAAGTGCCACCTCAACCTCGCCGTCAGCAACCAGCCTGAGTGCCCCAGCGGCCTCGGTTCCGTCAAGGAGCTCAAGACGAAGGTTGAGAACATCATGTACGGCACTGGTGAGAAGGCCGTCGCCCTCTAAATGGGGTTCATGTCTCACACCTCTTTATGTCTTATGATGATCACAATAGAAAATCGCCGCCCTAGCAACTAGATGCAGGGAGCGTATCACTCGTTACGAAAGATATGAAAAAACTCTGGAATGATATACAGGATACAAGGAAAAAAGGATTGTTTTTTGCATTTATTTTTACTTCTCATGTATATACATAGACCATTGACGATGAGTCAAATACACTACACCTTCTTTCAATTTTGTGTCTCATTTTTAATGGCCTTTTGTGATTCGTTTCATTTCATCTCATCACAATTCACAGCCTCAGTAATGAGAACTGAGACAACACTTTACTGTGTGATTTGCTTTTTTCTCTCCCGTCCATTAAACTCTGCCTCTTATGTCACAGCACTTAAACCCCCTCCTCGAAAAGGCGCCGAGCCGGTACAGATCTATGACAAAGTGTCAAATACAGCTTGAAGTAAATTTTCTCAACAGCATATTCATTTACCCCAACTGATGTTGCCAAACATCTCGATCAACTCAATCAGGCTCTCAAATATTAAGCTGGAGGCCTTTCAATGAGAACGTGGCTTACACATGTCCCCCAGCCCCAGCCCCCCTCCTTCAGCCCTTGCTTCTTCTCCCTCCCTCTTGAGGGTTTTTCACAGCCCTGCAAGGTTCAGCTCCGCAATGCTTGCTGCAATAGCCTTGTTTTCTCCTCCTTGAGATATGGACATCATTGTGCAGTTATGGATTATGCGGTGTTGGGCGCGTAGGATCATCATTGAACTACCTGTGGAGAAAAGCCACGTGCAGAAGATCAAGGCACGGTGAGTCGGACCGGCAGGGATTAAGAGACGTCATGTCGTTCATTGCTTTGCTGGCTTTACATGTGCATATTTTGTCAAAGGCAATAAACTTGGGCATCACACCGCATCTAAGTCGGCAGTTCACAATTCAGGGGGGTTTAAAGTTTGGATAGCACTCGGCAGCCAACGAATTCTGTGTGATTAACTAGATCTCTCCAGCGTCAAAGCTACGTGGCTGGGTATGAAACAGGGGAAAGGAACGAACAAAGAGAAACTAATGAGATTTCTCCTTTCTAAGTGATAGCTGAGCGCTTGTACCTGCATTTGGGCGTGTTTCATATTTTCTTTGATGACAGGCCGTTAAATGTCTGTCTTGATGGTGGTGCAGTGGGAGTGTAAAAGGTATTGAATGAGGGGTTCATTGACGGTTTGCTTTATTGTGAGGGCATCATGTGAAAACGGCAAGGAAACCGTTATGTTTTTTAAACGGTGGTGGTCTTGGCATCTTTTTGTGTTGACTTACCCTAAAGTGTTTTGATCAGAAAAGTTGAACGATAAATATCAACGTATAAGAAACTTGTCTATCTGATATAGATGATAGGAATAATAAATATGAATTTTCCCTGTATTTTAATTGTGTAGTTGTCATTGTACAATACATGGCGAAACAGTCTGTTATACTTGTTGTACACGGATGTTAATTAATGTGAAAACACAACTCGACGTTTATAACAAGAGTCACGTTCACCTGTATTTGCAAACGTTGTGCTGGTCAAAGCAAACCATCTCCCGGAAAAACAAGAAATTACAACAGGATAACTACATACTACATACCACCTCTTAGTACACAACATCATAATAATAATATCCCATACCCGATAGTTCCGCGGATGTCGGATACTGACTCAGATTCACTGCAAGATTGTAAATGCTGACCGAGACTCAACGGTGCCCCACTAGTAGTCGGCCTCGGCCGCTTTCGCCGAGGTTCTCTAGATTCTTTATCCTCTTTGGTGGTATAACCCGCGCGGGTCGGGGCCGACACTTCCATACTGCTAACAAAATTGTAAATTGATATCTAATGATGAGCAAACAAACCACGGTCTGTACCGCGTTACTAGACATAATCTCATTGCTTACGTAGAAGGCGCAAGTCAATTACTGCAGCGGCGGAAATAATCCAACCCCGCGGATATAGAAATAAAAAGACGATGACTAATGAGACTTACCCCATTTTGCACCCTGGAATCTTTAACAAACCCCACCATTCTATCGAGCCAAGTCAAGTCATGGTTCCGCAACCTATCACACATACACAGAAGATTACTCAATTGTCCATTGCTTCACTCACACAACAGACGACACGCGACCTCTTTGTATACTCAATTGTTTACATCGCCCACTATAATCTCAACACCTGCCGAATGCGCATTGAGTCCACGCCGCCACCGAACCTACGACACCTAAATTAAACCGAACCCCTCCAAAATCCGATCGCGGCGCCGTCCTTGCCCGCCTCAAGCCAAAACATGCCGTCCGATGCGACTCCAGGCTCACCGGCGGGCTCCAGCTCAGCTCTGCCTCCATTTTACTCACCAAAGACAGAGCCTGCCGATGCATCAACTTCTGCGCGCACTCTCGAGCAGTCCATAGACTCACTATCTCTCTCCCCCGCTCCCTCCACTCCCGCCTCCGCTCCCGTCTCCGCCCATCCCGATCCCGAGACCCCGATCGGCCTAGAACCCCCGCCATCACTGCTCTCTCCCTCCTTCACGCCCCCTTCTACACCCGGTACTTCTACGCCGACGACAGCTGGCCTTCGCGGTGTTCCTGTCGACAGCTCCATCCCCTCCGGAGGATGCGGATCAAAGAGACCAAAGCTACTCCCGACTCTCCCGGAGGTTGAGTGTATTGTTCGTGCCCGTATCCCCACGGTTGCAGGAACGGAGATGTTCTTGCACCTGTACACCAATAATGTGGACAACAAGGAACACCTCGCCATCGTGTTTGGTAACAATATCCGAAGCAAGAGTCTAGATGCTGTCCGGGAGGGTGAGACGGAGATGGACCGCATGGTGCGCGGCGCATACACGGGCAGGTTGTTCCCCGGTCGCACAACCAGTGGTATCGGACCAGCGACCCCTCAGGAGGAGCAGCCACCGCAGCCGTCGGATCAGCCTCCTCTGGTGAGGATTCATTCCGAGTGCTACACAGGTGAGACAGCGTGGTCAGCGCGATGCGACTGCGGCGAGCAGCTTGATGAAGCAGCGCGCCTCATGAGCCTGCCAGGCAACAAGGCCGGCGGTATCATCATCTACCTGCGACAAGAGGGTCGTGGTATTGGTTTGGGAGAGAAGCTCAAGGCGTACAATCTTCAGGATCTTGGGTCTGATACCGTCGAAGCGAATTTGTTGCTACGCCATCCTGCCGACGCTCGAAGCTATGGTCTTGCTACGGCCATGCTGCTAGATCTCGGTCATCCAGAGGTTCGATTGTTGACCAACAATCCCGATAAAATTCGCGCGGTCGAGGGTCCCAATAGAGAGGTTGTTGTCAAGGAGCGAGTAGCCATGGTGCCTTTGTCATGGAAGGGCCGTGGAGGTTTCAGAAGTCAGGAGGTGGAGGGTTATCTCAAGACCAAGGTAAGTTCGATCACGTTTTGTTTAAGAGGCCTACTAACACTGATTCGCAGATTGAGAAGATGGGACACATGTTGGATATGGCATCAGTGCCACGATAGACGCGCAAACGAAACACAAATACCAGAAAGAAGAGAGAAGGGGACTTCTGTTTGTTGCAATCAGTGGAGTTTATCGTCGTTCTTTGGGATTGATTGATGGCGTTGGACGGCGGAGCTTTGATGTATGTGTAGGTATGGTAGATAAAAACTACATTTCAACATGTCTCGAAACGATTCTACGTCTAAATTTTCGAATCGTTGGTTACATGGACGAGTTTATGCCTGCTGGGTGTCGTGGCCGATATCATGGGGCTGCAATTCATCATGAGTTTCTTTCTGATGGCCTAGTTAATGGCTAGTTTTTGCAGGAACACTGTATCATCATGGCATGGATTAGGAAGAGTCCCTTCTCGTGGATACCAAGTCAATGCACGATGCCTTCCTCACCATTAATTGTTGCAATAACAGGTAGGTACCTCTTGCTTGGGCAAGTATCACCAGTATCATTTTACGATATGCAACCCAAAGCTGCTCTGGAGAAAGATCTTTATGTCAACATTCTGACCTCGATGTTGTAATTGGTTGTGCAGATTAATACTGAATTATTATGTTCTAGAAATAATATTATTTTGCTTTTTGCTGATCTGCATGGTCTTCATCAGAGTTGATGTAGTAGTGGGTCGGGTTCTGCCGTTGAATGACTGCCGTGACGATTTATGGGCCTACGCTAAGTTGTAGTTTCCAAATATTGAACGGCGCGTCAAGCTCCAAAATCGCAGCCTCAATTTCGGTTCGCGCGCAAACTCGATTCCTCCCACTTTATGCTTCATTTCTCTACGTGAATACATTCCTTAATAAACATGCGATAACTTTTTCTTCATAAACCTCAACCGCTATCATGTCTTCCCAGACGATTCGCCTGCGTCTTGTCATCCGCAGACATTCCGTCCCAGAAGTCAAGCTCGTTTGGCCCTGCATCGCAAACGAGGACCTCACCGTTTCGAAGCTCCTCGCACTCGTCAACGAAGTTGTCCCGCTCGAGAGTAGAGATTGGGGTCTAGAGGATTATGTCGTTGAGCTAGCCGATGGCAAGGGCGATAGTTTCGAGCTGCTACATTTTCAACCCGTCGGCAAAGTTTTGAAGGAGGATGACCAAGTTTTGTACGAATCTGCATCGCTATACTCTCGAGATCTTTTAAGCTGACAGTTTGCATAGAATTAGATCACTTTCTACAGGCGACCTGAAGAGGAGAAGACTCAGTGGACGACATCAAATATCCCTTGACGGAAAACATCTTATCGATGGATTGGCTTTTGGTAGGCCTTGGTTAAGGGCGCCGCGCGACCGTCCAGCACTCGACCTGCCCCCGCGAAAACGAGCACGCATCACATACGAAGAAGAACTAGAGGAAGAAGAGGAAGATCCCAGCGAGGAAGACTCTAGCGAAGAAGATTACACTGAGGAGGATTCCGGCGATGAAGAAGATCCGTCAAAGCAGCTCTTGCTCAAAAATACTCCCTCAACCGAAAACCGGGAAAAGCCAGGCAGTGTGCGTCTGCGAGTAAGATTTATAGACACCGACCAACTTGGAGAGGAGGATGATGATGAGGTCAATGGTGATACCGGTTCCCGACCTGTGGAAGATGGGCAAGCAGAACCCGAGAGTGACGACGAAGATTCCGAGACTAGCGACGAGGATGAGGATGAGCCAGACGTCGATCTTGCCGATGAGTTGAGGACCCTACAAGCAGATAATGCCTTGATTGAGCACGCGCCTCCAGAGAAGGAGTGGACCTCTCTTCTCGAGAACAACCGCCAAGACGCACAGGCACATCTATCCGCACCTGTAATTGATATTTCGATGCTCGACAAGATTACAGCACTACGAGCCGCATTTCCTTTCACATCTCTGTCGAATGTGCAAGATGCTCTGCAAAAAAACGATAACGATTTGAAGAAGACGTACCAGGTCCTTAGTAAAACCAACAACCCAATAGTCAGCTGTGACGAGGTTTTGGGGCTTGCTATTCTTGGCTTTACTTTCAATTCCAGCGAACCCAATTCCAAACAGCCTTCGGAACATCACAACTCGGACAACGAAGATGAAGAAGAGGTGGAAACACAGACACTACGACTCCCTGGACAGTCTGAAGCCACGAACGCGAAACGACCATTGATTCAGGAGGTCAACGACGAAGAGCCCCCTTCTGCTGCACCAAGGGAAGCAAAGATGCGATCAGATATGAACACCATCTCAGGCGGTTTGGATGAAGTAGATGACACTTCGAGCTCTTCTGACACTTCGGACTCTGATTCCGACTCTGAATCTGATGAAGATTCGTACAAGGGCCCAGAACAAGATTCAGATTCGGATAGCGACTCCTCGGAATCGGAAGATGAATTGATGGATGATGCAGATAATTCCACAAAACAGTCGCTCGGCCCGGCCCCCAGAGATGCAAGCTCGAGTGACAGTTCTGATTCGGACTCAGATTCGGACTCTAGTTCTGAATGGAGCAATGATGCTGGAGGTGCGAAAGTCTCGACGGCGCGAAACTCTGATGGTAGTAGTGACAGCGGCAGCTCAAGCGACTCCGACTCCAGCTCAAGTGAATCTGATTCGGAGTCTGAGCCTGAGGAGCTTTCCTCAAAAAAGCAGCCTCAGGTAAAGCAATCGCAAATACCTGCAGCGAAGACTGAAAGCCAAGCTCCAAACTCGACTCCAGGGCGCACCGAAGATACAAAGCCGCCTGGCGCTGGGTTGACCAGGACCAAGAGGAGGAATGCCAGAAGGCGTGATCTCAAGCGAGTGAGAGCTATGCAAGCCTTGGAAGACACTCAATCTCCACCGTCTACCAACGAAGCGCCCAGCGAAGATGCTGAATTTCTCGCCCGAAAGCGTGCCCTCCTGAGTGTCGTTAGCGACGAGAGCGAAGATGTTCCAAGCCCTCCGAAAGTAACATCAGCCACTGCTCCCCCTCCTATGATTGTCGAAGTTGAAACAGAGGAAGTATCGGCGCCTACGACAACACAAGATGCAGCTCCGGCTGAGGAACCTGCTCCTCAGCGTCGCCACAAAGTCGACATGGGAGCCGGACGGCGAATGTTATTTGGTGCTCTTGGGCTGAAGAACCCCAAGTCCAAAGCTGACGAGGTTAAACTCCGCAACAGCTTAATGAAGGATGTGAAGCCGCTGCAAAACCCTCGAGTTCAAGTTGTGGAACCAAAGGCTAACGAGGCCGAACCACCAGCAGAGCAAGAGGACGAAGACCCTGAAGCGTGGCGAAAGAAGATCTCATACCGAGCAGTTGAGTGCTGCCAGGAAGATGTTACTTTGAGCGAACCGCCATTCCCGTTTGTACAACGGTGGGATCCCCAACAACAGTACACGTCCGTGAGGAAGCGAAAGAGGGCTTCACAAGACTTTAACGATGAGAAATACTATGGAGAAGACTACCATGGAGGAGACTACCAATGGAACGGCGATGAAGAGTGGCAAGATGACTCCCAAAAGAAGAAGAAAAAGTCCAAGAAGCGTAAAGGAAAGGGAGGGTACGACGAAGCATACGATGGAATGGAGATTACCGAAGATTTCTATGCTGAAACAGGAGGCAATGGCGATGAGGATGTCGTGTTGAATTATGATGACATCCCGACCAGCAAACCTCGTCACCAGGACACCCAGTTCGCAGAGATGGACGACCTCCCTTCACTGCCTTCAGACCTCACTACTCTTCCCAGTCTCGTACTGTCTGAGGTCAAGCCGGGCATGGTCATTACCTGGAAGCAACTGCTCATGTCAAAAGCGACAAAGTGGCAGCCCGAAATGGTATCGACGACTGGGCTCATCTTGTCAATCAGCGAAGACAATCATCTTCATGTCCTGTTGGCTAAGAGAGACAGAGACGAAGATGATAAAGAATATGATGAACACACAGGCCAACGGGTTTATGCAAAGTTCGAGGTGCCAGACTTTGATGAAGATGAGGACAGCGATGAGGACAACGGTCGAAGAGACATTACCTGGGAAGAAATGTCCGACCCAAGATTGGTTCAGCAAGCACCGCCAACCGACTCTTCAGAAACGATTGCCAAGGGTACGGAGCTCCCAACTGAATCTACTAAGCCCGTACAGGACGCAACGGCGAATACCAAGGTTAGCGTGAGAACATACCCTGATGAGACTATGGCTGAGGAGTTAGATACACAGAAAGTGAGAGCGGATATTGCGGCCGATTTGAAGGAACAAGAGGCTACGAACAAGCCCTCAGGAACCGATATTCCTTCTGGCCAACAGCCACCGCGGCTCGAGTTTACGGGAGAAAACAGTCAGATCAGCAGTTTTATTCCACCACCGATGGAGACGCCGAGTGATGTGACTAACAGTCCCACACGCCAACTACAAGAAACAATGCAATCAGTTGCTGGAGAGAATTTACCTTTACACGATTTGGAGGAAAGAAGTAATGTGGAGGGAAAGAAGGGAGTTAATTCAGATGACATGAACGGAGCAGATGATGCAAAAGATCTGGACGAGCCGATGCCAACAGTTGAGGATGGCTGGGATGTAACTGTTCCTGACAGTATACCGACACCAGAACTTCCAGCACTTCCCGCCAAAGATGACGTGCCTATGGATCACCGTCTTAGGGTGCCGTCGTCTGTAGGCAGCGTTCGCAGTGGAAGACAGCCACCATCAATCAGTGGCCTTGAAGATCTCCCAGAAGAGCGTGTTGAGGATTCAATTATGGACAATGACAAAAGAGCACCAAGCCCTCAGCTTTCAATTGTTTCGGTGAGGAGTAGCAGTCCTTTTCCTTCCTTGGAAGAGCTATTCCAAACGGTGAGGCAGACTCAGAGCCCAGCAAAGTTTTCACAACCGTCTGTTCCTCGGTATGTGAAGACCGAACAACACGACGTCGAGTATGAGGAAGCGATGCGAAAATTGGATGAAGGGGAGGACGAGAACGATCGTCCAAATCTTCGCAACAAATCTTTGCGTAGTCTATTGTCGCGTGCGCCACAAGAGAAGAGTGCTTTGCAGCACCCAATCAAAACTGAGGCGTCGCAAACCAACGCTGTCAAACTTGAGCAGGAAGCATCGTCACTTTCACAGGGGCTTAAAAAAGAATTACAGCGTATAGAATTCCCGCCTCTGAAACAAAAAGGCGACCAGGCTATCGAACTGAGCTCTAGCCCACCATCTGTGCAGTATACCGAACACTATGCCCAAGATAGCGAGGACGATACTTATCATGAAAGTCCTCTGCCACAAGGTGAAAGTTGGGTGCAGAAGAATTATAGCGAAGTTACGACGCGAAGCCGAGGTAAAATTCTTCCAGCGACAGCGGCACTAGCTGTTGACAAGACGACTACTGCTACACAAAGTCGGACTGCGCGTGGACGAACATGTCTCCCACCGGTTCGAGATGTGACTGCTAGTGCTTTCAGTCAGATCAGAGGACGTAGGAAGCCAACCCGCAAATTCTGAAAGGCAAGGTAGCAAATATTGACTCTGTCAACTGAAGAGACGAAACATCGGTCGCTTTGGTCATGCATCCTCAGTTCTCTTATGTCCTTAGTTTATGGAAGTTCTGGAAAGGGGAAAGAGGTCTTTTGCATCATTTAATCATCTGCCTGACCCTGTTTTTACAGGCAGGATAACAAAAAGGAACGGGCGATTAGTATTGTAGCACATGTTTATGTGTAATATAGGAACGGCGTTGGGGAATCATGCATGACAGCCTAGCGTTTGGCTGAGGACAAAAGATTAGTTAACCTGCAAAATGCATTTCGCTAGAGCTAGCATACAAAGAAATAAGCAAGTTCAAGTAAATAAAAAAAAGCCAAGATTCATCCTCCTCAAACAATTTTTCCTTGCTCAAATGCCCAACGTCTCATGTGAGGAGCATCACGAACCGATGGTTTAGTCGTGGGCCTGTCTCAGCACAGGCTTAGGAGCAAAAGCTGCATCACGAGCCAGATCATGTCAGCCAACCAAACCTCTGGAGGGTTCAGATGATGCAGCGAAACAACCCACCACCACCACCAGAAACTACCCTGAATCTACCACCCAAGTCTCCTAATCTAGTGTCTCATGAACGTATTGTAATGTCATGGCCGTTGGCTATTGTCGCGTGGTCATGTTCTTCGAGGTTGTGAGAATATATTTATTGTTCATACCATAGAAGCAATTGTGCCCTTTGATCGGTCCTTCTTTTTCTTCTTTCTTGACTTTGTGAATTGTGAACATTACTGCTGTGCTCGTCTTTGTTAAAGGGGAGAACGTGAAATACTTGGTTCAAAAGGTGGTTATATAACGACAAGATTGATCAACCTACTACGACAGCAAATATCTATCCTCCCCAATTCATACGAGATACACAAGAACATCTTCTGTACCAAATCAACACCGCAATCATGTTGCCTTTTCACTACTTCATCTTCACCCTCCTCATCATCTTGGGCTTCACAAGTACAAGTGTTTGTCTACCTACACAAACACTAGAAGCTCAACCCGCATCAACACTATCGCATTCTCTACCAGACACAACGAACATGCCTGATTCTCTAGAGGAAAGACAAGAGAGAAACAACGCCAACCCGTCTGTCTTTAACCCTCCCGTCACTGCAGCGCCTGACCAGGCGGAGAAGTTGGCGAGCATGGGTTGGAGACAGACGACTTACTACGAGTGCAAGACTAGAGACGGAAAGGAGCGCTGCGGATGGCATATCCCTGTATACAAGGCCGCTGCTGAGGGTCGAAGAGGGGAGATTGTGGGGTGGAAAGTTGTCGTTGGGATTGCTTTGGGATTGGCTATGTTGTTGTATGGAGGATGGTGGTGAGTTAGAGACCAAGATTAGATGCATCGGGCGGAGTTTGGAGTTTTAGTTTTTGGGATAGATTCGTCTTGATACCCTGTTTGTGCTGCTGGGCGGCATTCTGAATTGATTAGAAGAAGCATTCTGTATTCCCCCATATACTGTAGTCATGAGTCATACATTGTCATCATCACCTTCAAGCTTCATGAGACACGAAAAAGGTTGAAACCCGCGTGAAAACCAGAGACGTTGCTATTTTTGTTTTTGGTCCGAAACCCGAAAAACACCATTGATTTCATGCTAGTGTATTGAGCAAGGAAGGTGAAAGCGTAACTTTCAATCCCCCTCGTCGAGTCCAGATAACCCCCGCGTCCGCCAGCAAGTCCCTGTACCCTATGCCAAAGCTGACGCCAACGACGAGGATGGACCGTAAATATGACCACCGAATGCAAGCAGCCACAGGCATAACTGTGACCGCCTCTCCCCAACCAGCCCGAGGATATACACAAGCCATTTAGCCATGAATCGTTTATTTCTCCTTCTTCGCCTTGACACCCTTGACCTTTGCCGTACCTCGGAGGGTCTTTTGTCGGTTCTTGCGCTGCTTGCCTATTATCGAATGTCAGCCAGACTAAACCTTTTTGTTGTTTTTGTAGCAAATACGCACGCTGCTGTCGGGAAGCACGCTCGGCCTTGGTGGCGAGGCCAACGCGCACCAATCGGTACTGAGGCTCAAACTTCTTCATGGCCTCGGGGGAGTCATAGACGAGAGCGAAGCCAGTGGTCTTGCCACCACCGAACTGGGTTCGGAGACCGAAGACGGAGATCTGGTCCTTCTGGGCCTTGTAGAGAGAACCGAGCTTCTCACGGAGCTCCTCCTTGGAGATGTTGGCACGGTTGGGGTGGAGGATGTCACTGTAAAAACGCATCACATCGGTCAGCCCAAGTTAAATATTAAAAAACATGACAAGTTCCCCCTGTGTTGCGTTTCTTCCCGACCATCATTGATGCTTGCCCGCATTGTGTCCCATTTGCTGAACGGTGTTTATTTGTTTCGATATTGCAAATCGTTGCGTAGCGTATAAATCGAAAGTTCGAGCGGGGAGAGACGGGGAAAAGCATCGATGATGGGCGATGAGAAACAGAGCAACAGCAGAAGACGGTCTTGTCATCAAATTGCAATTCAGAGGGTTGTCACTCACACGACCATCTGCTTACGGCCCAGCAGAGGGTTGCGGATGAACTTGCGAGTTCGGAGGGTGACGGGAGAGTCGTTGTCCGCCATTTTTGCCGATTGTCGTGATGGTCTCTGGGTGTGTTGACGGTGGAGAGACTGGGCGTTGCGTTCGTTGATGAAGTTGTCACACTGGGAAGGGTCGCAAAATTCGCTTTGTCGCTTAATTTGGTCCAACCCTAAGAAAAGATGCTTGTGCGTAGAGATGCCTGAGATCTGAGGCCAAACAAATCAGGGTTTCAAAGTCACGTGTTGTGACGGAAAATCTTCGGTTAGAGATGACTGGAAATAGATCGGATATTGACCAACACTCTTCAGCCTCTGTTCCAAGGTTTGCCAAGTTTAAACTCCAGTCTTTGGTGGAGATAGTCGTCAGGCCACTGTTATTACCCAATGGAGCTGTTGCTTTGCTTGCAATGGGTTCCAGGATGGTCCGATCACACTCAGTATAATACTCGAAATCTTCAGAAAAGAGGAATAATATAAACAAGCAGTTCCCCTGGCCAAAATGTGCAAAATGTCGTCTACAAATACACAGCAAGTTGACCGGTTCTGTCATCAATATCTACAGCTGCAACCTGACTTGGACTTCCCAGAGTCTGCGCTCTTAAAGACTTCTCAGGTTCAAAATGAGTTTTACGAGAGATTATTTGCGGATGGTGCTGTTCGATATGGTCCCCCTCCACGTTTTCAGCTTCGAGTGCTGAAAGAGCTCATGTCGCGAATTGAAGCTAGCATCGATGACTGGGAAGAGTATGTAAGTCATCGTCCCTGACAAGACGTCATGCAAACATATCTCATAACAGTTGCTAACATTGAGAAGGGAGTTTCTGATGACTTAATGTCTGTCCTCTCACTATTCCTCGCAAACCCATTACCTTCAGAATCAACCTCTGCTCAGCAAAAGGCCTACGTCACTTACCATCTCTCTGAACTTTGCCAAGAGGGCCATCGTGATCAAACTTCCCGTCCCCCTCACATTACCCTTCTTGAGAATCACTCTCTCATTTCGGGATCAGGGACAACTGGTCTGCGTACATGGGAAGCTGCCATCCATCTGGGATCTTATCTCTGCCAGAACAGACACATTGTCAAGGACAAACGAGTCTTAGAGCTGGGGGCCGGTACAGGGTACCTTTCCATTCTCTGCGCAAACTATCTAGATTCTCAACATGTCATCGCATCAGATGGCTCCGACGACGTGATCAACAATCTCCCCGATAACCTCTTCCTCAATGAACTTCAGGATTCCACACTTGTGACACCGATGGATGTCAAATGGGGTCACGCACTCATGGGCACCGAAGAAGAGAAATGGAATGGTGGCCGTCCTATTGATGTCGTGCTTGGCGCCGACATTACTTACGACAAGGGCGTGATAGCAGCCCTGATCGGAACTTTGATCGAGATATTCGAGCTTCACCCGCACGTGGAGGTGTTCATCTCAGCAACTCAGCGCAACGAAAAGACCTTTCAGGCATTCCTCGACCAGTGCCAAGCCAACGGGCTTTCCGTAGAGGTTCTGCAATTTGCAATTCCCAAGCGACAAGACCAACAGGGCCCATTCTACAATGACAATGTCGCTATCCACATTTGCAAGGTTTCTAAAGCCTAACCAGACTCCTGGACCGCACAACTATACGCCATACTCGTTTCATACCAGTGCAGAGCGGAAGGCAAGGATAGTGGAAGTTGGTTCAAGGGATATCTCCTCTGCATTCCAGTCGAGATGTTGGCGTCAATCGGCCAGGAGAAAGCCCATTGTCGCACCATAGATGGTCTATACAGAATGCGGCCAGTTGAAGCATCGGGAAATCCGAAAGAGCAACACAAAAAAACTCTTGATGTGAATATTCTTCACTAGAAGATACACATCACGGCTACCCGGAAAGCTGGTTGTGAATCGTCATGCCACCAGACTGACAATCGACTCAGGGTATGCGGTTGTGGCCCCGCACTTTGTGGCTGCTGTTAGCTGGTTTCGTTTCTAAAGCTTTCCGATTCGACGTATCGGAGGCTTGAGAGCTCGGAAGCAACGGACAAGCAACTGCACAGTCACGACGATGTGATTTAAGCATGTTTGTGAGAGTCACGCCATCTGCTGTCAACCATGACGATATATCGAGGCCCCTGGTTTACTTCATGGGCCCATCATTAGGTGATCTGATGCATGCAGTATCATGAACTTGTTCCAGGAACCATATCAAGCCAATCGTTCAGCATGGATACCCGGCACTTTTGACATCAACTCTACCGCCATCCAAGGGACATAAAACACCACGATGCAGCCTAGACTTTCCCAGGGGACCGCCGAGACCCAAAAGGCGAAGAACGACGGGCAGGGCTCAGCCTCCCAAGACCCCTGGAGGCTATTGGGTTTGCGTTGCGGGGAAGAACGAAGAGGGGGTTGGCTGCAGAGGCACGGTCTAGAAGTTGTCAAGCTGACGATCTGGGCTGATGATTGGTCTTTTCCCCGCTTGATGGCAACATGTGCGTATTCCCAACTGATGAGGGTGTTTCGCACAATGCGATATCCCCCTTGTGTTGGGTCAGATGAGGGTGTGGCTAGGTAGGTATGTAAACTTTGAACTCAAGCCAAGAACGTGGCACCCTTGGGACGGGCAGGCAGAGATAGCCACAGGGTCAGTGGCCGCGCTTGAATGAAGCTATGCAATTCAGTAACGATTTGGTGTTGCGGGCTGGAATGCAAGTTCAGGAACAACGCTATATAGAACGCCGATGGTCGAATTATTGCGCCGTCTTCATGTTCGTCTTGTTAGCGGGGAGTAGTGTTGGAAGACTGTGTCAATTTTGAGGCCATATCGAGGAATTGAAGGAGAGAAACTTTACACTGTGTTCTTTTGAAGTCGTTGAGTAACCGTTGGAGCTTTTGTCCAGCGAGGTTGGTTTTAGTAATAATGACGGTGGATGGATGATGGAGTAGGTGAGTTGTCTCGTAAAAAAAAGTAGGCTGACACGCAACCTCCCAAATCAAGAATACAACGTCGATGAAGTGGCGCCGTAGCACAAAACAGAAAGCTTCATCTACACCAGCGTCACTTGACCCTTCTGCCGAAACGTTGATAGAGTATCAGTCGCGTAATGGGTGAAGGAAGCTTTTCTTGCCCCAGCTCTTGAACGACGATGACATGATCCGTCGATTTACCCTAGACAACCTCCATCACGGGTAACGAATAGAAATGAAGAATTCATTCAATAACATTTCTGCTATATATGCAAAGCCGATCAGATCAGACATACTTCCGCGGGGAGGGGAAAGGAAGCTTGGATCCTTTTTTTCTTTTTGTTTCCGGCTCAACTGCATGAGGATCAACAACGCCAGCCACGCCAGCATTGAAGATCACAAGAAAGCTTAAGCTTGGGAGGGAGGTAACCAAGAGCCTCATCATCAAAGAAACAAGAACCTTTTATTTGTTGGGGATTTAATGATTCATTCGTAAGTCCCGTTGTTTTTTCGTCAATGATGTGATGTTACAGTTGGAATCATGATATGTCCCTTTTCCCACCAACCGTCTCGGCCCTTCGGTTATGCAAGCAAGTCGATCACGAAGAGAAAGCAAAAGTAAAAGAGAAACACCCCTGAAAATCAACTGACATGTTGTAATGCCATGTTTTTTTTTTTTCGTAAACAAAGGCAGAGAGAAGTATAAATTCTTGAATACTACAATATTGTGTGCGTTCGACTTCTATCCTTGTCATGTCAAATAAAGGTAAAGCTCCCTTGCTTATTTCGGGAGCGTTTTGTAGATGGGCCAGGGCTTAAGTTATTCTGATCCTTGTAAAATTCAATTTACTCTCTTCATTCCGGGGGTCTCCCAATTGTGTGTTATCATTAACCCAACAGGGGTGCGAAGGAGAGAGACAAACAAAGAGTCCACAACATGGGTACTTTTTCCAAGGACGGGGAATTGCATTACGCGTGTACATATGTTACAGCTTCTTTATTTCTCCGTAGCTATGTATGTTTATGGTAACTACCGCTACATGTCACAATCAATAACCTGGTTTGGTAGCTATCGCAAGTTCAATCAGCCCATGAATAGGTTGTGTTCGTTATCTAGAAACTTACCCGCCTGTAACCGTATCTGCTTCTGGAAGAGGAGGGGTTGCAGCCCGGGAAACAAAGAATGGAATTGGTTCGTGATTATTTATCAATAGCGCTTTTCTTTCTCTTGGACACCTTATCACCCCAGCTCAGCGGCACAGTGCAGTAGTAGTAGTGACGAGAGTAACAGCCCTGTACCAATTATACCCAGTATCTCAAAAGTGTGTACGGATAAGCAACTCCTCACCCACATTATCGTTGCCGGGATTTTCCCCAAACTACCTACTGCTTGCTACCCTTTCCATCTATGGAGTATCATGCAATTCTTGTTTTTCACCGGCTGCAGATATATCCTGCACGTGGGGTCAGGCGGTGACCCCAGCTTCAACCAAGGTCTTTTGTAGTTTGTCTGACTCTCTTGAGAGGGGACGCCAGTAGATAGGGCCCTGGTTGGGGTCTAGTTTAGAATGCCAGTGCATAATCGCCAACTGACAAAAGAGACGGCCTCAACACCAATCGCCACGGCACGATTCGTCTATACCTGCAAACTATTTGTTCTGAGTGGTTCTATTGACGACAATAACTCACCGCCAAGAATCAATATTCGTGTGTGCGTTGGTAAGCGACGTATCGTGTATGCTTCATGATATCTCTCAATTCTCTTTTTCTCGCTCAACCTCCGGACCGGGGAAGGCATCGTGAAGCCCGGAGGGTTTCCACTTACTATGGAGTTTTAACCTAGTTGCAACAAGCTATTCAAGGAAGCTTGCAAGGTCTTTGAAATCGAACTCCAAATCGGGTTTTTGTGAATGAGACATATAAAAATTTTCATGTCTCTGATGAAAAGCACTATACTTTAAGTGCGAATATGTTGTCTGATTACTTCGTACTGGAACATGGGTTAGCTGCTACTCGTCGAATCTGGGTTGAACTTGAACAGGGTACTCATAACTAAAAGGAATGTCTTGTCATTGCCGTGGATGATGGCGTGCGGAACGAACCACACAACGCTATTCTTACCTATTTCATTTTTGGAGAGTTGCCGTCTCAGTGTCTGTGGAGGAGGTCGAACAACTCAGCAGCAGCAAAGTAACCCAACCCAGTTGCAATTGATTGAACCCTGTGAGAACTTGTATTAATTCGAATGCACTGTGCTGATGGCCCCCAAAAGAAGCCAAGTCTAAAAAAAGGGCTGCGCTACGCAGATTTCACACCCTATCCCGTCACATCGCCCGCAGTTATCCACCATCAAAGCTTGTGCCCAGACCAAGACTCTGTCTCTCTCAGGCCAGGATCCTGTTAGGGTCTGTTTTTTCTAGTGCTCCAATAGAAGGCTCGGTTCAGCAAGCCTCCACTCTGGTGGCTTGAGCTAACTTTACAGATGGCAATCAAGGCACGAACTGGAACATGTTGGTCATGACTGTAGAGAGAAAGCAAAAGAGTGAGAGTAAGAGCCAAGAAAAACCATTAGAGAGAAAAGGTACAGGGGTTGGCTCTAGGGGGAGGCAAAGGTAAAACTTGTACCGGTCTACTTCCACATGTGGCTTGTTCCTGGTGCTGACTCGCTGCCAGAGACCTGGAGATTCCCCTTCATTTCCCATTTCCTTGCTACCTGGATCTCGTACTTGGTACTAGCATTACATTGCTCCAATCTTGGGTGGGAAATTCAATCCAATCTGTTATTCTGCTGACCCCTCCCGTACATCCTAGCCTAGCTTGCGTCTTGTCTATTCTGGTTGGGAGTGATCCATATCTTTATTAATGAAGCACCCCATCCACCCCCCGTATGGCATGGCACTAACTCGATCATCATAACTACGGTATTTCTTATCATCCATCGACGAGCGCTTGTTCGTATATAACTATAACATACCACGCACCCCCGTCGACCATCTTCCCCATACTCAGTCACTCATCCTTCTTCACTACCGTATATCCATCTCTTACTGTTTCAATTCGGACTGCATATCGTTGGACCTTGCAGATACCTATCTTATCCTGTCTCATCTATCATCCATACCACCCACACGTCTCCAACACCAGCTCCAGATTGGCCCTATTCAGCCTTGAGCAACCACGACGTATCATCCGACGATCGACATACAGTACCTACATCTTGGATATTACGGCTGCATTTCGATACACAAGGAATTGAGAATAATAGTCACAAGAACTATTTCTTAAAAAACCGGTCGACCCGACTTCAACTCTGCCTGGCTCGCGACAGCATTGTAAATCGCGACTCCTCATCTTCCCACATACCACATAATCGCTTCGATGGTCTCGTCATTAGACGTGAGACCCCATTTCTTCTCCGGGCACAACCGATCAACATCAGTAGCATCCACGGATATCTCTCTATCCACACCAGCTTCATATTCATCAAAGATGGCATCCGCCGGCGCGCAATCATACACCATGGCTCTCCAGAAGTACATGCTTCTCACAGAGCAACACCAAGATCTTTGCGATCGCCTCGACCAGATCCGTCCCGAATTCAGCACGTTAGGCCGCTCTCAATTCTCATCACCATCTACATCACCAACCCGATCCTCCTCATCATCTCTCTCACTACCACCATCGCCGAAGCGCCACTCCCGAAGTGGACGTCACCACTCGCGCTCCCACGCTCGCTGCAGCGGCTGGGAAAACCACAATGAACTCACAACAATCCCCGACGAGGAGACAATTTACGAAATCTCAGCAGAAGAGCAACGCCTTTCCGAAGTCAACGAGAGCATCAAGCGTACCTTGACAGAGCTTCTCAACTGCAGCAGTGTTCGCGCCGACCGCGCATTCAGAACATGGGTACAGACTCGACTCATGGAGACGGAAAAGGAACTTCGCAGTGGCCGAAGGCGCAGAAGCTCAGGCAACGAGTAAAACATGCGTATAATAATTAATCTTTCGCTGTCTTTTATTCGCTGCCATTATCATCAATCCTTTATGGATACATACACAATATGCAAGTCGTCGTGTTGAGAATGATGGCGGCGGTGGCAAAGCATGCGCCTCCACACACAACCAAACTTGGCATTAATTCTAATTATTCTTTTGGGAAATGTTTTTGCTTTGCTGCATTGGCGAAGGCGTTTCTGGGAGGATCAATTCGAGCAAAAAATAAAGCTCGGGAGGTTAAACATACATGGCTGGCTCAAGGAATCAACAACAGAATTTGGGAACATGTTGGAAAAGCGATTGGAGGTTTATCTTTTTTATTATCATCTTCTTTGTCTTCTTTTTCTTCCTCATACCCACTTACAAACTTCATTTCTTGTCTATTGTTTACATGGCACTTCCCAATGGGAAAGCCATATCTGCATATCACGGTGTCATTCCGTGGCTTTTTTTATCTCTTTCATTTACATTTCTTGAGAGCCACGCTGGAATACGAGGCGAGGAATAAACGCCACAGGTTTATTCCTCTTATCCATCATGATGAAGATCTCCCGAGAGGAGATGTTAGCGACACAGCGTCAGATATGAATACATACAATACATGTGCTTTCGCAAACATAAAACACAAGTTCCTTTTTATTCTTTCCGTGAATGTCATGTCTTAGATCCAGAGCTTATCACCTATGGTTACCAAACCAACCTCAAGAATGTAGCGACTCCAATATTAAAGACCCTATTCCAAGTTCCAGCCTCAACTCAAGATGCTTCAATGCATATCGGCCGGCCCCGCTCCTAAGAGACAAGCAAAATATTAGCATAGCCAGACAACACGCGTCGAGCCCACAAATCTTTTGGGTTGATGTGCCCCCCCTGTCTGCATCAAAACCCGTTGGGGGAAATGAAGATCATCTCTTGCACTTGGCTAACCCAGTGGAGGGAACATTTAGCTAAGCGCCTGGGCGCTTGCACACACACAAAAGCATGCCAACCCTTGTGGGAATAACGGTCTTTGATAGCGCTAGACTAAGCTCAGAAGGAGAGAGAAGAAATGTCTCTGATATGAACTACCACTACGATTTGGCTCTATCGATCACGATCGGGGAGTTTGTTTCTTTCCTTTTGCCACCCACACCGCTGCCAAACGGAGTTTTGATTCGGTTGTTAGCAGGATCGACGTGATTTGCAGAACTACAAGGTGAAGGTGCTTGAGCGTTTCGGTGAAGTGAGGTCGGTACGTAGTATAGTAACATGACCGTCAGGGACGGTGACGTTAATGGACAAGCAGGTTTTGCGATGTCTTACAGCACGGACTGGCTTTTGGGGCGATCTATGCTACAGTATGATGCTGTAGGGTGAGCGACGACGGTTGGTTCTAGTAATATTCGTATATTGCATCACTTGCAACATAATCTCTTTGAGCTTTGACTCAATAGTTGAGAAGAAGCTCCGGCTGAGATAGTCATTGATGTATCATGAATCGTGATGTTGCGAACTCATTGCTTTGAAGTGCTCTTATGGGGGACTTCATGTCAGCGGATTGCAGGATGTATTAAGTGGTAGTAAAATACTTGAAGCCTAAGCTTATTGTACGAAAATAGTCCATTAGTAGAGAGTTGATCTAAGACATCACTAAATTTGTTTCTTGCTTCTTGTCTCATTGCGTAGTGAAGTACGCTATCACAGCCAAGTTTTGTTGGCCTTCGTAGGGCAGTGTACAACAGATAACCACCACCTTCATTCAGCCTTGACTGTCTTGAGCCAAAGTCAAGTTCTGATATCCGGCACGACTACCCTAGCGCTTCCGGGAATGGCCTCTTGTATCCGTACTGCGTCGTATGCCGGGATTGATCAACACTAAAAATGGCACGCGACTAACACCGCTGTGATGGGAGTGGCCTTCAAACACTGTCGATCCGGCGACGGGATGAGCTCCCGAAACGATAACTGAGACCATGTCTACAGCCCAACGGTGTCTCTCGTTTTTGTTTTGGCCAAGCATCATCCCAATGTGTGTGATAGGTCATCGGCGATTCATCATGATGCTATCCCCAACTGTCAAAAAAGTCAAACCTCAGAGTATTTATCTGATATGACGTAGCGGGGGGTTGCTGTACATAATTACTCTCGAGGCAAATATTGCAGTTGCACATACCCAGCACCCAGCACATCGAGATCCAGGCCGTTGGGATAACGTTGACATCTTCAAGGATCATTCTTCCAGAAGAGTAAAATCTCCAATTAGATGGTCGTATAGGAAAATATCCTTGCTGAGGTCATGTGCTTGGTTGGATATGTGTTGAACACATCCGGACATTTTGCTCCCGCCGATCTTCAAGGTACCATCATACCTCTTGGTACAACTCTTTGTGACTCAAAAGAAGAGCATCATGTTTCCACCAAAAGCGTAACAAAAAAAACTTTTTTGCTGAAATAGAGGAATATCAGGGTCCTGATTAACGTCATTTAAGCGGTTCTGGGTGCCCTTCTGACGTTTGTCGACTCCAGCTGCGGGTCAGTCTGACGTTGAGCAAAACAAGGATTCGAAGCTGGAGTTTTGGTCCACATGATGGAGGAGGCTCTGGAGGCTGAAGTCGTTTATTGCTGATTGGCGATGAGGTTTGCGACTGGTTGAGTAACCCTGTGAGAGGCGCACGGTATGGAGATCTGATGGGAGAACGCTAGGTGAGAATCGATATACCTGAAGGAGCCGGCTTCTGTCAAGCGTTTCAGGTTAAGTTGTGAGTTTGTCTAGGTCGGTAGTTGTTGAAGCTCTTCACGATGTTGCAGGTCGGTGGGCAGCCGTGTTGGAGTTGTTACAAGCATGGCGCGAGCAACATATATCCGACATGGGAATTTGAATCACCTGGAACGTGAGAATAGAGCGCGATCAAAGATTAATGGCGTTGGCTATCCTCACAGCAATTCTGCACTGATGTTCAAGTGGCCTGGGTTGATTAAAGCCATCGTGTGATTATGTAACACGCACCGCCACATGCGCCACACATAATTGCAAATGCAAATCCGTAACTTTTGGAAAGCTTCGCGACAGTGGCTGATGTTAGTTACCTCATTCCTTCCAATTCTTCAATAACGCGACTTCAAACCTAACAAGCTCCAGCCAACCTCTTTTATCAGTTTGTTGTCTGTCAAACCATCGTCGCATAGGTATTGCGGATTTATACGCCCGCCATGTCGGTTCTCTTAGAGACCAGCGCTGGTGACATTGTTATCGATCTCTTGGTCGATCATGCGCCAAAGCTATGCGAAAAGTAAGTGATACCATCAATTCCTATGCTTCAATTTACTGAATGGCTGAACTAACAGATGAGATAGCTTTCTCAAGCTTTGCAAGGTCAAATACTACAACTTCTCCCCCGTTCACTCCGTCCAAAAGAACTTCTCCTTCCAAACCGGCGATCCTCTCGGCCCTCTCTCGAAAGACTCTGATGGCGGTACTTCAATATGGGGTCACGTATCCGGCGACCCGTCCGAACGAACATTCCCAGCCTTCTTCCATCCCAAGTTGAAACACTTGGAGCGAGGAACTGTTAGCATGGCCACAGCGCCTCTCCAGTCCGACCCAGATGTTCGCGTCGCCGGCTCCCAGTTCATCATCACACTTGGCCAAGATACGGACTTTTTAGATGGCAAAGCGGCCATCTTTGGAAAGGTGGTTGAAGGCTTCGAGGCGTTGGATAAGATCAACGAGGCGATCGTGGACGAGAAGGGGCACCCGCTCATCGACCTTCGCATCAAGCATACTGTTATTCTAGACGATCCTTATGCCGACCCGCCTGGCCTAAGAGAGCCCAGCTCGAGCCCTCCTCCTACCGACCAGCAATTGAAGACAGTCCGAATCGCGGATGAGGCAGCACTACACGAAGACGATAATGTTGATGAGGAGGAGTTGGAGAGGAGGCGTCGCAATAGGGAGGCACAGGCCCAAGCTCTTACTCTGGAAATGATGGGAGATTTGCCATTTGCCGAAGTCAAGCCTCCCGAGAATGTCCTGTTCGTCTGCAAATTGAACCCTGTAACGGGGGACGAGGATCTGGAACTCATCTTTGGCCGTTTTGGCAAGATCCTGAGTTGCGAAGTCATCAGAGACCAAAAGACCGGAGACAGTTTGCAATACGCATTTATCGAATACGAGGACAAGGCATCCTGCGAAGCTGCCTACTTCAAGATGCAGGGAGTTCTGATTGATGATCGGCGCATTCACGTGGACTTTTCTCAGAGTGTTAGCAAACTGAGTGATGTCTGGCGAAAAGATACCAATAGCAAACGCAGAACAACTGCTGGCCGAGGCGGTTGGGGAGGTGTTGATGAGCTTGAGAAGCGTCGCCAGTACCGCGACGAGGGAGAAAGGGTCACAGGCGGTAACTACAGAATGGTCTACGGAGAGGAGGAAATGAAGGGCAAAGTGGATAGAAGTGGCCCCAAACAAGAAAAGGACGATATTCCTCCACCAAGACCTCAAGGTAATGGAGAACCATCACGACAACGAAGCAGGAGTCGAAGTCCACAACCAAGTGACCGAAGTCGGGATCGTTACCACAAGCCAAGAGACGATCGCCGAGGGGATAGAAGAGACAGGGACCGTCGTGATCAAGATAGAAACCGATACCGGGACCGCGATCATCGAGACCGAGGCAGAGAGAAGGATCGATACGGACGGGATGACTATGACCGTAGGTCTAGAAGATAAGGAATGTGGTGGATTGCGAAACGGAATACAGCAGTGCAACGCCCACAGAAGTGGTACTGCTCAGCGTAAAACCTTTGACGGCAAGCGTTCCGACTTCCTCAGTCTGAATGCGCCAACTAATTTCATATACACTGCATTGTGTGGCATTACACGAGCATAAAATACCCTGACAACACGAGTCTGACAGTTGCCGCCATCAAGGCGAGAGAGTCTTTGATGTCTTTGTTTTACTTTGTGAAATGTGATCACCAACTTCTTTTACATCTCACCTCCGGTCCTTTAACGGAAGATCTTTAACTCCTACAAGCAACGGGAGACAATGTGGACTGTTAAGCCGAGCACTCACTGAGCACCATTTGCGCATGAGCGACGTTTCCGGATTATCTGACCGACAAGCACTCATGTTTGGAGGTGAGCGGAGAGGATCTGCCTCCCGCTGTTGAGCGACCTCAAGTGTTGTTCTGGATGAGATCTCCAGGTCTACTCCACCTCTTGACTGTCATGGCATCGCTTACCGGCGGCATCCCTACGTTTCCCAATGCTTGAGATGTTGTCATACCTGACAGCTCTCTTCGAGACGTTCAACAGATCACAGTCCTGGCGGAGGTAATCCACTCTCGTCAACAGGGGCTAGATATTGCAAGTTGGCACGCCACAGCATGTTTGGCTCTACGTCCGAATAATGTATTTTGTACGAGCTAGTTACCCCTCTGGCTATTCGGACACAAAACACTCTGTAACTGATGTCTATCTATGGATCAAAAATCCGTCATGCTCGGCTATGGTTACTGCTCCTGTTATGTCGCCAGAGACATCGGCGGACACAGCTTCAAGCAAGGCACCTGGGGGTGAGACCGCCATGTTCTTACCACATCAAGAGCTAATGTACTGCCCCGAGCAGGGTGTGTGGCGGTCGAGCTTTGGGTCAATCGACAAGCGTCAAGCCCTGAGCCTTGTCACCTGAGAGCTGTCTTAGTCGGCAACGAGTCTGTAGATGAGTCTGGGCTGACGGACGCGGCTGTCGACCAGGGTATGTCGATTGAAACCAATACAGCCGTTTCAGATCGCTACTAAGGCTCGGCACTGGCATTGACGGACAAGAACTATTGGTCACGCCACATCAGTGCGTGCTCAGATTCTCAATCTCACAAATGACTGGCCTCGAAGACCATGATTGAACTGGAAGCAATTTGTCTCTGGCTGTTGCATCATTGTACCTTTGGTGATACCTGTGTCTGGGACTGACTCGCTACATTCCCAAGGCAGCAAGGAGTTGAGGCTTGCTTGCTCAACCTGAATTCTGTGCATGTAGTGACGCCAAAACTATTGCCACAAGCATGGCCACTTTGAGGCTAGAGCCTTCGAGATGTACAACTGTGAACCTCCGAAGACCCTGTCGAGGATGTTTACTGCATGGCGTGGGCTTGACTGCGATTTCAGTCTCTAGCGGGAAGCGACATGGAATCCACCAAGACCGAGTGGCCTTGTGATGTTCCTTCTGTGGATAAGGATTCGGTTTCAGATCCTTCTTTGCATGTATTATAACTCCCGGATCTTCAAATCGAGCTCCCCTGCGGATCGTTACAGGCCCGCCATGCTATCACGGGCATAGCGCTCTAGCTGAAGAGCGTTTTGGTCAGCCAAAACCTTTGCCCGTGATTCCATGCGTCACAAGAGAGCGAACCCCCTGGACCTACCGACCAATTACGTGTGCGTGTGGGAAACACAAACGGGACGCTGCATCCTCACGGGTCACACCCCGAGATGACAGTCCGGTAACAAGCATGTCCATTCGGGATGCACTGAAGAAATCTTCCGCCTGGAGTCTGCGCTTGCTGTACCAGCAAGGACGTCTCTCAACCTGGGGACGGAGTGTTTTCTCACATGCTGTGGGGTAACGGTATAGCACGAGGCAAAACGGAGAGAAAAAAAGCAGAAGAGAAAAGAGCCTGCTTGACTAGGCTAGTATTCTCGCTGTATGCATCCGGGTAGAAGATGGAGGTTCAACACGATAGCTGGTTGATTCTGGACGCGAGAAGGTCTGTCATGGAACCAATTGAAACAAGCCCGACTCAAAAAGACGGCTGCGTGGCTCAAATACACAATGAAACATCTCGAAGAATGCCCAAGGTTTATCAGCAAGTCAGATTTCTCGCACAAGACTCGTTCAGTGAACTCAAGGCCGAGCTATTGACAAGTGAGTCCTTTGTCTGGAATTGAAGTAGTCTGATTGCTTGTCAGATACCTGGACAACGCCTTTAGCTAAAGTATGTTCTCGAAGAGAATTATAGGTGCCTTTTCAGGGGATATCATACTAGAGGGTTTGTGCATGCAAGGCATACATATGCCACGCGAGCGGGCAAAGGGCGATATCTCCCCAATTGTTAGCGATGTCTTGCATTCAAAGATCGGTTCTCCTGTGGCGTTGCTACCAAATCTTGCTTATCGATGTGCCGTCAGGGATGTCTTTTCTTGAACCCAAGTCAATGGAGGTTGCTCCTATCGGCTTTGATGGCTTCTGCGTCATGGGACATGGGCCAATATCTTTCTGCAATATTCGCTCTTGGCCGTTTTCAATACGGGCAGCCGGGCTTTAGTCTCGTTCTATATTTACACTCGCACCAATTGCACCGTATAGCCGTGCCCAATATGGAGAGGGCTATCCTCCCTTGCGTCTCGGTTCTGCATATTGAAAGCGCCTCAGCAAACGGCGGCTGAGGTTGTTCTGCAGACTTCAGGAAAAGTTCTGTCGTTCCAGCCTTCTGCACGACTAGGAATAAGCGGTTGCTCTTCCGGTCAAGCTATGTCTGTTTTCTATGTGGATTAAGTATTGCATATCCTCATCTGAATGGCCCAATTCATTGTGCCTGCATCATGTACAAACAGTCAATCTGCACATGTAGTGGGTCACCAAGAAAGAAGCAAGTATATTACATGTTCAAGGTTAATCGAAAGAAGCAGAATTCATTAACCGACTTGGAAAGTATGTCAGTGGCTCAATGACTAGAACATCGCTCTAACGTTGTACATAGCCGGTCAGATTTCATATGCTTCAGCCCCGCCTGCAAGTTTGTAGGGATGCCGACATTATTGAGAGCTTGCTCAATCACGTTTTGAAGCAGATGTTTGTCTGCTGACGATACGTTCATGAGATCGTTGTCAATCTAGTTAGACATTGCCGCTCACACCGACAAGGAAGGGCCTGGTAAGCACGCCACGACCTAGGAACCGGGGATACTACTTTCATGGAGGTATTGTTAATTAACAACATGGGTTGGAGATCCAAGACATATTCAGACAAGACATGACAAGGGACGAGGCCCAGATCTTTAACCTCAAAACTTTTTGTGCACGGAGCACTAGACTAAGTTTTCTGCTCTGTCAACACACCCGTTACGCAACATGATACAAGCGACGAATTTACAGCATCTATTGACGAGAGACTTTGCACCATGTCACAGCCGAAGAGAATCCCTGCGCCACTACTTTGACGAAGGATGCATGACTAGTAAGCCAAGAAGCATCGCAATTGGACTTGTTGTTCCATTGCAGGGCCTGGTCTTGCCCACCACGGGCTTGCATCTAATTACGCTCAAGATATATCCGTTTGTTTAATTTGCGGCCCTAGGCGGCCTCGCCTTTGCCTGTTGTTTGAGTGCTTCCTTTTTCCAAGACAGGAACAAGAGCCGGCTGGCAAACAATGAACATGTTAACAATCGGCTCTTGCGACGCCCATGGTTGAGGAGAGGCACAAACTTGTTTGCCGACCGAAGTCTCGCTTCAAGTCTGGGGTGGTATGGCAGAGCGAATGCAACCTCACCTGTATACTTCTAGTGGTCAGGACCATTGGCAAAGTATGCCGTGTCCCAACATCAACCAGCCCAGTCAGTACAGACGTTTCTCGTCGGTGCTCGTTTCGGATTCGAATTGGTCTTGGTTCAACAACTCAATCTGCATATCTGAATACGATCTGGGAAAGCCTTAAACCGATCGAAAAGATCTGGGTTTCCTGTTCGGGATTGATACCCGTTTGTCACATATGGTCGACGTAGAGGTCATGGTGGAGAGCATGGACACTCCTGCTAATGATGCAGACACCCTGCAATAGCCTGCCGCCGCCCACCTTCGCATAACTGGGGTTTCCCAGCCATACATTGCTGGGGATCATCATGGAGCACCTTGAAAGGCTTTCTGAAAGTTGGCATCTGTTGTACGAGGGGTCTACTCTCATCAGGAATGACCACCGGAGTACCTCGATCAACACTCCAGTGGGACTTGTGTGTGTTGCAAAAATTAGGGCCGTTTATTGGAGGAAGACAAGCTCTGGGCTATGCTTGGGCAAGCAAACAGATACAAGTGGTCATGCCAGGAGCGGTATAAGTCAGTCGTACGGAATATAACAAGATGCCACGGCTGCAGATATTTGGACTCTGGATCTCTTCTTTTTTCTTCTGGTCTTTGTCGATATTTGTTCTGCTTAAGCAACCCACGTCTTGTCACTCTGAAGTTGATAAGAACCGGTAATCATAATATTTGAACTCAACTATCAGACGAATAGACATCAACCACCTCACCATCCATAATCGGATAGATCCTTTCTCTTACCGAGTGTCCCGACGGACGATTGCTTGATATCGGGAACGGCTGTCAAGGCGCAGGCTTTGTACTTGGACGCCAGCGGTGGAAGACTTTGTTCAGAGTACTATTAGGGTGATAGACTCTGACTTGAGGAAGGAGTTTGTTTGTCTTGATGAGGGAGTTTGATCAGTCCCTCCTTTGAGTCTCTACACAGACTCTTTTCTCTCGCTTTTACTATAAGTCCATACCATGGTATCTCCAAACTGTTACTCGACAGACATCCGCCGGTTGGGCAACAACCGGATGACCGTTTACTCATCCTACCCAGAACGTCGGATGCCTTCTTATATTCATCCAGACACGCGGACGACTATCATGAGCGACAGGGATGACGATGTGACGCCCCAGCGAAAACGCATTGCGGTGGCAGTAAGTCAAGACCTTTTCTAACCTTTTACTCTTACCTGGTGTGTGTGGTGTGTGTGAGACTTACATAGTTGTGTAGCGGGCTAACAGCAGATTCAGTGTGGACGCTGTCGAAAAAGGAAGATTCGCTGCAGTGGTGATACAGGTAATGGGGGACCATGCACCAACTGCAAAAATGCAGGCTACGAACCGTGTCAGTTTCTCAGGGTATGTTTTCCTAGACGAAAGACGTTTAGCTATGGCTTACACTATCGATCAAGGTGGCGTCGCAGGAGACAACCTTGAAGGGCGAGAGCTTCACATACAGCCTCGAAGCTTCTCGACAGTATCAAGCTCGAGGAAGCTCTGCTATATCATCTCTACCTTCATCAACTCCATCCTATACCGATGGACTCCCTGCATACACCACTGAAGCATTTGTCTACCGCAACCCCGCAAACTTTACGTATGGCACCAAGTCCTACTGTCCTCTTGCCTGGGGCCATGGATATACGGACGACCAGAGCTACAGCTATGCTCTGTACCAGCCAGCCTACTCCCCAGTGCACGACCCAGACTACGGTATGAGCTATAGGATCGCTTCTGGAACCCCCGAAAAGTCGGCACTTTGCGTGGACACGGAACCCAGCTACGCATACAGCAGCGGGAACACCATGATGAATCTGGTACACCGACCAGCTCAGGTAACGGCCGACTCGACTGCCTACCAGAACCTGGTGCCTGATTCCAAGAACGTGGCTTTCCAGAGTATGGCGCCAGACCCCAAGGGTCTTGCTCTTCAGAACGTGGCGGGTGTCAACACAGGCGAGAGGGTACTGCCCGCGCCAGTGGGTCGGTCTTCAATGTCCAGTTCGATAGGGTCGTCGTACAAGAACGATTCGGGCAGCTCCATCTACAGCAGTAGCAGCAGCAAGTCATCGCAAGACTCCACCTCGGAGACGTCGCCTGTGAGTTCTACTTCCGAGACGCCCTCGAGTTACACGAGTTACGAGTCCTCCACCTCGAGCAGCTGCCTGCCCTCGTATACTCCCATCCCTCAGTACGGCCGCTCGAGCAGCAACGATCTCTACTCGCATACAGGCTCTTCGGATGCAGCTATGTTCGCGTCGAGCCAAGGAGGTCCTGACATGGCGTATCGCTACACGGACACGACGGCTGGAGTAACGGTACCGGTGGGCGCTGCTGCTGGTCGTCGTAATCTGCCCCATCTCAACGGCAACGGTCTAGGTACCTTTTCGCTTGGTCATGCTGCGGCGCCTTATCTACCTCACCAAGGTACAGCCTACATGCTGCCCGCTGGTGGTGATATTGGAGATGCAGCTGTAGAACACATCCGCAGGAGTACGGGTGCGGGTGCGGGGTCTCTCTGAGTTTGCTGTCATGAGCTTGCTGTGACCCATACAAGTCTGCATTGATTGCCTGCTTGAGGAGTTACCGTGTGTTGTGCTCGAGTTTTTGGAGATGTCATGCATGAACTATTGGTCTACCCTTACCGGTTGCCACCTTGACTCGAGGTTCGGTCAAGGCAATAGAGCTGCAGGTCAAGGCACGAAAACGAAGGATATGTCGTGATCAGACCAAGTACCCAACGGATTTGATGGGCTCGCTTATCATTCACGACAAGAAACGGACGAACTACTCGATCGTCCCGCTTTCGGAATATGGCCTTTCGAACTGCGATGCACCGCATCGATAGCGATGAGATACAGCGTCTGACGGGGAAGCAAGTTGAGCGTTGATCTTGTATCACGGTGGCGGTCCTATCTCCCGAGTGTGTCTTGTTGTTCTTTTCCCCCTTTCCCCTTTCTTTTTTCCTATCATTTGTTTTCTATTTGCATGATTGGTCGTCAAAGTATGCATGCACCTCTCTACTCTGGCGTCTTATCCTTGGGATTTCTTTCACTCACAACACTTTTGTTTCCGGAGTTCTCGGTCGGTACAGGATAAAACATCTACGCTGTAGTCCAAGTGTCTGTCTCTACACACACTTACCAGGGATGCATGAGTTGCTAGACCTTGGGCGTCTGGGGGGAAACGGGGGGTGTTTTTGGTCTGTTGGTTTTTGCTTTTTTTGGTGCACAAGTCTGTACATGTCTTTATTGGCAGCAACAAAAAATGGTGATTGATGAAAGAGAGGGATAATTGGGTGATGGGTAATGAATGAACTGGCTGAGATGAGATGGAAAGCCAAACGTCGTATCTTGCTGAGTTATGACAACGTACTTGTACATGAATTGCACAACTCTGAGCATCATGACTTGGATATCTTGAGTCTTGCTCTTGAACAATAAACCTACTTTTATTACTCTGTGTGGTAATTCTGATTGACTGAATGAATGATGTGATATGACATGTGACGTTTGAACTGTTGAGATCGATCAAAGATGTACACCATAAGCAGAACCATATACGGCTAATTATCTTGTATAAAACCAAAATCGTCAAAGAAGTAAATTACAACCTCGTAGCTGTAATATAAAATCCCTGATATCGTGTAATGAGGCTCATCATCACATGAATGAAAAACTAGCCAGAATAGGAAACTACAGACTTTAGTTACAGGCCCACAGCGGGGTTACCTTTACGAAGGAAGCGGCGCTACTCCGGAGAGCTACAGGGAATATAGCAACTGAACTGCACCACGTTTTCACTGATTTGGCGGGGTCTCGTACAATTACAAAGTGTAATGCTCCCCCTCCACTTCAGTCGTCATTGCTTTGATCTTTGCGCCGTGTCATCATCTCTTTCTCTGTGACTGATATCGTATTTCTTTTTTCTCCTTGCAACTTTATAGACGAGCGCGCATTCAAGCTACAGATATAGATACAACTTCAGTATCGCATTTCACCAACAACATGCAGGTTCCTCTGTTTCGTCTACAATGCGGTGTCAACTCGTACGCCTGGGGCAAAAAGGGCGACGACTCTGCCGCTGCTCGATTCGCTGCTGCTACGCCGTCTGATGATCTCAAGATCGAGTCTGATACCCCATACGCCGAGGTGAGCATACATACACGATATGCGGTATCTCAAATTGACGTTGCTTCGCTATAGCTGTGGATGGGAACGCACCCCTCCAACCCCTCCCGAGACCTCAACACCGGCCGAACCCTCCTAGAACTCTGCGAAGACAACCAGGCGCTTCTATCCCAGACTATTTCTTCACACTACGGCAACAAGCTCCCCTTTCTCTTCAAGGTTCTCTCGATAGCAAAGGCGTTGTCTATTCAGGCCCACCCCAACAAGAAGCTCGCCGAACAGCTCCACGCCCGCGATCCAAAGAACTACCCCGATGACAACCACAAGCCCGAGATGGCCATCGCCATCACACCCTTCGAAGGTCTTTGCGGTTTCCGACCCCTCACTGAGATTGTGCACTTCCTCGACACTGTACCTGCGCTGCGAGCGCTCGTAGGCGATGAGGCTGCAAAGGAGTTTGCGCAGGTCGCCAAAGATGGCGAGGAGGGTGTTACAGACGAGAAGAAGAAGTTGCTGAAGAAGGTTTTTGGAGCGCTCATGTCTTCTTCGGCTGAGGATATCGCTGAGCAGATGCCCAAGCTGGCTGAGCAAGCAGAGAAGGAGGGTGCTGATTTCGCTGGTGGTGGTGTTGCTGCTACTTCTGGCGAGAAGCTCGCTGAGCTCGTCAAGCGAACATATGGCGAGTTTGGTGACGATATTGGTTGCTTTGTGCTCTTCTTCCTCAACTTTGTAACACTTGAGCCCGGCGAGGCCTTGTTCCTGGTCGCCGACGACATCCACGCCTACATTTCCGGCGACATCATGGAGTGCATGGCTGCATCGGACAATGTTGTCCGCGCCGGCTTCACACCCAAGTTCAAGGACGTGTCTACTCTTGTCGACATGCTAACCTACAACTTTGCTCCCATCGAGGAACAAAAGATGACACCCACAGACTACCCCTACGCAACACTCAACCGCACAAGCTACAGCTCCGGCTCAGCAGTTGTTCTATACGATCCCCCGATCGAGGAATTCAGCGTCGTGCGCAGCGTTCTCCGCGGCGATGGTGCCAAGGCCACATTTGATCCTCTCGAGGGTCCCAGCATTGTCATCTGCACAGGCGGTCGGGGCAAGATTTCTGTTGGACCTACGAGCGCTGAGATGAAAGAGGGGTATGTGTACTTTGTGGGATCGACTGCTGAGGTTGTGCTCGAGTCTGAGGGTGGTGAGGATGATGAGTTTACGACGTTCAAGGCGTTTTGCGAGATTGATGATTCGGAGAAGCAAAAGCTTTAGGAAAGACTCCGGGACATTGAGAAGCTCCGGGAAATACGTTGGGCTCTCGAGCAGGAGTATTTGCTTTCACGTTAATGAGTTCAAGGATGGGCTTACTTCGAGTCCAATTGATACTCGTCTTACTGCCTAGCCGAGTAAAGGGACAGGCGAAAGAGCAGTAGTTCTATAGCTGGCGACATATTTTCGAATTTAATTAAAAAGACTTTTGACTTTAATAGTAACCATTCTACCTGTTTATGTTTTGTAGGTTTTCAACGAAGTCCAAGCCTTGTCATTATACTGAATACTTACAAGTAAAGGTTGATCTATCTGTCCGTACGAATGAAAGCTTAATGAGCGCGAGAATGAAGTTATCTCACAAACCTTCCAAACAAAAACTCGTACAACCTAATGAGACCAATAGACAAGGAGCCAACAGGTCAATAGGCGTGGTAATTGTCTTGGACCGCTTCCCTCACCTAGACAAGCCCATTGACCCCTCGCAGCTCTCAGCTCTGACCCCCAGCTCTTCACCGCCTTGGTTCTGCCGTGTTGTCCTTGGCATTGAATCATCAGCCTCAACTGCTATAGCATGACTCCCTATGCACCATCACGACAAACACGACACTCTTATGATAAGATACCCACTTCCACCAGCAACGTTTAGGTCTTTTGCAGCAAAGTGTTCTTCTAGAATGAACTAATCCTTTTTTCCATATTACCTTTTATTTTTCCTCTTGTTCTTTCCCATTTGCCGATCACTTCTCGTCTGCGACGCGCCTTCTGTCTTAGTCGCCTTTTCCTTCCCCATACTATCCCGCCTCGGCCTGTGAGCACTCGGGCCTCTCTTAACTCAGGTTAGTCAATTTTTCTTGATGAATTCAATTATCCCCAATATCGCATTGCATCACCCACGCCCGATTCTTCTTCTTGATTATCAATTTTGTTTTCTTGGCTTGTCATCGAAATGGTTCCTTCCTCGGGTTGATTCTTATCGCAACATTGTGTCTAGGCGGGTTGGTATCGGGGCATGATGGCTAACAGGGAGAAGCCTGCGCGGGACGAACTCAAGAACCTCCAAGAAGACCTCGGCCCTTATTACCAAATCCCTCTCAAACCCCGACGAAGTGGTACTCATTCGAGAGAGAATAGCTTTCAAGAGTCTCTGCGCCAATCCTCAAATACGCCCGAGCCTAAACGTTCGAGCTCCAAGCGACAGGATCCTTCCAGCAGAGATTCGACACCGAACCGACCCTCCAAGTCGAGGACCAAGAACCATAGCAGGGACATTACCTCGGACGTGGGCACGCCCAAGCGGTCATCTCCAGGTAGAAGTGAAACCAATACCCCGCGCCCAGAGTCGGTGAAGCCGCCGGAGCGCAATAATCGCGACATGTCACAACGAAACCGCAGCGGGCGCGCGTCCAACCGCAACAATGGAAATTCACACGGAGAGGAAGTGCAGATATGGGAGCTATGCAAAAGCCAAATGGGAGAGATTGTCTCGGGAATCAATGCCGAGAATGACAGTCTTACAGAGCTTGTCACCATGGATAAGCAAGTCGGCGCCATGGATCTGGAAAAGATTCCCGGAGATTCATTGAAAGAAATGGAGCAACTGTGCCGGGCAGGGGTCAAACACTCCGAGGCTAACATGTCATCACTCAAGAATACTATCGAGCAGCTTAAAGTGTTGCGTGCCGTGGTGCACGCAAAGGAACAGCAGGATGCTCAAGCGGCAGGGCCTGGCAAGAGACAGGCGCGAGATACCACAGCGGCGGCTTCTTCGCTCTACGACTTTGATGGAGCTGGAGACTCGCCTGTCCCTAGTCCCATCGGGGGAAATTCACGGAAGTACGGCGATCGAGCCAGAGAACGTGAACGCGAACGCGAACGCGAACGGGAAAGAGAGCGGGAAAGAGAACGGGACCGCGACCGTGACAGCATGCCACCCAAGGCCGATAGTGTTGAGCCTCAGGGGTCAGTGGGTAGTGGCGTCGGATCCGGGAACAACAAGTCCAAAGTCGTCTTTCAAAAAGGTGACACGGTCGCATTCAAACCGAAGCAAGTGAGCAGTGGCGATTCGGCACCAGACTGGATACTAGGTGAAGTTGCACAGGTGATGGGCGAAGGCAAGAGCCGTCGCTACAAGGTCCTTGATATAGAGCCTGAGGATCAGAACAAACAGAAGGAATACCGATCAAGCGCCAGCAGTATGATCCCCATCACGCCTGAAAGTCAGGCATCTACGCTCAAAGATTGGGAGTCGGGCAAAATGGTGCTAGCGCTATACCCAAACACAACGACATTCTACAAAGCTGAGGTTCACAGCATGGACAATGATGGCAAGGTCAACCTCAAGTTTGAAGGGGAAAACGACTCATCAACGCTGCAGCAGGTTGAGAGAAGGTTTGTGATTGAGTACAGGGCATAGGTTGCGGGGCGTATACGTTCTAGTACATACAAGAACAGATCACTGTCAACACATTTGGATTGAGTCAGGTAACAAGAAGGCGTTGGCGCGTTATTCTCTGGGGTATAGACTTATCGTCTGTTTAATGATAACGTCGTAGCGGAGGTGATGGGCTCCGAGAAATAGCTCAACTAAAATAGGCTCTATAGAAGCGCCACTATAAACATGACAACGAGCATTGATGATTATTTCCTTCTTGATATAGGCTGTGATATTGCTTCGGAGGTTAATGTACCCACCCAACGTTTGTGTTTATTATGGCGACTGTATTTTGAGGCCAGGCCATTTAAGAAAGCGGGTCTGGTACCTTGCAGAGCACCTACCGTTATCTCATTTCAGGGACCAGGCAGGGGGCTCAGGGGCCTGGTCATTCGTCATAATCCAGTGACAATAGTGCTGTAGCCTGTCTATCAACTGTCCCCGCCCGCCTGGTTGCCCCGTGCTGAGCGCTAGACCTAGAGGGGCTCAGGCCAGGGGAGAGAGCAACGCCCGGAGGGAGAATCACCTTTCGCTTGGTCCGTTTTTCTTTTCCCCTGACGGGGGAAGACGACGAAAAGCTGTACAACATATTGATTTGTTTGATGGATCCTTGAGTTTGCTTTGTTGTAATACCCAAGCTCTGGTCTGTCGACACTACGGTTATTTCCCCAGGCTACTTACTACCTACTACGAAACCGCTTAATTCAAACAAAACAAAACAAAACAAAACAAAACAATCTCAACCACTACCACGATACGAGACGATACGATAAACCCGCGAACGAGCGATTAGGTGTATGTATGCATCTTGTTTATTGCGATAAAACACAAAAGGACAAGCGTGGGCAGGAACACTCGCAAAGTTTCGCTATGGCTTGCTCTCGAGAGCCTCCTTTCTTGGGCTGCCATGAAACAACGACCATTGGACCTGACACGTATCTTGCACCTCTCCATTTCTCCAGACCAGACAGCTCTGCTCGATATCAAGCTTTTTGCTACCACAAGGAAAAGAAACAAGGCTGACAAATTTGCGCCGTGAACAGATCGAATAAAAAAAGAAACGACATCATCCCTTGTCAACCCCATATCTAAACATCACACCACCCCCGCGAAAACACGAGCGCATAACAAAACCGATACCACACACAAACCGCAACCATGGGCGGTCAATTCTCAAAGATGATGGGCAAGATCTTCGGATCAAAGGAGATGCGCCTTCTCATGCTCGGTCTCGACGCCGCCGGAAAGACAACCATCCTCTACAAACTCAAGCTCGGCCAGGACGTTACTACTATTCCCACCGTCGGCTTCAACGTCGAGACTGTCACGTACAAGAATGTCAAGTTCAACGTTTGGGATGTCGGTGGTCAGGACAAGATTCGACCTCTGTGGAGGCATTACTTTAGTGGTATGTATTGCGCGACCAGACTTGCGAAGGAGTACTGACGATGTATGTGTAGGAACGCAAGGTCTTATCTTTGTTATCGATTCTTCCGACAGGAACAGAATGGAGGAGGCTAGACAAGAACTTCACCGCATCATCAACGATCGTGAGATGAAGGATAGTCTACTACTCGTGTTTGCCAACAAGCAAGATTTGGCAGAGGGTAAGATATCATCCACCTATTCCTTCATTACGCAAATGCTAATAATCCCCTAGCCATGAAGCCCCAAGAAGTTACCGAGGCTCTTCAACTCTCCAAGCTCAAGGACAAGGTCTGGTACGTGGTGCCTAGCTGCGCTACCACAGGTGAAGGTCTGTTGGAAGGTCTGGCGTGGCTTAGCAACAACGTCAAGGCTCCTCCTACACCGGCCAAGAAGTAGACGACAAGACAAACAACTCGACTTGTGACGTTTCTGGTCTGGGTGTATTCGGCCTTTCTGATCATCATATTTTATCCCCGACTCAATCCCGAACTCTTTCTTCCTCGTCCTACGCTGCCAAGCGAACAGGACAGCTCACATCACCTCCCGGAAAGGAAGACCCTCATCTACACAACACACCCGGAATCTCCAAACACCCACCGAAATTTGCCGAAATACCCGACTGTTATCATATCTTGCTTTAATTTACTGCCGGAAGAAGGGGAAGCCGACCAAAAAAAGGAGATGTGGGGAGGATAAAACAGAAACAATAACAAGATAATGGAGGGTGGATGTGGGAATGTGTATGGATTGGGGGGACAAAGGCAAAGAGAAAGCAGATAGGCAGCGTATCTGAGGCATGTCACTTCTTCTTTTTCGTTTTATTTTATCTTTTTCTTGTATCTTGTGGAATTCGCGTTTTTTTATTTTTACTGGTTATTACTTCTTCTACTGTGTTGCGCAAGTCATATCGTTGTTCATTTTTTTTTATGAGTGAGAGATGGTCTTCTCTGGCCTTTTATGTATTCTTCCTAATGATATGGCAGCCTTTTTCTGCCTTCTTGAAACCGGCGGTGATGTTGGAGGTTGGAGGGGAAGAGGAAATGGGATGGGATGGTAGGATAGACTGAGTCTCGGGTGGGGGGAATGGAATGGAAGATGCTGTAGATGCACATGTGCGAGTTTATTGTTTGCCTTGATGACATGTGATGTTGCTGTGTGGTGAGGTTTTGCTACTACAGGCGTAATGTTGAGTTACGATGTCCGCCTTGGGTTGAAAGGGACATCCAAATACGCGTTTGCTTGCCCTCCCTGACAAACCAACGAATATGTCCGCCCCTCTAACGAGCGTGGGGTGATGAGCAGACAACTCATAGACAACACAAATTAAGGTGTGAATTGATCCACACATGCGCATCGCCAAGATGAGGAACAGTATCAATGCTGTATTCAAGCGCTGGGTATAAGCTATAGCAACTACTCCGTTCATCCACCAGATTAAACATTCTAGAACCCCGACCAAGCACAAACCCATGCACAAAAAGAACCACCAAAAACGCCATACCATGTCTATAAACTCCATCATATCTATTGTCCCCTTGAAATGCCCACTCAGTTCCCCGTAGCCATTCGAATAACACATTGGTAGAAACCGGTATACCAGCAATGAAATATGTTGCCGTACTAATCGACACTGTTGATTTGCATACCGCAGGGACAGATACCGTTGTACGTTGGAAGGGCTTGTAGAGGTCTGGGATTCTACTCCTTCAACCTTTTGGCTGGCCGCATGAGCGAGTCATCAGGTAACCCGCTGCGCTTCGTTCCAGGTAAACTGCTGGTCCTGATATCATTGTCGTCTTGACTGACGCGTCGACAAGGGTACTCGTTCTTGCAACCTTCAAAGCAATTCGCACTAACACGATCACCAGTGGAGAAAAATGGCGATTGAAGAGCTTGAGCGGCAGTAAGACGCTTTGAGGGATCGTACTCGAGAAGGCCGGCCAGTAGCTTGTAGCCCTCTTGACCAAGGGAGGCAAGCGGTGGAGCTCCTCCGGGGGTGCTGGTGTGGTTGATGGTGCTGAAATACCACTTTTCAAGGTTTGAGCCGCCGGGTGGAGGCGGAGGAGGGTTGCGGGAACCGTAGTGGCCGTGATGATGAGGGTGATGATGACCGTGGTGGCCGTGATGAGACGAGGCCATCGTGTTGGCGAGGGTGTTGAGTTGATTGTATTCAGGCATGGTCGGGAGAAGGGGCCATTTGTCCTTTGTGGGCACGCCCATGATCTCTATTATCTTTTGCATCTGGTTGCGTTGGAAAGGTACCGTCTTTTTACTGTCCATCTTGGCCTCCTCGCCCTTAAATATGGGTCGCAGAGATAGAAGTTCTGCAAAGATGCAGCCAATAGCCCACATGTCGATGGCCGGGGTGTAGTGGTAAGATCCAAGGATGAGTTCTGGTGCACGATACCATATTGTGACGACCACCTTGTCTCCACTGAACAGCGAATGAAGAGGCTTGTCGAAACGGCGCGCGAGACCCAAATCACCAATCTTGACTTCACCTGATGAAGTAACCATAATGTTGGCGGGCTTGAGATCACGGTGCAGAACCCAGTTGGTGTGAAGATATTGGCAGCCATTGAGAAGTTGAAACATGATGCTCTTTATCGTTGCTGGAGGGATCGGATGCCGAGGTTGTTGAGTATGGTGATGAATAATCTGAAGCAAATCATGCTCTGCATACTCAAATACCATAAAGATGCACTTATCCTCGAGCATGATCTCACAAAGACGGATGACATTGTGGTGGTGAAGCTCGCTGCACAAACTCATCTCACGGACAGCACTCTGCGAGATGCCCGTGTAGCTAATCTGCTCGCCTTCCTTATCAGGCTTGAACTTTTTGATGGCAAACTCGCCGACGGGCTTTCCATTGCGACCGACAGCCTTGTAAACACGTCCGTAGGTACCGGAGCTGATGAATCCAATAATGCGGTACCGATCTGTGATGCGGACCTTGGGCTGGTATCCTGTAGAGCGGTCGTGAGGTTCTACATGACGTTTTTGGTAAGCGTGAGATGGGAAACCGAGACCGATGTGAGGGCGGAGAGGCATCGCCGAATAGTATTAGGTGATAGTCAAAGTGCGCGTTAACCACTTGGCATTGACACTATGAAAAATGACGGTGGCGATGATGAGTTGAGGTGGAGGATAAAGATAGGGTCAGTCCCACAAGCGGTAATGAGCGGGATTGACCAAAGCAAAGACGTCCAAAAAGCCGAAAAGGAAAAGATGATGCAGGTAAGAAATTAAAATGATGACGCTGAGACAAAAAAAGGGCTTGAGAAGACAATGATGAAGATGAGTTGAGTTTGAGTTGAGTTTGAGTTGAGTTTGAGTTGAGTTTGAGTTGAGTTTGGTAAAGTCGTTGGTTGTCTAAAACTCGACACCTCAGGTTGATCCTTTCCCCCCAAGACAAGTATGCGGAGTATAGAATCAGGCAAAGGAGATCAAAGTCCGACAAAAAGGCAAGATAGGGTAAGGCTAGTCTCAGCTGTCGAGGAGAAAGAGGAGGAGGAATATGCAAGACGTGCAGAAATGGGCAAGTCCGTACAGACACGGGTATGAAGCCGATGCGAAAAGTGTGTGTGTGAATAGATGACGGGATGTAAACAGGGAATCACAGATAGGCGAGATTCAGATATATGATATATATGTAAAAAGAGATTATAATAGTAGTAATAGATAGAGACAATAGAGAAAAGAAACTCACCTTCAAAAGTCGCCTGAACACTCCGCTTCAGCCCCCTGACAACGCCCAAGCCAACGGATCCCGGGCCCGAAGCCCCCGTCGGCGGATTCGTTATGCTCATTTACTTTTTTGTTTCTTTATTTTTATCAACTTCTTTTTCTTTTTCCTTCTGATTGAGTAAAATTAGGCTCTAACTTTCGGAACGGCGCCTCCGAAAACTTGGGGGCAGACGGGAGGGAGGTTGTAAGCTGATTTGCGAGTTTGCGCGCCTCCCCCAATAATGATGATGGCGGCAAAGACACAGATGCGCACCCCTAGTTGAAAGGCAATAGATGGTGTTATTTCCCCGCGCGGGGAAAAAGGAAAAACGTAAGACAAAAAGGATAAAAGGTAATAGATCAGAACCTTGATGATGCGCGCCGATAGGATGAGAGGCTTGATGGAAGTTTCGTGGTGGATGCGCGTTGGGAACTTTGTACGGCGAGTAGGTTCAATACTTCACCTGCAGACGCACAGTACTATCGTTGCTGCACTGGCTGCTGTAGGTATCCTCTTCGGCGGCGCGGATCTCTCTCTGTCTCTGTATCTCTTCGGAAACAAAGGAATATTGGGGGGCCGCCGACCTGCCTGGTCTGGTTCGTGCGGAGATCCGCTCTCTGTGTGGAGATGGGAATAAGATGGATCTCTTGGAAATGACTCGTGGATAAGTATAGTATATACTGGTGCTGGCGTTTCCCGCTCGTGGTGGTTTCGCGATTGACGCAGAAAGGTGAAAATGCGACAGAGGTCGAGGTTTCATGCAAATTGATGTTTTTTCCCTCCCTTGTGTTCTGGAACTCGAACTAGGTATGCGACTTTTTTGTCCCGTCGAACGATGACTAAGCTGGCTTGGACATCAGTTTGGGTGTTGGTGGTTGCATTGTCTGGAATGAACTGGACAACACCAAGACATCTCATGACTTATTTAAAAGACAGGCTATTAATGTATCATAATCAAACTGTTGGCTGATAAAATTGCGGCTATTCGCAGCAGAAACGTACCTCTAATGTCAACAATAATAACCACACTTATAATCTTTAAAACTCTTTTCTTGCTGTCTACCTTGCACTAAACTTTCAACGCAAAATACTAATCCCCCAATATATAACGCTTGCTTCAAGACTTATCGGGGTCCCAGCTTCTCAAGAACTCTAGTTCCCTCCTCCTCCCACTCCGCCTTGGTAACCCACATGCTCTCCTTGTCCGCCATGATGTTGGCCAGCACCGCACCACCAAGGAACACCATGTGTCGGCGTCGCGGGGGATCCTCTATCCGCACCTTGAACTTGCTCAAGCGCTCAGGATTGCCCTGCAGCGCCCGCGTGAGCCACAGCTGCTTGAGCTCCTTCTCCAGTCGTGAAGGAAGACCGGGGTACATGCTGCTTCCTCCCGAAAGGACGATCGCCTTGAACAGAGAAGAACGAATGTCCACGTCGGCCGATTGGATCGTGTTGAAGAGAAACTCGCCCAGTCCGGGTGACTCGCTGTCGACGAGGTGAGGCTGGAACAGACACTCTGGCGCCTCAAAACGCTCGCTGCCCACGCGGATCACACGTCCGTCCGGCAGAGTGTAATCCTCGACGAGAACGGTGGTATCCTCACTCAGGCGCTTGTCGAGCTCGAGGTCGTACGACACGTAGCATAGCTTCTCCTTGATCTGGCGGACAGTCTCGAAATCGGCGGTTCGGTTGAGAGCGTAGCCGCGGCGCAGCAGCAGCTTGATCAGGTTGCGCGTGACGTCTCGGCCGGCAACGTCTAATCGCTTCGTAAGGTGGTTGAGGACCACGGATTCGTAGACGGGGACAATGTGTGTGACACCATCACCAGAGTCGACTACAACACCGGAACTCAAACCTACACCGCATTCGTTAGCTCTCGGAAAGCTCCAATGTTTGTACATAATAATTACCTTGGGCGTAAAGAGCCAAAACGGCCTGAATTGCAACGTAGACACCGCCGAATCCATATCTATCAAACATGACCTCGCACATCTTCTCGCGGTTCTTAAGAGGATTCATGGGAGGCTCCGTCAAGAGGATCTTCTGGCCCTGGGGATCGACCTTGAGCTTCTCGTAGAAAGTGTAATCCCAAAGATGCTCCATGTCATCCCACTTCTTGACGATACCGTTTTCCATGGGGTAGCTGATCTGGAGCATTGTTCGGGCGGCGGCGGCCTCGTCACCGCACATGATATCCTTGATGACAACATCGCTATCGGTCTGCTCCTCTGAACGCAGGATCGGTCGGCCGACGATGGAAGGGTATTGATGCTCGGGAAAGTTCTGCGCGGCATATCCGACTTTGAGGAAACCGGTACCTCCATCGAGGACTAAGCGGTAGAGGTATCGTCAGCACAGGGGTGGTTGGGGGAGCTTCCTGGAGCTCTGTGCGGTGCATTTAAAGCTTACCAATGGGTGGAGGGTTGGCCATATTCACTGTATAAGAGATGGGAGATGGGAATTCGGTGATTGAGAGGCCGACGACGTGTCGTGTTGCTATCGCCAACAGCTCAGCTTAGAGGAGGTTGAGGTGGTCGTCAGTAGTGGGGTACGTCTTGCCGACCGTCGTCAGAGGTCCAGTGGCTGAGGCGGATCACGTGGCGCCCCGCGATGCGTGAGATGATGGTATACACTCAGTCATAAACGACTCGACCCCTCTTGAGAAATAGGTCGAAATATGCTTATTTGAAGCTGAAATATTTCCTGATTACGCCGAGATTTAATTGCATTTTATACTCTATCTATAAGCCCTTCATTATGTCCGAGATTAACTACCTCAGGCGGAATCTCCGCATTCTCGTCCTAAACCCAAACTCATCGACCACCATGACTGAAGGCATGGCCAATGCCATTCGCCATATGTCACTACCAGATGTATGAACAAACGAACAGCAAAGATTATAAGTTACAGCGCAGGCTGATTGTCATAAAAGTCGGTTGAGATTTATACCTACACTGCTCCTCCTCAATCTGCCCCCGACAGCATCAATGATCAGGAAGGCATCGAGCGCAGCACTCAAGCAGTTCTAGACGACCCCAAGATTGAGAAGGAGCTCGAGTCGGACAAGTATGATGCTGTTCTAGTAGCATGCTTCAGCGTTCACTGTCTAGTCCCTAAGCTGACTAGGTACCGCCATCTTGCTGTTACTGGTATCTTTGAAGCGAGTATTCTCACATCCCTTTCACTCATGGCTGCGCCAGAGAATAGCGCAAAATGGGGCATTGTTACGACTGGAAAGTTCTGGGAGGATCACTTGTCCAATGGTGTGAAGAAGTTCCTCGGTCAAGAAAAGGATGGTGTGAACAGCAAGTTTGCTGGCGTCTACTCGTCGGGTCTCACAGCGGGCGACTTTCACACTGTTCCACCGGAGAAGGTCAGGGAGAAGCTCAAAGAAGCAACCAAAAATCTGCTCGACCAGGGTCAGGTTAACTGTGTTGTCATGGGGTGCGGTGGTATGGCTGGCTTGGAGGGCATCATCCGCTCGACTGCGATCGAGCAATACGGTAAGGCTGATGGTGACCTTGTCTACATCATTGATGGAGTCAAGGCCGGTGTCATGCAGTTGGAGCAAATGATCCGAAGCAGGCGAGCCTTTAGGTAAATGTGCCAGCACTTCGTTCTATCTGTAAAGACACATCCACAAATACCTAGAAAATACCTGCTACATGAATACAAGGTAATGCTACTTCAGAGCGTGTCAGAACGCAGTCCGTTCCTGTATCTGTAAAATAGATAGTCAACGCTAAATGGAAAGAAAGAAAGAAATAGATAAAAGAAAAGAGCATAAGAGCTCATTACGACTGATCGAGTGCAATGTGAGTCGACTTCTAATCAACACGTCTTGTCCTGCCCCAGACCTCATCAACATCCTTCTTGCCCTTTGTTTCTGGGACTCTCCAGAATACAAAGATGAATGACCCAACAGCGAGGCCAGCAAAGATAAAGTACACCCATCCGTGACCACCAAGCACATTGTTAAGAGCTGTGTTCACGATAGGGAAGAATTGGGCGACAAGGAATGTCGCCACGTAGTTGGCCGCAAGGCACCAACTCTGAGTGGCGCCAACAGCCTCTTGTCCGACAAGCTCAGAGGCGAGCAAGAATGGCACAGGGCCGAGACCGACGGCAAAGAAACCGACGAAAGCCACAACAGCAATGGCAGAGATAATCTTGGCCCCGAATACAATTGATAGAGCCAAGACAAAAGCGCTGGTTCCTTGACCGACGATGGATGCGAGCAGACAAGTCTTGCGACCCAGACGATCGGGAAGAGGAGCGCAAGCGATTGTGGTGACGAGGTTGACCACGGAAATGAGAATGGTAAGTAGTGCTGAAGAGATAGGAAGTAGATCAGCAAGAAGAGAGACAGAGTACATGATGATTGAGTTGACACCGCAAAGCTGCTGGACAAACATGATGCCTACCACGGCAATTATGGCAGGTCGGGTATCAGGGTCTTGGAGGACCTGGAAGAACCCAAGATGCTCGAGACGGCTTTTGGGTGTAGATTCAGAGGCGCTGTCGGTTTGAAGAAGGCCATCTTCTTCGGAGGCATCACGTTCCTCCGAGTCCCATGTCTCGGTCTCTTCATGGATATCGTAGCCGTTTCCGCGAATCCTCTGCAGAGTTCGCTTGGCTTTGGTTCCATCTCCTTGGGCAGCCAACCATGAGGGACTCTCTGGCACAACAACGAGTCCCAAGGTCTGGGCTGCCGCAATAAAGACTCCTGACCCAAGGATCCATCGCCAAGCAGTGCCGTAGCTCAAGAAGTAACCCAGCGTCTGAACTGCCAAAATACCGACATTGATGGAGATTTGGGTCATGAAGCCAAACAATCCTCGTTCCTTTGGTGGCGCAATCTCGCTGATGTATAGAGGGACGACGACAGTTGAAGCTCCAGCTCCGATGCCAGAGAAAAGGCGACCGAGGGCCATGACAAAGACACTACCAGCGATGGTCTCAATAGCAGCTCCAACGAGGTAAAGTATGCCAGTAATTCGCATCGCGGGGAGACGGCCGCGCTTAGACGAGAAAGGACCAGATGTCAAAGCTCCCAGTAGTCCCCCCAGTGTGAATATCGAGGAGATGGTCGCAAAGGAAGCTTCGTCCATGGGAATACAATGTGACATGAAGCCATGATCCTCCTCGACCGGTTTCTTGTGGATCAAACCTTTGATCTTGTCGAGAGCGGATAGAGCATTTATCGATTGCTTGCGACACGTAATAACATCTTGAGGAGCGTTAAGTTCGGCCTATAAAGAGTTGTCAGTTAGCTGATGGTGGTCATGGCGTTTGGTGTTTACTGTAGCGTACCAAGTGGAAACCGAACTGTAGCGACCCCAGAGTCGTGATGGCGATCAGCAAGATCAAGTATCCGCTGATATCGCGGAGCCTGGAACCGGCCATGTTTGCGGTCGGGTCGTGAGTTTGCTACTAAAAGTGACAAACAAGGGAAGATAGAGGTTGAGTGAAGAAGGAGAAAGCAGCTGAGAGTTGAGGTTTAGAGGGACCTGGGGTAGCTTGTCATGGGGGTGGATCCACGTGCTGTGTGGCTTGGATACCCCTTGTTATTAGCCGCAATGGGCAATGTTAAATTCAGCTACTTGACGGTTGGAATGCAATTTTTAATAAAAGGTTTAAAAAGGCTACAAGGTTGAAATGTTTTACTTGTGGAATCTATTTTGCCTTCTAAAAATATCGTTTCAGTCTGGACACTTGTGCATTGTTAAACTTGGCGCTTATCACTAACTCAGTGCACTGCCGGTTACCCTACGCCTATTCTACATCTACTGACGACCCATGGCAGCGATTCGGGACTTTCGTGCCGAGTCGTCACAACCAAGTCCAATCATTCTCAGTGATGAACTGTAACAGATGGTGTTTTTGGTTTGGTCCTGCCTTAGGCCAACATAATTAGCCGCGTGTCTTTTAACTCTGACAAGACTCCATCTCCTCTTTCAACAACCTCATAAACTTATCAGTGCGAAGCTACCTAATCCCTTCCTACTAGTTGGACATCGCTGAATGCTCGAGCCAACTACATCATGTCTATGTCAGATAACAAGCAAACGATCTATTACAAAGAATACAACAAAGACCAGAATGAATCCATCATCTTTCTGCATGGTGGCGGAGGAAGCCATATTGAGTGGAAACATGTTGCGAGCCAACCAGCTATGGCATCGTACCATCTTATACTCGTGGATCTACCAATGCACTCAGAATCCCATGACATCAAACCTTTCACGCTAGAAAATGCAGCCGATAAAGTACAAGAGGTCATTCACAACCAAGCTCACGGTGGTAAAGCCCATGTTGTTGGATTCTCCCTAGGCGGATTCGTCGCCTTGTTCCTTACCTCGCGCCACCCGGACATTGTTCTATCCACCTTGGCAACTGGTGCATACCCATACCGAGGCCTGTTCAAATGGGTTATGGAAAGACCAACAGCGATGTGGATCGTGGGAAAGTTACAGAGTATTCCGGGCTTAACGGAAAGGGCTTTTAAAAGACAAGGAATCGACTACGAAGAATGGATGACGGAACAAGAGAAGAACAAGTCACCAGAGAGAGATGAGGCAATGAGAAGGGAGTTGATTGAGTTCAGTATGGAGGATGTCAAGGCTGTTGGTGACGCTGGGGTGAGAACTTGTGTTGTTGCAGGCGGCAAGATGGATCAAGTTGAAGCGATAAAAGAAATGGGAGTTGTATTGCGAAAGGGAGGAGACGAGAAGGGAGTTATGAATGAAGCGATTGTGGTAAGAGATGCCTATCACCCTTGGCATTTGCAGTTGCCAGAGTTGTTTGCGTCTGGTGTTGCTGCTTGGGTGGGAAACAAAGAGTTGCCAAAGGAATTCGAGAGACTATAGCCGTGGCCTGTACAACCCAGAGTAGCACATATAGTTCTGCATAAGTGCATGCAATTCTCGACTGCCTGAGCTTTGTTCACTGCTTACCCTCAGTGACATTCTCCAGTTCGAAGTAGTGACATGCTCGGTGCTCAGCTCCCTCGCTTTAACATCGTCCTTGCCTTTCCACCTGGGGCGTGGGAAAATTATCCCGAATAATGTCCTGGCAGTGTTAATGTGGTTGCAAGCGAAAAAGGATGACTATCATCGGAACTTAGAGTAAAGTTTGCTATGACGCTACTACAAGAAGAAATACCAGATAGATCATGGTTGGCCCTGTAAAGGACTTTGTATCACCTGCACAAGAATGCTTGAAGTCCGAGTGGTAAAGAACCATTCACGGCTTGCTTAAGAATATCTGATGTCCGCTGCTTCCGGCTGAGCTCAACAAGATTCTTGTTTAAATAGGTTTAGCAACATACATGCCATTGACCGGTCCCAAGCATGACTCTAACCCTTGGTTCCAACGTCTCTCCCAACCTACTTCTGCCTAGAAAGCGGTGGAGATAACCTGCAACAACAGACAGTTGCATCCCTTTGTCGTGTCCATGTATACGAGTCAAGTGGGGCTGGGACTTTTGACATGGTGCAAGATAAACTTTGGCATTCCTCTTTCTCATTTCTCTTCTTTCACCTCACCTTGTTATGCTTCCATCTTCAAACCAAAAGACAGATATTCTGATACCGCCATCAATTATCAAGAACACTTGAAGGTACCCATACTGAACCCTTCTTTATTCCACTCTGTAATGAGCGGCAGGAATAACCTGAGTATAGTTATGAGTCTGGGTCTGAACGACGCCGTGGCTCCAGAGATATTATTTCTGACATCTCCATACAGGATGTTCTTCACAATCCAGGAATCCCTGCCGTTGAGCCATGGGCCACCTTGTTTATTGACGCTGTCCACGACAAAAGGTACGGCGATGCTATATGGTCCCGCTACCATATCTTCGGAGATGTGGTGGATGGCAAGTTCGAGAAATTGACCGTACTTGAAACTATCAAAGACGATGCAATGAGATACAAGGAATTCGAACCTGAAGCATATGGTGAGGCTGTGGCTTTCTATAAGGATACGATGAACAGTGCGGATACACACCCAGAGGTGATTGAGATAATCTTGCAAATTGGCGAGCAGGATTTTAGTGTTGTACATATTCCTGAAGGCATCTAGATCTTTATAAATATGCCAATTCACTCCCTCGTGGCCATTTCTGTTCAATTAGCTGCCATAAGCAGCAATTCATACATCAGGGCAGATGTGCCGTAGAAGTTCACATGCCAACGTAGTTCTAACCGAGACACCAAATAGAATTGGTTTTCTGATAAGATTCGACAGATAAGAGATCTCGACATGACAGTGTTAAAAGACTATGACTCCGGCTGAGCTCCCTCGGCACAAACCCTCACAAGCAATTTTATATCGTTCACTCAACACTAATCGATATTGCAAATATGATATTGTTATACTTCCTTCTGAGTTTCTTTCTCTTCGAGTTGAGCAAAGGTGACGACCTAACTGCCAGCGTGAACCACACCGAGATACTTGATCTCCTAGCAAACGTCAACAACCTCAAGGACGATACTCATCCTGAGAGCGAGCCACATATGGAATCAAGTGTAGTGCAGATGAAATTGCCTATCGGAACTCTTGTCTTAATCTGATAGAGTACATGTTCACGAGACAATCCTATATCGGTATGGGGAACAGGGTAGTCTTCTCATACGGCAATTGCCATCTGAGGGTCGGCGCGAGGGGACTTGACATAAATTACTGGACAACTCACTCAGTTGCTAAGCTCATCGAAGGACACTGCACACGGTCATGTTGCGACAATCAACTCAAAACCTCAGGAGATTCGCCGAAGAACAGCAGTCATCGCAGGGTTTGTCTTAGCCGGAAATCATCAGGCTGTTCCTAAAACACTACTTTGTGGCTGCGCTCGAAGTGTCTAGGTGCCACCCTCTGAGATATTATTGTCCTCTATGTATTATTTAAGAATAGATTACGTTATTAAATATAGGGTTATACATGAAGCCATACTGGCCAAGGCTCCTGTACTGTCTCTCAGTAGACTTGCCTAAGCACTTATATTTAAGATAATGGATGTAGTTCCTAATTTGTTGTACCATATTACAGTGGCAGGTACCTTCCTCATAGAAAGGTGTAACCGTCAAAAGCCGTGAATCACAGAGCAGGAACGGCAACAACCAAGGTGGGGAATAGGTACCTTGATAGGAAGAAGTGGCAAGGCTCATTCCTTCCTCCCCCTGCAACATGTAAGAAATTGATAAGTTTCAGCCTCACCCCTCAATATGTGCTACTTTTATCATCCATCTCTCTACATCTTGGAGTCATTCCAGGCCCGGAGACCATGGCCGATCCGTTGTCCTTGGCAGCTAGTATCGCTGGACTGATCTCGCTGGCCGATGTCACATTCAAGTATACCTACAAATTTGTTAGAGCGGCTAAAGATGCGAAGACCGATGTATCGACCCTCGCCGACGAGATGAACAACCTTGGCAGTGTCCTACGAGTTCTCGAGGCATTGGCCTCTGACCTGGAAGCAGAGGGAGATCAGTTTGATCCAACATAGAGAAATCATTATCTCAATCACTGCTTCAAAACTTTGAGTCGCATCGAAGTGAGAACAAAGAAAGCCACAGAGCGGTTTGCTTGGTCAAAAGTTGAGAGCATCTGCCAGTATCTCAGATGGCCTTTCTCCTCTACTGAAACAAAGAATCTCCTGGATGAGCTTTCCCGCCACAAAGAGACAATTAGCATGGCTTTGGTAGCTGATTCCATGTAGAAACTAACGCTGTCAGTCACTCACGAAGATGGACAAACTGGGAGCTAACATCTCCGCTGTTGAGAATATTGTCAAAAGAATCGAGATCAATACTCTCATCGAAGTCAATGCACAGAAGCAACGCGTCCTCAACTACTTCATGAAGGCAGACCCACAAGATGACCTGGCGACCAGTATCAAACTGCGACATTCAATGACAGGGCTCTGGTTGACAGAACCCACAGACTTTATTCGTTGGATAGACACGCCTGGGTCCAAACTGTGGTTGACTGGTAGATCTGGCGCAGGAAAGACTGTCCTGGCTGGGTCAGTCATACAGGAAGGTCTTTCTCGGAGTCATCCAAGCAACAACATTGGGGTGGCGTTATTCTTCTGTGACGATAAAGACTCGAGGACCTGGGAGACTATCAACATCCTTGGAGCAATAGCCAACCAGCTCGCCCGTCAGAATAAAGAGGCACGAAGAACTGGCGATAGGGAACACGCTACGCATTCACAATTCCATTGCATGTTGCTTCATGGCTTGGAAATAAGTCGGATGTATCCCTGATGATACGAAATGGCGCTCTTGTGGATGCATCAGATGGCAATGGTTGGACTCCGTTGATGTACACTCGGTCTGACGAAATGGCGTGCCACTTAATTCGACTTGGAGCTTCGACCTCGGTAATTTATAGGTTGGAATCGCTTACTTCCATGATCCGTTGGTATGGACCTGAGCGTTTCAACGAGCTTTGGGGTTTTCTGTCAACTGGATTTCCAAAGGAACTCCTGGATCAAGAATCAGCAAAACAGTTCCCCACGGGGTGTGAAGATGATCCAACGACACCGGACAGCCCAGGGAAGCTCGCGGAGCTTCAGCATGAGCTTCTGGCGGAGGATCATGCTGTGCGGAATATGATGCATTGTGTTGTGTGTGAGGATGATTTGTTTTACTTTGTGCCCAACAACTACTCGGACTTGGCGAACATAGGTCCCTTTCCATGGCATCTGGAATAGCGGTCCTTCTTTAGCTTGGCGTTTTTGACTTAAAGTTTCGACAAGTATCGGCGGTGTGTTCCTTTCGAGTTGGTCAGGCATTTTCTGAATTTGGACCCTCTCGCGACTGGAGTCCTTTGTGTCGTGCTGTAGCATTGAAAATCGTTACTATTGTTGAGAACTGTTTGGATATGGGCGCAGAAGTCGATTATGAAGGCTGTCCCCTTGGATCGGCGGTCATGATTGCAAGTGCATGCGGGAGTCTTGAAGCTGTCCAGTTTCTTGTTCGGAAAGGGGCGTCAGCGACGTATACTTCCGAGTGTCGTTTCAAAAGCTGTTACCTACTGGCAGGGAAACAATCCGTGAGGGACTAGCTCCTTGTTGGTCGACATAGGGATAGACTGACACTGACTGATGGGAGTGAGAATGCTTCTGTAAAAGAAGAAGCAGTTTGGAGTCGATATAGGAAAGTGAGAGTGGTGTTGTACGGGAAGAGAGCAAGAGGACACAATGAATCTGAGAAAGATTATGGGAAAAGATTCACAGGACTAAAGGCCAGTTTACACAACAAAGTTGTGGATTTCTACGAACCCGAGCAACCACTGAGACTAGAACCGAACTCGCAGCCAGAAGCGGTTTCAGAGTTGGAAACCAATTCAGGGCAAGACGAAGACCAAATGCGGAGTATCCTACGGCCTATATAATACTCAGGCGTTCTGCTGATCAAGCTACGGAATATTCGCCAAGCGAGAAGTAGACTTGCAGTGTGGCAGCAGTGCATATGATCACTCCTTGCATCAGACATTTAGTGAGTTCAACCCTACCCCTTGCTATAAAATACTTGCTCAGTGGGAGTATACCTTAGTACGTTTGGGAATTTATTTCTGACTTACTTGGCAGCCTAGACAAGCACAATCCCTCCCCCCACAAACGAGAAATCACAGAAAAACAACAGCGTTTGATCACACCGCACACTCAGTTTTCACCAACTATCGAACTGAATAAACGGTTTAATAAGCTATTTGATCTTCTTTCTCATTCCCTTTATCTTCTTTCGAACAAATCGCCTACAGCCATCGTCCCCTTACTCCCTCAAGTCTCACTGAAAAGCAAACCACCGAGATTGCTCTGAAAATCGAGAAACAACATGGACGTCACCAACTGGAGACAAATTCCGCCTTCTCGGCGAGAAATCTTTAGTATCGAGGACATTGTTGGACGTACTAACCACTTCCTGAATGTCAACGTGTGTAGCGGTCTCGCTGCCTTTGCTTTACAAGTCTACCAGGTGCCTGGGGAAACATCTTGCCGCTGGCATTTTTATTTTGAGCTTGCCCAAAGCTTCAAGTTCCGTGACATCCAGGGCAAGGAGGTAAATATTATTGGCCTTGCTATGTGGATGGAACGTGAAGGCTGGCGAGACGGTGACTTAACTGTTCGGTTCATGATTAAAGAGCGCCCATTTTATCGCCCCCTCGCCACATTCGTGTTCCCTCTCCACGACCCTTGGTGCCCTGACGACGTCAAGGTCACCATGCTCACTCTTGTCAATGTTCTTCGAGGAACTACTCTGGGTCCCGGTGAAGATCGCTCCAACCTGACAAGGTTCAAATTTTGGCACTTGGAATTCGTCCCCTCGGAGGATCCTGAAATCCGCGGCCCTCGCGATGCCCTGTAAGCTAGATTCCCTATTCTTTGATATTTACCATCAGTAGCTGACACGCCATCAGCACCCAGTGGATGATCCGCTGGAACAAAAAAGGATATGTTGGATGGGATTGTTGTGAGGGAATCTTCGAGGACGATACTGTCCTCGAAGACGACGGACTCCGCAGTGGAGCCATTGACTCAGATGCCTTTGGAAACATCATCGGAATCCAGTTCACCACAGAGGACGACATCGAGCAAGAAAGAGCTTTGACTGTCAGCATGCGGTCCAAAAGGATTTGTGCCGGTTATTGGATCACTGGATTTGAACGAGTTCTTTTCCACAACAATGAAATTCTTCCCTACAAGATGCCTTCGGTTGAGAATGCTCCTGACAGTACCGCTGAGACTGAGACCGGGACCGAGGCTGAAACTCAGCCTGAGGACCTCCCGACGGGCAGCCCGCGCACTGCCGGCCACGGCAACACCGAGAACCAGCAAGCCGCGGAAAGCCACCCCGACAGCTCTGGCGAGTATCAGATCGTAAACCTGTGCCAGATGCTGGGTATCCAGAGCCAGCCTCCGAGCGAGCACGCTGACGACGACCATGATTCCAGCAGCAGCTCGGACAGCAGCAGCTCCTATCATTCCGACGACCAGGTCGAGTTCTACAGCCAGGAAACGACTGCAGAGGAGTATCGTCGACGATTTACTATTTAGTTATGTATCTCTGATACATCCTACCGACTCACGGAACTCGTTGGTCCTGCCGCCTTCCAGGCATTTAACTTGATCGACACTATGGCGACGTCTTACGGAAGGCTTTGAGTTTCTACGGTTATTTTTGGTTGCTTTACATAGCCCACGGTTGTCTGTTGCGACGTTTCGACAGACCGGACCAAAGAGCATTCGTTTCATGGGAGACTCTAATAGTTTTGCGGTAATATTTGGTTGTTCATGGCCCTGATCGTCTTCTACACTCTCATCTCAGAACAAACACAGCCGGTAAGTCCAAATCCTTGTACCTTTGATTTTTATGACAGAAACTGACGTCTACAGGTTTCGCAAAATAGTACACTTGTCTCATGAGAGACCCCAGGACTTTGCGGTTACTTTTGGTCGCTCTACATGGCCCATGGTTATCTGCTGCGATGTTTCGCCAGACCAGTTCACCAGGTCATTCGTCTAACGGGAGACCCCAAGGGTTTTACGGCTATCTTTGGTTGCCCATGGCCCATGATTGTCTGCTGCGACGCCTCGCCGGACCGGTCTCACGGGACCGCCATCAACATGGGCCATAGTTAAGCAAGACATTAGGGAATAGGGAACAAGATGTACGACATACAATATCCAGGACAGGAAAGGGTCAAGACAGATTCAGAAACTGGTCACTGCTTATTCTGCTAGCTTAGACTAGATAAAAACTTAGGTGGAATACGCTAGCTGAACATTAACGGATCGGTGCCACAGTCGGTGCAAGCCTAATATATCTAGGATCCTCCATATCCAAGCCAAACATAATCGTAGCCTCCCCTGCACTCCTAGACTTTGTCGCTTCCCATGGCTTGTAACCAACAAGCTCTTGATCCCACCATTGTCCACGTACAGCATGAGCGATAGCCAAGAAACTAGCATGTAACTGTGGAAGACGCTTTACACGGTTCCGAATGATGTCGATGATGGATACTGTAACAGTAAGGAAGAGCATAACAGTCACAGCGATCAAAATACTGCATCGCACAATGTAAACTGATTCAATAACCTTGGACATCGTCTCAACTTCCGATGTTCCAAAGTATCCCGCCGTAGTAATGGAAACAATAGCGTGCGCCATGTTACCAAAGAAGTGACCGAAATCTTTCGATGTAGGAATCGTGTAGAGTGTGTCGAGAGTATCGTCGACGATACTGATTCGATTGCGGATGATGTACCACGGTATGGCGGACATGTAGACACTTAGAGAATCGAGCGCCTGTGTGTCGAGTGCTGTTTTGTTTGAGTCGGCTTTTTCGAAGCAAGATGTCATAATCGTTCCGTTGAAAGTACAAGATCCGATAAGCCATTCTAGACGAGGAGTACACTTTGTTCGGGAAATCCAGTCGCCGCCGTCTGTTTGAACTAAACTCTTATCGTCACCGCGATTTCGAAGGGCGGTCTCGTTGATATTTGGGATAGACTTTGTCGCGGAAAGGAAATAAGTCGTGCCAGAAGTAGGGATCTTGTCGGTGCCATACTTTGTGGCGTTACTCCAAAGCCGAATCCTCTGTGATCCTTGCGATAGGAGCTCAATGCTTTCCACGCTGTTGTCGGGAAGTGTAAAGTTGTAAACAGTGTTGCCGTCGTCTTTGTGAGAAGTGTAGTTTACTTCAGTAGCTGCTTCGCAGTTGGCGGTCCAGTTGAAAAAGACTATTCCGTCGTAAGTCGTGTTTGTAGCGAAGGTAAGGTTGTGTGTCGGTACAGGACCCAAGATGCCAGAGTCGACGTTTGCAAGGGCATTTTGGGACACGAGACTGCCGACAAAGGTGAAGACTGTCTGAGAGAGAAAGGTGTCGTTTTTTGAAAGTGAAGGATGGAACTTTGAATTTGGGTTTGTGCCCATGGCGGTTGAGAGGGATGTGATGTTGGAACTAATCGCATCCGCCGCGGAGATTGGAAGTCCAACGACGCCGAAACCATCTCTGTAGTGTGTATACGGTCCAACAGTAAGTATAAGCGCTCCAACGGGCATGAGTAGTGTTCTAGTAAGAATCAAAGCGGCATGCATAACACCATACCACCAGGAATACTTGACAACCGTTTTCAAGGTCCATAGCGTCAGACTCTCCGCGATGTCGTCTAGATCCTTGACCGCCACGGGCTGCTGCGTAGTAAGAGCAAAGAGATGCAATCTTCGGAAGTCCCAAACAACGAATTGGACAAGAACTGTTGCTGGTCCGAGGAGTGCCGATAGAGCTATACCCGAGTAAAACTGATCGACGGGTAGAGAAGAACTCGTTCGAAAGACACGCCGTTTCGAAGCATCTGTGTCCAGCACAGCACCAGTGTAAGACCATGCCAGACAGAATACAGCGCCGGCGAAGTAGACACATAAGATGATAACATAAGCTCTCAGCCAGCTGTCGAGCTTGTAAAGACCCTTGTTCTCATGCTTCGTGTTTGGTGGAGACGTAGGAGAAGTTTGATGGTCTGGGGTCTTTTCATCCATGCGGTCTTCCTTTTCGAGGGAAGAGTATACCGCCGGTGTAGACATCTTGAAGCATAAGGAATAGAGAAAAGAGATATACGGACGGAGTAGGCGTCGAGGAAGAAATAGTGAGAGGAGGCATTGTCGAAGGATTTCGGACACGGACACGGACACGGAGATTGTGGGGCGATGGAACCTGTCAGCATTTAGTTAGATGAGTTGGAGGAGCGGCTGGGAGTGGTTACAGGGCTGAGGGAGGATTACGTATTGGTAGGCTGTTTCTGATGATCTTCTGAGTCAAGGTGGTATTTCTTTGCTTCGTGAGCTTGAGGTGGTCGTCTTGATTGTTGGATTGTCGACTGCTGGTTGTACAGGTTGTGTTAGCCTGGAAGTACAAGGGTGATGGTGGGGGTCTCTGTGCTAACATTCTTCATCAGCACGACCATCCTGCAACAACGTCCATGACATGTAGTCAAAAGAATACTTCTTAAACTCTATGAGATATGCGAATTACTATCTAGTCCAAGCTTTACTCAAAAAATGAATGAAGTCGCAATAAAGTTCAACAGTACAACAAAGGACAGTCTTTCGACCAATTGAAACGGCGACAAGACGCCTCAGACTCACTAGCAGCATATCACGTTCTGCTTGCTGATATAGAAAAACACAAGCAATCATTCATACAAATTGTTGTAGACAATATCCCTCAGAGCTTTTGGACTGCACAATCTTTTCTTTGCCCGACAAGAAATGAATCTTCACAGGGGTGATCCCAGTAATTTTCCATTGGGCATGCCAGTATCCCTGTAGTAAATACTCATTCTCCATTCTTGATTGGCTACTAATTATGTTTCCCAAACTGCCGGGGTTAGTCTACTTGACACAGCCACTGCAACGACAAAACTGAAGTGTCGTTTGGGGATCGAGATGTCCGGACTGTTGGCTTTTTCTCCCTTTTCCCATAGCTTGTTCTAATACTAGCTTGACTACTACTTTACTGTTACTAAATAAATAATCCGAACTTATCTGGATAATAGCGTTCGATCTTTGATGGTTAATTGGTAACACTGGTGATACGCGATGATGCTTGCAAGTCACGGAAAGGAGTCACGTGTTCTCACTTATCCCATCGAGCATCCGTAGGTCTCGACATTGTTGGCTCGTCGCTCCTCTAAATCGAAAGAATCTGTTGCCAGCAGCTATTTTTACCAAGATAGAGCATACCAGGGAGAGTTACACGATTCTTCGTGACTGGTCCCCTTCTTCTCAGCTTCACATTGTGAAAATGGCCAGTCAACACCACCATCTCACGAGCTGCTCAAGAACAGCTGTATTAGCCCATCATGCTGAAGGAATACAGGCTAGACATATTACTACTCCCACATCTGCCGCTACGACTCCTGCTGACTCCCCCCTTCGTATACGTGGACGGCTCGATCTCTGGCGGTATGACATGAGGGCTGACTGTCGCGAAAAGCCAGGCTCGCGAGATCCTCTTTAGTATGCTCTATTCTGAGAGCGGCTTACGACAGAACCACCCCTCTTGCTACACTCGATCCTAACACCTACGATGACCAAGCCAACCGGTTATTCGACCACCGACAGAGTCCATTTCAACATGCACACGATCCGAGATATACTTGCCGACTCTCTAAAGACACAGCAATAACTCTATGCATGAAACTTATGAGAACGCCGAAAGCTCGACATGGGCATGAAGAAGATGAAACCCTACTACGAATGTTGACAGACAATGAAGGAGCCATCCTTGCAGTATTGCCGTCTTGCCATCTTTGTACCCTTGTATCGATCACGAAGCTAACGTCCAAAGATCCAGGTTCCATCTTACACCCGTTCCACTACGCAGCTACATACAGAAGCCGACAGAGCCATCATTAGTCCAGCAGTATGCGAGCAACTTACCTGTCGACAAGAACGAATCGAACCGAAACCCACCGATCGACGATACCCCTTTAAGTGACAAGCTCATCAGCAGGAAGGGGGAACAACGCTGATACGACATCATCAACAGTTAGTATGGGCGACTCGTAACTCGCCCAGTGCAGGGCGTCGGGCCTAAGTGTCCACAACGGATGTGGTGAGTGGAATGGAGGGTATTCAGGGAACTGATCCAACTGTAATATCTAGAGTTCAAGACTTGGGACTTTATTACCAAGCGCTAGTGTTATCTTCGGCATCGTGTCCCACGCACTCAAGTCATCTATCGAGCTCGGCGGAAAAGAAGAGCGTGGCCACCGAGCCAAAGTCATTTGACATCGAAGAAAGATGTTTCGACCTCCATCAGGCAATAAAACTCTACAGCAAGTCACTGACATGTATTTAGTCGAAAAATGCTTCATCGTGACGTTGATTGTTGCAAACAGCTCAATCCTTGCAACGACGTTACACCGTAAGAAGACGGGGAATATGCCGGTTCGTGTCCTAAACCATCATAACTCTTGTACTACGCCAAGGCTTACTACTATGATAACTGGACACAAGGCAGAGTCAAATAGGAATGATGACTACAACTCTTTGCTTTGGCTAGCTTTCGTATAACAAAGATGAAAGATTTCACTGGACATGATCGTCTCACGACTCAAACAAGCAAGTTAAAGAGGAACATGGCGAACGTCGTAGTGACGCAAACCGACAATGGCAGGTTGATTGTCAATCACAATTCGGACCGACTCCACCACCTTGAACATCAATATTGTAGCCGCGCAAGAGACAAGTCAACTTGTATGATGATTTGTCTCATTGCTCGAAAAATGCTTCGTTAATACGTGCGGGGAAAGAGGCACAGTATAGCACTGCATGCAACGGTCAAGAAGCAGTGCAATATCGTCATTCTCGTTCCCGTCTTGGCGCGGGGTTTGAGTGACCCCAGATGCATAGATTACTGACCGGAGAAAACGATAATCTCGGCACATGTGAGCTCATAGAGGATTGATCAAGTATATCAAGTCCTCTCTCCGTCTGATTCATCAGTATCCCATCAACTCCAGCTTAGCATCAAACTTAATAAACACTTAATCTATCATCATGGCATCATACTATCCTGAAGGCGAGTGCTACTTTGTTAGACAGTCCCTCAGATACCCCCACGGTTGGAGCGCCGATAACGAGAGACACTTCTACAACCATATCCTAGTCGAGTACTACTGGAATGGCTGGGTCACAACTGGTAGTCAAAGCAGGTCTCACATGAGGTCTCAATGGAGACATGGAACCGCTCAAGGAGTTAACAATACGCGCTACGGCGATTGGGATAGATTCTGGGTGGGTGAAAGCAGAGACAAGAACCCTCAACGCATGACAGCCGTGCATAGTCACCCCAACAGTCTCAACTGGAATGAATGCCGTGATCTCAGAGGAGGTGGCCCGCGTAAGTACATCCTTCGTCCCATCCAGATCCAGAGGCGCGATACCGAATGGCTTTGGATCGACGCTACGATCCCTCTTAGAGCCATCTACTTCCCAGTCGTGCAGCGGACGGACGAGGCCTTCGACAACCTGTGTACCTATGTTGTCATCGACTTCAGACACAGGGAGAATGTCGAAATCACAAATGTCAACGGCAACTACTCCACCCGGTATCCCGTGACGTCGCACGCCGGTCTTGGGCGGATAGATGGCGCCACTTGGGGTTTCCATGTGCCCGACATCATTGCCTACCTGACCATCCCTCATAAACTTCGCAACCCAGATTATCGCTTGTTCAAGTCCAAGAACCGACGCGATGACTTGGTCGTGAGTTCTACGTCTTGGGTAGATTGGACCACTATTTCTCCTCAAGTCATACAACATCCCGATTTCTTCCGCGACATTGACTTTACCCGCATCCTCAGTGCAACCTTTGGAGTCGAAGTTGGCTGGCGACCCTATGAGCCATCAACCTTTCTCAGAGACCTCGTGATACGGCTTGTTGACACTGCTCTTGGCATGGTTCCAGGCGTTGGGCCTATTTTGTCGATTGCGTTTGGTATAGCGGTGCAGGCACTGGAGGATCCTCATTCGTTCGGCATCGACAATATCCTCGGTCTTAACCAAACTGCGATGGATGAAGTGACCAGATCGTCAAACAAACATCGGAAGTATCTAGCACCTGATTTCATGGGCAAGGGGCGTGGTCGCCAGGCACCGGTTACCTTGAGCGATGATGAGCGAGCTAGTCGGCAGAAGTATGGGGATGAGCTGAATGAGAAGCTTACCAAGGAGCTGAACCCGCATGTTGTGATTCGATCCCTGTTGGAACAAGAGTTGTTGTTGTATGGAGCTGCTAGCATGAATGGTTTCGTGGAAGAGGAGCAGGCAGAGTTGGAGACGATCCAGCTTGATGGGGCCGAGGAAAATAAGGAGGCAGAAGAGGAAGAGGAGAGCAAGAAGGGCAAATGATTGAATGATTGACGACCAAAATAAGGAAGAAGGTGATGGAATAATTGGCTGAAATAGTTCAAGTTAAGATAGTTGTTAGGTACTGGACCAAATTGACAGTTGAGTGATTGCAACGCTGCATTGGTTGAATTATTCTGGTGCTGGGTCGAACCCACGAAGGTGCGGCAGTAAACCTGTTTAGTTGACTTTAATCAGTAATTATGCACTACTACAACTAGAATCCATACTAACCTGTGTCAAGTGACACCATGTGTTCGTACATCGGTACACAAACCACTTTACTTATGCGCTATAACAACAGATGAACCGGACGTCAGTGGACGCGTAGGTACAATGTTCTCCTGGCTGTCGGTCATAGATATGTTTCTATCGTCAAGGCGATAAGAAGGGTTTTTGCCGTCATTTACTCGCCCGAATGTGATCAGAGAGCCTAGTACAGGCTGGGAAGGGCCATCTCCGAAACCGGGAATCTATATCAACAGTGGCCGAAGCGCCGTCAACGAAGCCGCGAGGATGCTGAGGGCAATCTCCAGAATGGAGTAGATTGTCCCTTCTAGGGTAGTTTCAGCTGCATCTTGGGTAGCGAGACCTCCCGAGGCTGATGTGAGCTTACTAAGACCAACGAGGTACTTGATGCGGACGATGATAGCAATGGAGCTGACGGCGCCCAGGCCTAGTAAAACCATGATCATGATTTTGAGCTTGAGGCGAAGCTGGGTCTTATAGAGCATGTAGACGGGAAGAAGCTACACATGGGGGTTAGCGATGGGTCGTAGTGAGTGAGCAAGAGACATCCGTACCGCATAGAACCAGCTGATAGTGACATCCATACCGGATAGCGCAAGAACGGTCGTTCCAAGAACAGACGTTGAGAGACATTTGCCCTCACCAACGCCCCAGGCCACGGATAGCGGTCGGCATTGGAGACCAAATATCAGGGCTACAACTAAGCGCCAGAGAGTGACGATTACCATAGTGATAATGAGAATTATTCGGACTGCCCTCATGTTGGCGCCTTTCGCGAGGCGGAAGAGGACAAGGCCGACGCCGAGTTTCGAGAGGCCGGTCGTGAGGATGTAAGCGATCTGAGAGGCTGTAAAGAACTAAATTTACGTCGGTAAACCAGTGGTATAAACATTAACGGTGAAGAGATACCATTGCTGCTTTGATCGGGTCAAAATTGACTTCCATCGCCGTGGCTCCAATGCCGTATCGTATCGCCTGAAGTTCCATAGCACAGAAGATAATAAAGCCAACCTGATAGTGATCAGTATTTGGTGCGGATGAGGAGGTAAAAACAGGACAGTATTTACCAATGAAAGGAGCATAACAACGTCGTCGTAGCCAATGGCTTTCTTGACACTCCGAACCCATAACCTCAAGCCAACGGCAACGCCGTCAACCACCAAACAAGCGATTACCAGTAGATAGTAACTATCTCTGACGCCTATTTCATCTACAAAAGAATTGGTGACGAGAAAAAGAAGAAAATGGGAAAATGGGAAATGCACGAGTGAAGTACCTTTCAATCGTGCGGCGCGGATGGAATCCACCTGATGAGCTCGATCATCTTCTGTCTATGGAGATTTATGCAAGAGATGCATGCAGTTAAGAAGCCTGATGGTATCAGAAAAGTTGACTGCTGGAAGCATAAGAGTCGAAATTAGTAGGTCAGTTTATGCTCTTTAGACTACAGTTCTCAAACCACTTATTTTTGTACCCTAAGACTTATGAGGCCAACTTTTCTGCTAACTCACCAGATAGAGCAGGTAGTTAGAAATTGAGGCGATCAACCGATCCAGGCTGACGCTTCTCTACCATCTTGAAGAAATGACAATATGTTGGTTGTGAAGAGTGTTGTTGACTTTGTCCCTTGTTTGCAGGGGTCATCCTAATTTTTGCGGGGGTTAGCTGAGAATGACAAGTGCAAACCAACAAAACATGGGCTGCAAACTACCGACGGCTACTACATGCGCATTACAACCTTGCAATAACCTTCCGGGTCAGTTTCCGTCAGTTATGGATACTGCTATTTGTGGCAGGTGGATGTTCCATCAACGTCTCAACGTACGACATTAATTTCCTTGAGGGATTTAGGAACCAACAAGACTTCGACCAACACTCACGTATCCTGGTGGATTTTGGTGACAAGCTTCGACATTACGAACGATCTACTGGCACCTGGTATGGAGCCCACAACACTCGCTTCAATGCAACATACCGGCATCTCAAGCGAAACTGGACACGTATATAAGAACAGATGCAAGTGAGTTCTGTTAGCCGCCACTGCAGCACAATTTGACATCTCTGACATTTCAATATTCCTCAAAATGACTACCGCGGACATACATCCTCTACCTACCACTCCCAACCAAGTAACAGCGTCTTGGCTCAGCAAAGTCCTTGGACATGACATCAAATCTGCCGAACTCACTCAAAGTGTCCTGAACGCCACAGCCAGCAAACTATTTATCACAATCGAGTACCTAGACGACAATGATGAGTTGGATCGACCAAAGCATGTTTGTCTCAAAGGAGGTTTCAACCCTGCGATGATGGCGGCAGAGGGATACCGAGACATGCTTATAGCAGCATACACGAACGAAGCCCGTTTCTTCAGCCTTGTCGCGCCGAATTTGAGTCACATCTCGCTTCCCAAGATATGGTGGGCAGGCGTTGAAGAAGGGCAGGGCATTCTTGTCATGGAGGATTTGAACCAGTCTGGATTCACATTCGGAAACCCACATGATGTTTGGCCTGTCAAGAGACTTAAAGCTGGCGCCGAACAGCTCGCAGCGCTACATGCCAGCACATGGGGTTACTCCTCTGAGAAGTATCCCTGGATCACGCCTTCGTACGAAGGCATGATTATGGCTCTCGCCGGGATGTGGGACGATCAAATCTATGGGGCTGATCGACCTCCGTGCCCCGATATCATCAAACAGTCCCGCGAGCGTACCGTGTCTGCGATAAAGAAGCACTTCGCGACCAAGAACCCAAAGTTCATCTCGCTGATCCACGGAGATCCGCATACTGGCAACACATATTCCGACAAGGCCGGCAACCCACGCTTTCTTGACTGGCAAACCTTTCACATCGGGTCCCCGTTTCACGATCTGACTTATTTCATCGTCGGTGCTTTGACAGTGGAGGATCGAAGGACGCATGAGATGGCAATCGTTGAACATTATCTTGACGCTCTAGCCCGATTTGGTGGTCCGTCACTCTCGATCAAGGATGAGGAGGTCATGAAAGAGTATTCGAAGTCAATGATGTCGGGAATGGGCTGGATCTTGACTCCCTATGCTCTACAGCCTAAGGAGCGTGTCTTTGCCATGTGCGAGCGCTATGGTGCTGCAATTGTCGATCACAAGGCGATAGAGATTGTTGAATCGTTGCCGGATCACGACTAGTTGTATTTATGATATCTATAATATCGCTAGGAAGGACATTATGAAAGCAATGATATCTATTACGAATGTAGAATTATGCCTGGCTCTATCATGTATTAAGCCACTCAAAAGTATTCAACAATTCAAACTTGAAATTCAAACGTCCAGATAAACCCAAACTGAAGTGTTCCAAAGATCCAAGTTCGTTTACCGCATCGTTAAGATGATAGTCCAATACTCGCTGTATAACAGTCTTGCAACTCGCACAGAGATCGCCATTCGGTGCCGAAGGATGTACCCAGTCCAAAAAGCCCACTAACAAACTCAACTTCTGTACAATACTCGATCGGCTTAAGCGGGTGTCTTTCGGATGTCGACCTTGGAAGGTTGGCTGAAGAAGTTCTTGACATAGAATGCCGCCACCCGGAACGGCGAACGCCATCAGCTGGAGAAGTCAGCATTGTCTTGTGAGTCATAGAAAGTTCACTCACCATCCACTCAAAGTCCCGCCGAATATCCCGAAACTTGTCCTTGTGTGTCCAGAAGAGTAGCGTAAGCGAAATCATCTCAAACGAAACAAGGAGCACATCGCCCTCATCAAGGGCACCATACTGCAGAAACAACCTCTCGAGAAGAAACATATTCTGCAGATGCGTCAGACGGGAAAATATCCGCATGGGTATAGCGTTCGCTCCAACTGGAGGATCAGAAAGGTCTTTCTCGTGGGATGCAGGCTCGGCTTGTGGCAGGGGTAGATCGTGAGGGTCGTCAGGGTCGTAGATTAGATGTTTCGGAAACTGGGCGATGACGTTGAGTGCCCGGTATTTTAGATTCCTGGTAAGTCAGTCAGCGACCTACTTTCAATAACGAAAGATTTTGGTACCTTATTGTCTCCAAAGTTGTGTTTGGGGCAGGAGCCAGAGCGATGTCGAGAATCTCGCTGAGTATCACGGATACTTGATACGCAGCTCGACAGAATCCCGATGGGTAAACGCCCCCATGTGTATTCCAACCACCTGGTGTCAACTCGGCTGCTGCTCGCTCGAGTGCCGCGCCACCAGCTAGAAGATCCTCGTCACTGAAGTCAAGCGGCATCTGAGTCGTGCAGTAGCGAGGATCCAGAAGTGGAGGCCTGCCTGTGAAAGCGACGATAGCTTTATCGAGATTGTAAATCCGACCGAAAATACGCCTCTTGTGCTCTGAAGACAGTGTTGGCGTGTATGGTATTATGTTCTTTTGTGCGTGAACGCCTAGGTATGTCATCATCGTCACAGCCTCTCCGTGGGAGTTCCAGACAGCCAAACCTTTGTGACTCATCAGCAAATATCACTAAGCAGGAAGGGTATGTCTTACTTGCGTCACCGATGATCATGGACTCCATTATCGTCCTTTGTTGTAATAGATCAAGAATCATAACATTTGCCAGCGTGAAATAGCGCGCAAGTGTAATACCTTGCCTCAAGAATGCTAGGGCTGCCTTGTTCGATGTTCCGCTCTCCAGAATATGAAGTTTATAACGTTCCATAGACTCGAAAGAATTAGGTATGCGTCGCAACACACTCCAAAGCATGGCAATGGACTCCCATCGTAAGTTTTGGCCGCAAAGCTGATCAACCCATTCCTGACTGTTCTCGGTATCTCCAAACGGTCGAATGGTGTTGTTACACACACGCTCAGCTACAATCTCAAGGTTGATCTTCTCGGGGTCCAGGTGTGATCCAAAAGTCGATTCGAGTGATCGGATAATCGCAGGGACTGTAAGATTCGACCAGAGCCTGTTCTCATATTTCGTTTTATGTGCAACCAGACGATCGTAGCATGGACCGAAAATACATCCAAGAACAGCAAGGCTGGCCTGTTGTATGTTGGTAGGAAGATCTTTGAACTTGATCGAGCAATTCGACTGTGAGATGCATGTGTCTTCGGGGTTAATGCTGAATGCGTCGAGTTTCGAGAGGTAGTTCTTCGTTTCTTCGAAGATCTCGTTATGGCCTGTGACGCCAAAGAAAGAAGGCTTCACTGGAGGACTATCGATTGACATTGAATCGTCTCTTTTGTTGGGTGTCCCGATGTAGTCACCGATAAAGTCGCCTGTGTAGCCGGAAGCCATCATGAATTCATGGACGAGGAATCCCTCACCCGTATCGTAATATAACAGATGCCATATCCATACAAGGTTATCTGGTCATTGATATAGATTAGCCAATATGACTGACCTTGTAGTTTGTTGACGCATACTCAGTCAATGTCAATCTTGAAGTGAATCAGATCTGACACACATGACGTGAGCGGGATCGGACATGCTTTGTCATTATTTATGCATCTACCAGGTGTATCGTCCTAGCCCGACACACGTCGTCGTCACAGCCAACCTGACCAATTACAACCACTAAAAGATACAAAGCAAAACATTCCTGACCACTTCATCGGATTTTCTTCGACCAGATAACTTCTAACTTACATTTTCACATTTTGAATTCTTATTCATTTATTCTCAGGCTGATTAATCTAAATTTATTTACTTTGACTACTTAAGCTTTGGTTTTCTCGATTTCTTCAAGGTTCCTAACAGACCGCATTGACGTCTCCCTTTTCTAACCTCGATCAACCACTTGTCAAGACATAGTCAGCCAATCCCCTTCCTAACCGCAACAAGTAGCGAATCGGCGAAATAATCTCGGCACTCGGCCCCTCAAAAAGCGAAATCTTCCAGGATCTGAAATGGATACCGAACGCCTACATGAGCGGCAGTCTTTTGGACAGTTGCTTGCCAGACCTGCACATCCCATAACATCACTCAACCCACATCAATCAGCCCTTGCATTTGGCGATGATTCACTACAACGATCATGTCATCATTCTCGTGAGCGAACACGCCCACTCAGCTTCAACAATCTTCCACCCGAAGTCCGCCTGTTAATCTGGGAGGCAACTTGGCCTGGACCTCGTCTTATCGGGATTGAGGACTTCAAATTTATAACTCTTCTCGCGACGAGTCCATGGGTTACTTCAACAGAATTCAGGTCCTCGGGAGCATGACGAGATGGCTGGTCTCAGAAGAACATGGATAACTGCTCAAGCAAGATCGATACCCAGTTGCTTTGTCTGTATGTACTGATTCTCGGATTCATACGCTCAAGCAATTCACTCTGGTCCGCCATCACGAGCGCATCGAATGGTCATTCTATTTAAATCCAACACTTGACATCTTCCATGTTACATCATGTGTGTGGTATTTCAGTGACGATGAACTTTGGACATTTTCACATGCCTACGGACCACAACTAGCTTCAATAAAGAAGCTAATCATGAGCTCAAAGTGCTGGCTTGATATACATAAGCTGAGGGTCTTGCGTAATCTGAGCGGCATCGAAGTCCTCCAGCTACTTCTTGATGATTATACCTCGTCAACGACGAACGATAAACTGATTGAACAGATCGACGTTGAGTTCGGGAAAGATAATCGTTATTGTTCCCGTTTTGAAACCATTGATCATACTGGCAGAGTCTGTGGTGGATGCCAGGTGGAGTAACGCAACTTATGCAATGTATTAATTCCTGTTTAATACCCGAATGTTGCGGAGAGATAGTCAATTCTTATGGATAGCGAAGGCTTGAGCTATTGATCTTTATTATTGATGTAATTTTTTGGAACAGCCTGACGATTTTCGATGTTAAACTTAGTCGTCCCAGTGAATTAGAAAGAGTAAGAGACGAAATTCACGCGTTCCACAACACACTGGAGGCTAACCTAATAAAGACAGCAAATATTACGACAACAACAAAAATGCAAAAACATACAACAGCGGGGATTCGCTGGTCGTCACCGACCCAACTACTAATCCGCCCCTTACCAGCTTATCTATGGGAGAGCGGACGGGATCCCGAGTTCTCTGATAGGTATGGTCGTATGTGTTAGATATGCCTGCAGTCGAGACATATATACAAATCATTAGACACATAGCTTACCATGTTGATTCTATAAGGCAGCATGGGCATGAAAATTATCATGTCAAATGGCTGTGGCTACGGAGACACGGATACACCGAAGGAGCGTGATTCTAGCCATAGTGATCAGAATTCTAACGACGGCACAAGTTTCTAATTTTTCCACTATATATCGTAATTTATAGCTCTTTATTTCTGGTATGTTGATTCAGTTTCAAATAATCATACTTTCAAGTAAAGAAATATCTAGTCCTGCACCTTGATGATGACCTTACCGACATGGCTTCCTGAGTACAGGTAGTCAAACGCAGCCGCTGACTCGTCGAATGAGAAGACTCGGTCAACAAGCGGAGTGAGGGACACATTCTTATCGGACAGAAATCGATTCAGGCTCTCGTAGTCACTCTTTGAGCCCACAGCAATGCCCCTAGTAGACTCGTTGTTAGTAAAAAAGACCTTTGACGGGCACAAACCTTGTGGGCATGATCACTTACTTGATTCTTGCGCTCTTTTGCATTAATCCCATGATGGCACTTGGATCCCAGTCGCCATTTGTACCAGCCAGGAATCCGACGAGGGAGACGAGACCACCTCGTCGTCGTAAGAAGCTGATGTCCTCTGGAATGGACCCTGGCCCAGTATTATTAACAACAAAGTCCACACCCTTGCCCTCAGTGAGGCGCTGGACTTCTGAGGCTTGGTCAGAGATGGTTTTGTAATTCATGGTACGGACATCAGCGCCCAGCTTTCGAATATCTTCAAGCTTCTTTTCCGACGAAGATGTAATGATGGGTCGAATGCCCGCAGCAAGGCAAATAAGCAGAGCAAACAAGCTGACGCCTCCAGTACCTAGTTATATAGTTAGTGAATACTGTCCACCATCATTGATCGGCCTGTAAATACAGCGCACGAACCTTGCAGAAGGGCACTTCTTGGTTTTTCTGTTTTGAGGCCATCCAAAGAGGTCCAAGCCGTTACGCCAGCGCACGTAACAGTAGCTGCCTGTATTTCGATAGTCTATGAGTAAAGTCGCCCGAGATATGTGGTTTGGGAAGATATGACGAACCTCTTCCCATGATAGGTGCTTGGGTATTTTCACAATGTACTTATCCTCGAAAATGGCGTACTCACGGAGGACACCATCAATATCGCCGCCCAGTGCTTGAGGCGGCGCGTCATCGTTATCAGTTAGACAACCGAGATCAAAAATGACAGAGACGTGGTCACTGATGGCGAAATCTTTCACCGCACTACCGATTGCGGCTACCTCGGCAGCTGCATCAGAACACGGAACACCACGATCAATCACCTCAACCGGGTAGCGCCCATTAATCATGGCAACATCACGGAAGTTGAGGGAAACGGCATGGATCTTGAGGAGGACATCGTGAGGTCCGAGCTCTTGTGGCAGCTTTTCCGTGGATGGGCTGATAGTCCTGGGAATATCGCCAGTGGTGCGTCTGAACGCTTTGTAAGTCTCAGGAATAGGCATTTCAAGGAAGAATGGATGGTGGATGAGGCAGGCTTATAGAATATCGGGAGTGAGGTTTGGACAGGGAGTGATTGCTTTATATAATGACCGCAGATATAAAAAGTAGAGAGTCCCGAGAGCCAAGCCCAAACCAAAGACCCCGCCCATCGCTGATCGATTACCAAGCCACTGAGATCATCAACGTTACATGATGATGAGATTATTAAACAACCAAAAAAGAAAATGCAAGGGCTTTTTGGTCGTCGGAAGCCGGAACATACGAACCGACGAATGCTAATATGACGACAAATTAAATCAAAAATTTACAATTATTCCCGTAATAGACATAAGCTAAGGAGATCTTAGATATTAGCTCCTGATATAGCTATATGAGGATACAGAAAACAAAAGAAAACGGAAGTAAAGATAGAGGCTAGAGGTCAGAAATAGGTTGGGGGATGAGCAGTATATCGTAAATTACTAGCCCCATCTCTCATATGGATCCGTCTAACTATTTTAACTCAAGCCCCAGTATTTCGGCAACCCCGGCCAGAGGAAACTTACTAATAACAACAAGATCGATATAAGTAATACTTGTTTTTGATCGGATGGTCTATAGCTTATGAACCTCCAAAAACGAGGTTGATTCTCTGAAGCAAACTGTTTAGAAGACGGGCATTTCTTAGTCGTGAAGTCGACTCGATCAAAGTCCTCCGATATTTCGCCTTCCACGATTAGAATACCATGCTGTCAATTTTAGGCCGGAACCGACAACCAATAGTGTTGGGTCTAGACTCAGCCGCAAATGCACGACCAATAAGGCAGACTGGCTGCATGTGGCTTCAGCACATTTCACCTCTGGGCTGACTTCCAATTTCCCCACTCAATCTTCATGATGGATCCTCTTTCAATTGCGACTGGATGCGCCAGTCTCATAACTACCATCGGAAGCTTAACCCTATCTATTACTTCATTTGTCCGAAGCTGTAGAGAAGCTCGCAGCGATTTGGACCGCGTATCGCGCGAGCTGCATTCCCTCCAAACAGTTCTGGAGCTCATTCAAGAAGACGCGAAAGACGACACAAAGTCATTTCCCGAGACAATTCAGCGTCACGTTTCTGGTATCGTGACAAATTGCAACTTAGTTGTTATCGAAGTCCAGACATGTATAACGAAATATGGGGATGGAAAAGTCAGAAACAAGGCCGCATGGGTGCTTAATGGTCAGGGTGACATGGAAAAACTAAGATCCAGTCTGGAAGCTCATAAATCGGCACTGGAACTGGCACTGGACATGCTCACTTTGTCTGTCACAAAGGACATCAAGACTGATACTACGGAAATCCTCAATGATACAGCTGCTATCAAAGACGATACATCACTGATTCTTGAAGAGATCGCACGGCTTCAAGCCCGGTTACCTGCAACAGCCGCCGCACCGAATGACTATATCTTGCAGAAGTTTCTGGAAGATATGGCAACTTATACAGAATCAACACTTGATGTTGATGGGGGATTTAGTGACCGTGCAAGCTCGAAGGCCCTTTCGTTCATCGATGAGGACGAGGAGATTCCGCATGTATCAAAGCAGTTTGATCTTCCTATCCGGAACTCGAAAAGAGAGCAAAACGCCGAGGCCATTCAAGGTCCTCAGTCGAAATCTACGGCGCATGATACCGCCGTCTGCGAAAAAAAATGACGAGTCGGATACTCTTAAAGAGCCGCCCTTTGCCAGAATGGTCAAACGCAAGTCTTTGATCGGCGGCACTTATGTTGAGACTGCGCAAGCATCAGCCAAGGAAATATGGTCTAGACCGAATTGGACCCAGCAGCAACCTTCCTTCGCTTCTGAAACATTACAACTCGAGGTCAAACCAACTTCTGACGTTACGAAAACACAAATAATACCTCTGCGTCCTGGGACACCCAAGTCCATGGATTACGTCGATGCATCTGAAAGATATGAAAGATCAACTTCTCTACCTGGTTCAGGACAGAAACCTAAAGAGGTCGTCACAAACTCAAGGCCAAGCAGCGACACATCTTCAGCCGGGTCAGACCGACTTGTTGACAAGCCTGATGAACAGCAACCAAGCCCAGAACTACAAGACCTCTCACCAGAGTTGGTGTATAGAATCGCTTATAATATCAGCACATTTTTCAACAACTTTGTCCTCCATCTGCCTGTTCCAGAAAGTATCCTGAAAGGTCTTTCTCGTACCGATGATACGGAATTCACTCACTCAAGATTTACCTTTGTGACATGCCAGCCGCGAAATATGGTCGGTGAAAGGTATTGCCTTAGGCCAACATTCTGGACGACGAAACCAAAGACGAAATTTGTTCTGCTGCTGGTAGTGCATCCTGCTGATCAAGACCGTGTAACAAAATGGACTCTGATACATGATGCAATCGCCTATGCCGAAAGAAAGCTTGGACCAGATACTTGGAAACAAGTTCGTGTGAACATTCACTTTGCACGTTATAATTGCAGACGTTGGTCGGCCTTCCTCGAAAGAATCGGACTCATTCAGGGTTTCAGGATTTCGGCTAAAGCAGTGAATAATCAACAAGTGCTGAGCGAAGCGCTCACACAAGATACCAAGGAAGTAGCGGAGAAAAAGGTGGAAGGCACCATGCACGAGGTATGTCAATTTGCACCCATTTTTGACTACATATAACATATAATAATACAGAACTGACACAAATACAGTACACGGTGCAGCTCCGTGGGATTTCTGACGGATTGTTTTACTCAGAAATTGAAATCGCCCAAGCAGATATTCCCATTCAGGTAGTAGTAACACGTTACGCAGCAGGATATGTCACGGGCGACTATGGCGACTTTGGTGATTGGTCGAGGTCGATCCTAAGCATGCTGGATGGCAAACATATCATACATATGGACTCTTTCGACTCTATGAAGAAAGAAGATTATAAGTTCCTGTATAGGGCTTGGACCACAACAAAGCCTCTGGGCACGATCAATAATCAGTTCGAACTCATCAAATCCAGTGATCTGATTAAACAAACGAGAACATTGAAGGAAAGGATTTTAAGTTAGATACTGCCACTCATCTAAAGAAATAGAAATCTAAGATATTGATAGACACAAGCAGATCATATTACAAAATACCCAACGAACGGCGTCTCAAGTCACAAGGCGAACTGACAATGAATCTTGCTGATACCACTTTCCTTGCGAACTTCGTAACTATAATACTGTAATACGTCAATAACCATAGCAAAGTAACCCAAGCTAAGCCAACAAATGCTAACAGTTATTTCTGATACCAGATATCTTACCGGCTATCTTAGTTCCCAGAACCTCACTCGCCAGAATTTTCTTCCAACTATAACATTCCTTGTTGTCAACGGCCTCTCACTGAAGAGCCAGAATCTAATAGTCTCTCTTTTAGGGTTATCGGGCGTCATTTCAGCGACTCACTATGGCGCAATAGAGGCAGACACATTTTGTATTACCTACGAATACACCTACCTCGACCCAATATCAATAAGACCTACTTCTACAAGCAACATTTCAATCCGAATCAGAGCGCTTCCAATACGAAACTCATCATACGGATTACAAGTGTAGTGTTGACATTACAATAGGCACAGAAATTTCGACAACAGAGACCCAATCCAGTTCTGTAACACTATCTTTTAACTCAACAACTGTCATTTCTTCGATAAGCCTAGCTACTACCACTACTACCGATGCTATCGCAACATCAAGCCTATCGCCAAGCGGACGAGCTGTTATCCTCCAGATTCTGATCCCTGATAATGATAACGAAAGCGGCATTGATTAGAGAGCGATAAGAGCTGGTTTCGTAGGCATCAATAACCCTCAAATCTGTACATTTGCTACAGTCTTTGTTCTCGGCGAAGGCCAGCTCACCAATGACGGCGTGCCCGTCCATTATGCGGGTGAGAATTATAAAGAACTACTTGGACAGGAACTTCCTCCTCCTGGCGCTGTTACAAGAACATTTGAGGATGATGGCCAACTTGTGTTTAGAAATTCAGTATTGCCGAATGGTGGTAAAGCGGGTTTCTGTCAAGCCGCTGATGGTACAGTTTTCATAACCTTTTCCGGCGAGCCTGCTAGATGTGTTCCGGTCAACCTGATCGTCTATAACGGTAAGGATACTATCTGAGTATCAAATCATTGATACTAGTACTGCTTAGTTTCACAATGTCAAAATGGCCAAATTGTTGATGAAGAGTCTAGTACGTCGGCCTCCGAGACAACCATATCCCAAGAGCTCAGTTCTCGAAGCACCACCATCAAAAACATCACGACATAGAGCTCCATAGTCGTCACTAAGTCGATCAGTTCTGAAGACACTGCCACCACAGTCACGCCATCCACATCACTTAGCTCGGCCGTTACTACTGCAAACCTTCCAGGAACCCTTTCCACGTAGTCATCTGTTCTATCTGATACTTCAAGTACTGAGGTATCCTCATCTACTGAATCATCTGTTACAACAGAGTTAGAAAGTACAACCTCCACTGGAGATACTTCAACTAGTTCAACCAACACATCCAGTGGGGAAGAGACAACTTCAACACTGGAAACCACAGAGGTTACAACCAACGTTGAAACGTCTACTACAGAAGTCACCAGCAGTTCCGATATCGCAACAAGCTCTAGGGCTCTTATCACCACTGAGGCTAGAACTACAAGCACAGATACCACGATTTTGAGCACCACCTCAGGCATTAACACTTGAGACATTACTATATTGGATACTGCAACTACTGCAGACACCACGCCCGTATAAACTACTACCGTTATCGACACCACAACTGCCGACATCACGACTACAGAGATCACCGCTGTAGACACCACGACAGATCTCCCAACGGCCACCACTACCACACCTACAGGTTGTGCTGCGCTTGATGATCCATACCAGGCCACTAATGGTGTCACTTTTGACGTTTCTTGCGATATTGCCGTTACAAACGGCGCCGTGATTAATCTTATTACGACGACCAACTTTACCGATTGCATACAGGGCTGTTCTCAAAATGCCCAATGTGTCGTTGTGATGTTCTTTGAATTTAACGGACAATGCTTTTTATACTCACCTATCGAAGGCACTGAACCGAGTGATGAAATCAACGTTGCAAGAAGGCAATGACATTGCGCCTTCAGATACAAGCACCGCGGCCGCACCCACATAAGTCACCTCAAGCACTGCGAATGCAGGCGATCACTCAGTCTGGCTGAGTTTTTACAACCCAGTGATCGCCGATGGCGACACTGGGGTTTACTGTCTCCCAATGGATGGTTTTCATGTAACTCCCTTTTGTACCTATCTTTAAATGTTGAAGTCACTATCTTAGGTGGTTGGTTACCTCGTGGCGATTCTTTTCACTAACGACGCATACAGTATTATTTAAACAGTTAGGTTATATTGAGATATAATTAAATATTATCAGCTCTATTACGCCCACGACGGTGTATACGAGCATTCTAAGTATGACAACCGGGACAATCCCAGCAAGACGGCTCATCCCAAACATGGTTAATATTCGGTCTAGTGACAATTGCCTCTGGAGTAAGAGCATTATCAGCAGTGTAACATTGACCGTTTATGTAACTAGATCCAATGCACCGACTGTTCGCCCGGCAAATAGCAGCGCACTTCGCAGCCGAGCTTTGATCAGGGTACCACTCAGAACTCATACCGTGATATCCGGTTGACAACCATCCTGAAGTGTTGCAAACGCCGGTCGCAGTGGTCGAACGTGTGCATACGTCGCCTTGCTTGTAGTTGCACGTGGGACTCTTGGGAAGAGGACTGTTATTGGGGACGCAAGCTGGGCACGTCCAGCAGGATTTATGACTCCAACCGGCGCTTTTGGGGTCGAAGCTGGGATCATCATAGCTTGGATCGGGCTCCTGAAGATCAGAGGCTGTTATCTTTGTTGATGTAAAGATACAGTGGTTTTCGGAGCCCCAGAATGCGGAGGTTTCACAATCTTCAAGGGTGTCGCAGATGGCTGCGCATTGTTCCGGGCTTTCCTGCATGGGATATTTGGAACGAGGCTCTGTCCAGCTTGGACCCGAGAAGATACCGCCTGTGATGCAGACGTAAGGAGTATTTGCGACACCGGATGAGCTGATCTCGCACACTTCGCCGTGGTTGTTATGGCAAGCACCGGTTGGTTGGGTGGCTTTAGTAGTGGTGATCAAACTCGTGCGAGTCTCTGATGTAGATGATTGAAGTGTAGGGGCCTGAGTTTTGGAACTCTCACCCAGCCCGCAACCTGAACAAGCAAAACACTTCAACTCGTTCCAATAAGCGGACTCACTGTCATCTGCTTCTTCCACTTCGGTAATCTCGCTGTTGGAGAAGAAACACCTTTGAGAAGCAAATTGGTATCCAACATAAATGCAGCCAGGCAAAGTCCTGCAAACCTCGGCACATTCAGCCACGTTGTCGAAGCGGTGATTGCTCCAGCTGGGCTCTTCGTCACCAGGTAGGGTGTAAACACCATCGCTAGCATGACCGTAGAGACCACCACAGTTCCAGTCCTCATGTTCAGACAGGTCTTGGATCCTTTCACATGTGGGCTTGCAGACAGATTGCGTGGGCTTAGTGGTTGTGGTGGTGTGAGAAACCACTGAAACTTGAGTAGTGGAAGGGATCTCGGGTGCAGACGTGCCAGACTCGCAGCCACTGGCACGACAAGTAAAGCATCCATCGATGTTGTACCAATCAGCCATCTGACTGTCACGCCCATCGCGTATATCATCTCGAGTAACAATGGTGTTGGAGAAGAAACATCTACCAGATAGTTTCTGGAAACCAACTGACTTACAACCTGGCATATCTTTCTTGCAGAAATCAGCACACTCTGTGATGGACTTAGAGCGGTGCTGGGTCGCAGAGTTGTCGTCACCGGGGAACCCATAGATGGCATCGGTTTTGACGAAGACGCCGACGAGGTCGCACATGTCATTGTTCTGGAAGTCATTGACAAGATCGCACTCTACTGTGCACTTGGACGTTGTAGTGGCTTCAGAAGTCGTTGTCGTTTTATCAGCTTGAGAGGTGGGCTGCGTGAGGACACTAGTATCAGATGCTGTGGTATGAGATGCAGTGGTCGTGATATCAGGTGCAGATGTAGCATCCACAGAACTTGTGCTTTGACTGGTCGGTTGGTACGATGTAGTAGTAAGCTCTGGTTCGGTATACGAATCAAACTCAAGATGGTAGTTACCAATAGTCTCAGGAGTAACTTTATCCGAGATGAAGATTGAGTCAACCAAGATGGACGAATAACCAGGACCAGAACATTCCAAAGAGATATCAAAGGTAGGGTCCTGGCCGATAGTCTCGACCTGCTGAAGCACTCTAGCCCAATTGACTGTTGTACCTCCAGCACTAGTAGCAGATAAAGAAAAGAACTTTCTGTTACCAAATGTCGCACTCACAACACAGTCCTGAGAACCGCCGGTTGAGGTGACAAGGTATAGAAACTGAATGGTGTACTTCCTGCGTGGTGCTGCCTTGATAACCTGGTAGATACTTGCGAGTCTACCAAAAAAGCTTCTCTTGCCATCCGGGCTTTCACCAGCAGTCAATGAAGCGCAACCATCGTCAGGACTATTGTCTCCTTTATTGCATCCTCCCGAATGAAATTCGGCGTTTCCGGTTGCACCAAAGTCTTTGAGACCGCTTGGGCTGTCAGGATCACGGCTAGCAAAAGAACCTCCTGCGAGAGAGTTAGTGATGATGATGACTTCTTCTTCAGTTGTTGTCGATGATTGGGGGACAGTAGGAGTCAAACTTGGGACGTCGCTGGTTGGAGCCGAAGTAGTGACAGTGTCGCTGTTGACGATGGTGTCACTTTTAGAAACATCGGTGGAATCATTGGTCTCCGTAGTCGCGATAGATGATGCGACTGAAAGGGTATCGATTGTTGTTTCGCTGTTCGGAACATCCGTCGAGCTTTCGGAAATATCGGCGGTCGAAACAGACGTTGTAAGAGAGTCACTGCTCAATGTGGTTGGACGACTGGGCTTGCAGGGGCCAGCAACAGCAAGATTAGCAAGGGCCAAGGCCAAGAAGCTGATCTTGGACTGCATCGTGGAAGAGGCCGTCAGTCACGAGAGAAGGTAGAATGGTTTGACAAATAGCAAAATAAAAAAAGGGAATGGATAATTGTAGATATTTTATTTACATCTAGAGACCCCTGAATTTGTTAGATTCTCGCTCGATTCAGCTTTCACAAACCATTTATAACTTGATGGTACTATTGATAACTATCGACAGCCTCTTTTGGCTGCAACCCTGTAAGAACAGGTCTGGACCCAGGCCGCTAGTCTTGGTTAAGAGTAAATGATCCCTACGCCAATCAAGTCTATTAGCTCAGCCCACTTAGTAGAAAATAGAAACTGCACGGGACTTCAGTTTTCTGAGACATGGTCGTTGTACGCTTTGTTAAAGCAATACCCTAGAGCTAGGTGTTGATCCAAGTTTCAATTCCTAAAAGACCACGCCATTCAGCAGTAAGTTTCTAATACTAATATGATGGTATTATTTTACTATATTGACTTCGGTAAGTCTGGCATTATTATTGACTTTCTATACGGCGAAGAACAACTGATAACAGTGTTGAGAAATGAGGCTTCATGGACCATTTACTGCGGGCTCTAAACAGCCGATAACACTGATGTTGTATCTTTTGATGATGAGCATATAACATCTTCAGACACATTTGCAACCCTCCGACTTCTAAGTCCAATAAAACGGCCATTCACTGAAAAGTACAAACTTACCATCCGACTCTTGATCACTTGCCTTTCCTCACTCCAGAACTATTCTACTGTCTGCAAAGGCAGCAGAGGCTGAAGTAGATACTGAGTCATAGACGAATCAATTTCTGCTTTCTTCATCAACTGCAATATCGACTGCCACTCCTTGGCAGAAATGTCCTTCCCAAGTCGAATACCCAATCCACGAGCCAGCCTAAAAGGTTTTATGATAAACTGATCCTTGATAGACGGATCTTGGCTTGCATTTTCGATGACAGTCTGTAACTCTGGAGATCCGGGGACGATAGTGGGGATAATGCACTCTGCCAAGATCCTTCTTTGGTCCTGGCTTATTATCTTGTGCTTATGGACAAGATCATGAAGCTCTCGGTGGATAATACTGAGGATCCTCTTATCGTGGGCGATAAACACACTACGAATGTCGTTGTCGCTTCGCTTAGCGATCTCTCGTACCATGTCCGGGTCTAAAGTGAAGACCTCAAAGTCATAGAGCTGGAGCCCGATTTGGTGGACCTTCTCTATGAGCTGACCATTGATGCTGATCAGATCTGGAGTGTTGGAGCTTACTGCGGTCTGCTGATCAAACTCGCAATACAGATCGAAACCGGTCCAAGATCTACTACACTGAGGTTTGTGGCAAGATGTTACTGGCTTTGGCAGTAGTGGAGGCATCTGACTGAGGTGGCTCTTGTAAGCTATAGTAACTATTAGGGAGATATTAATACTACTTTGTTTTTCATTTTCCACGGTTACACAGAGAAATCCCATTTCTTACTTAGACAGGCTTTTGGCCGTAGACAATCCTCTGCCTAAAATAGGGATGGTGTCGACCTGATCTGATCTCACGTCGAAGTTGGGTACAAAGATCCCTGACCCGGTCCTCGGTCCATCCTAGGAGCTCGCAAGCTAGAAACAAGAGATATCCCTCGTAGTCTCTCTCCAGAGCTGCTTGCATATAGATTCCGACTTGCTTGAGACGCTCCTCTGTATGCCAGCCCCCAAACGGTGCCTTCATAAAACGTTTGTCAGCCTGGTGATAGCTAAGAGAAGAACGTGACGTTACCTTGAGATCAACCACATGAATGTTCACGAATCCTGCCTCCTCCATCGACTTCCTCTGGACATCCTCTTGAATCATGGAGAAACTCCTTCCAGCTCGTTGACCACCTTCTTCAAAGACTTCACCCCAGCGCTGCATTGCACTTCCATCAGGGATTGAATTGTCGTCAGACTCCATAGTTGAAGAAACTTCGTAGCTCTCGACCCAGCCGCCTGGAACACATGCGGTATAGGCTTCGCTGAAAGTAGCAGTCCAGTCGGTGATGCTTCCCAGCATGAAACGCATGTGAACAAAGTCAAATGAATCAGGGTTGAAGGTCCAAGAGTCATTGGCATCTTCAATTTCACTATCATTTATAAGTGGTTACCGACTTCTGCTGGAAAGCGTATACTTACAGTCGCAGATTCGGGGGCATCCAGGTTGGTTGAATGGGACTAATCTCGGTACCGACTACTTCAACTCCAGGGTGCTCGTCCGCAAAGTCGCTACAGCTTTGTGAGTTTCTTTCATGTCGGTCTTTTTCTTTGACTCACATTGCCCAAATAGCTATGCTCAGGTCAGTACCGGAATTTGAGTTTATGATTGGACGACTTACCAGTTCCTGTTCCAATGTCAAGAACCCTCTGCCAAGAACATTAGTAAGCCACATAAACTTCACATCAGAATCTGAGTAACCGACTGATATATGGGAGTCTAAAGGAGCCAAATGAAGTTTGTCCTCTAGTAGAAGGAGAGTGAAGTGGTGTCTGGCCCTTGTTAGAACATTCGCAGAGGGATGTCAGGTTCATTTACGCAAGATCCAGCGACTCGCTTGCTTGATCATCATTCGAAGCCCTTTGACTTATCAGAAAAGTTCAATTCAAAGATTAAAGACGCATACCAGTACTGGGCAGTGCCTCTATCTGAATGATATGTTCGGCCATGCAGGGTTCGGTAGTCGAAAATGCTTGAGCTCAAGGAGTAAGTCGAATCTGCCAAGTTAGATCCAAGAGCTGAATCCATGTCCGAGTCGTCGTGGTCATCAAAACCCTCGTCGGTCATATCATGATCACTTTCTTGTCCCTCATCTTGATTCTAGAGCTGTAAGTCAGTAAATGTATACCAATTGGACGCGGGGACACCGGACCTGTCGGAGCTGCTGAAGATTCTGCAAGACCTCCCATGCGGGCATTGGAGCGGGCGGCAGAGCCAACGCAGGCGGCGCTCTCGGTTCACTTTCCATGATGTTTTAATTGATCTTGACTTATTCTCAAGTCATCTACAAATTAATCAGTCCTTGGAGAGAAAAAGAGGGGAATTTATTGTTGTAATGCTGGGGAGATTACGACAATGGCTGCTTGTTCCCCAGTAGTGTTATCACGCTAATACTGATAGACTAGACGTAAAAGATAAGGCGTTCCGGCGTGGCGGCACCGCCCAAGCCTATTAGAGCCAGAGTTGCGAATGTGCTCGGACGGTGATCGTCACCGTTAGTCTCTTGTGAACAGTCAACCCATGCGACTCGTCAAATCTCACTGCCGGGTGCATTCCGCGGTCAGCCGCGTCCAACGTCCAGCTTCGAACACGGGATGAAAAGATCTTAGCACATTCAACCGAGCCAATTATGACTTGATGGAATGATCATGTACTTATAAAGTGTCGTGAGAGGAGAAAAAGAAAAGAGAGGAACTAGTACTTCTCAATGATAGGGTTACAGTGGAATCCAGTGAATGTGCAGGTATAACTTTCGATGCGGAATACTCCGTTCTTTGTCTAAATTATCCATGTACTGCTTAACAGCTCCCACTATTGCTAGACAGTGTGAAGATTATTCAGCAATCGTGAAAGATACGAAGTGATTTCATCCATGAAAGTCATTACTCCTCTCTTTCACATGTTGTCCAGTTTAATCCAAGAACCGAAGAGGACCGAATGTAAGTATAATGTAATGGTGTTAAGTGAATTGTTTCAGCATTGAGATTTGCGTGGTACGCCAAACAAGCATGCTTGAGTCAAAGACAAATTCGGCCATGATTAACCGAAACAAAGTTGAATTGTCCAAACAGCAGACAAATGGTTCGACAATCTGTAGATGCCTGGGAACGCAACAGGCTATTGAATTGATAGTCATAGTTACAAGAAGAATAATTACTACTGGAGGCTCTGATTTATCTTATCCTTGTATCTAATGTCAACTTTTCCATTAATTTTATTTACCTCTCTATACATCACACACTCCAACCTCGCTGCGCAACTCTTCCTGGATGAAGAGCACGATCCACCCGAGTTTGTGTCTGTCAACGACAGTGACAACTACAAACTTGGCAATATTAGAAGACACAATGTCGTCATTGCCGTACTTCCCCTTGGCGAATACGGAATATCATCCGCTGCAGGTGTCGCCAAAGACATGCTTCACAGCTTTCCCAACATCAGAATCGGTCTGATGGTCGGAATAGGCGGTGGTGCACCCACTATTGAGCATGACATTCGCCTCGGAGACGTTGTCGTTGGCATATCCAGCAATGATAAAGGCGCTGTGTTTCAGTATGACTTTGGAAAGGCTGTGCAAGGTCAAGAATTTCAGGCTACGGGCTTTTTGAACCAGCCGCCGACTGGTACTAACAGCCGTACACGGACTTTTCACGAACTACAAGCGAAAAGGTCACCAGCTTGACACGCACATCAATGACATCCTGGCAACGAACCCAAGACTTCGAAAAGACTTGCAACGTACCGAAACCGGTACTGATCAAATATATCGCCTCTCAAAGGTGCATCCCAAGGTTGGTAAGTCTAGCTGTGCGGAAGCTTGTGGTGATGACCCATCAACCTTGGTATCGCGACCCGACTGTGGAGAACACGAAGACGACCCGACTATACACTACGGCCTGATTGCTTCATCGAATAGCTCGATAAAGGATGCTTTAGCACGCGACGCCCTTGCGGCGAAGAAAGGTATTCTCTGCTTTGAAATGGAGGCAGCCGGACTTATGAATCATTTGCTATTTCTGGTTATCCGCAGGATATGCGACTATTCCGACTTACACAAGAACAATGAATGGCAGGGATTCGCAGCAATGATGGCAGCTGCATATGCAAAAGATCTGCTGAATCAGATCCCCCCAAACAAAGTAGAGGCCGAGAAGCCTATCAGCGAAATTTTGAGCTCTAGTTAGTACCATAATTGAATCATACACTTTCACTTCTGACTCTGAATAGTTGAATCTATGGGAAACGAAATACAACATACAGTGATGGATTTGGCATCTGACAGCCGTTTCGCTAAAATCAAGAAGTGGCGATCCCCATCGGACTTTTCGACCAATGCCAACATGGCAAGACAACGCCGTCACCCTGGCACTGGGACCTGTCTTATCCAAAGCTCTGTCTTTCAGCAATGGAAACTCGGGTCACGTCGACACCTATGGCTCTATGGTCTAGCAGGATGCGGAAAGACCATCTTGACTGGGACAATTCTGGATTATCTCCAGGAATCAGAAAATAAGCACACTACTATCACATTCTTCTTCGATTTCAACGATACTAGAAATCAAAAGTTGGATGATCTAGTACGCTCATTGGCAACTCAGCTTTACCATGCTAGTAGCGAAGCGGAGGAGACACTCGATCGTCTTTTTACTACGCACCATGACAGATGCAGTCAACCACAAACAGATGCCTTTTCAAATTGTATTAGCACAATGATACACGTCACTAGTGATGTTTTCATCATCATCGATGCTCTGGGCGAATGCACAACGAGAGATGAGCTTTTGCGTTAAATAAAAAATTCGGTACTTGGTAACGCCCAAACTCTCGTAACTGGTCGGCCGGAGGCAGATTTTCAGCACGAGATTCCCCGGCTAATTGACCAACACAACTGTATTCTACTAGACAAGCAGATTGTCAACGCCGACATTCGTTGTTAGGTTGAGGCTGCACTCGAACAGAGACCAGAGTTTGTCAGAAAACGACTATCGCAGGATTTTCAGCATGAGATACGTGATCGAATCGGAGATGGAGCAGACGGCATGTAATTTCGAACGGCTTGTCTATGTTAATGAACGTTATTCTTATACTCCCTACAGGCTCAGGTGGGCAGCGTATCAACTCGAAAGTCTGGTAAGATGTCTGAGCCCAAAATACATTAAGCTAGTTCTGAAATCGTTACCGCACGATCTGAATGAGACATATCGTCGTATGTTCCAAAGTAAACCACCAGATTATAAGAGCAATTCAATTCGTCTATTGCAGTTTCTCGTCTATACAGAACGTCCACTGAGCCTGGGACATGCTATTGACATCATAGCTACCAAGACAGATCAAGAACCTCGGGGCTTTGCTCCTGATGGTAGACAGTCCCTAAGTGCTGATGTTCTTAGATACTGCCCCAGCATGATGACTATCGTAAAAGTCACGATACACAAAAAGACCTTCGAAGAACTTCATCTAGCCCACTTCTCTGTCAAGGAATATCTTCTCCAGCAAGCACAGTTCACTTGTGAAAGAGCCAGTATCGCCATAACAAAAATTTGATTGGCGTACCTCACTGACGTTACTTGGAATTATGGAGGATTCCCTTTGGTAGAGTATGCGGCAACATATTGGCCCAGTTTTGCCCGTCTGGCTGGAGATTCTAAAGAATGCCTACAAGAAGTAGTCGAATTTCTGCGGAGCAAGACAGCAGTCCGGCTCTGGCGGCTACAGGGCACATTCGATTGGCCTCAAGACGTTGGCGTAGGGAATCCATTACATTGTGCTTGTCTTCATCGGCTTCTAGAAGCTGCAAAATATCTGATCAGGGGGGAACAGATATGAACGGGTTGCATGACTGGGTTCTACAGGATGCCTTACGCACAAGCCACTTAGAAGTTATGCTAATGCTCTTCGACATGGGAGTAGATGTTAATACAGCTAGCCGCCATGACAAAATACCTCTTCAGATAGCCATATCCCGGGGCGATTGCGAAACAGTGCAGTTGTTGCTGGACAGAGGAGCTATAGTTATCAAGCAGATGATACAAATTGCTTCAACGACGAGCCCTGAGATCCAGCAACTGCTACTTGATTCGAACAACATCCATTCATAGACCAAACGGTGGATAAAAAAACGGGCCAGGTCACTACACTCTGGGAGTCATAATAGAAAACGTCAGCTCTAGGTGGTAGCTTTGTTGTTGGGGGTTTCGTCAGGTAGTTGATTGCAATGATAATTCATTTATGTTGAGTTGCTTCGTCTAGATAGTGATAAATTTTGCCAATTAAAATATCACCTGATCTTCAATCGTATCCAAAGTAGACTTTGAAAAATTGTCCTACATGAGAATTGAAGGTACATTACCAAAGGCGGACAGGATGAAAGTGAACTCACCGTCATTTGAGCTAAATTCTGCTTGAACGCCCGACATGGTTTCAGATTGGTGGCTTGACGGCTGGAGACTCTCGTAAGTTGTCCGTGTCCGACAAAGGTGCATTGACCATTTACAAATGTGAACAACATTTGAAAACACAGCCTCACACAAGTGTAATAGCGCAAATGCAATGAGGCACCCCCACCACCCACCACCCTGCGTACAGTGAGACAATGATTGATTTGTGGATATGTCGTTTAATAGGCGCTTATTACTAAGTAAATAGTCATGATCACAGTGGGTCCTTTGCGTAGCCTAACTTGGGCAATATGACGGCCTATCGACAGCCGACGAACTTTGCAGGAATCGACGAACCAGTTAATATATAAACATATGGATTAAACTGCAAATTCACCTTTATGTTAAAGGAACTTATAAGAAATTATATCTTTATTCAAAGGTGCATTTTCTCCCATCCTTAAGTACGGCATTGACTTCACATTCAATGTTTCTTGATATGGAGACATCACATTTGACCTTCTCCGCAAATTTATTGTCATACAATTTCAACACAGACCCCTGCCAAGCTCTTTACAGAGAGACAGAAAACAAATCTCTCTATTCAAGTATGAATGTTGGCCAAGAACTATACTCTGGAGATGTCAGTGTTGATCATATTAAAAATCATAATGCTGTTGAGCAAGATTGGTTTCATCAACTTCGACAACCGATCGCAACCCTCTTACGCCAGAGGCTACAAACCTTCACCAACACGGTTCAATATGTAACGCCTATGAACTACTGGAAACGTCATGACGAAGACATGGGTTCTTCAGATGGGCCAGTGGTGTCAACATACCTCCTCAACTTGGGCAATGAAGGTGGTTGTAGAGAAGACGAAAAGTTCGTCTTTGTTTCACCACCAAAAACGCATTTTCACTATGCTTGCCCATTTGGAGCCTTGTATCCTAAGCGATACCACGAATGTCTCTTACAGCATACTTTACTAACAATGGATGATGTTGTTAATCACATTGAGCGCTATCACGCTGAGCCATTATACTGCCCAAGATGCTCACAAGTCTTTGACACACTGATTCACCGAGATCGACATATTATCAAGAGGTCATGCGAGCTTCAAGATCTTCAAGTACCCAGGAGGATTAACGCACAACAAGAAGCTGCGCTGAAGAGGGTGATGAAGATGGACATCAACGATGAAGAACGATGGAACTGCATTTTTACCACAATCTTCCCTAGCGTAAAGCCACCATCGTCTCCATACTTGGACCAAGGCAGCCGATTAGCGATTGCTGTCGTCAAGGATTATTTTATGGTGGATGGGAGACGGTGCTTGTTCGAGTTCTTGCGGACTCAGGGACTAGACAAGACTGTGACAGGGGATCCATGTGCGGAAGCTGCGTTATGCCAACTAGCTTTTGACGATCTTCTTGGCGACGTGGTGGAAAGATACGAAGAAATGGAAGATAAGCGAGCAACTTATTGGAGGGATGAGGGATGGATAAGAACAGATATCGCCTAAATTGATAGATGTCGAAGGCTACAGTGAGATAGTTGAGACAGTAGCATTCACTATCAATTAAGAAATACGGGGCCACAAGCTGGTAGTATCCAAGCATTTAAATTTGACCTTAGTTTCAAATAATTCGTGACCATATCCACATGACGAAATAAAAATAAAGAACGACAGGGGTTGCCGAAGTGGGAAACAGAAGTGAGGGGGAAAGAGTAAAGAGAAAACAAAGTGTTGCCAAGAGCGAGACCTTGAGAACATATGAAGGAGCGACAAGAAAGAGAAGTAAATTGGAAATAAAAGAACGTGAAGAAGAAACCATACTCGGGTGGGCGGGGGATTTAACATGCCTAGGTGACAATATAAGGCTGTCGGCTGGCTTTTCCAGGTACACACATGATGCTAGAACTTGGTACACAATGTTAGTAGGTACAGCCAATACATTCAACAGCCTTATTTTGTCATTAGGGCAGGTGAAAAGAATCCCGCCCTCCCACCCAGGTACAACACGGCGAGAGCGAGCACCCAAAAATATCGTCCTGACCCTGTACCGTCAGACACGCCAACCTTTTCAGCCGCACTTCGAAATCAAGGAAAACCAAAGCGGAGATCCCGACTGGTGATTAGGATCCAGATCCTTGTTCAGCGTGCAGAGGTACATCTCCATCAGGCTGTAGCCCAAAGGTGTTGAGGAACACATCACCATGGCCAAAGTGCAAGTTGTCAGGGTCTGGGATACCTAGGGCCTGGAAAGGAGGACTCTCAAGCATTGGCTGCATGGAGAGTTCAAGTGAACCAGTCATGGCAGGTTCTTGGGCGAAGCTGGGCGCGTAGTAGGTAATTGAGTCAGGGAAAAGGGGGGAGGTCGAAGACTGGGCAGTGAAGCAGTTCTCGGACTGGGCAAAACCTGGAGTTGGAGCTTTGCAAGGAATAACCGGAGGAGCAAACAGCACACCAATCAATGAGTGAATTACTTTTGGATCCGCATTTCCAACGAATGGCCGTGCTCTGTCGTATGCAAGCCGGCGGAGTATGTCGACGTGGCTCTCGAAGTACGCAGACGAAGGTATCATCAGAGAAGGAAAAAGTTTCTTCCATGCAGCATACCACCTTTCCTCATTAGACATTCCTCCGCCAAGTCTCGCAAGCTTCATATATTCTTCTGGTAGTAGCATTCCAGTCTCCATGATGCTTGCGGTCTGGCAATCTCCAGCTCGAACATGAAGATGGAATTCCATTTTTGCCGTCTTTCCTTTGAATAAGACGCGGCAGTTGGGGCAGTATGTTAAACGCTTGATGTCGGTGCCAAGAGAATGCACTCGATTCAGGTGCTGATATGTATGATACCAGTTTGTCAACTGGTAATGCTCACAGGATTGGTATTTGGAGGGGTTGAGCTTGTGAAGCGGACAAGCATATCTCTGTCGAAGATCAACTCCGTTGGTCGGCTGACCTTCGTGATTTTGCTGATCAATGCTGTAGTCGGAGTTGTTCCCTTCCGTATGGCCTTGGTAAGGGAAATGCGAATAACCTCGCGACAAGTACGAAGCATCGTTAGGAGGCTGGACGACTGTGGCGGATAGGCTATTAGTGAAACATCCAGTGGTTACAGTTCATCAATAAGGCTATGCCGGGACGAACTCACCCTGCCCAGAGGTACCAACGCCACTAAAGGCGTCGAGGTAGGTGTGACCAGAAGAGGTCAACATTGTGGTAAGTGAAGGGGGAGAGAACTTGAGCAATCAGATGATGGGTGAGCTTAGGAATATAAAAAATTAGAGTTGTCTGAAACGAAAGAACTAATGGTAATTATGATGATGATTAAGTTGTCTTCGCGGTGTGTATTTATGCTTTGAGGGGGGCTGTCCGACTCAACCGGTTCACTTGAGCCTCTCGCTACGCACTTGATTGATATGGCGTAGCAAATCTGTATGTCATTCTATTTACCTAGGAGGTTAGCTGGGACCGCCCCTCGGTAGACCGCTGTTCTCCAGTATTTGTGTGTACCTGCATTTTCAATCGCGCATCTTGCCTTGGGCACGGACTCGAGGGTGTCCTGTCCAGGCCTAGCAAAAAAATGAAAGTGGATATCTCGTCTCATGGACCTGTTTTTGCTTCAATTGTTTTGATCTTGTACAGTCACGGTGTGTGTCCAGCACCACCCATTTGCGGAATACGATCAGCAGTCCCAGCAATTTCTCACAACCTTATAGAGCCTCCAGCAAGTATGTGTGATCAGAGAGGCAACGCGTCACGCCGGTAACTGTTCAACTGTCCGGTTGAGCGGTAGCCCATCCAAGGTGTGTTGGTCGGGTGGCTGGGATGTTGAGGGTATCTCCATATATATTTGGACTATAACAATTGTGTCAAAGTATGGACTCCTCTGTTCGTGTATCGGTTTCTCGGTAGCATGTAGCTCTTTGGCAAAGCTCGCCTTGTGCTGTGGCCACATTTACACGTAAAACTCAGCAATGGTGATGTGGTAACCTGCCTGTAAATCAATGTTCCAATCATTTAGACTAGCCTTCTTCCACTTGAGGCTGTATATCTCAAGCAATCAATCAAAAGTTCTCCAGCGAAACGAATATGTTTACCTTAGTTGGCTTGAACGTCAAGTTTTGTTGTAGGCATATGAGAGACACTGCCGATTGCTGTGTGCACTGTCGGTTGATGTGTAGTTCAAGCGGTTACAGCTAAGGGCTAAGCACTAAAGCCGGTAGTTTAATTATTAGTGGCCGAACCCTAAGCAAGGTATCCTGACCTAGCACGTCCAAGCCACCCCAGCTGGTTCAACCTCCAGAATCCAAAACGCGCTATTGATAAACTAAGATTAAATAATTTTCTAGAAGGCGAGGTGAAGTTGGCCTGCTCAGCATCCCTGTCATTTGCAATCCTTTCCAAAGTAAGCAATCCACATGACCTGGCAAGGCAAGTGAAGAGAGTAAACTGAGCTTCTAGGCATCAAACATCATACTAATTGGAAAATGCGGGTAGGTCCTCCTTCCATGACGGGTTCGGTCCGGCAGATGAACGCCCCGGGGAATCTAGAGGGGGGGGAAATGGATTGCCCGGGCGACATTTCTGGTCGGCAACAAAAAGGGTTCCGGCCGCAATGCTGGCCTAAGTTGACCTTCTTGCATCAAACATTATCCATGCAAATAAGTAATACCCTCCACCAGATCGTAGATCACTATATCCCGCATCAAGCGAGATCCGATGACGATGCGTGATATGGTGATCTGTGATCAGCCTTGCGTGCAGTTTGGCGTGATATGAATACAAAGGACACCCATTTGACATATCTATCAATCATGGCCTGGTTCAAGCACCGATCAACCACGGCGTTGGATGGCAGAGGTGCTACGTCTAGCCACGCGGAAGCTCGCGATACTTTAGTAGCGAGTTGTAGGGAAAAGAAAGTTGAGTCTACAATTCATTGCTCCATTTCATCAATGAGCATAAAGCACTATTGGATGGTATGTGTGCACTATCAAGAAAATGGGTTGATCCGAAAACGGAAGTATCCGACGTCACTTGACTATTTCCCCTTTTTTCCATTTTGATAAGCGATCAGGAGTCTGGCTTGTGCAGGAACCAGGGGTTGACAAAAACGGAAGCCGTGAATGCATATCCTGGTTACCAGAGACAACAAAGATTCGTTGATCCGTTCAGCATCTCCTACCCTACAGATAAATGTGATTGCCACATCCATGCACTTTACATCGCCGCCTTCATGCTACCAAGCAGACACGGACCTCTGACATATCTGACTTTACTATAGATACCTCAAGTGAAACTTGTTGGCAAAAAGCGCAGGTCAAAGAACAGGATTGTGTTTAGACATGAGAAATATCACGTGACAAGCACGTGACCATACACAATGGGTAAGACTCTGCTGTCTGCGTTCCTTTAATAATTCTTTAATCAATTCACACAAACATTACATTTCCGTTATCTTATCCTTTCCAATTCTGTCCACAAGTATTAAATAAAAATTGGCCACAGCACTTAGTTATAGAAGCCGTGCAATCACTTCTCGACTCAAACTGCCACCAGAACCTCAGCAAAGCAACTTCCAGACCAGACAAAGAAGCGAGTTGGATGCTGGCGTTGTGGAATGCGGTATACTCATCAATATACTTCAACGCCGTTTCAAAGGAGGCCGCGGTCGGTGAAGGGTTCACCTAGTGTTATGAACACTTGTTACTGGGGAAAAGCAGAAATTGAAGTCACACCACCACACCTTAATGGTATTTGTAACAGTTCTATCTACTTGAATGAAAATTGGTTACATTGGACATCACTCCCTTGTCCTACCTATGCCTAACAGTAGCTATCTTGTCTATTAACTTTATGGTACTTATGAAAACTTCTCCTAAGAATCATAATCATTAGGGAATTAATGCAAAGAAAAATGTCGAAGTTCCCACTGGGCTGTACTAAGCTACTATTCATCATCAGAAGAAAACTCGTCAATGATATCATTTTCATCCCCCTCCCCATCCTCAAACTCATCGTTCCTCTTTTCGTCCCTTCCACCTTGACTTCTCCTCTGCTGTCTTCTCTCCGAAGGACTTTCTTCCTTCCTTCGTACTCGAGATCGTCGAGATTCGTAGCCAGAACTATTTCGTGAGATCCCTCTGTCACGGTTTGTAAGCCTGGGCGATAGAAGTTCTCTCCGCCGTCCTGGGTAATCTTTTTGCGCGGGTGTAGATCGCGAATACCCTGCCACATTGTCTGACTGCTCGTCGTGCCTCAGAGCCAACGTCTTTGCAATCTCACTGTCGTCTCCTCTTGTAGCATGAAGATAGTCCTCAAAATCCCTAGCCGTCTTGGCGATATTGTTAAAGTTTGCTGTTGTCAGCTTCACAATAGTCCACTTTTTCTCCCCGCTTGCAACAGCCTCCGCGTTAGTCATGTTGGCAGCTGCCAGGTTGCGGTCTCGGTCATGGTGACCTAAAGAGATGGCAAGCTGGAAGGCATTGCGGATCTGTCGACCATTCCAGGCAGTGTTCATTGGTTCGTGAGCCCTGTAATGTCTATCGGCCCATGTGAGTAGGGCACTCCTGTCAAACTTGACTTTGATCTTTGTTGTATGATTGTCTCTTGTAAGGCGGTCCAAGATTCCTTCCCATATTTCCAGAGTTTCTTTCAATCTGATGGTGGGATACGCAAGAGACACATGAATGCGAGATTTGAAAGCCTCGTCTATAACGCCCACTCTGTTGGTGGTCAAGAATAAGATTCCCGAGTAGTATTCCAACTGCCGAAGGAAGACTATACATGTTAGTCGAGAACTAAATAGAAAAGATGACTGAGTTCTTACCAGATACCAATGCATTGCGGTTTGTATCTCTCCAATCTCTGCGGCTCAAGAAAACATCAGCTTCATCCAGAAGCAATATGCAACCCCACCGTTGAGCCCGCTCTGTATGCTCATTCAAGGATCTTTCAACGCTGTCCGGATCGACCCCAAGATCACCACATGTGATTGGATATAACGGCCGTCTGCTATACGCCGCAAGTGTCTCGGCGGTACTGGTTTTCCCTGAGCCTGGTGGTCCATGTAAAAGGATTATTAACCCTTGTCCTTTCCCCCGAACAATGTCAATCTGTGTAGCCGTTTTGGAGTTATCCTGGCGATTGGATTCAGGGTCTTGCTCAATGACCAGGTTTCTCACAAGACCGACTAGGAGCTTCCGATGGCCGTCTGGGATGACCAAACTCTCGAAGCTATTGTCTCTTGCAATATCACTTTTGTCGATTTCCTCTATTTGACTCACGTAGACTCGATCTGTGAAATAATTGTCAGTATATCATGTGAAGTGTTAAGGAGTGTTCCATTACGGTAAGTCCTCGTGCGGAAAAAGTATGCAGGTACCCAGTGGGGCAGCAATTGGAGAACTTCATTTGATAGCGGATCTGAACTGAGTCTCTCAAGCCCAATCTCATGCTGATGAGTCGACACGAAATCTTCCATGGCCTTTTGGTCAATCTCTCTATCAAACAGATCCAATATGACGCCATCGACATCATCCTGACTCTCTGCGAGATCAGGTTCAAAGGCATTCAGAATGCCTAGATTCGGCCTTGCTGATGTACCAGGGGGAAGGAAATGGGGATTGTGCCTTGGCAATGTACCAGGCAGGAAATGGGGTCGTCTGTCAAAAGATCGGTAATAATCTTTAAAGTCGACATAAATATCTCCAAAGACCTCGTTAGGTGTTTCCTCATCATGCTGGGAACACGTCATGCCTCTGTAGCTTTTGTGACCATGTGATAAATGGTACCTGGTACCCCTTTCTGTCAGACGTTCCACAACCTCTTCCTTTCTTTGGTGAAATCTGAGTGGGAAAACAGCCAGATCTGTTATACTGCGCTCCCCCGAGAAGTGCTTAATTTCCTTGCGTTTAGCCTTAGACCCAAGGTAGTATCCATCAGATTCCATAGTGTAATAGTCGATCGTGAGTGGACTCCAGAGACCACGTGCTGAGCTTTGCGGATTTCCTTCTGGCATCTTGTCAAAATCGATTGCAGAAAAGGTCCTCAATCTTTTTTTTGACTTTTCTTTCCGCTGCTGGCCACCAGACACCGCATAGGTCTTGCCTAGTTGCTCATATTCCCTCTCCTTGATGTAGATAATGTCACCTACAGTGAAAAGAAAACATAGATCTTCGAAGGTAATCTTTTCCAAATCTCCGGATTTGATTCTAGCATACGTCATATGCTGTGCTGCTAGGTATTTGTCACTGAAGTCTTGGAGTAGTTTTAGGCTGTCGAAACGCCTGGTCAATTTCTTGCGCGTCTTGAGTGCTTCGCCATTGTCTTTCTTATTTTCCGGATCTCTCTCGTCTTCCGATTTCGAAGACGACTCTTTCAAGCTTTCCGGGGACTGTTGCTCACTCATTACACTTGTGTCTGGCGTTGTGCACTTGGGAGACCCTGGGGCGTTCGTGTGATCTGGTCCCTCTACTTCCGATCGTAGGACACCTTCAAGGTGCACGAGCCTTTCACCTATTTCGTCATGGTACCTAATAAGGAGCTTCAAAATATCGATTAGTAAGTTCTTTTCGTTTACAATAAGTATGGTTCTACCTTGTATGGCGGCGCAAGTCTGAGTACATAAAAAACAAAGGTCAGCATGTTGCGGAGGACTACCAAGTATGTCTTACAGCAAAAATGTTTCGTCATCACAATCAATGCCTGTAATCTCGGTGATCTCCTGTAATAGAGATAACGAGGCCAGTTCTACCCTATGGGGTCGCTCCTGGCGATCTGGAACATCTCTTATGGCTTTGTTTTCGTCGTGAGTAATTTCAACAAGTGATGCAGCGGGATAGTATGCGGCAATGGCATGTTTTGGTTCCGGTTGGTTATCGGACCATCCTTCCATGCTGAGCCGCTTCACCTTGCAAATGATCTTATCTTCCTCATCTTCAGTGGGCGTTTCGGAGTTATCTCTGTACCACGGTTAGAATAGAACACAAATCTAAGCGGCAACAAAAAGGTATAGTTTAGTAAGTACCCAGCTTCATTTTCTGCATTCTGTTGGCTAGCATTATTCCTATCGTGCAGCTCTTTTCTAACCTCTTCCAACACCCTTATAGCAAGGTCGAGGCGATCGTTGTGATCTTCTGTAGCGGGATCTGGGCATAGGCTCTGTAATTTTTTGGCTTCCTGCTCAAGAACCTGCGCGGCTATGAAGAGCTTAGTGCTAGACATTGAATCCAATACCTTGCTCGATGTTTCGCCTTCGCTATGTAGCGACGGAGGGCTTTCAACGGGTGCGGGGGTTGGAACAGCATCTTGGCCTGGAGCGCCATCTGGCGGAGCCGCTTCAGACAGAGACCCAGGTGAGGTGACCTCATGTGTATTGGGAGAAGTAGCCATTATCTCAATAACTTCAGAAGTTGTGAGCGGGTTTACTCATATTCGCGTAAACTGACAACCTACTTATTTATGTATAAGTTTCCTCGCGTGTCGGAAACTCATTCAATACTCAGCACAAACTCACGAAGCGCCAGCCTGATTGCCAAGCCGGCTAAGTAGGATAACTCCGAGAGTACTGGCTGCCAATGTCTAGCCTAAAGACTGGCCTCGGCCGCTTTCAGTTTACATTATGTTATCATGTTATGTCGGATGTACAGCCTAAACCTTGGTCTATTGGCTACTGAGAAATGGATTGTCACAGCAAGGTTACAGTACATATATTGCTGACGTTAGACCAATTGCAATATTCCTGCGTACTTTATTGGAAGCCTGACATCGTTGTTTTATTGTGCTTTACTATTGGCAACCGGCTACACCACTTCCGAATGCACAACTTTCACGTGGATACGAAAACCATTCGCACCAAAGTCCGTCGGTCAACGAGCAAACAAAAAACCGCATGTGATCTGCCCACCCTAGTCGAGTGAAGGGATCGACGCGGCCGCTGGTTGGTGGCCTAGTCATCCTCAGCCGTCTTGTTTATCTCGGCATGATCTGATTATTTTCTCTTCCACCTCCAACATCGGACATTTTGATCAAACGATGGATAATCTTCTTGATACTAGATCTCCCGGCGAAGCCCGCACCGCTCACCCACCTGTTTATGAAGTACCCGAGTTCATGGTCAGGAAACTGGACGGAAATACACATCCAGCCCTCATAGCTACACCAGGCTCTGGAGTCATTTATACAGGGTCTCAGTCTTGGGTTTCAGAGTCTTCCGCAGTTGATTCCATGTAAGCTATCTCTTGAAGGAGTCTCGATCGATAAGCTCACTTTTATCGCCAGTGACTATGACCAACTCTATGCCAATGCCATTCAAGCACAGCATGGATTTATCCGCAAAGTGGATGTGTTGTGTTCAAAACGAAAGCTGCCTCCTTTGGACCTATCCGATATCCACTCATGGTCAGACGTCGAACAGTCAGTCTCCAGCGCTTGTGAAGCATTGGAGGCTTTGTCATCGAAGGAGAAAAAACTTGTTCCAGGTTTCACCGGCAAACTGAAGCAAGCGTTTCAAAAGCTTTGTAGGAACGCTGGTGCTGGCACCACTCTTACAAACCTTGTCCCGACAGATTCTTATTGCTCCGTTCTATGCGGTGGCTTGAAGATCATTTTCAAAGCGCTCGAGGAGACCGACCGCTACAGAGAAGAGATATACAATACTTTAGAAGAGTTGCCCTTCATACTGAACGACAATGCCTCATTCGTCAGCCTAAATTTCGCAGACGAAGATCTGCATAGACGCGCAGCTTCTATATATGCGGCTATTTATGGACTAATGGAAGTAATTGTAGATTGGTTCCTCAAGCCGTCGCTAGGTGAGTCATTCTCTATATCCAAGTTCGATATGCTACTTACTCACATCCTGTCTTTTAGTAACTGGGGTAAAACTGTTTGCAAATCCCACTGGATTCACCGAAAGGCTGAAAAACAAAATGGCCATGGTAAAGGTAGCCGCACAGCGATTTACTACTCGCGTTGCTATACTGTCAACGGAGAAGCAAGAAGGCTTGTCACAGCAAAATCTCACTCTCATGTACGGTCTCGGCAAGCACTCAGAACAAGTCATGGCAGAGTTTGGTGATATAAGATCTCGGCTTCTGGTCCTGGACAAGTTGACCCAGTTCTTCGATGATACAGCAAAGGCAGAACTTGAACGCCAGCAACTTCGGTTACAAAGAGAGGAAGCACCTCGGATCCAGGCTCCCGCAATCACTGTCGAAGATGTACTTACAGAGTGGCGCTACGAGCCCGATTTAGTGCACAATGACTACACAAAGATATTGAGATCGCAACACATCCCGGGCTATGAGATTGATCAGGATCTTGTCACCACAATCAAGTTTCATCCTCGATTCCAATCATGGCTGACGCTTGACGAATCGTTAGTTCTCTTTGTTGATACAAGGTCCGATAACCCCATCAGCAGTTTAGAGATGCCTGTAGTTGCGGCTGAAATCTACCAACGTCTGGAAGCCTTTGCCGATGAGCACAACCGAGAAGCCCACGGTGACGTCGCGCGTATCATACCTTTGGCATTTTTCACCAGTCAGCACAAACATATGAGCGGAGATCCAAACTCGAGCCCAAACGAACTGGCGATGAGTCTCTTATTGCAGCTTGTCGACCACTACCGCGACTTCAACAGAGACGATCTAGACCTTGTAGCAACAGAGGTTGATCCTACCGATATCGAAGCGATCTTTTTCGTGTTCGAGAGCCTTCTTGCGCAGCTATCACAAAACACGATCCTGATCCTAATTATTGACGACCTGAACCCTTTTACACAGCCAGTGTCACGAAAGAGAGGCATGATGCTAGTTATAGAGTTGATGTTGGATATTCACCGTAACTGCGAGTACACGGCGAAGCTCAAGTTTGTATTTGGAAACTCATCTCGCAATGAGTTCAGTCATGGGATATTTGAAGAGGATGAAACTTTGAGGATATGGCAATCTGATGCGACTTTACCTATCAGTGAGCGTTAAGATGACAAGGCGTAGATTAATGGTTTTATTACTTGCATGGTATGTTTACTGGGCTAACTTGAGCAAGATAAGCCATTTTGTGACAGCGTCATGTCACACCCAAGTTGGGTGGTCAGAATTTTGATTCAGTCTCACAATTGCAATGCCTCCTTGAGGTTTGTGGTTACAAATTTGAGCCAATAAATTCAACGAGTCCGGTATGGTGTAGTGGCTAACATTTCGCGCTCTCATAACCTGAGAGATCAGTTCCGCGGAGCCCAGGGTTCGATTCCCTGTACCGGAGTTTCCTTTTGCCCTTGTTAGGCCATTATATTTTTAGCTTTACTGTGAGAATTTGCTGCTGCTTTCTTCCTATCTTACTGAGGCAGTGTAATACTTAATTAATCTCAGCTAAAAAGAGCTCTGTGACTTTAATTTTATCCATTTTAAAATCAGTATACTCATCAAAAATTAATAAAGTTTCTCTTGAGCAACTTATATATTCTATCCAGGACACAGGATTCCAGCAACGCATCTACTCCAAGGTTTGTTTATTTCATCGACGCACGCAACCCGATGAGGTTATAACGATCAGGAGTATCAATCGGTCCAATCTTCAAGCCACGACCTACAATCACAATACCGGTAGACCAGGTCCCCCATGTGCTACCATCCTCTTCACAGATCGGCTCACCGTTAGGGTTGAAAACACAAGACCAGCCTGGGATTCCACATCGAAGTGTCAGGTCAGAAGTGAGTTCGCAGTCGAGGAAAGGATTCTTCGGTCCGTTGCTAGTGCAGGTATTGACTTGTGCAGGTGCATCGAGTTCGACGTTGTTCGCATTGTAGTATGCACAAAGGAAATAGCCTTGATCGTTGACTAGTCTTCTCTGCGAATCGATGGTGTATGGTCGCGCCGAAGTCACGCCAAATATTGGATTGGGGTGAAATACAGCAACATAACCGTCGTGGTCAGAAGTATGAAGACTGTCGCCTTCTAAATCACTTTCTCCTGTAGCAATTATGGTGAAAGCGGACATGACCGTGCTCTCGGTCGTTGAGGGTGTTGTAGTAGTGCTTGCAGTGGTTGTTGATTCAACTGTGCTTAATTCCGTGACAAATGTAGTGGTCGCTGACGTCTCGGTTGTTGCCAAAGACGGCGCTTCTAGGGACGAAGATGCATAAGTCTTTGTAGACGGTTCGGTAATAACAGAGGTGGTCGATACACTTATAGTAGATGATGCAGCGGATGTGACCGACGAAATCTCGGTGGAGACGATCGAGATGTCTTTGGATGTCGTCGTTACTAAGCCTAAATGTGGTGTCAGCAAACGTTACAAATATTCATGGATGGACTTACTTGGCTTGCATGGGCTTGCAACAGCGGCCCTGGCAGCGAATAGGCCCAAGGCCAGACGCAAAACAAGGGAACGCATTGAAGCAGGTAAACGAATGACTGGAGTGAGTGTGCGAGAAATCTTGACAAACATAACAGTGCTATTCATGCAAATTTATCATGATCTAGACTTTTCAAGCATATACGCGCATCGACAAATATCTCATAGTCTATTGAACGCCATAGTCAATAATTCCATAGAGTTACGGGAATGAACTCCACCATGGGTCTCAGCTAGCCGAATTCAGCGGAAGCGCCAAAGCGAATGCTATCTCATTGGTTAATTGCATGGCAGCTGAATGTGAGGTTCAATAAAGATAAATTGACCTTCATTCAAGGGTGTAAATAGGAGAATCAGTGAATGTGGCGCCGTTAACTGACCAAGCAAGAACCTGGCCAAGAAATGAGACAAATTTGTTTTTGTTTACCCTATGCCATCGCCATACTATATGCATTCCAATAACTAGCCCTAGGACTTGAATGGCAGCACGATCAGCACTTGAGTCCTCTTTGCAGATAATGACAACGCCGTCACCGAAGAAGGCGAGTGTGGATACGATATAACTGAAAGATGGTGAGTAAGAAGGATACAATAAGGGAGGGAAGTGGAAGAGGGGAGTAAGAGGAATCTTATTATGTAATGAACGAGGGGGGGCATAGTTAGTGGCTCACTTACTTCTGTTTCCAAGGCGTATTTACAGCAAGCAAGACCCGGGTATTTTCAATGCGAATGTAATGGTAGAGATATTCGAAGGCCCGAATGAAAAGAGGGCTTTTGTACAGTAGCCAGCCGGCAGATGTTTCTCGGTCGATTGTGAGACCGAGGGCAGGATCGAGGTTGCAGCAGTCATAAACATAATGCAACCCGCCATTCTTGAACTTTTTTAAGAGCATATCAAAATTCTCAACACCAAGGCCAACAATCTCCTCTCAAGATTGGAGATTCTTCATGTGTCTATTGCGCGAAGGAGTCATGGGAAGCTCATCTGCAAGGGCAACGATCATCCTTCTCAGCTTCGGCTTATTACCGAAACATGCTGGGTTAGCTAGGTTCAACATTTTAACTGTGAGGGTCAAAAGCGGTGATAAAACCAGCGCGATGCTGCCCAACGTTCAGATTCACCTCTGGGCTGTTGTCTCTTGGCTGTTCGAGACTTTGAGCAGGTTGAGTGTACTCCCTTAGGCTCGCGGATGAAGCAGTGAACAGGCTATCAGCGTAGCTAGCTTCAATCTGTTTGACCAAGGCGGCGTCCAGGTCCTTGGTGTTAAACAGGCATTCTTCGACACGAATTCGACTTGGTAACATACCATCTGATGGATAAGACACTTTGCCACCTGGAAATTCAATCGGGGTTTTCATCGTTCGACGGATATAGAGGAACTGAAGACGTGGTTTCACAACCTTGGAGCCGCGGGTGACGCCCATGATAGGGCCCCTGAACATTCTTGTAGTAGTTCTGGGGAGAGTAGCCACGGCTGCAGCGACCCCTCACAACTGGCCCTTTTAAGAATCTGTAAGGCCTGCGATAGACCGATGTCCGATTCGACGCTCTCAATAAACTCATCAGAAAAAATGCTCTTTCTAGTGCCCAGCTCATCACCGGCCTCAGATATAATGACGTTGTCTTCCACACTGGGGTCGTGGGCGGGGTGATAGAGGCCAACCCCAGGGTACCAGAAGAATTGGCCGCATGAAGCATAAGAGACGAAACTAGTGGGTCAGCTTATGCTACTGAGATCAGAATCTTCAGGCTATTTACCTTTGTTCCATAAGACTTAGGGGACCAACGTTTCTGCTACCCACTAGGCCAGGTGCAAAGCAAACATCGAAGAAAATAAGTCTCTCAAGGGCCTTGATAGACTTGATGGTGTAGCTGATTAGTGTGAGAGGACACGCCCTTGTGACTAGTAGCGACTGGAGTGCCAGTGACGAAAAGGAGTCTGTCCCTCTTGAACGGCTGCAGTAGGTTCACGTACGACCCCGAAACTCGGCGGATACATTAACCGACATCACCGATCAATATATCGAAATGGTGGTGAGCGATATGAAGGCTCACGGGGTGATATGTGACAAGGATAGTGCCAGTCTTGCCCCCACGACCTTTCTCCAAAATAGTGATATCGTCTCGGGAGATATCCATAGCATTGACAAGCTTCAACTTCTTTGGCGCGTTATCATCTAAACCTCGACGTTTCTTCTTCTTGCTTGCCGTACCATCGATATCGTTATAGACGAAGAGTTCTTCATCCTTCTTTATTCATCGCTTTAACAGGGTCGTGTATGTCGAAAATACAATTGTAAGGCCGTTTGCAGGATCCAGAAGCGATCCAGGGGTTCTGGACTTGTTCAAGAAGCCGTGAATTCGAGTTCAAGTCAAAGCCGGACATAATTGTTGATAGAGAAGGTGCTGAGGTTCGAGCAGTAGACAATATTGATAAAGTCTGAAAAGTGCGTGACGACCTTACAAACAGCCTAGATGATGGTGGCGACTGAAACAAGGCAGAGATGTGGCCTAAAGCTCGTGAAGCGACCACTTGACCCTATCTTCGAGACTGGGTTCGGCAAAAGTAAGACGCTTCTCGAGTGCTTCAAGTTCGACCTCTAGGAGTATGTGGCGCATCTTGATAGCTGCAAATAATGTCCTTGTTTTGCCTGTGCCCATCTCCTTCGCAAGAATGAGTAAGGTAAGGCACTCCAGACATCATGCGGTTGACGAAAGCAGACGAACTTCGGGCACTTTCAAGAATTCTTGGCGAAGGGAACAAAGGAACAAGAAATTCAGGATCCAGGTGGAAGGGATGCAAAAAGAAGAGAGGATACTGAAATTATGATAATTGTACGAGGGCGTGAAGAATGTTGATTTTGTTTAGTTGACTACGGCGGGGCACAACAGCAACCGCGCTGTGAGTGATCCACTTCTACCATGAGTAAGCGGTGCCTCCGTCACGTGTCTCAACACGTGGTAACCTTCACGATCGACAGAAAAAAACCCAACTATCGGGAAGACTCTAGTGGAGTGACGGACGATATCGAAAGGGGGAAGATTGGGGTATACATAAACCGGATTGAGCGTTCATAATGCTACTTCTGTGCATGTTTGACTAATGATACGGAATGTTGGTACGTGTGGAATAGCACAAGTATTCGTGGCGGCTCGCTGACGATCTAAAAAGAGATGCAAGCTTTACAGTAATTCCCCAATAGTGCAACAGAAAGGGGATAGCACGAGTATATTTATTATTGAAATATAAACATTGTTGAATTGAAACTGTCTTTCTATCAAAGCACGTTCCTTTTGCCAAATGCATTTGTAATTCCGAAACCCACACACACTACACTGTGCCTTCTCGCCCAACATCAAAGAGTGCTCTTGAGGTTAAGCTAAATGGGAAATATGTTAGATGAAGGACTCAGAGAGGCTATGCTATGTTGTAATGATCAAGGATTCATGCTTGAAAAACTATGAACAACTTACTTTTGTTGAATTGTGAGCCAAAACCGATCAGCAATTCATCTTTTCGTTTCTTCTTTTCATCTGTAGTCTCAGCCACCGGATAGTGAGAGCCAGTGTATCCGTTCGATGAAGTGTTTGTGTCTTTTCCAGAAGGAGGTTTGACTGAACCATTAGTTGCATTGGCACTTGAAACATCAGATACGTTCCTGCAGTGAGACAACAAGAACATGGTCAGTATGATGCATATGTGATTAAGGTTAGGGAGGTCAGACTTACGTCTTCGAAGGCATTTTTGTATTGATGGGTCTGCGTTGAGCTTTTGGTATGAGTCGTATCAGTTAAGATGCAAATTGTAATGAGAAAAGTCAAGATTTAATGGTATCGATACCACCTTTTTATAACCAGCCCAGCAAAATGATATGGGCATTATTCCTAACTAACGACATTGATGATTGTCTTACCTTTGGAGCAAGGCGGCTCCCAAATGCCTGCTGATTGCGATGAACAACACCTTTGTTTGCTAGTGTGATCAATTTGGCATTCATTCTTGACGAAGACTACACGCCACATCCGTAGTGTAAGCGGTGATTGGCCATTGACGATTTGTATCAAGCAAATTGTCCCACGGTTAATGACTGAAATTAGTTTCAAGTTTACGGAATAAACGGAAGGCAGAAATGGGTCTGCAATAGCTTGGTTGTTGTATCCCTCATGGCTCGCATACATGCGTCTCCCCTGTCTGATATCATGGGAATTGTCTACAGGACACTCTGATTCGGTAGTGACGCTTTGTAAATGGAGCTGATAGGCCCGTGATGTTTTGTAGCCCCTCTTCAAGTACCGTAACAGCGTCGCTACTACCCATGTCTAGGTTGGTCTGCCTGTCTTGTCTTGCATGGACCACCAACCACACTACATCTTACCCCTGCTTCTGGATGCCTACTACGTGCTTGTCTCCCACAGCCCATTTACCCAGCCCCACGGCTCTAGGCCTTGTGCCTGAGCAGCCATGTTTCAGACACAACAAACCGCTCGTGGCTTCGACCAACAAGAACAAGATTGGCTGTTGGTTCTGTCGATGAATTTGATAGGGCTCTGACGCTTTGTTGACCCCACCCAAAATTGTCATCATGCTCCTGATTGAGGCTGAACCTAGAGCGGTCAGAGTGTCTGAGCTGTTCCCAAATTCCAATAATGTTTTCCGTTGAAGACTATTGGCCATTGACGTTTTGCGATTCCACTTTAAGGCTTGGCTTCATCAGACATTAGGTTACACGACCAAAACTGCCTTATTTGGTTCGCAAAAGAACGTATCTTTCCCAGCCTGACTTTAGAATACTTAAGGGACGGCAGCGGCAGACTCAAACCTGACTCAAATCATGCTCACATCCTCATCTTTTCTCTTAACCCAACCTCGACTTTGTATCTCCACTATCAGTACCTATCAAAGCATCAGACTGGCATAGTCTACGCCAACAGTCATGCCTCAGCCACCGGCAGATTTGATCAATGTCCCGCCTGAACTCCTTTCGCCGTCAGATGACCACAAATACCTTGGTGCCAGCCATAAGGACCGGTGGGAACATCTCAAACCGGTAATCATTGAATTGTATACTGGCAATTATGGGAAGAACAACAAACCACCTACCATCACCCAGATTGTCTCTTTCATGAGGAATAACTATTCTTTTCATGCTGCGTAAGTTTCCTAGAAGTTTCTAATGTAGCCAGATGTTGTTTTTCACTATGGACTAAGCATTGTTTGAGCTGTGTCATATTTACAGCCTTTACTTACATCGTTCTGACCAGTGCAAACGAGTATCCCCATCGCTTCCGGGCCTGGGGCGTTAGTGACCGGCGTGTTACCAAAGCCAGACTTAACGAAATCGCTTTGGCTTTGGACAGGCGTCCTGGAACTGAAATGAGTACTTCCAAAGTTACTCTTAAGCGTGGTCCAAGAGAAGAGAAACTTGACGTACGACGAGTCAAAAGACATCTCCAAGGGAGCTCTTCTTCTGCGCGACCCGAGGCCATGCAGTATGGATGGTAGGTCATTGCTGGGATTTCACCTTATATCTAGCCGCTCATCTGACTCAGGTTATCGTCTTGGACATTACCATATGCTGCATTTGTGTCAGCATTGCCCAGGAATCCCGACTCCGCCTCTCCGTACGGGACACAGCCAGCGACACCTGGTTATCTAAGATTCAGTAACTCCCAAACAACTTCTCCCTGTGGCGAAGGCTCTGATCCTTCCCCAAACACGCAACTTCTCCTTCAGAAGGCAAGAGACAATCGAACAAGTCTATTTCTGCAAGGACGTTTAAAGGATCTCATCGTCAGCATGAACCAAGATGATCGCAAGCAAGTCCAGGCCCCTCCCTATGTGCTACAATCTTAAAACATGGACTAACCACTAGACCTTCACAGAATCTGTGTTGACTACTTTCATGAGTTCTATATGCACGGCTTCCTCACTGCCAAGAACTGGGGGTCTCCGCCATCAATCGTCAATGTTCGCACACCATCTGGCTTCACGCCCTCGGCCTTTCTCCAGTTCCCTTCAAGTCCATTACAATCAGATGCGTCACATCATGTCAATATCACCAACCCCCCAACCAATTTATGTCGGTGGTCCATTCACGTCGAGGAAGTCGATTATGAACCACTTCCAGACCAGTCACTCGACTTAAACTCAACATTGGTGTCATTTCCGGACTGTCTGCATGAATCTATTTCGACCGGGGACTTTACCGAACTTCGCAATGATAATTTGCCTCTTTCCCATGAGACTATCGTCCACTCTTTGACTGAGAATCCTATAGCTCTTGAGCTAGACTCTTGGAAATTGGCTATCATGGCCGGCAACAGCGATTTACTGCTCGATTTACGTCACAACATTAGGCAAAAACCCTATCTCCTCGAAGAGATCAGGTCCATATATCCGTACCACCTTGCAGCCTCGTATCTCAATGGAGGCGGCCCGTGCTGCACAATTTTCGCATCCTTGGATAGAACATTGGGGCGATCACATTTACTTCAACATAATATCAACGACTTCGGACATACAATTCTGGATTCCCTTCTAGTTTCTGTCCTGCGCTCACACACAAGTGTGCATCCAGAAATAGTCAGCGACGAGTTTCGAGCACTTTCGAGATTCCCTGGCGAGGAAAAGGACATTTGCGGCAGGTGGGACGCTGATAGCTCTGAAGTACGTGGGCTTTTTGCGCAAGGCTATGCTCGGATTCCTACGAGATGGAAGCATCCGTTTTGCCATTCCGCCATCCAAGCGGTATGTCACGGCGCTATGTCAATATTTGGCGATCTAACCTGTGCCAACATAAATTGCCCGAGTGGTCTGTTCATACGTCGATGCACGGAATGCGGTATAGAGCTCAAACTGGGACCACTTCACACACTTGTTGCAACAGCCTTCTTCCTGGGACAGTCTGGCATGGCAGGAGAGACATTATTCGGACCACTCGCCATTCTTGTATGCCTCGTCAACATGGGCGTCAATGTCAGGATGAGAGTCAATATGTCAATTGAGGAGATATTACGGACCTCGGAAACTGGGCAATGCCGCCACAGGCCCATGACGGCAGCTGAAATGATGCGGCATGTCCCTGCCAGCGTTGTCCAGACTTGGAGCGATGCTTGTCAGACTGGTTGGGATTGTCTGCTGCTTGCACTGTGTTTGGCAGAGACTCATCCGGTGTACATGGCGAGTATCAATTTGGACGAAGATGGTCGTCTGAGCAATGGCTATCTTGAAGCACGCAGACGGATTCAATCTGAGTGTGGCCTGTGGGATCTTCACCGTCATTCAAATTTCGGGTGCACCAATAAAGCGATTGGGCTTTTATGGGCCATGATACAAGCGGAGATGTTAACATATCGACGGTTGAAGGTAAACGACCCTTGGATCTCCAATAATTTCCAGATGCTGGCACTGCACGCATGGCTCAAGGGTGAGACAGAAGATTGCAATACGCCGCTTGTGAGCGAAGGCATGATTAAGGCTCATTCAAAATGTGGCTGGTTTCTGGACGATGATGAATACCCTTACACTTGTCCAACAGCCTCAGACGTTTCCAAGGAGTGGTTCGCCAATGTTGACGACTATGAAAGGGCGACGTTCGTTAATCAACGATATTTCAGCGATTTTTAGGTCCGTGTTTTGAATATATCGAATATGAGTTTTACAAGTAAATGAGCTACATAGAATTTCGCATGCCTTTCCGTTGCAGTACAAGGCTTTTACTATATGAACAGCTTACTCATAGGGTAAATAAATGTATACAATAATAGCTTCTGTGCCCCTACTATTGTACCTTGATCAAAACATTTCATAGGTACTGGATGAAAATCCAACCGGCAGAATCTTTCACGACATATATACATTTGTTGCAGTACTTTACAGAATAGACAGGGGGCATTGATGTGAAGGTTTCTCAGTTGACATACATCTTTTCACTACGGTCTGGTCAGCGATACTCCTGTTTCTTGTCCCCTCCGGATATCTCTCTTGTTGAGATACAGTAAGTAGTGGTCAAGCTGAGCTTGATAAGCCAGTACTATCCTCAGCGAAACAACTTCTGCAGGGCAAATTTTTTTACATGAGATCTAGCATGCTCTCCCTTGTGATTTACCAGCATATCGCCATCTAATGAGTAACAAAAAGGCTTGCACCTAAGCTTTCGGGGATAAAAATAAAGAGCCTAAGAAGTCTGATCCAAGTACATAACATAAACTGAACCACTAATTCCGCCTCATATGCTCCTAGATGCTTTTTTTTTTTGACACCTTGAGGATGATCTAGCCCTCTCAAGCCAGGAGTACATATGTAAGCTCCAATGACGAATACAGCCATGCTGGCCGGCATGCAGATCTCAGACAGAGGGGTTTTCAGCCTGCCCAGTGTGTCAATCATTTCCACATTAAGATGAAATTGTCTCTGGCATTCGACATCCATGATATAGTAATAAGAATTACCATGTTCTCAAAATCTGACGAGTGGCTGCCTGATCAAAGCTGCCAGGAAATACTATACTAGTGCTTAGTATCTACGCAATATTGACAGATAATGCTGAAGTTTAACTATCGTGTTGGCCCTAACAGAGCGCGTCGGCCCGTGGCGCTAGACTATCAGCTCGCCACGGCGGCACGGCCTGCATTACCAGGCGCTAAAAACGGGCTGACTGACCACAGGGATAACTGAGACATTGGGAGGCATTCAGGAATGATTGGCCAATTCGATATACCCAGGCTTGCTTCGTGAAAATTTTAAGGAAAACATATGAATACAATGAAAGATTGACACTGACAAAGTTTGTCGTGTTCCAATGATCAACTCGTCGCTTTGAACGGAACCCCTCCGACTGAAATTGCTCAGCCTTGTTATGATATTTCAAAATACAAGCCGGATTCAATTCCATTTGCTACAGCTAAAATGATAATCATCTCCTCATTTATCCGCTGTAGCTACCTCAAACGGGATGGAATCCGTGAGCTTTGACCGCCAGTCCAACCTCAGCTCCAAGCTAGCAGAGACATGCAGAGACAAATCGGCATATGTTGCCTCGATTGGCTACCCATGACGCATGGCTTGGAAAGATTTTGGATATGCATTCCAACGTTGATGAGACATACTGATCAAGTGTTAGAAGACGATGGAATATCGAAGTAAGTAAAAGAGGGGAAAGATGGGACAGTAGAGAGGTGAAAGAGATGAGCTATGGTCGACCTTGAGATATAAAAGAGTGCTTCAGTCCGATTAACATCTCATGCTCTTCATCTTCTATCAACATCCTCTTCACACCTCATTCTTACACATCTTTACTTCTACTAGACCTACTTCAAGTCACCATGTTTGTCTACCAAGGAAAGCTCAACTGGTACCACTACGGCAAGGATGAGACCTTTGTCATCATCCTTCCCAGCGGCCCAGTCCGAGTTGGCGACAGCGTCTATCTGTTCTCCCAATGGACAGAGGATGCTCAAGGCCGCAAGAAGCAGAATTGGTTCCAGACCATCACCGTCGACTCTGTAACCCAGACCGACAGCAGCGATGTCACCTTTGTCCTCAAGGGATCATGGTACAACTTCACTGTCACCACCAAGGGTGGTTACAAGGACCTTTCTCTCATCATGAGAAACCCTCAAGGTGGTGTCAGCTCCCCCATGTCTCTTCAGAGAATCTGGGAATCCAAGGAGGAGCTCACAGGAACCACACGTGTCTGGACTGGCAAGTTCAAGTGGATGAACTTTGCTGAGAATGAGCCCGCCATCTTCATCGTTCCCGATGGCTTTGGCGAAGGCAAGCCTATTCTTTCCTTGTGGCAATGGACCAAGGCTTCCAACGGAAAGACCAAGGACCCATCATTCCGCAACGAGGTTCAGAAGAATGTCACTGGCCTCGGCAGCGATACTGTCAAGTTCTCTTACCACTCCTACTACGACATCAACTGCATCTGGGATGCCAAGACAGACCAACTCGATGTGCACGTCAAGGAGAATGGTCACACTGAGGATGTTGGAGACATGATTCGCTCAGCCATCATTGAGCGTCAGAAGCACAATCAGTACGTATCATGTGCCCTCAATTATCTTTCAACTCTAACCACAGTCGCAGTGACATTAACCCTGCGGAGCCTACTCCCGAGAAGGGTCAGTGTGAGCTTCGCAAGCCACAGCCTCAAGCCACTTTGCCACGCATCGTGGACCCTCTGCCCTTCCCCAAGGGTCTTCTTGAGACACTTGCCCATAGTGCAGCCTATGTCGACCAAGCAGGTTATTTGGCGAAGTATGCTCTTGACGTAAGTTTCTTTTCAAAGTGGTAAACAATAAACAACTTGCTCACATACTCATAGCAATTTGCCACCCTTGACGCCGACTACCACGTCGAGATCGAAAAGGTCAAGGCTAAGGACGCCGAGATATCCAACCTCAGGAAGACGGTTGACGATCTTACTGGCGACCGCAGCGCCGCAAAGGCCAAGGCCGAGGAGTTGCAGAAGCAGCTCGATCAAGCCAACAAGGATGCACAAGCACTTCGCGATGAGATCGCCAAGTTGAACAAGTACATCAGCGACGATACAGTCAAGGACGAGCAGGCTCGCAAGATTCTGCAAGACACCCAAAAGAACCTCGAGTCTCTCATGATGGAGAAGAGTGACCTTCAAAAGAAACTTGACGCTGCCAACCAAATCATCAAGGAGCTCAACGCACGCATCGCAGACTACCAGCGGCAGATCATCAATCGCGACACTGAGATTTCCCGCCTCAAGGCCGAAATCCATGCACAGAAGGAACTGAACAAGATCTTGACTTCCAAGAACGACAGCCTCACTGCTTCCGTTAATGACCTCAAGGGTATCCAGGTATCCCTGCAGGAGGACCTCAACCGCGCCAACGCCAGAATTGAAGCCCTGGAGAAACTCAACGAGCAGCAGAGAGACAAGATTAAGAAAGCCGAGAAGGAGAGGGATGATGCTCGTGTTGAAGTTTCAGCTGCGAACGAGGAGCGTAACACTGCGGTTAAGGATTTGGAAGATATCAAGAAGAAACTGTATAACCAAAAGATTGTTCTCAAATGAGGCCAGAGGCGCTCATCTTCTTGGAATGGACTTTGTTTCCATCAAGATTGGAGATATTGGTGGATCTTAGGGGCAGTCTGCTTGACTGCTTGGGAGCTCAGACGGAGATGGGTTGCGGATAGGGACTAGAACCGTATCAAGCTAAATAGCACTATCAATCTAAATCTCCTTGTGTCTTGGCAAATTATTTTCCTTTACATTTCAACAGAAGCTTCTTGTTTCATTTGAATGCACATTATAGAGTTCAGTCTCATTACTGCACTGGCAGTTAGATAGCTTCTCTATTAGTGGATCTTCCAGTCATTCCCGTATATTACTGTTAGGCTCACACCTTTTCACAACGTTGTCTGACAGTTATTCTAAAATAGATCCTTTAGTTTAGAATATTAAGTCTATTGGAAAAGGCTTGAGCTTTAGAATTAAAATTAGACTAAAGCATAAATTAATTCTTTTTGTGTATTTTTTCATTGAAGTCGAGGAGTAGGTGCGGCAGTAGTCGTACAGGAATTTGACAAGGCAAGCTGGGTGAGAGGGAGTATGGTACGAGTAATTGAAAAGCTGAACCCTCCTGCCTCAATCTAAATAATCTTATCGTGGACATGGCAAGTCGGTTCGTTAGGTAGAAGCAAGAAGAATAATCTTATCATTGGCATGATGAGTTAGGCTTTGTGTACATGCGCTAAGGGTTGGCGATGTGATGGATTGTAGGAGCGGTCTACTAAACAGCTTGGCAGCGAAGAAGAATATGGAATGGGGATAAGAGTCAGCTTGAGAAACGAAACCAGCAAGTTGAAAATCCACTTTGATAAATGAGTCGCTGACCTCCAATATAGTCTGACAACGCTATTCTATGTCTGGGCCAATATGTACCCTATCCATCTAATAAACATAAGAGATCCTGGCCATATTCATTCTAAAAACCCCAACAATCTTCGCAACAAAATTAAATCGTCTATCAAATCACATTCTCTACGCGCTGCCCATGACAGGTCCAGACTGGTTCGTCTCGGTTGAAGAAGACTTCTCGGCATCTGCTATAGCAGCCTTTCCCTTGGATCCCATAAAAGGGAAGAAGAAATAAGGGTGGAAGATGGTCAAGGTCCACACAGAGATGAGGATCATGGTTCCGTCGAGGATGAGGAATGTGGTTTCGTTTTGCATGAGAGTGCTGCCCCAGCCCATTTGCATTTCGGGGATACTATCATGTATGTTAGCATTAAATGTCATAGTGAGTGGACAGTCAGTGTGACTTACCGATAAATGCAACGGATGATAATGGCAACGTAAGCGGCTGTCAGAGCAAAGACAAACATTTTGGTCTTCTTGTCGCTTGCTCTGATGACGTTGACGTCTCCTCCCACGGTGTGCTCCTCGCCAGCTCTCACAGCAGAGCCATTCTTAATAGCCTTGTGTCTTCTCCAGATATAAACAAGCATCAAACCACCACAGAAAATCATGTTGACCAATTGAAAGACGACACCAGCAACAAGCATGCCAGATCCAACATCGAGTAGATTTTGGTCCGGAATCTCTGAATTCGTCGCGGCCGAAGAGATACCACCACCTGCTGCTTGGATGACAATCGAGAACAAATCGGTACCGACGAAGACCCAGGGGTATAAAACTGGCTTCATGAAACTGTATTCACGACCGTACCATAGAACAAGGTGCTTGAACGTAATTGAGATAGCGGCGGCGACGAGTGTCGGACCGAGAATGAGAAGAACAAGTTGAATGACGAAAGCGTTGTAGACCCAGGGGTTGGAGCTCATGACGACGCGACCGCAGTAGCCGACCAGTTCAAAGATGGTGCCAAGAGCCAACCAAATCATGTAGGACCATGTTCGCGCTCGAATACCGAAGTAGATTTGTGGAATGAGAGCCAGCGCGTGGGCTACGACGAAAAAGATACAGGCGCCGAGGTTGAAGTAATCGCCGTATAGGGAGGCTTCGACAGGGCATCGTTCCGAGACGCCACCGGAGCAGGTTTCGTAGTTTGGAGGTTGGTAGTCTGTTGAGTTGGTATTGGCAGACATTTTGGCGATGTCTTTCTGTTGTCGACTAGAGAAGGGAACAAAGAAAGGAGAGTGAAAGGTGCGGGTCACGTATTATTTGTGTACATTGCGAAAGAGTCAGGCAGTCATCATCCGTGGGGCAATCCATGGAGAAAACAAAGGATGGAATGAATAAGTGGAGGCGCAGTGTAAGAGCCAAGACATGGAGGATTAAGCGAGGTGCGTATCAATCTTGGCGTTTGATGCTGTGCTTCAATATAACGGCATTAGTACCTAGACTCAACAATGGACATTCTAATCGAATATTAATAAAGACCTATTGTTTACCCCGATAGATGCTCTAATATACTAGGTATTCAAGCGTAAATAACAGTTACTCACAAAGACAATAAAATATCGTCGGTAATCGAACCCACCTTTCATTCTTGGCAGTCGTTAAATTCTCTTCGATAAGATATCGCGGAATCTCGATAAACCCCGATTGGCCGATCCCTGCCTCGTTACACCTCGCGTTCGCTTTTCTTCTCGCATTTCTCGGGATCGCTTAGACGAAGCAACAAGGGTCAGATGTAAGATTACGACGCAAACAGGACAATCTGACAACGAGCCCACCTGTAAGATCTCCTATCATCATGTGGTAACTTGATTTCTTGATGGTGGTTGTAAGCAAAATAAGCATAACAATGAAACTTTGTTAATGGTTGCCTTTTCTACTTTTTGATGGTGGAGATATAAGAGAGTTCTGCACCTGATTTATTCTTAGTAACAGCATGGCGATTAGCGAGTAGATTGACTCACTTGCTTAGGTTACATTGTGTTTCACTCGGAAACCCAATTTATAACAACCTCATTTGTGAGGACAAAGTTGCTTCTTGGGCCCTTTCAAAGTTGCAAAGAAAAAATTCTGTATTATTATACTTTAGGCATCCCGAGAAACTTCCAAATACCAACATAATGGTATTCTGTACAAAAAGATGCAATAACTCCTGCATTCAATCTAATTGATATAGATTTACTTTATTAATCCGACTAGAATCATACCAAGACATTAAAAGTAGCATCATATAGAAGGAAATTTTATATTACATTGAATAACATTACCAGTGTGTACAAGAATACCTACCAAGTTAGGTTTCGCATACTAACATTATAATAAACTCTCTGAACGACAAGCCCTCTACATCTACAGTGAGAGTTCATGTGCACGCAGTCAATATCTGCGTCAATAGCATTTAACCTTTCAAGTGCAATGCGTTGCCTCCTATGTAAATCAATTCTCATATTTAACATATTTGAACAACCCTTCCCCTTCCACTTCCCCCAACAACAGCACCTCCATCTCTTCTTCTTTATTCCAACTCGATTCGACCTTGAAGACTGATAATCTCTCTTCCTCTTTATTCCTACTCAACTCAATCTCAGAGACTAATACCACTCAACATGCACAAGCAAGCACCAAGTCAGCGGTGGACATCATATGATGGCTGGGATTGGAATGGCTTTCCAGAATGACTGGAGTCATTCATACCGACGCTAGACATGGGAATGCTCCAACAGCACGCTGAGCTGGTTACAGGCCAAAAATGCACACTGAGCGAGCCCTTTTCTGCTGGGCAGTACTCGGTATGCTTCGAGCTGGTCGCCGAGGACGATAGCCTGATCATCGCCCGCGTTCGGCTACCTCGACATCCTACTGCATCGTCAAACGTAGCCGAAGAGGACGAGCAGTATCAGATTCAATGCGAGCTAGCTACCATGCGTTTCGTGGCACAAGGACTCCCCCAGTTGAAGGTGCCTTCTATATACGCCTACGAAGGCCCTGGGTCACAACGCGCACTCGACGTCGGCGCTCCCTACATGCTCATACAAGGCTTCTACGGCAATTCTCTAAATGACCTTGTCTATGGCGAAACGGCTGAAGGTGTTTCTACTGGTTTTTACTGTCTATCCGCGGCGAAACAGGAGCAGATTATAACCCAGTGGACAACAGTCCAAGCAATGCTGGCAACCCTGACGAGCCCTCAAATCGGATCCATCTGCGACATAACCGAATAAGGTGAGCCTGTCATTGGTAGGATATCTTCAGCTGCCATGGATAATATTTTCCCACAGGGGCCATTCCAAAACGCTGCTCATTACTTCACCGCCGCTGGAATGGGGACTTTGCGACGAGCATCAGAGTACGACGACACTCAGGAGCAGCCAGACTTGTACAATCTTGGTGCAACTATCTTTCTGGATATTGTGCGATACACGCCATTATTCGAATCCCATGGACCATATCCTCTGTGTCACATGGACTTGCACATGGGAAACATTCTGGTAGATGATGATTTGAACTTCATGGCTATCATCGATTGGGAGTTTGCCCAAACAGTACCATGGCAAGTAAACTCCTATCCGGGGCCCTTTCCACTATGGTCATCAGATGAGAGTATCGAGAAAACCCTGAACGATCCCGATCATGTTGCACACAAGAATGTGAAGCGACATGATGCTGCTAGGAAGCTCTATAGCAGAAAGTTTGATGAGGCTGCAGCCAAGTACGCAGACGGTCCATACCCCGACGGAAGTTATACAGAGCTTTTGGGCGGAGCAGCCTCAAGAATTTATGCAGCGTTTATGGAGTTAGGGAGTGATCCAGAGCAGGACCAGCATCACATCGACGAAATGTTGCGTCTGGCATTCGGTTTAAACGATGGTACAAACTGGTACATACAAAACCTAGATAACAGATGGAATGAGGATAATTCATTTCTGCTAGCCTATATTAAGTAGATAGAGAATCAATTATCTTTGTGGCCAATACACTTTCTTGCTATGTATGTTATTGCGGTGAAATTGCATGTCTGTCACGGATGTTGTCGATAATTTACAAGTGTTACTGATGCACGTACATGACTCTCTTTGAAATGATAATTGGCTGATACTGTTGTAATGAGAAGACACAGCGGTTCTCACAGATCCTGAGTTCAATGGCATTAAATGAACCTCTATTTGAATAACTATATGCTTATTCGAGTCCCTAAACAGCAGTCATGGACTCTCTGTATGACTGTCAGACTACATAAATGACACCATCCTGCTCGTCGATCATACCCAGGATGGGAGACAAAACACTTGTACTTGTGGAAAACGTGAAATGTACAGGATAACATTATATATACAATTTAAGTGTATAATACTTAGACCATGAGCAAAATACTCCTTCCAATCGTGTTCCAGTGAAAAAGAATGCACGAATTTAACTTCCTACAACGTTCCATAGTAAAACGTGGCTCTTTTTGGAATGGCCCGTCTAGGCGCGCTGCCATTAAAAAAGCGGGCGGCATTCAAATCCCTTCTCGGCATCAATTGCTTCTCCTCATTTTTCTTTATTGGATCAAGGCCGGAAGTAAGGCGAGTGATGCATTGGAGTGTCTTCAAATACATCCGTAATGTCTCCTCTAATCGGTAAAGCGTAATCGACGGAGAACACTGTTTAAGTTGCTGGCAAAATTCGCTTGTTGACTGTCGACATGATAGGATGAAGGGCCTAGTGGTCTCCTCGAGATTATTTATTTATTTCTATACTCTACTTAACAGAAAGTCAGAGTAAACTGAACTCGGGCTTCCGTCTAGGTAAAGTACAGAAACAAATAAACAATCCCGAGGAGATCATCAACCTCTCCCCAAGATTATGACAGAGGTCGAGGTAACGGCAAGCTAGAAACTTATGGGGCGATACAATTGAGAGAGCCGATCTGTGCGACGTCCTGTGGCTACTACAGCACCAATGTCTTTTCGCGACAGGCTGTGCTTGACGAGATACAGATGAAACCGCCCGGGTGTGGTGGATGAACACACACAATGCGCTACGAGGGCTTCAAACACCCTGCTGTGTAGGTGGTATCAGGCAGTTGACCTGGTTTTGTTTAGAGCTGGCTACGAGATGTTAAATCTCTTAGCTCTGGGTCCATTCATCCAGCGTTCGGTGGACCATTCTCGTTTTGTTGAACATGTGCCTGCAAGGCCTCTGCTTCACATTGCTGTTCCAGCTGTCGCCAAGAGTCACCTCCGCCTTGGTAATGATGGTAATGGTGGAAGTGGTGGTGTACATGATGGTGGTGATGATGGTGTATCGTCTGTTGATGTATCGTCTGTGCCGTTGATGTCGGTAGTGGAAACTGTTCGGTGTAAGATTGGGGTATCGAATCATCTGCTGGGACGCCCCAGTCTTTGGGAAGAGAAGGATTGCTAGCTGATCCAAGCCATAGGTTCTGATTTGTGGGAGATGTTCCTGGGGGTAGCATCGTGCCTAGTGATGACCATGTCGATGGTGAAGGCATGGTGAATGGCCCGGTCGTGTTATTCGCAGGTTGTTGGGCTTGTAAAGGTCTTGGTGGCTGTGGACATTGTGTAGGGCCATTTTGTACTTGGTCTGGGATGTTTGTTGAAAGATCCGGTGCAGGACCAGGAATCGTCGGCGCCGCACCATCGTTTGGTGTTTCTGTATCGTCACTGCCCTCAGAATCCCTTAGCGGTGAAGGCGAAGGGCCTGTGAAAGTGTCAAAGAAAGCCGAATCCAAAAAATTGGATCCCATCTGATCATGACCCAAATCGGTGTCCATCGTCGGGAATGGCATGATATGATCCGTCGCGCTTCCACCGCTCGTATCCAAGCCGGTGTTGGGGTTCTGGGGGGCTGGTGATATCCCAATGTCCGTAGGAGACATTTGGGATGATGATGAAGGAGTGGTTCCTTGTGATTTGCTCTGCCGTTGATGTGATAGTCGTGAGAGCGTACGCCAACGATTTCGACAAGTCAGAGGTGGACGACCGGGTATTCGTGCTGAAATAGCTACCCATCGATGACCAAGGGCCGCTACACCTTGACGTAGGAGGTTGTCTTCATTTGAAGTCCAGTCACTTAGGCGGTTTTTGGCAGATGGGTTCAAGATGTCATTGTATCTTTTAGAACATTGATCGTCTTTCCTTCCCGGTATAAGAGAGGCTATTACATTGTTAAATGAGTTCGATGTCACATGATTGTGGAGTTTACCAATATCATTCCATAATGGTCCAAGTCGTGCGTAAGCAGAGAGAAGAATTTCATCCTCTTGAGATGTCCATCGACCTTTGCGTAATGAAGGATCAAGAGAGTGAAGCCATCTCTTTCGACAATCCTGGAGACCAATTAGTCCTTCATCCACGAAACATCCTCCATTCTCATCCACATTTTGTGGGCCATCATGGACCGCGTTGAGGCGCGTGCGGAGGAGAACCAAGTCTCACTCACCTTTGCCGTACGACCCTCTAGCCCAGCAGCAATGTCCTTCCACCTTCCCTCTGAGCCTCTACTGGCACCAAAGTGGCCGACCAGAGACCTCAGAGTGGCATCCTCGGCTGCAGTCCAGGGCCGTCGATGTTTTGGTGTGCTTGCGGCGGGAGACTGTGGTGAGGTCTCTTGGCCTGACATGGGATATGCGCGCGACAAAGGACGACAGTGAGAGAGAGATTACTCATCGAGGAGCCGGCATCACGTTTCCATAGAGGCGGGACCAGGACTGGTGGGTAGGGCTGAGAGTTGGTGATGTCGATGGTGATTGATTGAATGTTCAAGATGGTACGGTTGTCGAGTTCCGTTTTTCCGTGACTACCCGAAAAGAGGAAGGTGGGGTTCAGCCTCGGATGACTGCACCACTTTTCTTATCGGTTATCGGTCACCGGTCATCATTGTTCTACCGGGTAAGTTGAGTGGTGATTTTGAACAATAACATTATAATTGCAACTCTCGAAAGTGTATTCAATTCCCCAGAGAAGCCGATGTGTCGTTTAAGATCAATTTTGCTTCTGTATTTTTGACGATTTTTTTTTTTCCTTTTTTTTGTTGATTTGTACTCAGTTTCGGCCACGAATTGTCGTGTCTAATGTTAATCTCCTGGCTTTGGATAGAAAAGTGAGAAATCAGCAACACCCTGTGCTCATTCATAACGTCTTCCTCCTCTCAACTTGTCTCATACATAATAACCCTTCAATTACTGAAACCTTGCTCATAACATCATATTTACGATGAAGCGCAGCTCTTGGTTGATGATGTGCTCCAATAGTCACTTTTTTTGGAGACTGAGGCTAGCATCACCGGACTCAGATCTCCAACGAAAAGACAGTCACCTAGCATTCCTCAATTTTGGAAGAGACCTACGACGTAAAAATTTCTCAGGAAATCTCATATGCGACACACGTACACACTATCAACTCTTTACACGAGAACATCGCCACACACATACGAAAGAAAAGACGAGATTGCCCTCAATTCATCTCTCCAATGTCTGACTTGAACGAAGGAGAAGAGAGGAGAAGAGACGAAAAGAGACGAAAAGAAAAGCAAAGGGTGGGCAACAGATTCTTTTAGGGTTTATGAAGTGTCGCATGTGGAAGTATTGCCTCGGCAGATTGCTCACAACCCTGCACCAAAACCATGGGAATCTCGTCTCGACATCAACAAGGTGGGTTCGTGGATTCATTAGCGCCCCAACCCATCGGAAAATTAAATGCTTGGCTCTGCAGGCACGAATGACACCAGTACAAGGGTCTACACAGACACAGAAGAAACCTGGATATTCGATGCTACGTTGTCCGAAAACTCCCAAAGACCCAAGATCTCGAACAATCTCATCTCCTCTACAATGACACGCATGTTCCAATCAGCCCTGCATGACGCGTCCCTGCAAACATCTGACCGCCAGATTTACGATGAGCATGTGGTGGCTTCAGGGTTCTGTTGTTCCCATATTTAGATAGCGTTTGACGGTTAAAACGGCGCTCGGTTTGAGCGGCTTCTCATGGGGGAAAAGTTTGATGGGTGGTAGGGAAGACGTCAGTGGGAAAAAGAATACGAGTGATTGGTCGCGTCGTAAGAAAACGAAAATGCCAGATTTGCAATGGGAACTTCCGAATTGGACAAGTCAGAATGGTCTGGACCTTGTGAGACAAGAGAGAAGAGGAAGGGAGAGAGAGATGGGGGGAAAAGAGACAGAGAGGAGGAGGCACATGCGAAAATCCTTTGTTATTGTCAACTCGACATGGTCCTAAAAAGAAAAAAAAAGGGTCAGATGGTCTTTGTCTTTGAGCACAGTCGGTGAGCAAAAGTTGGATCCTAATCTCATTCGTCAGTTCGCGAAGTAAAGTATGAGGGAATTTGAAATGACGGGCGCAAAGAGTCAAGTTTATGACGATATTCATTCCAAGTTAAGCCTAGCCTGAATAAGGGTTTGTCTGCCACTGTGACTGTCCTTGCATTTGAGACACTGCCACTCCCGGAAATGGTATCCCGATCCAACAAGTGTCAAGGGGGTGAGAAACAAGACGAAGAAGCTATGGCCATGCCAAGACGGCTACACCCACGTCCAAAATGCTTAATTTAAGCACCTTATTTTTCTGTGCCTTTTCTGTTACCTGTTTCTCTCTCTTTCGCTCTCTCTTTCTCCCCGTTGACTAACCCTTGCCACTGGAACCAAATCCGAGAATCTGGGTTCTGGTAACGTAACTCGTAACTGTAAAATACGCGCTGTTGGTAAAAATGGACACCTTTCCAAAAGTTCCCTTTGACCGTTGTGTCAAATTTGGTTAGTTGGGGACTGGACTTGTTCCATGTCAGACAAGCCTTGTTTTCCCTCTGTTGGTCGACCCAAGTCAAACATCATGCAAATGATATGAGCCAAATACCTACTGGTGGAGCTTTCACCCTTCTCCTCATTGACAAAGGGGCTGAGTCGAACAGCGGTGATATCACAAATCGAAACTGGCTTGTGCCCATAAACGGTTAGTTTACCCATTCTCATTTCCTACCCCCTCAGCGCAGCCCTGCGCGTAAGCTCGACCCTTAGTAGGCCACATGTAGTCGCATACTCGCCCCTACCTTCAACCCCACGACTTTCTCGCTGGCAGTCTTGGTACACATCTTGTATAGCTTCACTTGACTCTACAACCTGTTTCATAAGGCCTTTCATCCCAATGCATGAGGCATTTATACTGCTGAGGAGACCAAACCATACTGAATAGGAACAGCAGAAGAGGCCTCCTCTAATTAGAATGAAAGAAGTAAAGATCTTTTGGAATTGTCTAGACTTTTCTATTGTTTTGTATTAATATCACTTGAATTGCTACACTCATTGACTCTCTCACCCACTCTTACACTCTCGCTCCTTCTCTACCCTTCTCCCATTCTCAAGCTCTTTTGCAGAAAGACTACCGTCACAATGGCAGACCCAGACATCCACGGTACAAAGGAATTCGATCCTGAATCCGCTCATAATCAACGCATCACCTTCCAAGACGGTCCTGATCGCGGCCGTGAGGACCCCGAAGCAAACCGTCTCGGCCGTACTCGTTCTCGTTCCCTCTCTCGTCGTCGCTCGCACTCCAGCTCACGAAGCCGTATCCACCCTGCCTCTCCCTACTCAGGCTACCAAATCGAGTACCGCACTCTATCCATCCAAGTCACCGAAGCCAAACAAGTCGAGCCCGATACCGAAGACTCCAAAGGTCTCAAACCAAAGACTGATGAGGATTATTTCTCCAAGCTTCAGTACCATGAGCTTCAGGCAGAGCAGTTGTGTCAGCAGCTCAATGTGAGCGCTGACTCTGGTCTTTCTGAGAGTGCGGCTGCGACGAGATTGGAGCGCGATGGAAAGAATACACTGCCTCATCCCAAGACGAATTACATCAAGCGCACTCTCAAGTACATCTTTGGTGGTTTCTGTTCCGTTCTTTGGGTTGGAGCCATCGTCTTCTTTCTCTGCTGGCAACCTCTCAGCAACCCACCCTCGAACCAAAACCTATCTCTCGCCGTTCTCATCCTCATCGTCATCTTCCTCCAAGCTGGATTTTCCGCTTTTCAGGATTGGTCTACCGCCAAGACTATGAACTCTATACTCGACCTTTTGCCATCTTTCGCAATGGTCAAGCGTGATGGAGAACTCAAGAGTTTGGCAACCATCAACCTTGTCGCTGGCGATGTCATCCATCTTCAAGTCGGTGACAAGGTCCCTGCTGATCTCCGCATCATCAGCCACTCTGGTGACATCCGCTTCGACCGTTCTGTCCTCACTGGAGAATCTGATGAGATTGAGGGTGCGGTTGATGCAACCGATGCCAACTTCCTCGAGAGTCGCAACATTGCTTTCATGGGAACTACTGTTATGAACGGTAATGGTGTCGGTATCGTTATCCTCACTGGTGGTCGAACTGTCATGGGTCGCATCGCAACTTCTACCTCTGGCGTCAAGGACTCTGCTGCTCTGATCCAGAAGGAAATCACCCGCTTTGTCACAATTATCGTTGTTATGACTATCGTCCTTGCACTTGCTATCCTCCTCACTTGGGTTGGTTGGCTTCGCGTTGATCACCCCGACTACATGAGTGTTCCGGCAATGCTTGTCAACGTTATGGCTTGTGTTGTCGCTTTCATTCCTGAGGGTATGCCTGTGGCTGTCGCGTTGACACTTATGATGGTGGCTCGCCGCATGAAGGCTGTCAACGTCCTCCCCAAAGGTCTATCAACTGTTGAGACATTGGGCTGTGTCAACGTCATCTGCTCTGACAAGACTGGTACTCTCACTCAAAACCAGATGTTTGTCAGCTCTGTTGCCTTTGTCGACAAGAAGTTTGAGTCTTCGGATGAGTTTGAGTACCTTGTCAATAGCAAGGAAGCGGGTGAGCCTTCAATGGCTCTGCAGCGTGCTGCTCTTCTCTGCAATGATGCATCATTTGACCCAACAACCGTCCATCTTCCCATTCAAGAGCGTTCTATCATGGGTAACGCCACAGACAGCGCTGTCTTCCGCTTCTCTGCATCTGGACCCACTGGAGATAGCCTCCGAAAGACCATGCCTCGCGTCTTTGAAGTTCCCTTCAACTCCAAGAACAAATGGATGTTGACCGTCTTCCAGTCCGGCAATGAGAGAGGTGCTTACCGGGTTATCATCAAGGGTGCTCCTGATATCCTCCTCGCTGGTTGCACTAAGTACTGGTCCGCTGAGTCCAACTCCGTTGTCACCCTTACCCGCGACGCACGCATCAAGTTCCAGCAGATCCAAGATGAAGCCTCTCGCTGTGCGGAACGTGTCATCGTCCTTTGTGAAAAGTTCATCACACCTCGCTCTGTTGCCGGTACCAACAGTTTTAGTGACGAGATCACACACTCTGCCATCCAAGACCTCACCATCGTTGGTATGCTCGGTATCATCGACCCTCACCGTCCCGAGATTCCTGCCACAGTTGAGCAATGTCGACGCGCTGGAACTCGTTTCTTCATGGTTACTGGTGACTACGCTTTGACCGCTGCTGCAATTGCTCGCAACACTGGTATCTTCTCATGCCAGCAGGACCCTGACACTATCGACTCTCTCTACCCTGGTACACCTTCAAGTAACGAGGAAAAGAAGAACAAGAAGCCAAGAAAAGGTGATCGTGCTGAGATCATCAAGCGAAGTCTGTTGCTTGAGGGTGCCAACCTTAGCAGACTCAGTCAAGAGGATTGGGATGTCGTTTGTGCTTATGAGGAGATTGTCTTTGCTCGTACCACGCCTGAACAGAAGCTTCGTATCGTCACTGAGCTTCGTGAACGCGATAACGTCGTCGCTGTCACCGGTGATGGTGTCAACGACGCTCCTGCCCTTCGAGCTGCTGATGTCGGTGTCGCTATCGTTACCGGAAGCGACGTCGCCATTGAAGCATCCGATCTTGTCCTCCTCGATCGCTTCGACTCCATTGTCGACGCCATGCGCCTCGGCCGTCTCGTCTTCCAGAACCTCCAAAAGGTCATCTCCTACCTTCTTCCCGCCGGTAGTTGGTCCGAGATCTGGCCCGTCATTCTCAACGTCTTCTTCGGTGTTCCTCTCCCTCTGAGCGCTTTCCTTATGATCATCATCTGTGTCTTTACCGATCTTTTCCTAAGTCTCTCACTTATCATGGAGAAGGAGGAATTCGATCTTCTATCTCTTCCTCCTCGCAACCACAAGCGCGATCATCTTATCAACACCAAGATCTACACCCAAGCCTACCTATTCACTGGTTTCATGGAGACCATCACTGCGCACTCCATGTTCTTTCTCTACATGTGGAAGTACGCCAAGATGCCCGTGTCGGAACTTTTCTTCCTTTTTGAAGGTTACTCAGAGGGTTATCACGGCTACACCAAGGATGAGCTCATCAAGTTCAACAACACTGGCCAGTGTGTTTACTTTGTCACACTCGTGTTCCTTCAATGGGGTAACATCCTCGCTGTGCGAAACCGTCGCTTGAGTATTTTCCAGGCTAGTCCTTTGAGCAAGGCTCATCGCAACCCTTGGTTGATTCTCAGCATGCTTATCAGTTTGTGCATTGCCATTTTTGTCACCGAGGTACCTGGAATTCAGAAATTGTTCGATACAGAGTCTGTGCCGATTGAGTTTTGGTTCATTCCTATTCCTCTTGGATTGGGTATTCTGTTGGTGGACGAGATTAGAAAGTTCTTTGTGAGAAAGTATCCAGAGTCTTTCGTGGCTAGAATAGCTTGGTAATGGTTGTTGGGTGGTGTTCTTTAGTTCGACATTAGAGTGATATCTCGAGTACTGCGTTAATAAACGAGAATGAGATGATACCCAATTTGCCCAATGCGAGTCTACCTCAATTCTCAATGGACGAATAAAGTGGATAGTAACGACTTTCTGACATTATTTCCGCTGTTTTCCCAAGCGAGCTGATGGCTTCAAAGGATCATGCTAGTTAGCGTCTCGTCCGAACTCTACCAGGATCGTGAAGTCGGAGCCTTTTGAGTTTTCTCTTCGCCTTAGAAGTTGGTCTCTCAGCTTCGGCACATGGAAATGACAGATTCATTATGGGTCATGGGGCACGGCAAATGTTAGATGCTCGCCTCAATTCCGTCGGTGATATTTCTCACTGGAAAAAGAGGCTTGCACTGTGGATAACAACAGACAGGGATGCCGTCTGTGCAGAAAGGGGATCACCAAGTTAGTGTTGGTTCCTTACCAGGGCCCATGCACGCATAACGTTCAACGCCTCTGAAACCCACTCGCCTCTGCAACTGGTTCTCGCCAAAGTTTGACGATTACCAGGGTTTGTGAGAGGATGAAAGTATACACGATGCTGTATCAACAATTGGAGATGGAAAAAAAGAAAGACCATTGTAATGTCACAATTCTCGGAGTTGCCGGTCTTGTTTAACCAACTTTCTGGGTCATTTTCAGAATATTATGACCGACAATTGACAACAAGGCTAGAGAAATACGAGTCTTTAGCGGGTCAGGACCAAATATTCCAGATGAACCCTTGCTAGTTACAGACGGCAATAGTGACGTTCTTGGCACTAGCGGCGGTATTTGATAAAAATCGGACAATTCTTTCCATTGTCTATTTTAAATTCCATCAACATCAATCAATTTGATGTCAGAGGAGACGACGTAGCATACAGACACAATGGCTGCAGATACAGTATCAAATATCACCAACAAGGTGAAGCATGCGCCGTCCGTCGTATCTTTTCTCACCATCGGTCTATTGCAAGGCATTACCGTATCCATTCTTCAGGGGTTCGTAATTTTACCGCTGTTTTTGTTTGTTCATCACTAACGTCGTCCAGAATCCTCGTCATCAATTGGAATGACTACCTCAAGCCAACTGTGCTGCAAGTCCCAAGAGGATACACAATCCCAGCCAACTTGGCCATTTTCATATTTGGCTTTCTCTTCCAGCTCATTTTCATGATCGATGCCATTCGCCTCAAGAGCACAGCCCAGGCCATGCTTGCCTGTTTGCTCAACGCCGGCTTCCTGCCTCTGGCTGTTTATCAACGCAAGCAGATGAGAGAGAGTATCGATTCCCTGTCAGGCTCCACTGATGCCAATGGTGACTCTTTGGTTCACCTGGACAAGCCCATCTGGGAAGACGTTGGCGGTATTTTGCTTGCCATGCCTTTTGTTGTGGGAATTTGCACCATCTTTCTCGTCATTAGTGTTTGGTACCTAAAACAATATTTCGACTGGCAAGCATATCGTAATGTGGGTGCGGATGCAAAGTTGAGAAGAATTCGAAATATTCACTTAGTACGTACGCAAGTCTTGTGCAGTCAAATTTCAAGCTAACATACAACTAGATCTTTGTCATGTTTGCCAAGGTGGTCATTTACTTCATCATCTGCTTCGAGGTCTTGTACGGTGTCACCCAACTTCGAGGCATGGGAATCGAATTCATCGTTCGCATGGTTCTTCTCGGAGTCGCTGTTGTCATCACCACTCTATCAATAGTATTCAGCAAGACTGAAAACCGTATAGGCATGATTGTGTCAATCATCATCTTCCTTGTCAGCATAGCCTACTTCATCTTCAACATTGTCCGGATACAGACCGAATGGGGGATGTTCGGAGCGACGGGCGATATCTTGACCTGCTATGCTTTCATGTCCGCCGTGTTCCTGCTGGCGACTGCTATCTTTGGCATGCTATGCTTGAGGAATTTCTACGGAGGCTTGAAGGAATATTTGGAAAAGCACGAAGAAAAGGGCCAGAGGGCTCCGTCAGTCAAGAACTTTGAACTTGATGCTAGAAATAGTTTCAGTTATCAGAGTGTGAGAAGTATTCGTGATTTGGATAGTTAATGGTTTATATAGTATGTAATTGCATGCGGAAATGGTAAATATTGGCTGGGTTGGGGATTATTAAGAGTATGCATGGTGTTTAGGCAATGGGAAGAATAATTATAGTAATAGTAATATACAACTAAGAGTCTTGTGTTTGGAAAGCATGAAGTGCCTCTCAAGAAAGAAAGAAATGATCAGGTAAACCTCAGTGACATGGACATATGCCTTCCCCCATTGGATCTATACCACAGGGCGTCATGTACGACAAAGTAAGCAATCGTTTACTTACTCATGTGTCTGGTAACTCATTGGCGATCGTGGAATGAGATCCAAGTTTGACATTAGTACCCCAGAAGTCCAAAGTAGTTCGAGATAAAATTGGTTGAGTGCAGTAAAGCCACAAGGTTCAACGCCAGTGCGTGCTGATCGTTATTTCGGGAATAAGGTCCGTGATCGACGCCCCAAGCAGCCCTGTGATCAACAGTAATTCGATGTAGTACCTGTCTGGACCAGGAGTTTTTGACCTGTAACAGCATCAATGAGGGCAGGAGGCCCATACTGCCGTACTTCTGTGTACCGTAAAAAGACAACGCATGCATACACTCATACCTTGCCTTGTTTGGGATAACAGATTAGACATCAAGATGTTATAATGATAATAAATGTCAAATTAAAATCCTTTATTCTATTTATCAAATATAGATTGTCTCCCAGAGACGGAATTAACGTATTGTACTTTTATAAAACGAATATCATGATCACTGCCATGTATCATTCTTCGTTATCGCCAGCGTTGCATTACGCATCCACCATGCTACTTCCCATCTTCAATTAAGCTATGCTTAGTAGCGGAAGCACAGAGGACCCTTGGAGGGGTTCATAACATCCCTAACCTTGACGTCCTTGGCAAGGCCGAACATAGGAAGCACATCGTCAAGGTTGACGCTAGTTCGGTCCCTCTTGGGGTAGTGCATACCCTCACCATCGTACTCGGAGAAGCGGCTAGCCTTCTTCTGCTGCCATTGCCACCAGACGCGGTCAATCTGAGCGTGGTGCATGAAGAAGAGAGGCTCATTGGGAGAAGTAGTAGGGTTCATCTCTCCGCCCAGAGAAGCATGGATGGTACCGTGAGGACCGCCCTCGTTGGCGGTGTGGAAGTAAGACCAGTTACCAGCCTTCTGGAGATCATTGATGCCCTTGGCGGTGATCTGGGGCACCATCATCTTGTAAGCCTCGGGCTCAGTGACCTCGGGCATGTTGCGGAAAAGGCAGTGACCACCCTTGGATAGAACCTTGGGCTCGTCCTCGAGGTACTCAGGTCGGAGCTTAGAGAATCGGCCATCCCTGACACACGGGAGGCCGGTATTGCCTGGCCATTCCATATCATTTTGATCTCCGTTGCCACCGAAAGCGTTCTTGGACATGAGAGGAGAGCTCAAAAGACCCTTCTCGGCATCCTTGGTCCAGTCCCAGTATGTTCCAGGACCCTTGTAGCCACAGTCGCGGAGAGCTTGCTCGTAGATGACACCAAAGTATCTGTGCCAAGGAAGGAAAGGAGCACCGCCGTGGACTGTTATAACAAGTTAGCCAGAAACAGAGATTATATCGGATGTGGGAATACTGACTCCAGTCGTTGAGCTGAAAGTGGACGTAGGGAAAGTCATCGTACAGAGATGACTTGAGACCAATGCGAGAAGGCTTGGTCTTCAAGCACAGAACAGAGTCGATGTAGGCCTTTTGGTTGGCAGCACCGAGTTCGCGCCACTCAACTCTCTTGGGAGGTGCAACGCAAGCCTTGGTTCCGAGGATATCGGGGACAACGGGAGCTGAAGGAGCAGCGGGAATGGCGAGGGCCGGGGCGACAGCGCCGGCAACGGTGAGAGCGGCGAAGAACTTCATGATCGGTAGTCGTTAAGAAGTAATTAATTACAACAAATGTGTTAAGGCAGAGCCAGCGATTGTATATGGTGAGTGGTATTAACGAGGGTGGCTGAAGTGATGATGAAAGTTTCGGAAAGGTGCAGACCATCGGCTTTTATTAATTCTTTTGTCTGGGGCAAGTCTCGTTAGTCTGTCGGCGATGCCTTGCGACTAGGATCACCTTGTATAGCATCGACGGGTAGTAGCTCTCGCTTGTATATCTATTGCCGGTTAGACTACAAAGATTGCCACGCTCGGATAGGTAAAAATACGGTCAAAGAGCTAAACTCCAAGGCTACATACGAGATGAGTTTGACATCGTTCTAGAACACGGACCCCATTTTCTCTGCTACATAAGGCTAAGCCAGCGCCAAGTACTAATTTTAGATTCCGCACGAGGAAAAGGCAAGCCCGAATGGTGGAACTAGATCCGTGCTAGTGCTCTGTTTCACGATCGTCCTCTTCATTTACTGGTTTGGGATGCTTTCTACGACTCGTGACTTGGAAAGAACAGGCTAACGTTGGAAAAGAGGTGGTCGCCAAGAATCTTGATGGGAAATATTTACGGGAAAAAAGGAAATACTTATGGATCCAATAAGATAGCGGTTCATCGGTACTGGATCCCTCAGTGATTTGACTACCAAGTTCTCTGTAACTAGACTAGTATACGATCAATCCTCAGGGTATCAGAATAATTGCCCGCGGGAAGCATGAGAGACAATATTATTAGTGCAATTTACACAACGTAGATAGTACGTTTAGACAGTTCATTTTTGTAATCTAAGGCCAGCGTTTCTGTTACCCACTGTACCAGAGTTGCGGCAGGCCAAGTAAGATATGCATAGATTTACCTACAGGGTTCTGAAACAAATCTCGTATTGTCGAAATTGTACTAATTAATTCTTTGTTAGCGCTAACCGTGCGCTATCCTGGCGAGAACCAGATGCTATCAATGCATTACAGCGCTTTCTTACCCTATGCTTCTTAGGAATATCTTCACTTTCTTCTCCATGACAAACTCAGTTTATAACAGCACTCTCAACTAATTGACAACAATTATACATTGTTCTTTCGACTAGTTCATGGAGAACATGATGACATTTCTCGATCAATTTGAGAAGATCTCCTAGGCGATGATAATCAAGGGCTTTATAAGGTGATAGCACCAAGGTCAACCTACAGCCGCTGAAAGAAAGCATCGAGACAGACATCCAGAGCGCAGGAGACTTAGGAATAGTTACAGGGGGTAAATCACAGAGCCTGAAGTGCTGTAGCCCATAGTTAATTCAACTCAGTCAATGTTTTTCACACTGCCTTCGAACCTCCATATTTTCAGCCAGTCAACACGTCATTGATTACTCACCTAATAACGACGCTGTATTTGCTGACACGTGATCCAAGCTGACTTTCAACAACGCATACCAGAGAGCCCAACATAACCCTGTCCACCTCGTATATATCTCTTTCACGGCCAATTCAACTGTACAATTCTAAACGACACTATGGAAGATCCATACTGGCCGAACAATGAGGAAGTCGAGGCGATCTTGCTCCAGATGATACAAACATCACGGCAATGGAAGAGGGGAAACTCTTTAGTATTTGAGGATAAGTTCCGCACAATGGTACCGAAATTATTCCAGAAAACAAGCCTACCCCAGTTTCCATCACCTGATCAAGCCGGGAAAGAATCCAAAGTGTGTTCTGAGTGAATATTGTCCAGATACAATATTAATGAGATACTCGAACGTCATGAGGCGACTATACAGAAACGATGGACCAAGACGACGCGCCAGCAAAGACTTCAGATTCTCCTCTAAGCTTGGCCGGGCATGCCCAAACAACATCACGCTGACTGGCAAGCCTTTCAACCAGAGCACCAGACAGACAGAAGTTCGTTCAAAGGTTCCGCTTACAAAGACTGGTTCATGTGGCCTCAGATCAACCAAGAAGACTTGTCGCAACCAAACTGATGCTTCTGCCGTTGAATGCACGTGGTAGAAACATCCTCCCGATTTTCGCCGCGGCTGACATGGAAACCATGCACGTTGGTCAAGTCACTGAAGGGGGGTTGAATCCTCCTTGTATCGATGAGCTTACCATGATTCTGAATGGTGTTACAACACCCGAGGAGTATGGAAAGATGGTGCCTTGGGAGGCTGATGCCTTCTCGGATGAAGCAGGATGGATTTATGAAGGTATACAGTTCTGGGTCGGCGAAGGACTCCTCATTCTCAGAGCCCAAGTCCGAATCTTAATTTCCTGATTGACTGCTGCCACCAAATCCTTTAGGAAATCCCACAAGATAAGTTGACCAGCAGTGACTATCCCGTTCAGCTAGAGCCAGTTTTGAAGACTGGCATTGATGAGTTGGGCCACACCTCCATGGCGATCATGGCTCTCGAGGCACCATACAAAGTCCCCTTTGACCTTGACCTTAATCGTCTGACTTCCCTCCTCAAGGCACATATGTCAGCAATGGAAGATCATATTTGGTATCTACGCGAGGACCCGGAATATTTCAGAGTCGAGATGCTCGAGAAAATGGACCATTCTTATGAATCCGTGCCCGATGAAAAGGGCAAACCTCACCCTCTTGCTCACAAGGTGAACGAGGAAAAACTCTGGGGCTCGATGGTGACCTGAATCGCTATTGAAGCTATGAGAGACTCGAGATTATGACTCGACTGTACCGGCAAGCACGAAAGTTGGCTGAGCTTCAGAGGGAGTACAAAGACGAGATCAAGCTCACCGAGGAGCTCCCTCACGAATACAAGGAGGCTCTCTTTTGCTTCCTATATTGTCTGCGGCAGGCGACAAACGACGCGATAAAAATGTTTACAGTCGAGTTCGAATGTTCCTATCCATTGAAGAAATGGTGCTATTACCGATTCACTTGGCCCTTCGAAGAAGACGGCTGCTCCGTGTATGATGGTCGTCCGCGCAGTTTTTATACTGAAGACCAAAATTCACTACTATACCTCAAGGAGATGTTGGGCTTGGACGAAGAATCGTGGATAAGGCAATCCACCATGATTGATGAGCTCGAACGCCTTTTGAAGACCACGCCTGAGGTGGACAAACTCATCTCCGCTCGAGTCTACAAGGATCTGAGTTACTTGTCTGTTCTATCGTAATGTACGAAGCAGATTGAACTTTGGCAACCTTGGGCCCGACATTATAATAATCTGAAAATGTTCCACCAACGTTCTCTTGAGTACCCACAGGAACACGAGAAGCGGTTGAAGCCATTGAGAGATTTTGGAACAATAATTCGAGGAGGACGAATCCCCGTGGCTCCATTGGGCCGGATCGCTAATCCAACCGGTGGAAAGTTTAAATACCCGTATGAAAAACGTCGAACCAAGGACACGGTACACGCTTTACGACAGGCTGAGGCGAATCTGGATATCGTTTGGGCCGAGCTTGAACGATTGAAAGAAGCCAACGTGACCCAATTCAGAGACCTTGCCCTCTATCGTCTGCTTTCCCAGCCTCGCAGTCTGCGAATGACGGCAGAGTGGGTAGAGCCCGAGCAGTCGAACAAAAAGGGACAGCCTAGTACTGACTATGACCTCTGGTTTCTTAACCGCCCACTATCCAACTTGTTCCTGGGTGAGTCCGAGCAACCAACTCAAAAGATTGACAAGACTACAAAAAAGATGAAAGCCAAGACCAAGGGCGAACCATCAAAGACACAAAACGGCGACACACGCACTGTTGAAGTCCCGGAGCCTGAAACTGTTGATCAGCAGCCAACATTCGCAGTAGACGCACGAGCCCTCAAAGTCTTCCGCACTTTGTTCTTCAACCCTGATGTAACAAGCACCCCTGGTGAAATCGCATGGAACGACTTTCTTCACGCCATGGGCTCAACAGGCTTTCAGATGGAGAAGCTGTATGGTTCTGTATGGAATTTCCAACCGACTGAGCTGGATGTTGAACGAGGTATTCACTTCCATGAACCGCATCAAAAAGGAAAAATTGATTTCCAAATCGCTAGACGACATGGACGGAGACTTGCGAGGACTTATGGCTGGCATGGTGAAATTTTCACTCTCAAGAAGAAATAGGTTTTTTTCTTGGATGACATTTCTAACTGTGCTAGAGGCGATCGATTCAACACCGTTTTGGAATAGAAACTGAATGTACTACTTTGCTTTTTGCTTTTTGAGATGACTCTGACATGGGTGAGATGAAAATTTCTTTAATCGATGCATCAGTCGGTCTGAACCATAATGTACGTATTTACACATAGAGTTCCTTCCAGCGGGGTTTTGATGAAACGGTGAAGATGCATAGGCCACAACAGAATGTCGATCAAGACTTGGATCAAGCAGTTGGCATTCTTTGATACGAAGTTATTGTTATAGAAAAGATGTAAATCCCAGTCAATGATAAGTATGCGCATGCATCCTCGTGTAGTATGCTCCATTTTGGATTTTTAGCTGCTGACAACACTGCTCCATAGGTCATATTCTCATTTTATTTTAACGCCATTACTCAGCCAACTGAAGACCGCGAATAGCAACACGGGCCCTCACAGACACACCAGACCCAACATCAAAATCGCCTTCATGAACCATACCCTCAGCGCCTGAAACATTGTTAAATGGAATTTCAACTGTTCCTTGCTCATCCTTGCCATTCTGTAGCACCAGGCGGAAACCAGAAGGGCTCGACAGCTGCTCAGCCGTGATTGGGAATCGGAAGGCTGTGTCGAAGGAGGGGTTGAAAATGTCTGTTCCAGGAGAGTATGACTTGACAGGAGTAACAAACTCCTTGTCGCCCCATGTAACCTTGACGCTGGGCTTGAGCTCGTCGCGGTTGCCGTTGAGACCGTTGACGCTGGCGATGAGGACGGTGGCAAGACCGCAGATCTCTCCCTCGTTCTGGCTGTTGGCAGAAATGCTGTTGGTTTCGCCGACAAAGTTAAAGAACTTGCCGTGGACCGTAACCCTGGTATCGATAGGCTGGCCCTTGTGAGTAAGGCTGAGCTCTTGGGTACCTCCGCTTAGTAGAAGCTGCTTGACGGTAGTAGTAGCGATACCGATATCATCGTCGCCGCCAAGATCCTCGTCATTGATGTCAATGGTAATCTGCTGCTCGTAATCCGTGACAAGGAAATCGTGAGTCTCGTTCCACTTGGGATCATGCTTGTTCTTGATTGTAGAAGTGCGCCATTCTCCCTCCGCACCGACGGTGACGTCGCAATAGCAGTCGGGAATATCCTTGACAATCTTTTGCAAGAGTCGCTTAGCTCCGCTCTTCTTCTCTCCGGTTATTTCTGTAGCGGAATCGACGGTAAGACGGAGAACACCGAGGTGGGGTTGGAAGGTCTTGAAATAATCGTTGTTGGAGGCGACGTTGACAAGGAAGCGGTTTGGCAGGACGGCCATGGAGGAAATGACGTTGAGAATGACCTTTCGGACGGTCTTGTCGATGATGGAAAAGTCGGCGATGTTGGCGGCATCGGTGAAGTCGAGTTCAATGTGAGGAGGGTTGATGAATGCGACTTGGGCAGCTCCAATCTGCGGACGTTAGCATCACCGTTTATGTCTTCTCCTGCTACCTAGTCTAGGGACTTACCAAAGGCATCACATTCGTGATAGGGCACAATAGTACCGACAGTCTTCCTCGGAGCTTGATATGCTCGATACCCTGAAATCGGTAGTCAGTATCCTCTTGGTAATCGTGACAGGTGGAAGCTACTCACAATCTTGGGAACCATGCTTGCATCAAGCTCGAAATCGCACTTTCCATCCCAGTCCAAGTTCATATCGAGCTTGATACCCTCCTGCGGGGTTCTGTGGACGTCGACATGGGAAAGCTTGAGAGGCTCATTTCCAAAGTCGGCCTTGACAAACTTTAGATTGGCCAAAGGACCAGGGAGCATCTGCTCAAGCATGGGCTCGACGATATCCTTGACCATCTTGCCGCCTGCGACGTTGATGTTGGGCCATAGCTGGGCGATGATGTCGTTGATGAAGCCTGCGAGGTGTCAGCGAGATCATTACGAACTGCTGTGGAGTAGCTGTGTTACCTGCGGACTCTGCGCCTCCAGAGGCAGTGAGAGTTTCTTGAAGGGAAGACATGTTGTTCATGATGGGCAATAGGAAAGATGTATGAGGAATAGAGAAAGGATGTTGATGCTGATGAGAAGTATAAATAATAATGACGAGGGAGCTGTAGCTAAGGTGGAGGTCATGTTTGCGGGGTTTGACGAATTAGATAGTGCGACATTGATTCAGCTACAGCCAGTCAAGTCTAGAACAAGCATTGACGTCACTTCGCTTCACAGCAGGGGGCATAAAACTTGTTAGCTTACGCTTTGGTGAGGCCATATCATCGCTACCGAGATGTTGTCATTGGTGGACATCAAGACAAATAACGTGGTTGATGTTGATTGACCTCGTCACAGATCTTGACCAAGCTTGGCACAAGCTTATTTCTAGTCGCGTCACTAAAAATACAACTGTAACACGCTCGGTGACAGGGATCGCCAGGGAATCACAGTCGGAGTGCATGTCATTGAGTCATTCTTAATTGACAAGCTGGGAATAGCGTGTGTCCACAATTGCTTATCACCAACAGAGATAACTTCCAAAGTTTATCCACAATATATAGGGTAGCTCCACCACTCGATATATCATTCTTAATAACAACCAACAGCACTGATTAAAATTGATAAAATAAACAATAGAACAAGCCATATTTACAACTGATTAGACAAGATGAAATGACTTTATGTATTCTGCAGTCCAGTCTGGATGTTGAATCCGTGGTGTGCATAACTGGTAAGATGAACAACTGTAAAACTCCCCACTTTAATGGAATGGCGTCTATAAAATAGACTCTATCAATCTTCCAATAACATCTTTATGATCGGTGGCCGTATGCGAATAGAGATAAGTCGCTGAATAGTTGACCGATCAAAGCAGCTTGTGCTCCAGCGCCATGTCCGACTCTGGCTCTAGCCCGATGCAAGCTCTAAAGATGTTAGTCAGAGTTGCTCGTTGTTTTCCCAGCGCATTCACCACCGGCGTCCCTGGTGGTGTCAGTGGTGCTTTGAGCAAGTAGCTCAGCACACTGAGAACGCTATGGAAGCCCCTGTACTCTCCATGGCCGTGAAGACGCCATTGAATGCGGGTCATCATCTCTGCAACCAAGACCAGGTCGATGATGAGCGGCGACGCGAGCAGTGAGTCCTCGCACACATTGAATATGGAAATCATCTGATGTCCGCCCATGAAGATGTCGGCGTAATATTCGTCTAGTGCACGTTTATTGTCGCCTACCGCAGGCATGTACTTGATAACCACGGTATGATCTGGATGCTCTCCTTCTTTATAGAGGACAGTATTGGCCTCGACCATATCATCCACGACGGTTGATTTCGAAATTTCTTTGGATCTGAATTGTTGATATGAGCTTAGGTTCTTGCCGTCATTATTCCCGAGATGATTATATGAGGCAATTGATGTTAGCTTGATGCCTGCGTTGATGAGAAAGTCAACCAAGGCTGATTTCATCTTAGTCTGGCCAGACTTAAAATCATCACCTCCGACGAAAGCGCCCTGCTTCTCTGCTAGTTCGATAGCGCCTGGCACAAAGGTATTCTGAGGTGACCCGTTAAGAAAAGGAGCGTTTTCCAGGATACAGGCGACTGCAAAAACTGTTGAAGGGCTGATTTCTTTGTGACCGCTTTCGATTGCTTTTAATAAATTATCAGCTGTGTCGTTGATCCCAGGAAGCAGTT